>NW_022145824.1:174372-912803 GCF_002938485.1 Sitophilus oryzae
GCAATATTAAATCAATTAATTAGTAACTTATACTTAATGTGTTATTTACTAATATCAACCAAAGTTTGTTTTATTTTAAATAAAAATCTGATTTTTTTTTTTTTTTTTTTTTTTTGTTTTATATGATTTTCTTCTGAACTCTGAACAACTATATACATTCAAACTTGGTTCTTATCTTAAGATTAGTGTAGAAATTATTATGTTAAATTAAACAAAAAACATGAAAAATTATCTCAAATGATGGCAGATTATAATCATGAAATGAAAATTACTAGTAAAACTTCAATTCAGAACTCGCAATTAGTGGTTTCCATTAGAGTAATAATAGAAGTGTTCCTTTAATTTCAAGTAAGCATTCAGAAACGTCAATAATAGTGGTAGGTAATGTTCAATTAGCGTTATTGAATTTGATAATTAAAATAAATATTAAAAAAAAAAAAAAAGCCTAATATTTAGAATTTAAAAACAAAATCTTTTGGGGGAAGTTTTCCCTTAAAACCACCTTTTCTCTGACGATAATAATCAGTAGCACAAGAATCACAGTCCTCGCAAATTGGAAGATATGAATGGATGGTGAAGAAGTTTAATTGTTTTGGTAACTTTTGGAAGCTAATGTCTGAAAATTCGGAAGGATGAGGAAAAAATTCTCTACACAATTAAAACCACTAAGTTTGTTCCCACTAATTTGATTAAATCACACCTAAATGATTTAAGAGGTTCAAGTAGAGGATTTCTAGGTAAGCTTAAGTTATTTACCCTTTAATAAAATACGCTTATAGGAAGAGGTAATATTCCGACAAATATAAATAAATTTATAATTTTATTACTATTTTTTGAAACGGCAATTCTAAGTAATTTCGTGTTGTTGTTCAATTGCAAGAATACAAAAAAGATTTCTCCAAGTTTGTTATATTCGACGAATTTTAAGTAGTTCCTCGTTCTCCTCTGATTATTTCTGATTTTCCCACTTTTCTGCAGCCAGCTAATTCTACTCATAATTTCTGTATGGATAAGCTTGCTTACAGTTTATGTTATTAACTCTGCCTACTATAGTCAGGACGAGGTGGAGCGGTTGAATTCTATCTAAGGTGGTACGTCTTGAAGTAATAGGTAAATGTACCGGAACATTTTTGGTGAACTAACTAGTGATCTAACACAAAATGGGACAAAACTTCCGACGTCTAGTTTCCTTTAACGTACTATTAGCTACTAGCCTTATTAGAATGGGTCGCGACTATCGAAACTTGAAAGTTTCATAATTACTGGTTTGAATGGACCTTGCGTCTGTAAGCCTAGAGTAGTTTCTTTTAGAGATGAATAGGAAGTTAGGTTATCGTTTTGGTGCTATAGCATCTATGTATTTACTCGTCAATAAAACAAAAATAAAATTTTTTTTTTTTAATTGTTTTAAAATTAGCAAATTTTCATCTCTGATGCCTCTTATATTATATTTTTACTTTTTTTTTTTTTTTTTTTTTTTTTTTTTTTAGAAATATATATAAATTTGGTAAATTTAGTATATTTAAATTAAAACGACAATTTTTATGGTACGAGGCACCGTATGATCGGAAATAAACCGGTGTCAGAGATGGCTGAGGGATGACAATCGATGATACTTCCCATATAAATCTATACCAATATATAAAAACCAAAAAAAAAAAAAAAAAACTAAAAAATTATTAAAATTAAATTCAAAAAAAAAAAAAAAAAAAAAAAAAAAAAAAAAAAGGATAGAACGTTTCCAGGCAATAATAAATCATTCAAAAATAAACAAAAAAAAAAAAAAAAAAAAAAACAAACTATTTAAAAAAATAAAATAATTTAAATGAATTGTCTGCTAAAGATCGCAGTCTGGAATCCAGTGTAAACAGTAGGACTTCCAGATTATAATTTTAATTTAGCAGCAAAAAGACGTTAATAGTTTTTGATAATTTGACAACAGAGGTAGTAGAATAAATAACAAAAAAAAAAAAAAAAAAAAAAAAAATTAGAATTTTTAATATTGTTCATTTTGAATATTTTCAAAAGATTTAAAAAAATTAAAAAAAAAATTTTTATTGGTATATGCACTCTTACAGAAGGATTATATTCTATCATCTATACATTAAACTGTAACAAACAATGTTAATTTTGTAGACTTCAATTGCCTCATTATATTATCGATAAAAATACATAAGTTAGGGTTGAAGTTTCTTGATATATACCCGTATGATCGAGAAAAAAAAAACGGCATCCAGGCTGACTTGAAACGACGATAGATGGTATTTCCAATATAATTTTACATATATAAAAACACAGTATCTTCATAATATAGCTTTACTGATCATCGCCAGTTTTATCTGACCATACGTAGATATATAAATCAAATCGCAAAGTCAACTTTTAATTGCTTTAATTCCTCTCTTCTTTCTGATATTTGATCATGTAATTTTATCATTTTGCTACAAGGTTTAAAAAAATAATTTTGTTAATAATACAACATACGGCAGTTAAAATGTAAAAAAGAATATGCTGAAATGGTGTCGTGTACATCTGAAGTGATTCCAAATAAAAAAATTCTGCAACAATAATGGTATATTTTCTATCTGAAGGCAAGTCGTTTTTTGGCACACCCTGTAAAAATGTCATCATTCAAAACAAATGTAAGGATTGTATTATTTGTATTTGCTGTAAGTTTTATTTTTTACCTTTTTATTTTCACTGGGATCAGGGATGTCTGTATAGAAAAATCATAATTCTAATTATTCATTAAAACGGTTTTGCAAACGTAATTTTGAGAGATGTACTTTGTAAAAGTTAACAACCCTGGCTATTAAAAAACTGGAAACCTAAACCGGTAAAGCATACAGTTTCCAAAAACGTATGTAAATCGTTCATTCCAAATCGTTTTTCCCTTTGGACTTAAAATTTTAAAAGCATCTGTGTGGTAATGGCTTATCTAAATTTTAAAACATTTTCGCGAACTTATAAGACTACATAAATTGATGTAATACGTGCCATTCATTATTTTGTCAAAATAAGCTCTTACATCATATACATTAGCCCAAATGCAAATAAATTGTAAATGTGAAATTCAATGTGTGTGAATTTTGAAGAATATTGTAATTTGTTAACTGAAACTCGAGAATTTATGCTCTTTACTTTCTACCACTCATTAGATTTATAAAACACAAACCAGTTGTAGAACATACTGGCTCCGCTACCGCTTTAGACGTTACCATAATTTGCATATTACTAAAAATATATTTTTTTTTTCGTTTCTTTTTTTATTACAGATATATTTTTCCAAAGCATGACCTCTCCCATTTTCAAGAAAAACAAAATAAAATAATTGTGCAAAACTATGTGCGCATATTTGAAGTAATAACCTTCTTCTGACTTCCATTTGCCTGTCTGCCCGTCTGTCCGTCTGAAGACTCCATTCAGGTACCTCTATCCACGCGCTGAATTTGATTCACGACCCATACTCAGGTAAATTAATTAAAATCCTTATGATTTCGTCCATTTGGAGGTATTGGTTCGAAACGTCGACGGCGTTGTCCTGTAGCCCGTTATTAGCCCCAATTATGCCAAAATCGACTCTTATTTTTCTTCAATATCAAAACCTTAGTCCCACCCTGATAAAGATAACACGAAAACTTGTGTCAAACCGGTGGGAAACGTGTGTTCGTCAGTTTTCCTCAAGAAGCAGCCTACCCAATTCAAATTTATCGGAATTAACACGACATCATCTTTTAAAGTTTTACGTCAAAACTGTTACAGTGACAGTGCCACACGGTCGAGCTTGGCCTATCCAATCATCGACATACCCAAATTCCCCACCTAAATCGGATAATTTTGGATAAGGATTCATCATTGATGGGAGCCACACCTACATTCCGTGTTTCAGCCTCCGACCTCACATAGAGCCAGAGTTACGACGCTCCACGATCGTTACCATTTTTGTGACGCTTAGCGACCTTGGTGTGACGCTAGATCGTGTGTCGCAGCAATGAATTCTTACTCCCATCGCGCGTAAAGAAGTTTCACTTCAAAAATGATTGGTTTTGACCTAGCGGCAAATCTTATAATAAATAAACAGGTATTTATCAACAAACATAAGAGGAAAAAGATGAGAGTCTAATGCAACATTTAGTTGCATAATAAAGATATATTTTTTAATGTATTTCTACTTAAATTAATGAAATATTTTTTTCCGATATGTTCTAATAGAATTGTTGTCATTAGGTGTTAATAAATAGAGTAAAGAACGCTAAAAATAGATTTTAAGGAAAATATGGATAGTCAAAAATTAGTAGACACATTAACAAATCATAACTAAATGAGGTTTATTTTCTAAATGTTTAAGAATAAATAACATTTATAAGTATATCCTGTTTCTTGTTCTCGTAGTTCACTAATAACAAAAATTAAAACGCAAAATTTTGAAACCTAGCCTAGAACCTTTGTACTAATAATAATAGTTGTAAATTGTGAACACTTTTTTTCAGGTTCTTGATAAAAACAGGAAAAGAGGTTCTTAAAAGAAACCTGTGTATTTTGCCACTGAAAGAGATCTAAATTATAAAAATCATTTTTTTAAACTCCAATGGGCATAATTCAAATGGAGTCTAGCTTGTCACTTGTCAATGGCTTTTTTACTGACTTTTGGTTAAAATGACATCACATCAAATAAAACTTAAAAATAATAAAAACAGTATAATGATCAGAATTAATTAATGAGGTAAATCCAAAGAGAGAGCTTTAAATTTCTGTGTATGATTTTTTTCTTAAAGGCTATCTAGAAAATCAAATCAAAGAAGCGATATTCATACATTACTGAAGCCGAATATTAACTAAAAGCAATTTTAATAAATTGTGTTACTAACATCTACAGATTCCTAAGCAAATTATTTATACAGGGTGCTACAAATTCGAGATACGAGCATTGGTATCTCAGAAACCGTAATAGATACGAAGATGATTAAATTGAGGCAAAGTTGCGTCATGGGATATTCACCAAGATGCTATCAAAAATTTTTAAATATTTCAAGGATTGCTGATTTTTTTGGAAAAAACGGATTTTTTTGAAAATCAATTTTATTTTTTCTTGTCGTTACTTTTTAGAAAATCAAAAAAATAATTACGTATTCTCATAGCCACTTTATTAGGGCTATCTGATAGTACTTTTAGATTTCCAAATTAGCTGATAATTTGTGAGATGGCCAACAGAGGCCAACTTAATTTTTTTAAATACGGACCTGTATTTTTTATTTCAGATTTTGAAAGAACTCGGTCTCCTGAGTACAGTGATATGCCACACTTTATCCTTTTTTGTTTTGAGTATCTTAACAAGAACCAAACTATTTAATTATTATTTAAAATAATTTCAAGTCTGACTCTGTTTTTTAAATTATTTAATCTGATTATATTCATCGCAACAATATTGATCAGCGCTAATTAATATTGAATAAGGAAAATCGAGCCAATTGAAAGATTGAAATAAATAATATCCAGGTCAGCAATTTAAAGATATTATTCTTAACTTTTTTTTATTGTGAATTTGAAATCTCAGTGTACGATCTAATAATATGCATAATATTAATCGTGGTTATTATAAATAAATCAATTTTTGCAAACTACTTTCTAGTGCATGTTTGAAAGGGTTACCACCCTTCCCATTGCACAAATTTATTATTCGTTCAGTTTTATTTATAACTCTTTGAACATATCTTCTTATACTTCCGAATACATTTTGTACCTACTCTTTATTGTAAATGTTGAAAAATATTAATTTCGTTTGGTTTGGATTTTTTTTTATTTTTTTATTGCATTTGATTTTCCGTATTCAATGTTTTACCCCACGCCATTGTTAAGTTTGAAGGCTTATCGATATTAAAAACTATGAATAAATTAAATATTAAAAAAAAACAGAGTCGGACCTGAAATTAGTTTAAATAAATTGTGTTCAAATGTTCGAAAAAAAAAGAGTATAAAGTGTGGCATATCATTCTACTCAGGAGACCGAGTTCTTTCAAAATCTGAAATAAAAAATACAGGTCCGTATTTAAAAAAAATAAGTCGGCTTCTGTATCTCACAAATTATCAGCTAATTTGAAAATCTAAAAATACCATCAGATAGCTCTAGCTCTAATAAAGTGGCTATGAGAATGTGCAATTAGTTTTTTGATTTTCTAAAAAGTAACGACAGGAAAAAATTAAATTGATTTTCAAAAAAATCCATTTTTTCCAAAAAACTCAGCAATCCTTGAAATTTCGAAAGTTTTTTGATGGCATCTTGCTGAACATCCCAAGGCGTAAATTTGCCCCAATTTAACCATATTGGTATCTATTACGGTTTCCGAGATACTAATGCTCGTACCTCGAATTTGTAGCACCCTGTATATATTTTAATTATATTTGATAAGCTTCTTCCATCTTTCGTTTGGAAGCTTTTTAGATTCGTAGATTTACAAAAATTACCCTTAACGTTAACGTTAACTAACCGAAAAGAGTTAACCTCGTCATTAAAAGAGATGCAATAATATTTTTACAATCAAAGTACATAAATATAAACAAAATAAAATCGGGTACACCATTTTCTAACTCAAGAACTTCTGGACCGATTTTAACGATCTATGATTTGTTGTAGTTGATGATATGATCTCTTTGTAGTTGGGCCCATTGTTGTCTATTGTTGGCTATGCCAAACCAAACCAAGTTATCCCTGCTAATTTCCTAATATCATGGTCCCATTTCAGGCTCGGTCTTCCTCTAGGTCTCTTAATTCTTCGTTGCCATGCTGTTGCCTTCCATGCTGTAATCCTTCTGCTTTATCTATTGTCCGTTCTTCTTGCCAGGTGTCCTGCCCATTGCCATTTGAGGGATTTGACTCTGTAGAAGACATCTATTACCTGGGTTTTTTATCGTATCCTCTCTATTCTTTTAAGGTCTCTCTAGGTTATTCCCAGCATATTTCCTTCCATTGAGCGTTGTGCGACCTGCAGTTTCCTTATGATGTCCGTTTTAAGTGCCCAGGTTTTGCATGCATAGGTCATGACTGGTAGTCCACATTGGTCGAATGTTTTCTTCTTTAGATAGAGTGGTATTCCAGATAAATACATTTCTTACATGGAATAAATATTCCATGTTAACTTAATTCTTCTATTGATTTCTGGTAGTAGAGATCCCGGGCTGTGTATTAGTTTTGCCAAATATATATTCTTCTACAATTTCCAGTATTGTGTTATTTATTAGAATGTATTTTCTTTCCACTAGTTCGTTTTAGATTCCTTTAGTTTTTACTAAATTCATTTTAAGATCCACCTTATTGCTGGCTGTATTTAGTTCATTAATATTTGTGCTTGTAGTTCCTCAGGACCTTTGGCAATCAGAACTATGTCATTAGCAAATCTTAGATGGACAAGATATTCTCGATCTATTGTTAATCCTTTGTTGGTCCAGTCCAGTTGACGGAAGATTTCTTCTAATGATGCTGTAAACAGCTTTGGGAGTATCGCGTCTCCCTGTCGTACTTCTTTGCCAGTTGGGTTTGGTGACAATTATGAAAAAAATTATACAGAAAATTATTTTTTAAATAAATTATGATTGAAACACTATCATCTTCGGCAATTGACAGTTCACGCAGGAACGGATATTGCATATTAATAATAATTTCCACTGCAAATCAGTGAACTAGACATTAGACATTATAGAATAGAAATTCAACGGAAAAAAGTGGAAGAATAGGATATTCATAACTAGAAAACTATTGAAATATATTATAGAATCGCAAAGAAATGACAAAAACTTTCAGTACGATTGATTGCAATCGTTCCAGATTGTAGTATGGATGACTCATTTACCGAATGTCAATCAGTCATCATATTGATTAATTTCTTAAATACTTAAATACTACACCTTCAATGAAAAGTTTTAATGAATAAGCACAATGATTTCTTTTCACTGTCCGATAAGTATTGTGTAGTGTTTTTAATCGACCGAAATAAGCTCTTTGACCTAGACATTATATTGAAATTATAACGAATTTGCGTGAAGGAAAGTAACATTAAAGAAATAGTTCTGCGGATCTTGTTTGGGTAACAAGTCTGAAGGTTTAAGTCGATGATCGTAACATACGTTTGCCAATAAATTAAGAACTTTTTCTTTGGTTGTCGATGACTAAACGATTTTTTAATGATGATTTATTAATGAAAGTATTATTAGTATTATTTTTTATTCAAACGCTATACAGAGTGGATCTTTATTTGAATGGAACAAATTTGGTAATTTTAATTCAATGAAATTGACATTTCATTAGTTATAATCCAGTGGTAGTTAAATATTAGCAAATATCTGTACCAATTCATGAAAAGTATTTAGGCATTATAATATCTTGAATAACTTTTATCTTTTGAAAAATAAATATAATATAATAATATTTTTATATTTGATCTTTAAATAATAATAATAATAATAACTCCCGTATATAGCGTTTAACGCCTTGGGGCACCTTGAGAGTAGCAAGGTACAGCTTGCCATGCTAGAGCCGTTCGGTTAGATTTTTAAATATTTTCTTAATTAGATTTATATTTAACGGTGGATTCACTTCTATGGGACACCCAGTAGATAGTAGTTTTCTAATTTGAAACGTATTAAAATATCTTATAAGCTAGGAAATTTTCGGAGATGACAGCTGTAAAATTAGTACGCCTAAGTTTGTTTATTAGTGTAGGTTTAATAATATCTGAGAAAAAAATATTACTGATTTCTTAAAATAAACTCCTGTTACATTAAGCTCAAGTATCAATTCATAATAATTGTTTGTTAATTACTATTACTTACTCGTAGATTTTAATTCATCCTTTTTTGAATTATATTATATTTCTATTTTTATATTGAAAAAATTAAGTTTATTGCTTGTCCATTGTAAGGTTGTGATATTTTTTTATTCAAATTTGCTATACGCAGATATTTTTCAATAAGTTGCAGTACATACATAATTCGTTGGGGTACTTATTCATAGTAACTCTTGCTCTTACTACTTATGATATTATACTAAATTAGGGTTGCCACTGTTGTTTTTTCTCTCACGCATTGAAAACGTCCTCTTTTTTACATACCAAACTCAAAATCTAAAAAATATTCGTCTTTCATCACAATGCTTTAAAAAATTGTTAATCTATCTCTTTCGCTACTCCCACTCGTTTGTACAGTAAGGAAAATGAAGAAATATTTATGTACAAGAAACATTGGTGGAAGCGATAAACATGTTTAACTATTTTATGTTTACTTACTCTTACCTTATGTTTTGAAAAAAAGTGTTGTTTTGACCAGTGTGTTCAAGACCATCCATCACATAACGTTTATATAATTTTTTGGTAAATTCTAGATATTTGGGCGCAGTTTAATGAAATTTTTTCAGGTTCACCTGTGCCTCTTTTTTATTCTCTTGTCCTCTATTTTTTATTTTGAAAGTTGCCAACTCTATACTAAATGTCAATAGAAGAAGATAATTTAAATGTTTCTACTATGTTCGGATAAATTTTTAAATTCCACTAGATAATTTTTGCTAGTTGTAATTCAATATTTATAAAATATGAGTATGAACTTAAAAAATTATTAAAGATTCCCTTACTTATTTTAAAATACTCGTAATATTGAAACCACAACGACTTATTCGCCTGTATATTTTATATAATATTTAATAAGTTTTATAAATTAAGTTTGTAAGAGATGCCCCAAGTGTAAACCTTTAACCATTTCCGATATGCAATATTACATTTTCCTGTAATCACATGGAAGTTCTAATACATCAGCTTCCAGTGTAGAAAAATGTAAATTACAATATGACATCGATGACATCTCGCATATAATTTTACATATAAACATAACCAGCGACTTCCATTTTCATAGCCATCCGATGGCTATGATTTTTTTTTAAAAAAAAAAAAAAAAAAAAAATGTTTTACAAAAATATTTTTTTTTTTGTTGTAAATTTTCAAAATGTGTTTTATATTTTTATTTATATCTTTCTGATGTTGTTGAACCCTAAATTTTTTGAAAAGATTATTGTTTAAGCCAAATTTTTTGCCAAAAAGAGCGAGAGCTATAAATATCGTATAATCGAGAAAAGTGGTATCGGCTGGTAAATGACAATCGATGACATTAACTTCTATTTTTTCTACACATAATAATATATAAATAATAGCCTTCTCACGATATAGGCGTTTTATCTTGCCTTTGAGGCAGTAAGCAGGTTGACAGCTTTGCCTGTGGCTTAATGCTAGAGCCGTCCGGTATACAAGAAAGGTAATGTTGCTAGCACAGACCCAGCGCTTTCGCCGCCTATATATTTCCACTCCAGGATCTTTAAGGCTGGTCGACCATCAGGCCAGTACGGTTTACCCAAAACTAATTTTTATTTTAAAAATACATTTTTTTTGTTTGTTTGTTTGATGAAATGCCGGGTGTGGATTCGAACCCACTACCTTTAGATTGGTAGATTTTTGGTAGATGAGAGCTGTACTTCTACGCCATTGCCACCGGGCACCTTAATAAAAAAAAAATAACAAAGTTTTTTTTTTTTTTTTATTTTGAAAATAGTAAAAAATGTTTTTTTTTTAATTTTGTAAATAAAATGTTAAAATGTAATTTTATAAATTTTTTTTTTTTTTTTTTTTTTTTTTTTTCTTTTTAATTTATACAAACTTTTTTTTTTTATTTATTTAATTCTGTTAATTAAATCCACCAAAATTTCACCTACACCAAATTCAACTAGGAGAGTATTGTATGTAAATAGGGCATTTTTGGAAACGTAATACGCACTTTCCAAAAACAATTACTTTCTTTTTGAGTTTGTTTGGATTATACAGGGTCCCCGGCAGAGAGCTGCATCTGGGAATCTATAGCTACTAGAATAAAAAAACTTGGGATTTTTTTTTTAATTTAATTTTAGTAGTCTCTGATAAATCTTTTTCAGCTGATTTTTCCTGGAAAAAAAATACGTTTAACGTTCTTATAGATATATCTATCAATACCAAGTGAAGGCGGATTGGGATGATTTGTTTTTTAAAATGGAACGCCGTGTATATACTCCGGCATTGTTGGCGTTTCTTCCAGATCAACTTTTTCTGCAATAGTCCTAAAATATGTGAGCTAAAATACATATTCGATAGTTCGAGATATTTATATAAAAGTAATCAAAAGTATATATTTTTATCGAGTCTTCGCTTTAAAAAAACATCACCGACGGCAAATATTAAAAATAGAAAGCAACAGGACAGTACTTATCCCTTTAAATAGGTATTAACCAACCTTATAATTGCGTCTGTAACTTAACTTTCCTATAATGTCCGTATTCTAAAATCATTAGCAAAGGGCTTATTTCAAATTCAAATGTACTAAACTTTCTAAAAATATTCCCAATTAAAAAAAATATTTTCATTTTTCTGATTTTTTTTTTTCGCGAAAATTTTTTTTTTAATTCTGATATTTAAAGTGTCCTCTTTTATAAACCTTTGATGTTCTGTTAAAATAAATAAAAAAAAAAATACATTCTTTTGTAATTTAAGGTGATTTCAAAATGGTATGTTACGGTTTTTGCGGATATTCGTAGTACTGCATTACATATGGGGGTTTCAACAAAGTAAATTTTTATAATAATGCGAAAATCTAATGATTTTCGGCTGGAATTTTACCGTTGAAAAAGAAAATTAAGAAAAAAAAAAAATTGTTTGTTTTTTATTTATAATATTTAATTATTATTGTTAACTTTTTTATTGGAAATTAAATTGGCAATCATTGCCCTAATTTTTTTTAAAATAGTAAAAATTTAAATAAAAAGTTGTTTATACAAGACTGTGAGTTAGAGTTTCCTGTCCCTCAGTAAGAGGAATTTAACCAAACTTGATTTAAATAAATATGGTTTGTAGGATTATGTTAAAGCGATGCAGAAACGCATAGAAAGCCAAAATGGCAATAGATCATACCAGGGTGTTCCAATTAAAAAAAGTTAATCTCCCGATCCATTCCACACTTTTTTTACGCCCCTGTATGATGACAAAAGTTTTTATTCATTTTTTTTTTTTATATTTTTTTATTGCCGGACCCTGTAAGGTAATTTAATTTTCGTATATTTGTCTAGGCCCTTAAGCTAAATGTTTAGAAATTCTCTCGAAAAAAATTAACGCTAATCTCCATTTTGCTTGAGGAACCTTCCCACGGGAGATGGCAAATATTTTTGAAACATCCTGTATAAAATTTTTGTAGGTATTATGGTATTTCATTTATTCTTTTTAATTTCGTAATTTTTAATAACGATTTGGTTACATACAATTGAATGTGTTTGACATATTTTACATTGATTTTTAGCTTAGGTGACTTAATGAAGGAAAATTCACATTGGAGTGTTAAAATCGTTTAAAAAATTTTTTTTAATAAAATACAAAAAATCAGTGATTATATAATTATTCTTCCTCTTTGGCATCTTAGCAAAATAGCATTTTTTCGTTTAAAACTTTTTTTTTATGTTTGTTCTTTTTTATGTATCTTGGATTGTTATTCTATTGTTGTTATTCTATTGTAATTTATGCGTCTTGCATTTCTAGTATTGACCGTGTTATCTAAATAATGGTCTGGCGTTATACAGGGTGAGTCTTAAATAAGTGCAAATATTTTTAGTGGTAGTATATTTCGACCGCAGAAATGATTATGAGGTTTTTTCGCAAAAAAAAACTTTTGAAAAAAAATTTGGATTTTTTTAGTTTTTAGTTAGAAGAAACATAATTTGTTGATAATATGGCAACATAGGTAGTAGAATCAATTTATAAGAAGAAAATCTAGAAAAGATCAGTGGTTCTCAAAATTTTAGCAAAAAATCTTTTTTTTGGAATTTTTCAAAGTAAAATAACTCGGTTATTTTGGATTTATTTGAAAAACAGTAAAAGAGAAAATATGTTTCTTTTACCGAGATCACCAGCCCTGAAAATATTGCACTCACCCTGTATAATTGAGTGCATTTGGCTTATTTTATATAATATATTTTATATTCGCTAATATCGATTTTTCTAATTATAGGTTTGTGAATTATAGGACTTGGTGACGGATTTTCATTGGGTCTTGCATCAAGTTGATTATAGTACTTACGATTACAGCGTGCTTGTGCATCTTTAAAACTGTCTGTGCCATTTGTCTCAATTTTTTCGGTGGCTTTTTTCGTCCGCTGAACTTCACTCGTCGCAACTTCGCGCGCGTACCGTTTTAGCGTCTCTCATTTCACCTCATCGGCGGTACCGGAACGCACTGCCACTAGATACCAATGATTTCTTCATTCAAGAGTGGTTCAAGTTGGAGCAGCACCGTCAAAAACGCGGGGTTCTTTTTGGAGGGGCGACAGGTGAATGTCGAAAAGAAAGAAATGGTCTGGCCGTACCGGTACCGCTCCAGAGCGGTTTTATACGATGCGGAGGAGATACGGCGCTTCTGATAATCGCCGCGACGCCGTTAACGTTTAATTGTTGTTGGTGACGAGGTCGTGGCGAATTTAGGGGTCGCGATCGGACCTGTTACTTCGTCCATTGTTCTGGTGGGTTTGCTTAGTTTTTTACAATCGCGGTAATTTTTATTTCCGCCATGTCGGGTATTCTTCTTGATATTTTTTTCGGTTGCATTGGCGTCATCTTGTTTCTGTTGAATAATATCGGTCACAGAAAAAATCTATTAAAGTGTTCTTTTAAAACAATATAAATTAGACTGGTTTTCCTTAAGATTGAATTAGAGTTTTCAAACATACAGGGTGCTACAAATTTGAGGTACGAGTATTGGTATCTCGGAAACCATAATAGATTTTTTTCCATAACAAGGGGCCGTCCTCTGCCGGAAACACTGCGGCCTGTGGGGCCTATTGTGTTTGTCCCCCTTCTATATATCTGCACCCATTCTCCTATCCCTGTGCCCTGCACTGGCTTATGCAGGTCCTTGATAGGATGAAAACATAGTTCCTCCAGTTCTAGCTTTGCTTTCCCAAATAAAAGTGTCGCTTGCGATCCATAGCCTCGCAATGACATATTATGTGCTCCGCTGTTTTCAGGATCTTTATCGCTGAGTCTGCAGCAAATACTTCCTTGATATAGGTTGACTTGTTCAGGTAACATTCGACAGCCATGTCCTGTTGTAATCCGTACCTTATTCCTGCTAAGCATTAGCAATTCTTTTTCAGTTTTAGAGCTAGGTTCTTGGATAATAGCCTTGCTGTGCCTGTGCCCCTGTCTGTTTCTCAAATGGACATTGTGCTTTTCCCCGACCCAGAGTTTTAGTGCACTACGGGCCATGCATTTCAGTATTCCCAGTCCTGGCTCTGGACCAAGATAGGATGCCGATGATCCCTGCCTAGCTAGCTTATCGGCTTTTCGTTGCCTTGGATGCCGCTGTGCCCGGCACCCAGAATAAATTAATTCTGTTCCTTCGTGCCAGAGCTCCCAGTTCACCCAGGCATTCCCAGACGAGTCTCGTCGATACCTCTGGGTTCATGAGCGCCCCAAGTGACCCCTGACTGTCCCAGGCATTATATTGATGAGCTTACTGAATAAGCTCTTCTATTATTTTCTCTCGCACATTGTAGAATGGCAAAGATTTCTGTCTAGAATACGGTTGAGTGTTTACCCAAGGAAAATGATAAGCTTGCCCTTGGTCTTTCCCAAATACTCCAGCTCCTGTTCCTTCAGCGCTCTTTGACTCGTCTGTATACCAGGTTAGTCCATCCTGAAGGAATGTTATATCTGTCCACATTCCTTGATCCATTTTGTTCACCTCGAATGGTGTGTGGTAGTGATAAAGAGGGGTCATTTGGTACGATCTCATTTGGAGTAGAGATCCTCCTATAGAATCTCCCATCTTTAAGTGTCCTGTTTCTGTCCTATTTCCCAGAGACAAGTAACTGTTGTCGATAGAGTCCCATTCTTGCCTCCGCCTGGATCACTATGTGAAGAGGCGGAAGGTCAAGAAGCGCCTCCATTGATGCAGTGGGCGTTGATTTCATTGCCCCTGTTATGCTCAGACAAGCAAGTCTTTGCACCTTTCTAAGGCTGAGCATTGTTGTTTGTTGCATTACCTTAGGCCACCATACCAAGGATGTATATGTTACTGAAGGCCTCACCACTCAGTGTACAGCCAGTGCAGCATCTGTGGTCTGAGGCCCCAGATTTTTCCATGACGTCATCTGACTACCGCTAGTGTAGTCATCGCCCTCATTGTGACATTTTCCAAATGACGGTTCCAGGTCAGTTTGGTATCCAGCATGATTCTTAGATACTTGACCTCCCCGAGAGAGGAATCTCATCACCGCAGAGTCTTAGAGGTCCTAGTCCCTCAAAATTCTTCGTTTGGTGAAGGGGATTATTACGGTCTTTGTCGGACTAATATTCAGTCCCTCCTGTGTTACCTATGATTCCACAATCTTCATGGCCCTGTGCATTCGCTCCCGTACTGTTGTGTTAAACTTACTTCTGACTAACACGACCAAATCGTCTGCATATCCCAGAGTGTTGAAACCAGCCCTGTTGAGACTATCAAGCAGTCTGTCCATAACGAGATTCCACAGCAGAGGGGCCCCCCTGCGGGCATCCTCCAGACTTTTGAGCATGCAGTCTATCCATCTGCAGCACGTCTCCTCTAATCCGAAGTTCCTTGTAGCTCTCGTCAGTGACTGAAATGAGGTGTTATCAAACGCCTCTTCTATGTCGAGGAATGCCCATAAAAGCACTTCTCTTGTTTCGAACGTCGTTGTTTTGCTTACTAACTGATGGAGTGCCGATTCGGTTGATCGTCCTGCTGTGTAGGCATGCTGGTCTTGGTGAAATGGTCTTTTTCCCATTACTTCATCCCTAACATACCTGTCCATTAGTTTCTCAAGAGCCTTTAGTACAAACGACGTAAGACTGATGGGCCTAAAGGCCTTCGCCGTAGGATAGTCCAGACGCCCATTCTTGGGTATAAAAGCTATCCTGGTCAGCCTCCAAATTCTCGGTATATATCCTAAGGCTAGACTAGCTCTTAGTAGTGTGCAAAGTTTGCTCGTCAGTAGGTCTGGTCCTTCCTGGAGCATTATTGGACAAATACCGTCCGGTCCCGGTGATTTGTATGACTCAAATGAGCTTATAGCCCATTTTATCTTTGATTGGTCAGGTCAATCACCCTTTTTGAAACCTGCCAGTCTTCCCTTGAGGTTCTTCTCGTGAAGTACTCAAGTCCCCTACTCTTCCAGGTTTCTGGGGATTGCTCCAAGGCTGTTGATCTGGGAAAGTGTACCCGAAAGAGTCCGGTCAGCGTTTCTTTCCCAGTGGATGTGTATTCGCCTGCACTAGTTACAAGAGAGTTAATTGAGGACTGAGAGTCCTTAGAGAGTATTTTTCTGGCACATTCTGAGGCACATGCCCTCACAGTACCTCCTCCAAGATAATCTCTTTGCTCTCCTCAGTTCCTTGTTATATTCGGTTAAAACCTAACCGTAATAGATACGAAGATGGTTAAATTGGGGCAAAGTTGCGCCTTGGGCTGCTCACCAAGATGCCATCATAAAAGTTTTAAAAACTTCAAGGTTTGCTGAGTTTTTTGGAAAAAAAAACATATTTTTTTGAAAATCAGTTTTATTTTCTTTTGTCGTTACTTTTTAGAAAATCCAGAAACTAATTGCACATTCTCATAGCCATTTTATTAGGGCTATCTGACAGATTTTTAGATTTTCAAATTAGCTGATAATTTGTGAAATACAGAGGCCAACTTAATTTTTTTAAATACGGACCTGCATTGTTTATTTCAGATTTGGAAAGAACTCAGTCTCCTGAGTACAATGATATGCCACACTTTTTTTTTGTTTTGGGTACCTTAACAGCAACAAAACTAGAGTTAGTAACCTAAACCTTAGAGTTTGTGACTATCTGTAAACTGAATCTTTGCAATGTTCTCATGGATTTGTTTATTTGTTTATATCACGGTACTTTCAGTACTTTCGATTTCACCATGTCGAGTATTTCTTTTGACTAGTGATGAGCAAATGCAAGAACAAGAAAAAACTCTTTGGTCTTGGTCTTTCAGTTAATAAGTACCCAGTGAAAGAAAACGCCTTGCGTGACCATCTTCTTATGCTTGTCAAATACGACGAGTATTGGCAGTATGTATGTATGTAAGTACCCAGTCTTGGCCTTTCTGCTATACTCTTGGAAGTCTGGCATTTTTTAATAAATTTTGGCTAGAGCCACTTTCTACATGGAAAATATTTTAAATATATATTTAAGCAAATAGAACTTTAATGAAAGAAATTTTTAGAATATTTGTCTGGCGAAATTGTTATTTTTTAATATACAGGGTGTCCCAGAAATAAGTGCAACTATTTTAAGGGGAGGTAGATCTCGATAAAAAAAACATGTTTTCTCTTTATCGTTTTTCAAATAAGTCCAAAATACCGGAGTTATTTTACTTTGAAAATTTCCAAAAAAAAAAAATGATTTCTTGCTAAGATTTTGAGAACCACTGGATTTTTTCTGGATTTTCTTTTTTGTAAATTTAATTTATACCTATGTTGCCATATTATCAAGAAATTATGTTTTTTAACTAAAAACTAAAAAAAAATTTAAAGTAAAACGTAATTTTGAATTTTCAATATATTTTCAATAATTCGCGAAAAAACCTCATAGGCGTGTTTCTGGAGTTGAACTATACTACCAGTTAAAATACTTGCACTTATTTCGGGGACACCCTGTATTATGTCGAATCAGTATTTCTTTATTTAAAATTTTATGCAATAGTCGGGAAATCACTATATTTATAATGAATTAAAACAACGACGTGAAAAAACAAGACCGCAAGAGTCTTGCATGCTATGAAGTTTTTTTCTTAGAATATGTCCAAAGATCACCTCCTTAAATATTAGCATATCATTAAGGAGCACCCTGTATACAAAATTGTGCTTCGTACAAAATTACTAAGTTACAACCCTGACTTGTTGAATGCAAAGTTTTTGCAGTGGCTGTTTAGGCCGGTCTTTGTTGTCAAAATATTCAATATTTCCATTGTTACTCTATCCTCTATTTAATTTTATTACGTATTCTATTTATTTTCCACAAAATATAAATATAAAGCGTAAAAGTAAATGTACAAAATTTGGTACAAAATGACTGGTTTAGAACCCTGACTTATTGGAAGCTCTCAAATATTTTTGTTTTCTTAACCTCAATATTTTGGTGAAGTTGGTGGAAATATGGTGGAAATGTTCAATTTACTTTTTATTTTAGTATGTGTAATATTCGCTATAGTAAGATAAAAGTATACCTTTAGAGTTCACTATTATTAATATTAAACATTTTTAGCTATTAGGCAAACTAATAAATGTAGATATCACCAGAAAACCAAGAATATTGGCCCGAACTTGGGGTCATATTGACCAAGGAAATTTTACGTATATCTATTTAACGTTCCAAGGGCCAGTTATTTTAAACTTATCCTCTTTGTAAGTAGTTAAAATTTTATGTTATCAGTAGTAGTAAAATCGGTTTAACTTTGTTAGATCTGGTGATGCAGATTTGTATATATCAGATAATAATATGTATCCAACATTTGATGCAGATACATATACATTGCATTCTGCTACTTGTGGACAAGATATTATAGAAGTACCTGAAATGTACGTATTTAAAATATGAGTCATACATAATATAATACATTTTTTTATAAATTTCAGAGTTCAAGTACCTTTAGCTGTAGGTATATATGGGTATTCAGAAATGAGTGAGTTTATATTGGAAGTACATGAGAATTTAAATTCATCCTACCCATATAAACAGTGGGCTATTATACAGGAGGAAGGAGATGTTCAATCGATCAAGCCAGAAAAGAATACCGAAGGAACTAATAAGAGAGATACCATTTCACAGGTTCCAAAAAAGAAAAAAAGGAGAAAAACAGACTCCGATTTTTCAACTATATTTTCAATCTTAGAAGTTTTAGAATTAATATTTCTTTGATTGACTATATTTACTTTATAGATGATTATTAAGTGCCTTAAAACAAGTTGAAACAGTTAGATTTTACTAGGCTTCAGATTTTGGCATGTTAACTTGAAGTTATATTATAAAATTAGTACCTACTTAAATTCTAAAAAATGCTAGTTTATATAGCTTTGATACAAAACTTTGATACTTGCCTTGATACTGTTGATTATAATTTTTAGTGGGTATATTGTCAATGTCCCATGCTAAATTCTGAAATTTGTTATACATATAAATATTGTGATAATTGTCGATGGATTAAAATAAGATATAAACATTTATTCTTACATCTTATAGATATATTCATATAATGTATACATCAGTGTTTTACATCTAGTCACTTTGTAATAATACACATGGAAAACTAATAAACATTTCATTTATTCCCTTTAAGTTTTACATTTGAGTGTTTATTGATAATTATCTTCCATTTAAGATTTCTTTTCTTTCTTTTTATGAAGGAATTTTCTGTTGTCGGCTGAAAATTGTATAAAAATATTTACTAAAATAATAAGAAAATATATGCGTATGTTCAGTTGTTATTTGATATTAGTTAATTAAAATATCATAAAAATGAAGAACAATATGCCGGGTGCGTAAGTGCCTCAAAAAGTGGCTCACACTATAACTTTTTTATTTTTCAGATAAAAACGAGGTTTGGTATGTTAGTATATGACTATGGAGGCTAGAAGGACTATATGACAATGGAGGCCTTCTAGCCTCCATATATATGACATAAATTAGGATTGATTGACATATTCAATTGTTTTCGGTCACTTCTTCGGTTTCACTCTGAAATGACTACAACTTTTGTTTTTTAAATGGCACCATCAGTATTTTTTACTTTATTCAATAGAAAATGACACCCTAAATAGAATGACACATCATATGTCAACTTTTGACATTTCCGCATATGGTTTATTTGAAATTATAACATGCGGTTCATAATGATAATTTGACCTGAAATACAAAGTGTCTGGTATGAAATTATTCTGTAAAATTCCAGATATGCATGCTAATGAGCCACCTTTTTGTTCCATTTGAAAAATTGAGATATGATTAAAAATACCATTTTTATTAAAATTAGTCTCCTTGGCTAAAATTAGTGTTTTTAACACAGCCATGGCACTCTAGATTGAAATTTAAAATACAATTTGTTTTGAGGGAATATGTCAAAAGTTGACATATGATATGTCATTCGATTCAGAGTGTCATTTTCTATCGAATAAAGTAAAAATCCGGTGAAACAGGAAGTGACCAAAACAATTGAATACGTCAATCAATCCTAATTTATGTCATATACTAACATACCAAACCTCGTTATTTTATCTGAAAAATAGTTATAGGGGTGAGCCACTTTGAGACGCACCCGGTATATTGTATACACATTGATAAATATATAGGTAATAAAAGCAGACCTTATGTGCATGCTTCCTATACTTTATTATTCGTATTTAAATGCCATTTTACAATTATATTTGTGAAAAACTACGCCAATTTTGTAGAGATTTTGACCAAAGTAATGTATGGAATAATAGGTTCATTTAAATTTTCAAAAAAGAAATTTGGCGAAAAAATACCTCATAATCGTATTTCTGGGGTCGAAATATACTACCCCTAAAATATTTGCTCTTATTTAAGACTCATCCTGCATATTTTTTATTTATTGATTAATATCTCTGAATCTACTGAAATATACAGGGTGGTCCGAACTATATTCCTGAAACTTCGGCAGCACATCCTGCAGATGAAAATAAGATTTCTGATTTTTTCCAAATAATTTATGATTTGGCTGGAAATTGGTGTCTGAGAGTCTTTGAGAAACTTGATTTTGATGTCAATATGGCTCCTATTTGTAGAGGGCGCCATCTACATGTGTTTAACTGTTTTGAAGAGTAATAACTTTTCGTCCGTACTTATGGAGTGAAACCGTATAAAACTATGGAGTGAAAAAATATACATTTTTATGACTTTTACGTAAAAATATCTCTTGGTAAAAATCGCTACGAGCAACCGTTCTCAAGATATTGAGAATGAAAAGAGTCAATACATGTCATTATTGACAAAAAATAAACACGCTGAGTAGATAGTTATTTGACTGTAATAATAAATTTGGGAAATTTTTATTTTTTTAAATTAATCATTTAATTTCTATAAAAATATGATAAAACAGTTCCTGTTGAACTTTTGGCACAAAAATACCGTATGATCGAAAAAAAATGGCGTCCAGTTGGCTGGGAAATGAAGATCGCTGTCATTTTAAATGTACATTTATATGGGAAATGTCATCGATCGTCATTTCCCAGTCAACTGACGCCGTTTTTTCTCGATCATACGGTATTTCAAATTTACGATTTCAGTCTAATAACTATTTACAGTACGTTTGCTGGATCTGAGTCTATGAAAGGAATGCGGACAAAAAACATTTAAATAAACAGCAATATATTTTATACGTCGACTTGACGAGTACGTCACCGCAAATCGCTCCGCCCACTCATTTTATTGGCTACTTGCCAATTTGCCGAATTTTTGTTGATGGGACGCGTCGTCTAATTTTTTACGAAAAACATCTAGAGAATATCGTT
Organism: Sitophilus oryzae; assembly: GCF_002938485.1. Taxonomy (NCBI): domain Eukaryota; kingdom Metazoa; phylum Arthropoda; class Insecta; order Coleoptera; family Curculionidae; genus Sitophilus; species Sitophilus oryzae. The sequence continues at coordinate 195,977 of NW_022145824.1, forward strand.
TCCCCTCTCACGGATACCCCGTAACTACAGAACGGACAGACGTACTATAGTCAACATTTTTAATTTATGTCAATGATTAGTATTGATAATTTAGATTGCAAATATTTCGAGAACCATTACTCGTAGCGATTTTTACCAAGACACAGTTTTTACGTAAAAAACTTCTTAAATGAATATTTTTTTACTCAGTAGTTTTATACAGGTACGGACGAAAAGTTATTTCTTTTCAAACCAGTTATAAAATATGTAGGTGGCGCCCTCGAGAAGTAGGAGTCATATTGACATCAAAATCGAATTTCTCATGTTAAAAAATTGCCAGATACCGATTTTCATCCAAATATTGACGTTACTTAAAAATGAAACTTCTACACCCTGTTTTTAGGACATACATTTATACGAACTTTTTTACTTATTTTTATCTGCAGAATATGCTGCCGAAGTTTCCGGAATACAATTCGGACCACCCTGTATTTACTCGTATCTTAGTATTATTTAAAGTGATCCGAAAGGAAGCTAAGAATGCAATAATAGAGTTCCATTTAAAAAAAAATAATACCGATCCACTCACATTTTTTTGAGCCTCTCTGTAGAAGTTAAAATATTTTCCTGAAATACATCCTCGTATATACTTTTGGTTTGCACTTAAATAAAATTCCTAAGTTTTTTAATCTAGGAACTAGAGATGCCTGACGCACTATTCCTGTATAGGCTTGGTGTAGGTATTTCAGTTAATTTCAATTTCAAAAATTCCGACCGCAGCGCTTCAACGGCAGAAATCAGAAATTATCAGTACTTATTTCACGCATGACGCCGTCATGTTGATCGCATTAAAATAATATTGAAATCGTGGTTTTGTCATAATATTTAAGTATTTTAGTTTTTTTGCTAGTCCAGTTATTGAGACTGTAAAACACTCAGGTACAATTTAACAAGTATAGCTAGAGACGTGAGAAATACAAAATAAGAGACGCCCCTCGATGCGCAGTGGACAGCACACAAATTTGCTTTAATCAGATTTATCGTAGCGTAACTGCATCTCTCTTCCGCCGAATGCGGTCTCTCTCTCTATCGTGTGCGCGACCGGTGCTATCCCCAAGTCTCTTCCTATATTTGTCAAACTGTACGAGAGGTTTGTGTGATGTAACACTGTTTTGGGCAGTAAAAAATAAGCGAAAAAGAATTCGAACTAGACATCGTTTTGTGTTGTGACAATTTAAAATGTTAATAAAATCGCCGAAAAGTGTTAACGCGTAAAAGGAGAGCGTAATTAGGGCGTTGTTGGGCGCAATAAAATTCAATAACTCAACTTTCCCGGATATTCAACTCATCAAACATTTTATTACTTCATAGTTTCTCACACCTATTTGGTTAAAAGCAAAAATATATAGATTTGGTTTGGTTTGGGATGCAAGCAGTTCGACGAAACAAGTGAGTAAACAAAGTGCTCGTTAGATAACCAAAAAATTAAAAATAGACATATACTATTTATATCTACTAGAGAGGATAAAATAAAATTTGCAATATTAATGGTATATTTTTTTAATCAACTAGAGTGATTAAATGTTTTATGAACGTCTTCTAAAATTATAATTATTATAATTATGTATCTTTAAAATAATTCGTTATAGCCGAAATAACCTCAGTTATGCCCTACTAGCAAATTGACAACTAAAAAAATGGCAATACTAACACTTAACATTAGAATAATTAAATAATAAATTTTTCGTATACTCGCTATTTAAACCTGTGTATTTGTGTATACTAGTTGTTTACGATATACTCCGATTGTGGCAGCACCGGCGGAGAATGCACCAAACCTATAAGTTTTACGCAGCAATAATTGATTTGATGAATTATTTAGTTGACTGACACAATACCTTAAGAGTTATAAAATTATTTATTATTCTTACCTCAGTTTGTACAACAGAGTCAATAGTCGATGACAAGTTTTCTTCTTTATCATAATCGCCAGAAGTAGACACGTTTGAAGTCATATGCGAATCGTGACCATAAACTAAATTTAATAATTTAAAACAAACTACAAAATTATGCATTTTCTCATCTTACCTCTATTCAAATTTTGTTTCTCGTTAGTCACTTCCGCGAAATACATTTGCTGTGTTTGGAAAGTGTCCTTTTCGATTTTGGGTTGAAATCCTAACTGCGGTTTTTTAAATTTCAATGACTCGATCGTATCTTGTATTTCGGTGGGTATTGATCTAATCACCGGCGCGGCAATAGGTTTGAAATTTAAGGATTTTTCGCTAGCCATGCAGAGATCCGTGATAACCTTACTAGAAGAAATAAATAACTTAAATGTGATTTGTTATACTGGGTGGCGCGCCTTATACAAACACGGAATATTCAAGGAACACGACACTTTGCATCAGATTTTTTTTTGGACGCATAGATTTATGCGTATCGGATGCTATTTGGAATGCAATTAAGAACAGAAAACATGTTAAGCTAAACTAAACTGTTCGCAAACCGGAGGAAAAACAGTAGTTTTAAAATAACACAATGAGTTTAATAAAAAAGCAAACAGAAGTGCAAACAAACATTGGTATACGGGTTGTCCCAGGCTAAGCGTGCATTAGAAGTTTCTAAAGAGCTACAATATCTATATCGGAGATTTTTTGGACATCATTGTTTTACAACGAGATCTATCGATTAAAAATATTTTCAACATGGCGGCACTTCCGGAAATACCGGAAGTTGACAGCAACTTTCTTATTTTAAATGGGTGCCCCCATTTTATATTACATACTTAAATTCTTTGTAAAATTTTATGAATTTTGATATCAAACACTTTTTTTAAGAAAAAAAATATTTAAAATTTTTGAATGAGACAAACTGCCTGGCAAAAAAATTTGTATAGCTTAAACGTCAAATTTAGTGATTACTACAGCCACTGTAACATAAAGAAAAGACATATTACTATCTACTTCAAAAATTGAATTGTTCGAATGTCATATAACAAAGGCCGCAGCTGTCATGAAATTGAGCGATTAAAAAATTATCATAAATCATTTTTTTCTAATGGAAACCCACTTATTTTATTTCACTAGTGAAAAGGATTTCCTTCAATTCCTCACTTTTTGCCTATACATGTTCCTATACTTAAAATAATTTTTTCGATCATAAGATATATTATTAATAATATCAACATCAACTATAAGATATCACTAAAGAGAGAAAATACGAGATATATTATTTTTAAAAATACACTTTTTCAACTTTTAAGCAACAGTATTTATAATTCCTATAATTATGTTCAAATAATTATTTTTCTGACATGAGAAATAAATTGGCTAATTATTTCACACTTAATGTCAAAGCAATCTAGATAAAATCAAGAAAAATATACGTTTTAGACTAAATCTTAAATAACTTAAAAACGATTTATTTTAGGTATAGGAACATGTATGTACAGGCAAAAAGTAAGGAATTGAAAACCCTTTTCAATGGTGAAATAAAGAATTGTGTGTTTCTAAGAGTGCTAAAAACGTGGGTTTCCACTTGAAAAAAATTATTTATGATAATTTTTTAATCGCAATAAATTCCATGACAGCTGCGGCCATTGTTATATGACATTCGAACAATTCAATTTTTGAAATAGACATGTCTTTTCTTTACGTTACAGTAGCTGTGGTAATCACTAAATTTGACGTTTCGGCTATAATACCCATAAAATAATTAACTAGAAAGAAGTGTCAACTCTGTGTTAAATCGTGGAAACACGATACGCCACCGAAAGCCTTCGTTGTCGTCTGGAGAACTAACTTTCCAATTGACAGGTTGACATGATAAGGACATGATGGCTTAATTTTCATTTCCGTTTCCGGTTATTCAATGGCGGGCCCTCTTTCAGTTCAAATGTTATTTGTATTTTTTCTTTTCATGAATAAAACCAAAAAATAATTTATTCACATATATTTATTTGAAATATGGAACAACGTGACTAAATAAATATAAAAATATAGAGGATTGTATTGTTTCAATACCAATTAGTTAATTATATGCACTTTTAACGTAAATTAGTTAAGGTATAAGCATGACTTACAATAATTTGTAAATAAACACACACATTCGCAAACTTCAAGGACAGAAAACGGACACAGGAACATGAAAACGGGAGCCTTATACAAAAACCTGAAAACAGAAAAACAATTTTTTTATACAAAAATTAACAATGTAAAAATATCAATAGGTATAAAATATAAATAAACTGTTTAAAAAAAGCGTCCATTATTCCCAAAGAACCTGGCTTATAAATCAAAAAGATGCAAAAAGAGACTTTTAGTCGGATAACATAATCAGATTATCAGTCCGATTTATTGCTTTATTGACAATAAATCGCACATACTGGAGATAACTAATGTTGGCTATAGTTAAAAATGATCTTACCTTGCTGTAAATTGTTTCCATTTTCAAAAAAATCGCCGATCAAAGAGATTATAACACCATTTTCTTGCATCTAAAAAATGTAAAAACAGTGTTTATTTACTACCTATTTTTGATATACATGGGACATACCTACTACTGCAGAAACGTCATTTTCTCCAGGATTCTTCATGTAATTTATATTTTATATACTTTATTACCTTTATATTTATAAATTTCAGCCGAAATATTAAATTGAACTTCCAAAACGAAACTAAACGGAATGAATTAAAATGGCGTCGAATATTTTGAATTTGTTCTAGAACAAATCTGAAGTTGTCTCTGAAACTGAAATCTGTCAATTCTAAACTGTGAAGTTAGATAATAGTTAGACAAAAACAATGCTGTCCTTGTCTAGGCGGCCATACTTGTCGTGAGGAGAATGACAGGAATGACACTAATGACTGTTTCCAATTTTCCTATTTCACTGTCACCCCCCTGATAATACCTACACATTTTTTTGACAGGCAGTTTTTTTCATCAAAAAATTTTAAATATTTTTTTATCAATAACGGTTCATGTTAGGTATAGAGTGTTTTATATCAAAATTCATAAAATTTTATAGAGAATTTAAGTATGTAATAAAAAATGGGGGCACCTATTTGAAATAAGAAAGTTGCTGTCAACTTCCGGTATTTCCGGAAGTGCCGCCATATTGAAAATATTATTGATCGATAGATCTCGTTGTAAACTAATGATGTACAAAAAATCTCCGATCTAGATATTGTTGTTACCTAGAAACTTCTAATGCACGCTCAGTCTGGGACACCCTGTATAACTTTTTGGTTCCACCGAGGGGTGTCTCACTTAGGTAAAAACTGGAAAGGACTGCCAATGATTGCGGATAAGACTGCCTACTATAATATGTCTGACATAGTCGGCTGCCAGCAACTGCCAGAAAATGTACATGTAATTCAAACAGTGAGACAACAGCTCGGGTTTCCTTGTAGAAATAAAAGTAATTTTAAAATTTATACAGGGTGTTTTAAAAAACATGTGCCATCTATCGTGGGGAGATTTCTCACGTAAAATTAAGGTTTATTTTCCTATCAACATAGGCCCGATTCTATTTTGTTTCGTCACAGGGTGTAAAATGTTAATAATCTTTCGATTTATTACAATTTTCTTCCAAATACTTTTAGTGATTCGAATGAAATTTTGAGGGTAAAAGTTACAATATGTGCTACATATTTTAATGCTAAAAAGGTGTCGATTAATTCATCAGAGACGTGCATATGGGTTATCACTGGAATATTTAAAAACAAAAAATGTGCGCCATTGACTTTTTAATTTTGATATCAAAATTGTGTAGGCAGTTTAATGTCAATTAAAAGTTATCTCTTGATATTTTGTCGAATTTGGCCTCCTTGATGAGATAAACGCAATTTTATTAATCACAATTAGTCAAATTAAAATAAAAATAAAATTAATAAATTATATATTTTACCTAATTTATTATTAAATATTATTACTACTAATAAATAAAAAAATAATGAAATTTAAGATAATCACAAAAAACCTATTTTTAAAAAGTTTTAACATCCTGTAAAACTATGCATTTCCAATTTCCATACTCATGTTTATTGGAACTTTTTTCATATGTTTTGATAAGGAATCAATGAGAACTTTCGCAAATTAATGACATTCAAATATTTTAAAAGTTGCTGCTAGACTTGGATCAAGGCAAATTAATAAAATTGCGTTATCTCATCAAGGAGGCCGAAATCGAAGTATCAAGAGACAAATTTTAATCGGCATTAAACTTCTTAGAGTATTTCGCTAACAAAAAGGAAAAAAGTCAGCGGCGTACATGCTTTTTTTTAGAAAAATATTCCGTGATAATCCATATGTACGTCCCTGGTGAATATGCTGAAACTTTTTAGCTTTGAAATATGTCGCAAAGAAAAGGAAGTCATAATAATCATCGAATCATAATAAATCGAAAAAATATTAATATTAAGACTGTAACTGTAATATTAATATTAAGACTGTTAAAAAATTAATATTAAGACTGTTAAAAAATTAATATTAAGACTGTAACACCCTATAACAACGGAACAGAACAGAATCGGACCTATATTGATATAAGGAATAAATCTTAGTTTTACGTGAGGAATCTCCTAACGAGAAATGGCACATGTTTTTTGAAACTCCCTGTATACAAACTGTTGTATAATTTTGAGGAAGTTTACTTGTTGAGGAGATTTATAGTTTCTATTATTTCGAAAATGACCTCCTTTCTTATGTCCTGGCAAGACCCCCAATTTGTCAAGACTTCCAGTTGTCATATCGTGACGAGTGCACACTCTTTGATCATCATCTGATAGGATTTTTAAACGTGGTGAATCACCATCGGCTGATAAATCTGCTTCGGCATTAGAAACACTTGCGGTTAAACAATCTTTAATTTGGGTACTAGATTTTTGAATACATTTGAGATCATAGATATCATCTTCGCTTCTAGTAGGAGCGTTATGGACGGGAACAAGATCCAAAAGTTTTTTGGGAATTGGCCTAATTGCGAGATTTTCAATGACATACTCGTACTCTGTAAATTCTTTTCCAAAGTGGTTTATAAAAGCTTCAGTGGTGTCGTTAAACTTTTCCTCATCTGAGCAACATCTACAGAAACCTCGTTTTTCGGATTTGTTAGAAAGTTTTTTGTTCTTGGATGCTTTTGACATTTTATTTGACGCATAAACAATTATGTCAAAGTGAAGTTTTTTGTGAATGTGGTGAGAATTTTAATCTTAAATGCATTCATCATCAACAGATTTTGAGAGAGCGGAGAATCCTAAGAAGGGGGCTAACATATTTTCAGTTTTGACATTTTGGTAAGTAGGTTTACCTATTAAGTAGGTTTTTGTTATCATTGTCATCATTATTTTGAGCTTATTAAACCATTTCCAATTATGGTGTAGCCCCTGTTACATATTTAGATACTCTCTTTGTATTTGGGTCCATTGGTTGTCTATTGTCGGCTATGTGGGTCCAAGTTCTTAATATCATGGTCCCATTTCATGTTTGGTCTTCTTCTAGATCTCTTAATTCCTCCTGGGTACCATACTGTAATTTTTGTGATTAATCTGTTGTCCGTCCTTCTTGCCAGGTGTCCTACCCATTGCCACTTGAGGGATTTTATTCTGCATTACCTGGGTCTTTTGTGGTATCCACTGACTATGACTGGTTTTTTATGGTATTGCTTGGTTATTCCCAGCATATTTCCTTACATTGAGCGTTGTACGACCTGCAGTTTCCTTATAATGTCCGTTTTAAGTGTCCAGGTTTTGCATGCATAGGTCATGACTGGTAGTTCACAGTGGCTGAATGTTTTCTTCTTTAGATAGAGTGTCATTCTAGATTTAAATATGGTTGACTTTCTTCCATAAGTACTTCATGCTAACTTAATTCTTCTGTCGATTTCTGGTAGTAGAAATCCCGAGCTGTGTATTAATTGTCCCAAATATACAGGGTGGTCCGAACTGTATTCCGGAAACTTCGGCAGCATATTCTTCAGATTAAAATAAGTAAAAAAGTCCGTATAAATGTATGTCCTAAAATGCTTAGTTTCGGAGATACAGGGTGTAAAAGTTTCATTTTTATTTCGATTTTTTCTAGATAATTTATGAAGTAACATCAATATTTGGATGAAAATTGGTGTCTGGGAGTTTTTTGACGTGAAAAATTTGATTTTCCTGTCAATATAACTCCTACTTGTAGAGGGCGCCACCTACATATGTTTAAACTGGTTTGAAGAGTAATAACTTTTCGTCCATACCTGTACAAAACTATTGAATAAAAAAATATACATTTACAACGTTTTTTACATAAAAAAGGTCCCTTGTCGTTTTTTACATAAAAAAGGTCCCCATCACTACGAGTAGTGGTTCTCGCTATATTTGGAATTGAAATTATCAATACCTGTCATCATTGACATAAATTATACAAGTTGACTAAATAGTTATTAGACTGAAACAATAAATTTGATTTTTTTTCTGCCAAAAGTTCAACAGAAACTGTTTAATTATCATTTTTTCGCAGAAAAATTTATGATTAATTTAAAAAAATAAACATTTATTATTTCAGTCAAATAACTCTATTCAACGTGTGCTTATTTTTTTGTCAATAATGACATGTATTGACTATTTCCATTTTAAATATCTTGAGAACGGTTACTCGTAGCCATTTTTACGAAGAGACATTTTTTGGAAATGTATATTTTTTTAGTCAGTAGTTTTATACAGGTACGGACAAAAAGTTATTACTCTTCTAACAGTCAAAACACATGTAGGTGGCGCACCCTACAAATAGGAGTCATTTTGACATCAAAATCAAATTTCTCGTGTCACAAAACTCCCAGACACCAATTTTTATCCAAATATTGACGTTACTTCAGAAATTATTTAGAAAAAATCGAAATAAAAATGAAACTTCAACACCCTGTATCTCCGAAACAAAGTATTTTAGGACATATATTTACACGAACTTTTTTACTTATTTTTATCTGCAGAATATGCTGCCGAAGTTTCCGGAATACAGTTCGGACCACCCTGTATATGTTCTTGTCCTATTTCCAATGTATTATTTATTAGAACATTTTTCTGTCTGCTCGTTTGTTGTACATTACTTTAGTTTTTGCTAAATTCATTTTGATACCTATTTTATTGCTGGCGGTATTTAGTTCGTTAATTTGTAGTTCTAGAGGATTATTGACCATTAGGACTGTCACATCAGCCAATCTTAAATGGTTAAGGTATTCTTCATCTATTTTTAATCTTTTGTTTGGTCCAGTCCAGTTGACGGAGGATGTCTTTTAGTGCTGCAGTAAACAGCTTTGAAAGATATCGCGTCCCCCTGCCGTACTTTACCTTGGGCCTTTGAAACTCTGGGGTTGTTTCAAAACAGTATCGAATAATCTATATAATAAGACTATTAGGTGCATAGAGAAGGTTTCGAATGTTCTCGTGTCTTTTATTCGTTCCATCGTCTGACTCTGATTGTGGTGGCTCTGCATAGATGTGATTTTAGAAGGTCAAATTAGGGCGGGGCATATTAGAACGGGGCTGATTTCACAACACTGCCCCTTCATTAAATACATGCTCGTCCCGAGATGTACACGGTGAATGAAGGTATTTGCAAAGCCGGCCTCTGGTACACTGAGAAGTCAGTCTACAGTCAGTCAGTCTACTAGTCAGTCAGTAAGTCAGTCTACATTTTTCTCGCCCGATTTCAGCTTTGGGTTGTAGCAGCAAATAAGGATCTCGATTCCCGTAAATCTAAACAGGACTTCAATCATGTTCCGGATTGTAGGCCAACTCAAACCATCGAGTCGACACGCCAGCTTCGGAATGGCTAATCGTGTAATGTTATTGTTTAGCAGGGCTTCTCTCAGTTTAATCAGGACCTTCGATAGATTGAGATAACTCGGCTTACTCGGTGACCATTCTTTGGTGACCAGGTAGATGTGTCTTGCTTGAGCATGCGCATTGTCGGTTAGCCTCAAGACGCTTCCAACCTCTGGATCCTGCCGGCGTAGTTCTCCGACACACCCAAACTTTTCATTGAATGTTGCGGCTATTCCTTTTGGACATTTGCAAATCTCGGGCGACACAGTGAGCGATCGAATATAATCAGGAGGTATGGAAAAGAGGTTTCGTTGTTCTTCTTTGGTTACACCATAGCGCTGTGTTGTATCGGGCCATAAAGTCGTCAAAGGACATCTCCAAATCAGTTGAATCAAAGCTGCAGATTCTAACGGTCCCAGCACGATCTTCTATTTCGCCTTGTTAGGGGCTCAAACGATTGAAATGGACTATCCTCGGTTTTCCTTTTAGTAAGCTTCCTTTGGCAATTTCCGGTCCAGGACTTCGTATGGCCCCTCACAGGAGGATTGTAGCTTCGAAGATAATCCACGACGTCTCTGCAAGTTGTATAGCCATACCAAATTTCCTGGTTGGTAACCTCCATGTTTAGCTTGAATGTCATAATTCGATCACTAGCGCTTTGAATATTTAGGCTGATGGATGTCGTCCATTCGTTAACGTAGTCTGTGGACATAATCTTTTCCAGTTTGATTTTTTTTTGACCTTAATATTTATTTAAGAATATAAAAGAAATAATATAAAGAATATAAGATTATAAAAAAAATTATGAAAACAGGCACCGATTGGCCTAGATGCTGAGGCGCCTCTATCAATTAAAAACTTACTTGTTTACAACTACTTTTTATTAGAAGTATATACACAAAAATTATAAGACATTACATGTATATTTTTCTCTCTAGGTATTCATTAAAAACGTTCAGGCTAGGACGAAGAAGAGATTTGGACGAGGACGATTTAACCCAACCTCTGGATGAACACAAGTCTTCCCTTCTTGGCGATAAATTAGCGAGGAACTGGAGCAAAGAAGTGAAACACGCTACCAAACATAAGAAAAAGCCTAGCCTGTCCAAAGTCATCATTAAAACGTTTCGTTATGATATTATATTCTACGGAGTAATATTGTTTATTATGGAAGTCTTTGTGCGAATGTCACAACCCATATTTATAGGATTGTTTATACGATATTTTAATACCGAAAACAGATTAAGTAAAGAACCGTAAGTATTTATCTTTGAATGTTATTTGTCAGAGATTAGACTAAAAACTTATATCGTAAAGACGTTACTATAAAGAAATCGAAACATTTGTTTAAAACAAATATTTTTAAATCAACAAAGGCTAGGCTAGAACTAGAGGAACTATGCTCCCATCCTATCAAGGACCTGCATAAGCTAGTGTAGGGCACAGGGGTAGGAGAATAGGTGCAGATATAGAAGGGGGATAAACAAAATAGGCCTCACAGGTCGCAGTGTTTCCGGCAGAGGACGCCGGACGGCCCCTTGTTATGAAAAAAAAATAATCAAAGGCCAAAATGGCATTTCTAGCGAATTTTGAAGTATAATTAGTGGAAAAGTAAAAAGTTTGTTAACTTTTTCCACTAATTGAAAATTCCTACCACTAATTTTGACGTTTCGAATGCTTACATTCAAATTAGAGGAACAAACCTCTACTCTAATTGAAACCACTAATTTGTTCCACTAATTGCGAGGTTCTAAATGAAGCTTTATAGATAAAAATTAGCATAGCGGTATGCAAGACGCACGTTAGCGGTTATTTTCTATTTCCTTCCATTAGCGGTTAAAGGTTAGCAGTACGCTGGGGATAAAGGAAACTGACGACTTTACGAAGATGATATTCTGCATCTTAAGTGTGGCCGGGTTTACCTAGTATTTAATATTTAAAATAATTAAGCTAAATCTCTTTTAAGCAAAAAACTAAACTTAAATATTTTTGTAGACAATATCCTCCGACGTGGTTTATGAGGGTTTTCTACTATTTCTCCAAGGAACAAAGTCGTATATCCAAAGCGGAAGCCTACTTTTTTGGTTGCCTTATTATGCTGTGCAGCATCATAGTCGTTGGTACATTCCATCCGTACATAATGGCTGCCTTACACGTGGGAATGAGAGTACGAGTAGCCTGTTGTTCCTTAATATATCGAAAAGTTAACCAAATGACGTTTACCCATATCTGATTTTAAATAAAACTGTTTTTTTAGGTTTTGAGACTCAGACTGACTTCGCTAGGTGGAAAGACGGTGGGTAATGCAATCAACTTAATGTCAAATGATGTTATGCGCTTCGATATGGCACCGTTATTTTTGCATTATCTCTGGATAGCGCCATTACAAGGAACACTGATCTGTTATTTTATTTATCTTGAAATAGAAATAGCTTCTTTTTATGGGATGCTCTCTGTTATTGTCATAATGCCGTTGCAGAGTACGTAATAACAAGATGTATTTTGATACATCAAAACCTTAAAATGTTGATGTATGGTAATCGCAAAACAATTTCCGATGCACGTGATCAACTTTGAGTGACAAGCGATGGCGACAGTGCTGCCAGACTGTGATGGATTTATGAGATAAATCTTAATTTAAAATTAACAAACAACAAATTTATTATATCATTTTTTTTAAAGAGTTTTACGTTTTATTTTTAATTTAATAACTAATATTTTAGTGATTAATTGATTTATTTGTTTTATAGCTTGTTTTACTTATTACATATTGGCAAAAACTCTAGTCCATTATGAAGATTATTATAAGCGTCATTATGGGTTATTTATTTATTGATGTATATCTTACAACGCCATAAGTGGTATTAACAAGTAAGAGGGTGCTATTAATGCACAAACTAATAATCACAGAATTTAATAAAAACTAACTTTGAAGGTGGTATAATGTGCTTATCAATCAAACTTGCTTTTCTGACTGCAGTCAAGGGTAATAAAGGATCTTTATTGTCACGTTTTGGTTCAAAATAGTTAAAAAAAAACAGGGAAGCTACAAGCTCATTGCTTCGACAATTTAATTGCTTTGGCATATTTTCAACACAATTTCAAGAAATGCAATACAAAAACTCGAAAATTTAGTTCTTAAAAGAACTATTTCTGCTTAAAAGTGCATTTTTAAAAAAAAAGTATATGAAAATTAAAAAAAAAACGAGAATTACTCACAAAGATTCAACAACAACACGATATTATACAAAATAATGACTGAAACCAGGATAATTGTCAAATAATAAGTGTCAATGTCGATATGATTGATGACGTGCATCGGAAAATATTTTGCGATTACAATAAATATTTTAAAATTTAATAGATTTTGTTCCAGTGGGCCGATTTTAATATTTTTTTACACATAATGTAGCTAAATTATTTGACATTTTAGTATCTCTTTCTAAATTAAAATTGAAAGTTCCCATCTGTCGAATTGAAGGGACCAATGCAAAAAGTGCCTAAGTCATATTTTACAGTTTTCGAGAAAAACGCTTTTGAAGTTTTTTTTTCTTTTTGGAAATATTACCTTTGCTAATATTAAGTTGATTTTTTCACACATAATATTTTATTACTATTACACTGAGTGGCTCTAAATGAAATTAAAATTGTATCCTATGTTATAGGGCTTGTTTCTCTCTACAATTTTCTGTCTCACAATGTACCGTTTGTGTCCAGGAAGAGTTCATAGTTTCATAGTTGTCGATTTTCGAAAGAAATCAGTACATGCATATTATTTCGTATATTTTTCATTTTATTGATTTTATGGAAAGCACCGTTCATTAAAATGTTGCATCCTATGTTATAAGCCTTGTTTCTCTCTACAATTTTCTGTCTCACAATGTACCGTTTGTGTCCAGGAAGAGTTGATAGTTTCATAGTTGTCGATTTTCGAAAGAAATCAGTGCATATTATTTCGTATATTTTTCATTTTATTGATTTTATGGAAAGCACTGTTCATTAAAATGTTGTATCCTATGTTATAGAGCTTGTTTCTCTCTACCTCTTAATCTATGTATCAGGGCCTATTTTACCATAAGGCCCATAAGGCCCATAAGGCCCGGGCCTTTGGGTCCGGTGGTCTGGAGGGCCCGTTAAAGGTTGTAAAATATTCATAATTTTTGAATTTTATCGGAAAAGAGGGCCAGCATTTTTGCTTGGGCCTTAGGTCCCGACCAAATGAAAAATAGGCCCTGTAGTTAATGACTTTTGCAATCGATTCTCCGATTCAAAACATAGTTACTGATTGAATTTGGTTGTTAGGAAAAATGTTAGTTAGTGACTTTTGGCAGCAATAGGACGATATAAAGAAATATAAGAATTTTATTTTTTAACCACTTAATCCATTTTATGGGAGAAAAATGGTACATTTAATACAAAACAAAAATGGAACAATTTTAAGGCTACTTCTCTTGAACTTACGATCGAGATACTTTTGGAAAATACAAAGTTTTGCCTTCCTAATTTTCGTTCTAAAAAGATATAATTGGTATCATTGAATAAATATTTCTTAAAAGAACGAAAAGTTAGGCATCAAAACTTGTATTATTTCTTAAATTCGTTCATAAGAAGTAGTTTTATCCAGCATAAAATGTATATTATACGAAGCAAAATACATACGTATACACGCGATAGTCACAACTGCAATGTGTAAACATAGTTTAAACGTAATACACAAGCACTGTGTATCCTACGGCACACTGTATATCCCTTACTTTGTGTATACGTAAATGCTATACTGTGGCTACATTGTGAGGCGGACGTTTAACCTTTGTGCATACGTGTTGAACTACAATGTGTAAACGTAGCATATTTACATCGAGGGAATTGTGTCACCCTGTGTCTACATCTTACATCTAATAATGTAAACACATCGTAAATGTGATTTGATGTGCTGTATGGGTCGCTTTTGAAGAAAACACTAACATTTTTTTCGTAATTTTTACATTGAAACTCTGCCTTTGCTTTTGGTCCTAGTCGACAGACCTAGTAAGTTGTGGTCTCCAAGCAGGTTTTCTTGACATAACATTTGCTTCGATTAATCTTCTTACAAACATACAATAAGTCGATTGTCTCGATTCGAAGTTCTCATACGAATGTTCCTGGACGTTTAGCATAATATGAACTTGTCTCGTGGAAGCGACTGCAATGTACTTTGTGCACACCTAAATCTGTTAGCGACATCATTTTGATCATCTTCAATTAAAACAATTAATATAAATTCTGGCCTTAAAACCATCTCTGCTAGAGGAACTGTCCAACAGACAATAATTATATGATTTTTCAATATCAGTGACATTACGTAAATCATAAACACTATTTTATAGGTCTGTTGACTGGGACCAAAAGCAAAGGCATGGTTTTAATATAAAAATTACGAAAAAATGTTAGTGTCTTCTTCAAAAGCGGATATCTCCAAAAAAATATAGCTATTGAGATGAATAAAAAAATATCGAGAAAATATGCACCTAGATGACAAAATGATTTTCAAATTCCTTGTTTTTTAGCATAGGTATTCCACGTGATGTTCCAAACTTTCACCAAGATAACAACATTTTGCGTTCCCTCGTATAATTGACAGAGATGAAAATTTTCCTTTTTAATTTAAAAAGAGATGCTAAATGTCAAATAATTTATCTACAAATTGCTTAAAAGAATATTAAAATGGGTTCACTAGATCACAATATATAAAACTTTTTAAATTACATCAAAATTTTAAGTTGTCCGTTTTTCGTGCTGGTGAGTGCTTCTCTTAATTTCACTTGTTCTTTCCTTCTTTGTATCACAGAAAGTCACACCACTACTCCAAAGTCACTCCACTTTGCATCACAGAAAGAAGAATATGTAATTTTCGTCATTTTTGGGATCGTCTGCTGAAATATTGTTGACTTTTTTTAATAAAAATTGACATAACACTTGTTAAAAATTAAGAATAATTTTAGAAGGATTAAGAAAAGATAGAATGTTTCTAGACACACAAATCTATTTCAAAATAAAAATATTTTTTCTTGAATTCTAAACCACACTATTTAAAAATCATTAAAATAGAAAACAAATTTCTCGCAGTATGGTACGTAGTTTCTTGCAGTGGTGGCACGAAAGTACTGCCATTGCACGCAGGCCGCTATCTCCCGTTCGGGACTCTATATCTAACCGACACTTTCCGACAAGTCAGAATTAACTATCTCTGCGCTGTGGTTGTCATTTTGTGGATCTGTCCAAGCTCAGCTGATGATGGAGTAGGGCTCCGAAACCGGTAGTGAGAGCAGGTTGATCCACATTATGACAAACACAGCGTAGAATTAAATTTCTATATCAGCAGTTAAGTGGCAAGAATCCTTATATAATTTAAAAATCATTTATACTCAATATAAAAAAATCTATTTCCAAATAAAAATATTTTTTCTTGAATTCTAAACCACGCTATTTAAAAATCATTTATACTCAATATAAAAATAAATAACAACCTTCATTAGGCGAACTGGCTGTAAGCTCCATTAAAATAAAGAAGTGTAAAGGCCAAATAATGACTCTAGGGCTTGACATTGTCAGAATTATCATCGATTGTCATTCCGCAGCCGTCTCTGACGCCGTTTTTTTCAATCGTATCTTTCAATACCTTCCCTTTCGAATGCCGGCGTATTACATTTTCTGTGACAATAATTTGTATATCCATTTTAGTTATATTAAGTTTTTGCACATCGGTTTTACGCAATAAAGGAGCAATACGAACCGATGAGAGAGTTCGTCAAATGAACGAAATCATCCAGGCAATGCAGGTGATCAAGATGTACGCGTGGGAAAATGCTTTTGCCAGTTTAATAAGCAATTTAAGGAAGTAAAGTATATTTATGTTTATATTTACTCTATTTTAATTTATAATACAACATTTATATAACCCAAAAAAAATTCTTAAAAATACATTGAGTATAACGTCCAGTTTTTAGCAAAATCACAAAATAAAACACTAATTCACCACAACATACACTAAAATACCATATTTTTAACACGGGACGTGCTTTTCGCTTAGCATGTTCTCATCAACAGTAGATAATCGAAACTATAGTCTATTTCTTAATGGTTGATAGCATAGCGAGAAAGGCTGGGGCCATAAAACATCATAAACCTTTTTTATTTAATAAAATAAATTGTTTTGCCCTTGAATGAACTGGAGCAGTCCCAAAATAGATTGCAGCAAAAAAGATGTTCGCTGTGTTTTACGTTGTCTGATCGTTCTGTAGTTATTCTGTGGTATAATAGCTACCTGATCACTTATGGTTAATACCGCTAGTTTATAGCTGTAAAAATACATTCATATGTTGTCCTGTCAAAAATTACGTGCATTCAGTATCTCTGAACTGTTTCTCAAATTATGTCATTATTATGGACAACGCCAGTTATCATTCGAGATTAGTAGAAAAATTGCCAACCACTTCTTGGAGGAGGAGAGGACATTATAGGTTGGTTGTCTCAAAAGGATATTTCATTCGAAAACGGAATGTTGAAAAAGGAGCTAGTACAAATAGTTAGGCAAAGCAAATCAGTTTAAAAAACATGTTCCTTACGAAATGGCTAAAGCGCATGGAAAAAAATGTGCTTCGGTTGCCACCCTACAATTGTGAATTAAATGCCACCGAACTTATATGGGCACAAATGAAAGTATATGTAGCTGGGAATAACACAATAACAACGGAGAAATTTTTGGTCAAATTTAATGTGTTATATTTTTGTTATTTTTAGCCCTATTTTTATGATTTTTTTAGCAAGCTGTATATAATTCCATCAACTTTAATTCGTAAACTCAGTTTTTTATAAACTTTAGTATTTCTCATATTATACAGGGTTAATCGAGGGGTTGTTTTTTACATTTTGTGTGTAAATTTTCCTAAAATATAATTTTGCAGTCAGAACCTGAGCATTTTGTTGGTCTCCAGAGCATTTTGTTTTTTGGATCATGTCAGTACATGCCTTAGTTATTTTTTAAGGGTGAAATGAACTCGCCATCAATAATTTGCATTTTTTTCAATTATCATTTGTTTTTGAAGTTGTTTTTCTGTATAACATGGTGCTAGGCGGCTTTGGAGATGATTGTTAACTATAAACCCTTATGAACTGTTCATCATGTTCGACGTTTGGGAAATGCTTGGCAGGAGGGTTAGAGGTCGCGAAGCGCTACCAGCTTCAATAAATGAACTTCGCTTGGTCCTTAAAGAAAAATGAAAAAGCATATTGCAATATGATATATGCAGCCTCAATGACAGTATGAACGAACGTATACAGGCAGTTATAACAGCCAAGGGAGGCAATACAAAGTATTAGGTTATTTTTTACATTTTTTTTTTCTGTTTGTATACTTGATTATTACAGATGTTTTCTTTAATATCGTTAGTTCTGTTATCGTTATTAGTGTTTATTACAACCAGGACTGTATCTTTAGTATTCAACGTTTATTTTTACGTCACCAAAACCATGTAGTCATATTAAAAAAATACATCAAAAAGCAATGATAAATGAAAAAATTCCAAATTGATAGTTCATTTCGCTCTTAAAAATTAACCAAAGCATGTATTGACATAAATCAAAAAACAAAATGCTCAGGAGTTATGGTACTGACCGTAAAATTATATTTTAGGAAAATTTACACACGAAATTATTGCACAGGGTGTTTTAAAGTTACAGTAAAAAAAAACAACCTCGCTCGATTAACCCTGTGTAATATGCCAAATATTAAAGTTTATAAAAAACTTAGTTTACGATTTAAAGTTGATATAATTATGTACAGCTTTCTAAAAAAATCATGAAAATAGGGCTAAAAATAACAGAAATATAACACTTTAAAATTGATCAAAAATTTCTCCGTTGCCTTTTTTGCATCTGAGTGTATATCGTTAACATAAATCTCTGCCAAAAATTGGACAATGCCGTAAAACACGTCATAAAAAAGGAGCAAAAATGTGGGATCTTGACAATCTCTTGGAGGAGACAGTAGAATATCTGCTAATTTCAGTTGGAAATTCTGACGGCTCTGATTTCAGTGAGGATGATTTATAATTACATATTATGTATTTTAATTATTGTAAATACCTAACATTAATTTTGAAATGTTTTTCTAAACGCGTGACATTATTTTTTGCAGTTATGTTATATAGGGTTTGTAACCTGTTACATTCATAGAACATATAATAAAATTGAATGAGCGACTTTCATCGGCTTTGTTTGCAATTCGGAAAATTCGCTTTACGGCAGGGCAACATGCGGTACTAATAACATATCATGCTCTTTTCCACTCCCTGATGTCGTATGGCATACTATCTTGGGGGGGGGGCGGGGACGCAGCTGGCACTTACCTTAACAGTGTATTTGTTAAGCATTGCATTTGATAGCTGTAAGCCCCTTTTCCGATCTTTGCGCATAATTACTCTGTATGGCCAGATAATCCTTGCCAAATTATGTTATATCAAAAAAAATCTCGATAAATACAAATCTCACACAACTGTACACGATCACGATACACGATTTAAAAATAATCTTGTGAAACCTGCCTCAAGATTACAGAAAACAAGCTGTATTGGTGTGGATTCTTATAATATACTACCACTAAATTTCCGAAAATCAAGCTTGAGTGTCTTTAAATGGCATCTTAAGAGATATAAAGTGCACTTGGTACCCTACTCCATTGATGATTTTAAGGAGGTTTTGAGAGAGAGCAGAGACCTGCAGATCTTATTTTAATCGGTCATGTCATTTTACGTATTTTACATTGTATTTCTTATTGTGATTTTTTTATTTATAAGTGCATTTTTTATTTTTATTGATTGATTTTTGACTTGATATGAAATGTATATTTCTTATGATTAATAAAGATTATTATTATTATTATTCATTTAACAATAAAAACTTTAGATTTCTTCACTAGTATGTACGACAATTGAGTGTACTCGTATAATCCAATGAAAATGCCAATAACGGATACCTAAATAAATAAAAAAATATGTGTAACATATAATTTTACATTGTGTAACAAAATATATTTTAACAAAACTTAAAAAAAAATCTCAAAACCCTAAAATCCTACACTGATGCGGTCAGTTCCCGAAAATATCTTTATTACCTATTGTTATACGAGCAACCCCTATTATTCTCCGAAAACGTACCGGATGTGTCCATCTACAAACGTGTTAAAGCGGTCTGAATCCTATTGGAACATATAACCTTAAAATAAAATTGGTCCAATCTTTTGGCATGTCACACTGTACACAACAAAACGCCTTTTGCATTTATAATGAAGGTCTTGTGCTATCAATCAATAAGAAAAAGAGGCTAAAAGCTATTTACAAATTGCCTACTGAGAGGCTAATTGCCTCTAATTTGAGACTAACGAAGAACGTCACGAACCCTATATAAAACCATATATTCTCTCAAGAGAGAGACTATATGTTTTTGACAGTCGAAAGACAAAAATGTATACTTTTGAATTTTTGAGTTAATTGACAGACAACAATTGTCAGTGTCATATTATATTCTTTCATTCGACACAAAATCGATATTTTTAAAATATTATTTTAGGAGAGAGTTGAAAATATTGCTTCTGACGTCTTACGTAAGAGGAATAACTATGTCGTTTATCATGTTTACATCAAGAACGGGTGTGTTCTTATCCATAATGACTTACGTACTTTTAGACAACCATATAACTGCCGAAAAAGTATTTTTAATTGGTTCGTATTATCAAATCGTAAGACAGACTCTGACAGTATTCTTTCCTCAAGGATTAAACGCGGTAATCATTTGTAAGGTCGATATTGACTTGAGCCGAGCGCCTGTAATGTAATACACCCTCTACACTTATGCAGAAAACAGCCCGAAGCAGGTCAATATCGTGTTTCCTAGTCTAAATTTATCTCGTCTCGGCTTGTCTCGGCTTATTCTCGGTTGTCTAGACTTATTTCTGCTTGTCGACGTACTTCCATTTCTTAAAAACACCTCAAAATTACTTTTGGATTTTTTGGTCTCCTGTTGTCTCGTTCAATTTCGTTTTGTCACGAGCTACTTCCACGACGTGTCGGTTTCTACATCCGAGACAAATCTCAGTGAACAAAGTAAACCTAGACTAACCAAACCTAGACGTTTTTAAAATATCTGTTGTTACGATGATATTTCTTTTAACACGCGTTTATAATATGTATAGTAGATATTTAAAAAACAAAACTTTTTACTTAATCTGCAGGAATATTATTAAAATATTTTTATTATTTAATTTTATTATAATTAATTAGTATATGGAATTGTATATTATGTTATGATTGTTTACGGCCTTAATTGATTAATATAACTGCTTGATGAGCAATAATGGTAACCAAAATATATTGAGCTGGTTGAGAAAATTATTTAGCCGGAGAGCTGGCGACATATTTAGAGAACATATTTTAGGCAAGTTAGAATAACAAAAAAAACTTTAATAACTTGTGAACCCAGAATCCTAAGTCTGGTCAATTCAATTAGCTTAAGAGCTGACGACATATTTAGAGAACATATTTTAGGCAAGCTAGAATAACTAAAAATGTATAGTTTATTAACTGGTGAACCCAGAATCCTAAGTCTGGCTGGGGGGTTGGGGGTATTTCGCTAGTGCGCAACCCATAACATTTGCAAAAAAATAAATCCAAAAAACATTCTTTAGGCAACTTTAAATTTGTTTATTCTTAAATTTTAGCATCTATTTAATCTGGAAATAAGAATGCCAGACTTTTTTTTCGGGTTTAAAGTGTAACCCTACCATTCCAAATATGTTTAATTATTATACCTGGAAAACATACTTTAGGCATTCTAAAATTTTTACAGCGTGTTTATTAGATGATATTAAAAAATATGTGTTAATTGCCAAACCAATTCAATGGGATTTAATACTTGCCAGACGCGAATAAAGATTTTAAATGAGCGCGATAAGAAAGTCTTATGAGTATCTATAAGCACGAGAAAGATAGTTTATTGAGAGATTGATTTATAATAATTAAACATATTTGGAACGCTCAGGATACACTTTAAACCCGAAAAAAAGTCTGGCATACTTATTTCTAGGTTAAATAGATGCCAAAATTTAAGAATAAACAAATTTAAAGTTGCCTAAAGAATGTTTTTTGGATTTATTTTTTTGCAAATGTTATGGGTTGCGCAGTAGCGAAATACCCCCAACCCCCCAGCCAGACTTAGGATTCTGGGTTCACCAGTTAATAAACTATACATTTTTAGTTATTCTAGCTTGCCTAAAATATGTTCTCTAAATATGTCGTCAGCTCTTAAGCTAATTGAATTGACCCGATTTCAACAAAAGTCGCACCGGTCGGTTTATTAGCGCATCGTTGTTGTTCATGAGCCGCTAGGTTCGCCAATTATTTCCCGATATTGGCTAGCGAATGCTCGTGTTATAAAGCGTTACATTACAAAGCTCGGCTCGAGTCAATCTCCGTCTGTATATTGTTAAGTAAAAAGATAACGACAAGCACAACTTAATGTTCTAGATTGCAGAAACTGTAGTTTCCATAAAACGGATTCAGGACTTTTTATTGACAGATGAATCTCTAGCTGGAGATCGAGCAATAATGGATCCTGAAATGACTGAATTAGTTAGTAAATCTCGTGTTATCTCTACTCGAGATTTAGGTGCAACCAGTTCAAGGAAATTCGATTTACGCGATATGGATGACTTTAAATCTAGTGAAGAGTTTTACCTTGTAAAGATATTTAGAGCAATCGCAAAATATGGTAATTGTCTATAATTGATTTTTGAACCAATAATGTTTTAATATACACTAGCTAACGAGAAGAATAATTTCTCAAATAACATGTACACAAAAAACAAACTAATCACATTGAATAAAAAAATAAGGAAGTCAAATATTATTTTTTAATAATTACTATTAACGCGTTTTGACTATACGGTTCATGTATTTTTTAGCTTTAGCAATTTTAAGATGTGTATATGTTGAGTAATGTCTTTGTTCATTATGTATATACAGGGTGGTCCGAACTGTATTCCGGAAACTTCGGCAGCATGTTTTCCAGATAAAAATAAGTAAAAAAGTTCGTATAAATATATGTCTTAAAATGATTAGTTTTGGAGATACAGGGTGTACAAATTTCATTTTACGTAATTCCGTAATTTCATCCAAATATTGACGTAACGTCAATATTTGGATGAAAATTGGTATCTAGGAGTTTTTTGCCACGAGAAATTTGATTTTGATGTCAACATGACTGCTATTTGTAGAGGGCGCCACCTACATGTGTTCTATTTGTTTTGAAAAGTAATAACTTTTCGTCCGTACCTGTATAAAGCTACTGAATAAATAAACAATCTCGTAATTTTTTACGTAAAAAATGTCTCTAGGTAAAAATCGCTACGAGTAACCGTTCTTAAGATATTTAGAATAGAAATAGTCAATACATGACATTATTGACTAAATATAAACTTGTTGATTAGATAGTTATTTGATCGAAATGATGAATTTGGGAACTTTTTATTTTTTTAAATTAATCATAAACTTTTCTTCAACAATCAACAAGGAGGTGCAGTTTGAACATCTTTGATGGTTTTTTTAGAAAACTAGATTCGTCACTCAAAACATACGTTTTTTATTTTTGTTCATTGTTTATTGTATCGATTTCAATTGTAATTACTAATGCTAATATAGAATGTTCAAAAGTCTTTAATTATGCAGATAAATAATAATATAGAATACAAATTGTGATAAAAATATTTAGGCAAATAGGTCAACACAAAATCAAAGCCCGCTTCGATATAAAGATAAAAAAACTAATATTTCTCTCATTCTTAGAAATAGATACTCATAACTTTATATCGTTGGAAAGGGTTAAACGCCACCATTTTTTTAAGTTCATAGCCAACTATGATTGCCATTTAAAAAATTATGTTTTTTATTATTTCTCACAAAAAGAGTAAACATAGAAAAAAACTAACTACGCCACTTGATTGTGCTTAAAAAAGTGTATTGAGAACGTTTTTACAGAATTTTATTATTCCGCGATATAAAAAAGTTATGGATAATTTTCAAAATGGTAAAAAATTCAAAAACCCCGTATCTCAGTTGGCAGTATCAACAAGCAGTTTACGCCATTAAACATGTCTCAGAAATCGAGCCCATGATATCTATGTCGGTTTTGCTCTATCTAGTCAGGAAATAGGGTTTCTCTGTTAAAACAGACCAATTTCGACCACCCTGTACAACATTTTTATTACTAGAACATTTTAACATTTTGAATGAAAATATAAAATTAGAGTTTATAAATTTATGTTTTTAGACACAATGTACGGTTTACGTTATGGTATGTATACATTGACGCGCGGCGCGGCGCCGCGAACGCGATGATACTGTTATGTTAAATCCAATTAGCAAAAAGATAAACTACAAATTAAAAAAAACTACTTTAGTGTAAAAATATATTTGAGTCACCCTGTAAAATGTTTCTAACATTACTTAATATGTAGCTTTTTCGAAACATTGACCCACTTTGTATATAAAAATAATAGATACGCTAAGAACACTAATACTAAATATGCTAAGCTGCTAAAAATAATACGATGTACTTAAACAGCCGTTAAACGGTAGCCTACTAAAATGCCGTTAATAGATATTATGACGTCGTTCATGTCGGCGGAAAGTAATGCCTACCTATAAGCATTTTGCAAGAGCACGTGTGGCTCCGTGGCTGAGGCTATCGCTTCGTGAGCGCATGGTCCGTGGTTCAAATCTCATGCCGACCAAGACTTTTTAAATTTTTTTTGCTTATAACGTGATCTTATTGCATTGGTTTCGCTCTTTTTGATTGGATTAGTTTAGTTATTTGGCGGGTTGGTTAGCGTGGTTATTTGTAGGGTGTTAATTCATTGGTTAGTTGGTTATTTGGTGGGGTTGGTTGGTTTTTACTAATTTATATTTATTTTTTATATTTTTTTATCAGTGTCGAGGTTAGTTGCGTTGGTTAAGTTGGTTATTTGGTGGGGTGGATAGCGTTAGTTCTTATAAAATTCCTATATTTCATAAAGCCCGTTAAGTGCGTCACATCAACGACGTCATACCTATTAACGGCATTTTAGTAAGCTACCGTTTAACGGCAGTTTAAGTACAGCCAAAATAATAATATAAAAAAAATTAACTTTTTGTTATCTTCAGTTTTTCATTATTTGAAAGCTGAAAATTTTACAAAATAGCAGTTATATGGCAAGAAATATTTTTATTTAAATAATAATATATTTTTATAATTATTTAGGGGAGAATATGTGTCTGGATAATATAAATATCCAAATTAAGGCTGGCGAATTAGTTGCTGTAGTTGGGCCGGTTGGAGCAGGTAAAAGTTGTCTCCTTAACTTGATTTTGGGAGAATTGCGATTGTTCAGTGGAAAACTGTCTGTTTTGGGTGATGTTTCATATGCTTCGCAGGAGCCATGGCTTTTTATAGGTGAATTATATAAGGTTTTTTTAAGAAATGATAATTTTTTTGAATACATTATTTACAATTCTTTATATCATATTTAATGAAATTCTACATAACGGCAAATGTTTTCTGTTAAAAGGGTATGAAAATAAATTTATAATTTAAATAGGGCTCGTCAATAAGCGCTCGTGTACGCACACAGAATTAATCTGAGGACTGTTTTACTTATATTTATTTCTATATGATTTATTCCATACGTGCCAATCATTTTTTTAAAGTCTACTTTAAATATTTTTTGGGTTAAACAAACTAAGAAACAATAAAAAATCAAACCACTTAATGAAAATTATACTCATATCTTAGGAATGGGTTATGTAGTCTTTATGATTCTAGTGTAACGAAATGAAGCAATTCTTATAATAAATTAAAATTACTTTATTAAAAGATAACATGAGTATTGTACAGGGTTGTTCACCACATACGACACGAAGTATTATAGCTAAACGATTAGATTTTTACAAATTGTAAGTTTTGGGTTCGTTAAAGAACTATTAGAGGTACAATTTAAAAATAATTTATACAGAGTGTCCAAAAATTTATATTAAATAATTACTACCTTTAAACGGCAATAACTTGTTTAATTTAAATAGAACACCCTATATATTTTACGTAAATGAGACGCACAATGTAATTGTCTATCAAATTGTATTATAGTCTGTCCAACGAGAAGATCCTTGACAGTGATAGATGTGTCTGTCATTTTAATTTCAAAGTAGTTTATTTTATTTTAAAAAGAAATAAGTTGGTACAACTGGAACGCATTGCAGGATATATTTAAAATTTGATTGACAAGATGACAAGTGATTACTTCAAAATATTGTGAAAAAAACTGTATAAAACTGAAAAAATGTAATCGAGTTATTTTATTTAATAAAAACGGTATGTGTTAATACAAAACAAACAAGAACAAGACACTACATACCAAAAAAAATATAAAAAAGAACTATTATTTACTTTCAAGCTTTATGAAACTACCCGCATTTATGATTATATTTATCAATATAACTTATGTACAAATACAAATTTGTAATATTCCACAGGAATAAATAAAACAACATAGGTAAATAAAACAAACTATTTTATTAATAATAACACCTACCAAATTTTATACCTTAAAGGTTGATTAATTAACTTTAATCTTAATTTTTTTAAACCAGTACCTTTTGACATTATTTTTCTGCAGTACTAAAATCCATTATTTACCTATCGTGTGATATCGATATTTTACAGCTACTCCAGTTTTTAGTATGTGTTTAGTTTGATCCTTCTACCATATACAAGATGCACTTATCTACGACGAAATGGTATACAAACTTTATCGATAGCAACTTCATTGGTGTATAAGACTTTCTGCCCTGGCAGCGAGTATTAACCATAAACTGTGCTCTGGGTCTACAGTTAATTTTCACTCGATTTTTCCTCCACTTGACTTCAAAAGACACAAAACACACGTAATAATACGAATCAAAATGCATCATATTCCAAAACGCAGGGTATTTAACAAAAGTTGACACAAAATTATAACCTAGAATTTGGCAAGACTTTGACAAGCGTCAAAAATGACAAAAATCTAAAGGCGAGTTCATACGCATCGGCGTCCGTTTGTCGTTCATCGTTCCGTCAAACCAATAAAATTGAAATCGATCTGTCATTTTTAAATAAACCAATAAAACTGGTTAAAAACAACAAGACACGACATATGACGGATTTATATTTAAACCCATCCATAGATAACTTAAAAATTATTAGAGACTTTTTTTAGTAAAATAAATAGATTGGTATGGGACGTCATCTGCTTTTCTTCTGTCATCGTCTGTCGAAATCTTACCTGAGAAAAAAAACAGAGTATATACCATTTTTTACCTATCTCCTCAAGATTTTGTAGAAAATGCATTTTCTTATAATTTAGACATCATTTATCACTATAACTATAGAATATTAACATTTTAGATTATTTTTAAAGATGTAACAAATCTTCAAAAAATACAGATACTAATGTTGTCGATATAGTTCGCTTATTTCAATAAAAGATAAAAAATTGTTTAAATATTTTTTGTTAAAGAGGACCAACTAATATGATCCCAATATTCAAACTACATTAATTGACCATTTACGTTGATTAATAATAATTGTTCCAAATACTAAAAAACTGAATTTTGTATGTGTATTAGATAGTGTGGTAAAAATAACCCCTTATAAATTTTATTTAATTTTTTGACAAATGCTTATTTATAACAACAGAGACGTCCATTTTCATAACTTATTATTGTATTGATTTCGAATAATAATATTTTTGAATAATTTATTAATTAAAACAATTAAGTATGTAATTAACTAATTGTCTTAAAAAAATCTAAAATGTCAATATTCCATGGGTATAGTGATAAATGAAGTCTAGATTATAAGAAAATGCATTTTCTACGAAAACTTGAAGAGATAGATAAAAAAATGTATAACACAATTTGATAGACAATTAAATTTTGCATCTGATTCACGTAAAATATACAGGATGTTCTATTTAAATTAAACAAGTTATTGCCGTTTAAAACTATTAAATATTTAATATATATTTTTAGACACTCTGTATAAGCTAGTATAATTTTTATTATTGCAACACAATATCTGATCAATAAATAATCTTCAGTAAATATTTAGTATTAAAACCTCTAATACCCTTGGAGAAATGAAGCTTTAAATTTTTTACTGCAATTTCACAAAATTGAAAATATTTCAAAAACGGTAAAGTTTAAGTGTGATTTAAACCTTAATCAAATTTACCATTATTTCAACCGTAGAATCTAAAAATAGAATAATATACAGGGTGTTCTATTTAAAAAAATACAACTTTAATATTTTTTATTTATTTGGGACACTCTGTATCTTGTAAAATTATTTTTAAATTGTATCTCTAATAGTTCTTCAACGAACCCAAAACTTACAATTTGTAAAAATCTAATCGTTTAGCTACAATACTCCGTCTTGTATGAGGTGAACAACCCTGTATATTGACTAGTTTGCATCTACAATTTATATATAAATTAGAAATTAGATATAGTTAAAGTTTTAAAATAATTTTTAAATGGGATACTATAAAAGTTCTTGTACTTTATTAATTTTAGTAAAATTACTTTATTTATAAAGATAACATGTGTGTCATATATTGACTAGTTATGTATAATATAATATTTTTTACTACCACAAGTTACTACCACAAGTTTATTATTACCAATATTTTACCAAATTACTAATGCAATTCTAACTCGTAGGAAGCGTACGTCAAAACATTTTGTTTGGAAGGGAGTACGATTCAGCAAGATATCAGCAAGTAATAAAAGTATGTGCGCTGCGCCGAGATTTTTCTCTTTTGCCGTACGCTGACCGAACAGTAGTTGGAGAAAGGGGCATATCACTAAGTGGGGGACAAAGAGCTAGAATTAACTTAGCTAGAGCAGTATATAAACCCGCTGAAATATATTTGCTGGATGATCCTCTTTCGGCTGTAGATATACAGGTATTTTATTCGATGTCTATTACATGCCATCGCATATAATGTTTAGTGTTTACATTATAGCAGATGATTAAAACTGAATTTTTAAAAGTAAACCGTTTTGGTATATTGTGGTGAATGTAAGGTTTTATTTTGCGGTTGTCACACGAAAGGTTCTAATTTGGGTCTCCAAACCCGATAAGAAATCAAAGATATTAAATCCCGGGATCCTAAAGTCTCTAAATGCCCAAACTAAAATGATTCGACTGTATACACTTTAGTCTTTAAAACATCATATTTTATTTATACTAAGCGGAACGTCAATATCTAAAAGTTATATTCCCTTGTTTGCTATATTTTATTTTATTTCTCCAACAAGAATAATTTATTTTTTTACTCACTAAATATGAACGCTGAGGCGACAAAAGCCATATCCAAACTACTTCCATTTAAATCCCGAATAACTTATGAAAAGGAATACAAACATTTTCAAAAATGGAAGCAATTAAAAAAAGTGCGTGAAGAAATAAAGTTTTTAACCTATCCTCGCTGTTAAAGTATCATTTAATCTACCTTTGCGGTTAAAGTACTATTTTATTTACTATTTTTGATAGATATAAGGCAATTTTAACAGTTGCTATGGAAAAAAAAGATTTTTAAATGGATGGTGTGGTTTAAAATTCGAGAAAAAAGACGAAGAAATTTAGAAATAAATTTGTGTATCTCAAATCTATCCTGTTGTAATCTTGTTACCATAATTAGTATTGATTTATGAAGTTTTATGTCAGTTTTTAGCAAATGACGTCTAGAGATTGTCCTCGCCAAAATTATCCATCGCCGTTTTTTTCGATCATACGGTATAGTCTCTTATAATCTTTAGGTTGGCCAGCAGCTTTTTGAAGATTGCATGGTTAAGTATTTATCCGATAAAGTGGTCATTCTCGTAACACATCAGCTTCAGTATTTAAAAAGAGCCGACAAAATTATCATAATCAATGACGGAAGTATACAAATACAAGGAACTTACGAGGATATTAGAAAAAGCGGCGTGGGCTTTGCCACTTTGTTGGAAGAAGCTACAGCTATAGCTGGTGGTGGTGGACCACCTGGATTAGTAGAAGATAAAGAAGTAGATAGAGTGATCAGAGCAATTTCTATTACCAGTGCAGCTTTTAATAGCGTGATTGATATAGAGGGTTTAAAAGTATGCATGCATTATTATGCACGTCTAATATAATTATTCTTAAATTATGATTTTGGACTTGCATTGACTTTATTACATTTTGTAGCCATGTTTCGAACAGGTGAATATCATTATCGTTATCCAGATTTAATTGACATTATATTCTTCAGCTGTTGCATTAATTACTAAGGCGTGGCTACTGGACCTTAGCTTTGTTATTGGTGATCGTTGAACATGCTACTTTAAGGTTGATTCTCACTATACCTTCCATTTCCATTCCATATCCATTCCATATCCATTCCATATCCATTCCATATCCATTCCATATCCATTCCATATCCATTCCATATCCATTCCATATCCATTCCATATCCATTCCATATCCATTCCATATCCATTCCATATCCATTCCATATCCATTCCATATCCATTCCATATCCATTCCATATCCATTCCATATCCATTCCATATCCATTCCATATCCATTCCATATCCATTCCATATCCATTCCATATCCATTCCATATCCATTCCATATCCATTCCATATCCATTCCATATCCATTCCATATCCATTCCATATCCATTCCATATCCATTCCATATCCATTCCATATCCATTCCATATCCATTCCATATCCATTCCCATATCCATTCCATATCCATTCCATATCCATTCCATATCCATTCCATATCCATTCCATATCCATTCCATATCCATTCCATATCCATTCCATATCCATTCCATATCCATTCCATATCCATTCCATATCCATTCCATATCCATTCCATATCCATTCCATATCCATTCCATATCCATTCCATATCCATTCCATATCCATTCCATATCTATTCCATATCATTTTATATCCATTCCATATCCATTCCATATCCATTCCATATCCATTCCATATCCATTCCATATCCATTCCATATCCATTCCATATCCATTCCATATCCATTCCATATCCATTCCATATCCATTCCATATCCATTCCATATCCATTCCATATCCATTCCATATCCATTCCATATCCATTCCATATCCATTCCATATCCATTCCATATCCATTCCATATCCATTCCATATCCATTCCATATCCATTCCATATCCATTCCATATCCATTCCATATCCATTCCATATCCATTCCATATCCATTCCATATCCATTTCCATATCCATTCCATATCCATTCCATATCCATTCCATATCCATTCCATATCCATTCCATATCCATTCCATATCCATTCCATATCCATTCCATATCCATTCCATATCCATTCTATATCCATTCCATATCCATTCCATATCCATTCCATATCCATTCCATATCCATTCCATATCCATTCCGGATTTTTGATTGTATTCACGCTATACGTAATTCCGTTCCGTGTATCAGTTCCATACTTTTTATTGTACAATTTATATCATTACGAAAGTTTTATTTTAAAAATTTGTATCTTTTGAAAAAGGTAATAGATTTAATTAAGGGGTAAAAAAGGTTAGATTAGATTTGTCAAAAAAGTGTAGAAACGTCCGTTATCGTACGATCTTTCTCCGTTGACGGGCTGGAGTAAAAAAATTACGGATGAAGTGGCGCGAAAATGCTATGGCCAATCAGAGCGCCGCCGTCATAGTATTAACTGATAACGGATGCATGAAAATCAAGCTTAACGTGCTATGGCCCTGAATCACCCTGTTTACCGATAATTTTCACCGAAAATGTAATAAAGACCATGCAAGACTAAATTTAAAGTTTTACTCAAGATCATAAGTAATTTTTTGTCTTTCACGTTCAACTATGTGATTATTCTTGAAATAAAATATATTTTAGTTGGGACCTAAAGTAGCAGCTGAAATGCGAACTCTTGGAACAGTAGGCATGGGGATCTATAAAGAATATTTCTTAGCAGGAGGTAATTGCTGCGGGCTTATATTAATGTGGCTTCTATTTTTCGGAGCACAATTCTTAGCTAGCGGAGGTGATTACTTCTTAAGTCAATGGTAGGTTTTGGATTGCTTTCTAAAAAAAAGTTGTGTGCACTATGTGCGCATATTTGAAGTGAAACTTCTTACTTGCGTTTGTTCGTCTGAGAACTCCATATGGGTATCTCTATCCACGTGCCGAGTTTGGTTCCAATCAAGCCACCATTAAGAAAAGTCTTGATGATTTTTTTCATATTTAGAGGCATCACATCGGTGCGAAACGTCGAGGGCGTCATCCTGTAGCCCGTCCCCATTTATGCCGAAATGGACCGATATTCTTCTTCAATATCAAATCATTAGTCCCACCCTGATGAAGATGTAAACGAAACGTCGCGTCGTATCCAACTTTGTAGGGTGGGACCGTGTGCATCGTCGCTCACATAGACTACCCTTTGGTCACGATCGGACAACATCAACTTTTGATGTTTCTACGAGAGAAAAATTATTGGGTGGCTTTGATAAAAAAATACTGTGGAAAATGCCATATGAAATATAAAACCGCGGATATCTGCGAACTCGTTAAAAATTTTGACATATTATAAATACAAAAATGTTGCCGTCTCTGTTGAGGTTGGCGACCACTTTGGCAAAATCTTCCCTATGTTGGACTCCATGTATTAAAGTATTCCCGTTTGAAATATTTGTCCAATCTCGTATATTTCGAAGCCACGATTTCTTCTTCCTTCCTATGCCGCGCTTTCCCTCGATTTTACCTTGAAGTATTAGCTAAAGCTGTTCGTATTCTTCGTGTCTCATTATATGCCCGAGGTAAGCGGTTTTCCTTATTTTTGTTGTGTTGACTAAGTGGGTACGGGTGTTCATTCTGGTCAGTACTTCCACATTTGTTGTTCTAGTGATCCAGCTTGTACGTAGCATTCGCCTATAAAGCCACATTTCGAATGCCTCCACCTTCGTGAGGTCCTCCTGTTTTAGGGTCCAAGTTTCGCACCCGTATAGCAACAAAGGCCAAACGTAGCACTTGAGTGTTCTCAATCTTACCCCTATGGACAAACGCGGGTTGCAGAGTACGCTTCGCATCTTAACGAATCCTGCACGAGCAGAAGGCATAGTCCAAGTTTCGCACCCGTATAGCAACAAAGACCAAACGTAGCACTTGAGTGTTCTCAACTTTACCCCTATGGACAAACGCGGGTTGCAGAGTGCGCTTCGCATCTTAACGAATCCTGCACCAGCGATTTCTATTCTCCTTTTAATCTCTATAGAGTGGTCGAGCTGACTGTTTATTTCCCTGTCCAGGTAACAGTACTTTTGTACATTATGTAAAGTGGTGTAGATCTAAAATAAATACCTAATATAGTTTTGATTTCAGGACAAGTTCTTGTATTTTTAGTATTTTTTTAAGAAGGGCTAAAAATTTATTTTATGTATTCCATTTAAAAAAAATCATCCCGATCCTCCAACACATTTTTGGGCCACCCTATAGAAGTTAAATAGTAGTAGTAGTAGTAGTAGTAGTAGTAGTAGTAGAAGTTAAAATATTTTCCTGAAACACATAGGGCCCGAGTTACGACGCTTCAAAAACAAATCTCAACTTCCTCATTAGCTTACCACTTTTTCGATCGTTACCGCTAGCTCGTGTGTCGCGACCTTGATATTTTTACGCCCGTAAAGAAGTTTCACTTCAAAAAAACTCTAAACTTATGCTGTTTTACTTGAAGGGTTATTTTAGAAGAGTCAGGATACAATTCTGGTAAAGGTACATTGAAAACTTTTTGGGATAAACTTGATCAGGAGGAATGTATAAGAATATATACTATTTTTATGGTAGCAACAATAATACTAGCAGTACTTAGAAGTCTTTACTTTTTCTCACTTTGCATGAGGGCCTCTTTAAGGTAGTGATTTAGTCTTTGATCTAATATAAAAAAATAGAGAAATCACTCAACCCAAAAAAACTTTTTTTCTTAATTGAGGAACCAGCAATTTAAAGAATAAATTTACAATATATTGTCTTCATCTTTTTGGCTTATAGTTTAATAATTTAAAACTGTTTATGCAAATTTTAAATATACAGGGTGCTACAAATTCGACGTACGAGCATTGGTATCTCGGAAACCGTAAGAGATACGAAGATGGTTGAATTGGGGCAAAGTTGCGCTTTAGGATGTTCACCAAGATGCCATCAAAAAAGTTATAAAAATTTCAAGGATTTCTGAGTTTTTTGGAATAAACGGATTTTTTTGAAAATCAATTTTATTTTTTCCTGGCGTTACTTTTTAGAAAATCGAAAAACTAATTACACATTCTCATGGCTACTTTATTAGGGCTATCTGATAGTGTTTTTAGATTTTTAAATTAGCTGATAATTTGTGAGATACAGAGGCCAATTTAATTTTTTTAAATAAGGACCTGCATTTTTTATTTAAAGTTTTCAAAGAACTCGATCTCCTGAGTACAATGATATGCCACACTTGATACTTTTTTTGTTTTAGGTACCTTAACAATAACAAAACTATTTAATTATTATTTAAAATAATTTCAAATCCCACTCTGGTTTTTTAAATTATTTAATCTGATTATCTTCATCGCAACAGTATGGATCAGCGCTAATTAACATTGAATCAAGCCAATTGAAAGATTCAAACAAATAATACCCAGATCAGCAATTTAAAAATATTATTTATAACTTTTTTTATTGTGATTTTGAAATCTCAGTGTATCATCTTATAATATGCATAATATTAATCGAAGTTATTATAAATAAATCAACTTCTAAAAACTAGTTTCTAAAACTAGTAATGCTCTACATATTCAAAAGGCTTACCACCGTCCCTAATACACAAATTAATGTATTTTTCGTTCAATCTTATTTATAGCTCTTTGAACATATCTTCTTCTTATACTTCCGAATGCATTCTGTACTCTTTATTGTAATGTTGAAATGTATTGTCACTTTTAAAAATGAAGTAATGCCCAATAATTTTATATTATTTTTTATTATTTAATTGCATTTGATTA
Source organism: Sitophilus oryzae (assembly GCF_002938485.1). Taxonomy (NCBI): domain Eukaryota; kingdom Metazoa; phylum Arthropoda; class Insecta; order Coleoptera; family Curculionidae; genus Sitophilus; species Sitophilus oryzae. Next base: position 230,953 of record NW_022145824.1, read on the forward strand.
TCCATATTCGATGTTTTACTCCACGTCATTGTTAAGTTTGAAAGCTTACCAATATTGTAACGATGAATAGATTAAATATTTAAAAAAAAAGAGGATTTGAAATTAGTTTAATTAGATTGCGTTCAAATGTCCGATACGAAAAAAAATATTAAGTGTGGCATATCATTGTACTCAGGAGACCGAATTCTTTTAAAATCTGAAATAAAAAATGCAGGTCCGTATTTAAAAAAATTAAGTTGGCCTCGGTATCTCACAAATTAGCAGCTAATTTGAAAATCTAAAAATACTATCAGATAGCCCTAATAAAGTAGCCATGAGAATGTGCAATTAGTTTTTTGATTTTCTAAAAAGTAACGCCAGGAAAAAATAAAATTGATTTTCAAAAAAATCCGTTTTTCCAAATAACTCAGCAATCCTTGAAATTTTTAAAACCTTTTTGATGGTATCTTGGTGAACATCCTAAAGCGCAACTTTGCCCCAATTTAACCATCTTGGTATCTCTTACGGTTTCCGAGATACCAATGCTCGTACCACGAATTTGTAGCACCCTGTATAGTTCATATCAAATAAACTTGTGGTCACGTGATTAAGCTTGACCGGCACAGCGTTGCTCACTTTTACATATTTTCTTTTAATCAAGAAAGTTTTAGGTAGCAAAAATAAATTAATTATAAATATACAAACATTTATTATTTACATCAACAAAACTCGCACCTCCTTAACAACATTTAACGGACATAAAGGTCCATTACTACCGTTTTCCCATTCAAAATATTCTAATAAAAGTTTATTTTTTTTTCTTAAACCTTTAGAATTATATCCATATATATTTTTTTTCCTTTCTTGGGTATGAGGTTTTTTTTTATTAATTGAAAATGGAAACTTTTTTTTATTATGCGACGTTTCGCCTCATCATGGTGGGCTTTCTCAGGCACTTTATTCTTGAAGCCGCAGCCGCCTTGCTACCACCAGTCTATATAGAAGAATGTTGCAGTTTCCAATTTCAATTAATAAAAAAAAATCTCATACCCAAGAAAGGGGGAAAAAAATATATATGGATATATTCTATTCTAATAAAGTTGCGATGAGTTTTTTACGGCTATTAAGGTATCTTGTACACTTCGCACTAAAAGAGGTTCTAAAAAGGACAATGTTTGACTGCAAGGTCTGCTAGTAAACATTTTTAAGCTTAAAATATCACAACCAAACTAAAGTGTCAAAACGAATGACAATGTCAGGAAATAAATAAATAAATATGGCAACTTGACATTTTTTTCAACAGTTACCGCCTGAATCTCCAGCGGGAAATTTCAATTCCAGTTAGTCAGCCCGGCGACGAATATGTTGCCATGGTTGGCAACAATGAATTTAAAAATCGCGCTTCGATTACGCAACTGAAAGTTTAATTGGTATCGAATATATTTGACATCATATTGATGAAGATATGGTTATTACTAAATGATACTCATCACCAAATGATGCTACCACTAACTAAATGATTGTTGTTGATTTGAGTATTATTTTTTTTTAAAGTAGATATCCGAACTTTATTTTTTTTAATTAATATATCTCAAAACTTTAGGCTACATGACAGAATGTTTGTAAGTATCATACATGCAGCTATGAATTTTTTTCATACCAACACTTCAGGAAGAATATTGAACAGGTTTTCAAAAGATTTGGGACAAGTTGATGAACTACTACCAAATGCATTTATTGATACAACTCAGGTGAGTAAAATCAGGCGTTATGATAATTATTGATATAAACTTTGATTGTTTTAATAGATCATGTTAAATCTGATCGGAGCTATAATTATTGTGTGCTTTGTAAATTACTGGTTGATATTACCCGTAGCTGTTATGATTGTATTGTTCTACTTTCTTAGAGATTTTTATTTGAAAACCAGCAGAAGTGTAAAAAGATTAGAAGGCATCGGTAGGATATGTGTTTTTGACAAGAAATATATTGTAAAGTTGTGTAATTTCAGCAAGAAGTCCAGTATTTGCGCATTTAAATGCCACTCTACAAGGTTTACCCACTATCAGAACAAACAATGCAGAGAAAATACTTGTTGACGAATTTGACTACCTTCAAGATGTTCATAGCAGCGCATGGTTTATGTTTCTATACACGTCTAGAGCGTTTAGTTTATGGTTGGACTGGTTAACTGCAGTTTTTATTGGAGTCGTTACGTTTAGTTTTGTGATTTTCTCCGATAGTAAGATTTATAGTAACATATCACTTTGAATCTTTTTTTCATTTAATATAATTGAAAAATCGTGCCTTTTTGAGAAAAATGGACATCTTTTTTCAATTTAAAAAAAGTAAAGATTTCAGTTAATGTCTCCTTTTTGCTGCCAGGGCTAATCTGGACGGGGCCTACTTTGTTTACGCGGAATCCGAACCGCGGTCCTCGGCCATATCATGGTCAATGACCTACCGACCTGACAAGTGTCTAATCAACTCTTACTCACGAGACATCCGATCTCATCCGGCCTCGAACCGGCATGAATGAGCAGTGTGTGTCAATAGATTTTACACTTTTGCCTTAATTGGACAACAGCACGATACAGTACAGAGTTTCGAACCGGTCACCCGTCCATTTTTTCAATTTAATTAATCAAAAAGTTTTTCTTCTTGTAAAGACAATTCAGGGCATACTGTAGATTGAAATGACAACTGTTGTCGGTTTTTTCAATGACAACTGTCTGTGTCAACAACTGTCTGTGTCAGTTTGTGTTTTTATATATCTAAGGGTGTATTCCGTTGCTTACTTTGGTTATGGTTTTATGTTCCGTTTCTATCGGTTTCCTGAAAGTTTTCTTATTACTGAACACGGTTCCTGAAAAATTCGTTTATAACTGTCACCAAACTAACCAGCGCGAGAAGGCTGGTTTTTCTGGTTTTGTTTGTCAACCAATTATTTCACAGAAATCAAGCAAATATTTGAAGTTCGAGTGAAATTCTCATTTAATTTATAAAATTTGTAATAATATTTTGTATTTACATCCAAAAGCAATGGAGTTAGGCAGTAAAGGTAAATAAATTTCATTAACTAATTAGAATTACTTTTTAGGACCATTATATATAGATAAGTTTATCATGCAGCCAGTGTTTCGTCAGAAACATTTAAAGAAAACACGAAAAATAAGACAACAAGTAATCGTGAATGTTTTGTAAGCTATAAAAATATAAATATTGATTAGATTTGTTTATTTATTATTAATCTGTTTTAATATTGGACCTGCAAATCTTCACTTCAGCTGTCTAACGAGTTTAACAGTTTATTAATAAAGTACTTTTCAATATTAAACTCCACTGAAAAGAAGAAGCAAACGTAAAAGCAGATAGGTACATTAAAAATGCATAAAAGATAAATTTTACAATAGAGGTATTGAAATTTAGAAAACGTCAACATTTCACGTTTCCAGTATTTTATCAAACCGATGTTTTTCAGAAACCGCTGTTTACCGCAGTTTACCGATCTGGTTCCCCTGGTTTTGCAACGGAATACAGCCTAAATCTTTCATGACTTGTTGGATAATATACTTTATTTTGTATTGACATTATTATTTTGAGCCATATAACTTTCTATTCCCTTTGTTTGACGGCTGGAGTTTTTAAATCATACTGATGTGCGATCTATAGTTTCCTTGCAGCAGAAGTTTCTGGAGAATTACATTACAACCAAATTACAACCTAAATTGGATATTTTTGAACACCAATATTTTACAATGAGTTCTCTCGGTTAAACATATTAGTACAGGATTTATTACATTTATTACAGTCAGCAGGATTACATACAGGGACCTACAGAGAGGACCCATACAGGGAGGGGAATTTTAACAGGGACCAATCAAAAAGTGTCCTTAAATGGGGGTTGCCAAGGTTCAAAGTAATTCCTACTAATTTATACGGGTCCGGCAATAGTGCTTCGGGCATGTGTAGCTCCTATCAAACTTAACAGTTTTGTATAAGTACAAATCTAAAGTATGTATTAGGATGTATTTCAGGAAAATATTTTAACTTCTACAGGGTGGCTCAAAAAAGTGTGATTGGATCGAGATGATTTTTTACATGGATTAGTCTGATGTTTATTATAGGAGCTACAGGTGCCCGATGCACTGTTACCGGACACGTATAAAGTAGTAGGAAAGACTTTGTACCGTGGCAACCCCATTTGCGGCTACTTTTTGATTGGCACCCTCTTAAAAGTGTGTTTGGAGTTAAAACTGCAGCCGGATCTTAGACTATATTGTTTTCAAATATTTCAAAGTTTTTGACTTTCGACTAGATATACAACTTTTTTTGGCAATACATTAATGTAGTGTTTTGTTCCAAAAACTTTTTCTCATAAATTATTGAAACATTTTATATATATATATATATATATATATATATATATATATATATATATATATATATATATATATATATATATATATATATATATATATATATATATATATATATATATATATATATATATTCATTAAATTTTAAAGAAAATCCCTCTATAAAATGTCGAATCTATTTAAAATAAGAAAGTCACCAGTCAGAAATTGCCATCATATTCAGAATGAAATTGAGAGTTCTTGTGTATTATTAGAGTATATAAAAGAGGTCCACTCTAGAAATAGTAGTTTAGTAGAAACTATACTATAGTGCAAGCCTACCGTCACGTTGGAACCCGCTTTCAAGTCAAGTTTTCTATTTTGGGCTTATTATTAACTACAAACGATGCAATTGATTGTAGTAAATTCAATTTTTTTGTAGTACTAATAATTAGCCAGAAAAAGTAAACAATTGTGCGCAATGTAATGAAAAAATATTGTTTTAACAAAGGTCTAAAAACCTTCAAAATCGTTTGTAGTTTTATGTAGTAGCAAAAAAATTCAATAAAAGATCCTTGGAATTAGTGAATTATAGTAAAATATGAAAATTAACATAGTTTGACATAATGTCTTTAGTTGTACCCAAACTACAAACGATGCAATTGATTGTAGTAAATTAAATTTTTTTTAATACTAATAATTAGCCAGAAAAAGTAAACAATTATGCGCAATGTAATAAAGAGATAAAATATTGTTTTAACAAAGGTCTAAAAACCTTCAAAATCGTTTGTAGTTTTATGTAGTAGCAAAAAAATTCAATAAAAGATCCTTGGAATTAGTGAATTATAGTAAAATATGAAAATTAACATAGTTTGACATAATGTCTTTAGTTGTACCCAAACTACAAACGATGCAATTGATTGTAGTAAATTAATTTTTTTTTAATACTAATAATTAGCCAGAAAAAGTAAACAATTGTGCGCAATGTAATAAAGAGATAAAATATTGTTTTAACAAAGGTCTAAAAACCTTCAAAATCGTTTGTAGTTTTATGTAGTAGCAAAAAAAATCAATAAAAGATCTTTGGAATTAGTGAATTATAGTAAAATATGAAAATTAACATAGATTAACATAATGTCTTTAGTTGTACCCAAACTACAAACGATGCAATTGATTGTAGTAAATTCATTTTTTTTGTAGTTATTTGGTAGTTTCTCTTTATTACATTGCGCACAATTGTTTACTTTTTCTGGTTAATTATTAGTACTACAAAAAATTGAATTTACTACAATCAATTGCATCGTTTGTTGTTAATAATAAGCCAAAAATCGAAAACTTTACATGAAAGCGGGTTCCAACGTGACGGAGCTTTGAGGGCACTATATATTCCATATGGCTTAAATATTTTAGAGCGTTTTAGAGTATTTTTGAAAAATACTTATAATGTCTATTTATTAAAAAGTTAAATAAAATCAATTAAAAATACCTAAAGCTAACCAAAAGTACATAATTTGCATCAATTGATGTCTAAAACAGCACAAATACCTATTGGTCATGATTCAGATTCTGATTATAACAATGCTTGTCAAAAATAGTTTTTATATTATCACATTTTTACAGAATTTTATGGAAGCAATGTAGGTTTGGCCATAACTCAATGCATAGGATTAACTGGATTAATTCAGTGGGGTATGAGACAATCAGCCGAACTTGAAAATCAAATGACTTCAGTGGAACGAGTTTTAGAATTTACACGAGTTGAACACGAGCCTGATCTATATTCGGTAATTTATTTATACTACAGAATATTAATTATATTTTCTTTGAATAAAAAGATTAAGGAGGGAGTATAATACTATCCATGTATTCATGCATGGTGGACGGAATTGACATTATAGTCCCCATATACCACCCAATCCTTGACAAATCCGTTTGACGTTCTAATTGCAACATTTAAATTTGGTTTGACATATTGGCGGATGTGTTTCTCTTTACTGAGTTTATTAATGTTTTCTCGTTTAAAAATCGGGGAAAATAATGGAATAACTTTTCACTGGTAAGTGACTATACAGGGTGAGTCTTAAATAAGTGCAAATATTTTTAGTGATATACAGGGTGCTACAAATTCGAGGGTACGAGCATTGGTGTCTCGGTAATGGTACTAGACACGAATATGGTTAAATTGGGGCAAAGTGGTGCTTTGGGATGTTCACCAATATGGCATCAAAAAAGCTTTAAAAATTTCAAGGATTGCTGAGTTTTTGGAAAAAAAAACGGATTTTTTGGAAAATCAATTTTATTTTTTCCTGTTGTTACTTTTTAGAAAAACAAAAAACTAATTGCACATTCTCATAGCTACTTTATTAGGGGTATCTGATAGAATTTTTAGATTTTCAAATTAGCTGATAATTCGTGATATACAGAGGCCAACTTAATTTTTTAAATACGGACCTGCATTTTTTATTTCAGGTTTTCAACTCGGTCTCCTGAGTACAATAATAGGCCACACTTAATATTTTTTTTTGTTTCGGACATTAGGTCCGGCTCTGTTTTTTTTAATATATTTAATCTATTCATCGTTAATATTGATTAGCTTTCAAACTTAACAATGACGTGGGGTAAAACATTGAATACAGAAAATCAAATGCAATAAAATAATAAAAAAAATAATATAAAATAAATAATATAAATAGAATATAATATAAACAATCAAATCATTTCCCCGGAAGATGGATTGGAAATGGTAGAGCAGTATAATGGCTAGCGAGGTACCTAAACCTGGGGAAGGGCATTAGGTACTTGACGTTATTTGTAAAACTGAAATCAATACATCTCAACATTTACAATAAATAGTACAAAATGCATTCAGAAGTGTAAGAAAAAGATCTGTTCAAAGATCTGTAAATAAAATTGAAAGAAAAATAAATTTGTGCAATAGGGAGGATGGTAACCCTTTCGAAAAAAACAAATTAGAAACCAGTTTGTAGAAGTTATTTATAATAACTACGATTAATATGATGCATATTATAGCCGTTTAAGTCGGCCATTTTAGGTCCCCATCGCGCTCAAGCTAATTTTTTTGATATGTTTCTTCCTTAATATTTTTAATCAAAGATTATTTTCAACCGTAAATAGTTTAGACTTTTTAGCGACCTGACAAAAAACCTCCTGCATCGTGGCCAAAAAGGGGTCAAATAGAATTCGTTAATACTAGTATGAGGTATAGTCTACACGAAGCACCGGTCTTAAAGAATCTTAACATTGTTATATATCCTAAACAGAAGGTATTCTTAAAGAATCTACTGCTTTTTTAAACCTAGCTTATCACTAAGATTTTTAGATCGGAATAGTTGGTAGAACCGGTGCTGGTAAATCTTCTTTGATAGTAACATTGTTTCGATTAGCTTATTTTGAAGGAGAAATCTACATTGATCATTTGGATATCGGAGTATTGGGATTACACGACTTGAGAAGAAAAATCTCTATTATTCCTCAGGTAACTAATTACTGATTAGATTTATATATTGATTCATTAAATTGTATTATGTGTATAACACTATTGATTATAAAGGAGCCAGTGCTATTTAATGGTACATTACGATATAACTTGGACCCATTTAATGAATACCAAGATCAAATGATGGTGCATGCATTAGTAGATGTGGAAGACAAATGTGCAATGACAAAAGGAAAAGGTTAGAAAGTATCATATCGTTGGTGAAATGTGTTAAACAGCTAAAAACTACTTAAAACTAATTCCCAATTTTACAGAAGAGCAAAAAACGGTTCAAAAAAATATGTACACATGTAGCAAGTATATTCATGCGTTAATATGATAAAGATAACAATAATACAGTAGAACTTCTCTAATTCGGACACGGCGCCAAATCGGACACTCCGGTAGTTCGGCGTGTCTTATCAACCGGATAATTATGGTGCACGGTTAGATGTTAGATGCAGTATGTAGTATTTTATTTGTAGTGCAGGAGTCAGTCAGGAGTACCGTCTATTGCTAAAAATAGAGCCAACTAAACGACTCTTTCTGAAGAAAAAATGTAAGATTGGATTGCATTAACAAGGAAGGAAGGATACGTAACATTTTTGTTCCATACGCAATACGCAACATTCTATTCCGAAATTGGATATGTCAGATATAAAAAAAATCAGAAATACCAAGACCAAAAAAATCAAATCTACTTAGAACAATTAAAAAAAAAACAATCCACGTACAAAATAAAAAAAAATATAAATGAGCTTAAAGAGAAAAAGAATTTGTCTCTGATTGAAGAGTATAATAAGGCAGAGACAAATTGAAGAGAAAATACTAGGCATTGGAAACAAAGGAAACAAATATCGACTTAAGTCAATTAGAGGATAACAATGTTTTGTTGAAAATGAAATTTAGCAATGCTGTAAAATTACAGTTTGAGGGTTGGAATCTTTGGTGTTACACAGCAAAATAAAACACTAAATCACCACAATACACCAAAACATTTTTACTTTTACACTGGAAGCGCGTTTCGCTAACCATGATGATGCTAACACAGTTTGGTGATTTAGTGTTTTATTTTGCAATGCTGTAAAATCTTTATCAAAAAGTATTTAGTGGGTAGAAAAAACGATGTTTCTACGCAAGATATTTTGCTTTTGAAAGGAGTAAAGGCTGTTGTTGAGGCATCAAAATCGATAAGTACGTATGCGAAAATCGATTTTTTTTTTAAATCAATTAATTCAAATCAATCAATTCAATTCAGTCTATGTCGTTAAAACATAAAAAAATTGGTATTAAACCTATTATTTTATTAGCGTAAAAAATGGAGTTAGCAGGTTAGCACGTTTCACTGACGATATATTTGATCTGTCGATTAAACCATTAGTCTAAGAGCTAGCAACGTTTTCGAGAAAGTATATTAAGACGTCTCACGGTGGGGTATTAGCATGAAAAAGGTGATCGAAATTCGAAAAAGCAAATGTGTTTAAGATTTCCCAAAAAAAGATAAATGTTAAGTTAAATCATCTCTGCCATGAATGGCGTTGCTATGGGTGTGTTTAGTTGCATTCATTTGTTTCAACGAAACGTCAAAGTTGTTACTTCTCACAGATAAGAGGTAAATGGCTAAATTTTATGTTTAAAATTATAAATTGTTGTTGTTCTTGTGCTCTTTTTACGTCTATATTATTGTTTTGATTGAAAATGGCTCAGCAAGCTGCAGGTATGTATTCTACAAAAACGTATTATTTATTTTGATATTCTCTATACTAACGATTTTTTTTGCAACTAAAAGTTAGGCGTTCAGAAAATTTGATTAAATTTGTGACATTTTTATTATACTTAGAGATTTCAGTTGCGCATTTCGAAGAATTCAGCATATTGTCTATATACGTTTTGCTTAGTAAACATTGGGCTTTCATACAGTAAAATAAAATACTGCGACTTTTTGCGATTTTGCTGATAAAATGAGAAAAACATTCTTGGTTTCCTCTAATTTGCCAATCAGTGATATACTAATGCGAGGTGTAAACCGCGATGGCATTGTTGTGTACAAAGCGATCACATTAGTGCCATTAGCAGTATAGCACAATTTGGCATTAGTAGCGACTTTAGTGGTATGGGCATTGCTCGCGGATCAGTCGTAGCATTAGTAGTAGTAGTTGCGATATTACTACTGGCACTGACCGTGGAAACACTGAAACAGTGATTTTCTTTCTTTTTTTAGAATCGACAAATTATCCTTTATTTTGTTCATATTATTTCCTCTTTAATTGAAAATAACAATAATTTATATAAGGTCTACATAAAAAAATTTCGATCAACTATCAGTGTCAAATACCCCACTGTGCGTCTCTTTGATATATCTTTTACTATGCTCTCTGGAACAGCATGCGGCCCGTCTGGCTGCCGATACCCGTTGCGTTCACTACTGCGCATCGGAAGAAGATCCTATATTTTTTATTAATTTAGTCCTATAAATTCTAGTATTGAATATAAATCGAACATGTCTCCATAGCGCAGTGCGTAGAGTTTCCGACCACGAACCGATGATTCAGAGTTCGAATCCGTGTCAGGTCAAAGACTTTTTTATTATAGTTTCGTTTATATTCTGATAGTAAAGTATTAAATAATTCTGGTAATTAAAAACACAGATATATGATTTTATTAAGCGAGAATGTCAAAAGTTGACATATGATATGTCGTTCTATTCAGAATATCATTTTCTATCAAATAAAGTAAAAAAATACCGAGAGTGCCATTTAAAAATCAAAAGTTGTATATAGTAATTTCCGGTGAAACAGGAAGTGACAAACAAACAATTAAATACATCAATCAATCCTAATTTATAAAAAATATCGTTTTTTTTTATCTGAAAAAATAAAAAAGTTATAGGGGGTGAGCCACTTTTGAGACGCACCGGGTATAGTATATAATTAATATTTTTTATAATTATTGAAAACTGTGGGGAAAACATGTTATAAGTATGTGAACTATTTTTTTTTTCAATTTTAAATCGATTTAAAATGGTGGCTCTTATACCGATATTACCCTGGTGAATTGGCACGAGCCACCACTGGTTCAGTTACACAAAATTGAATTTTACCTCTGACCAGTGTGTACTCTTCATACATTTAGTATGTTTAATTTAATTTAATCAAACCATATTAACATTTCAGAATGTCTGGACAAAGTAATGTCAGAAGGAGGTGCAAACGTAAGCGTGGGACAAAGGCAAATGATATGTTTAGCCCGTGCCATTCTGCGAAACAATAAAATTCTGGTAATGGACGAGGCAACTGCAAATGTAGATGCACAAACTGACAAATTAATTCAGAAAACAATTAGACATAAATTTGCTCAGTGCACAGTTCTTACTATAGCTCATAGATTGCATACCGTTATGGATTCAGATAAGGTGAGTAGTGGTTCTTTTGAATTTTGCATTTCCGCATTCTACAAATGTATGTTTGTTAACTTATACAATCATACCGTATAGAGTGTATTTCCACCGATTTTTCTAATTTGACTGGGTATTTTTTATTAAAATTGTAGTATATTGTTAGATTCTAGTTATGGATGCCGGTCAAGCAGTGGAGTTTGATCATCCTCATATATTGTTACAAAACAATACTGGATATTTATCAGAGTTAGTAAGAAAAACGGGAACGGGCACAGCGGCTAGTTTAAAGAAAATTGCAAAACAGGTTATTATTAAATTTATTTATTATACGAAATTGGGAAATTGATGATTTGTAGGCGATTACTATAAGATATATTAATTTTTTTCACACCTGACTTTTAGACTATATCTCGGACTATATACAGGGTGAGTTGCCTACGATGTTCTCTGTGTAACTACTACTAACTCAGTAATTTTTCAAAAAAACATATTATAGCTTATATCGCTGAAAAGCTTCAAAATGGCGCTTTTTATGAAGTCATGGCCAACTATGGTTTCCATTTAAAAAAAACATGTGTTTATGTCATATGTCAAAAATGACAGGCTTTAGAAAAAAACGGAGAACAGTCTCAAGGGTGTGATTATCTACAACTTTTATTTGAAAAAACGTTTTGTCTAAAAGATATAATGGAATTAGGGAGCATTTTTTTTAAATAGCCGAAATTTTCTTTTTTCGAAGTATCTAGTAAGCCATAAACTTTTTCAAAAATCCGAAAGGGGTATATGATTGTTTTCACAAAACTTCAATTTTTTCCCTATTTGACCGACTCTCTAGCTCCAGTAGTTTCCGAGATACCCATAGAGAACATCGTAGAAAACACACCCTGTATATTAAAAAATGAGGTTTTGAACCATATTTTAAAATATGTCTAATAATATACTCGAATATATCTATATCTATAATAATCTATTTTCAGAATAGTTCAAAACACTTAATATTATCTATTATTTTATAATAGTGGATTTTTTTTACTAAATGAATATTTGTCTTTTTAGTGACATAGCTCTACATAGTCTACATAAATATTTTAATATCTTTTAATTTCCTGCGTGATGAATGAGTTAATAGCTTTGTTCGCACAGCGAAATATCCAACCGCTTGTCGGATCGTTGGTTTCCAACTGGTTTCAAACCTGGTTGTGGATTATACTTCTGCGAACGATCAATCGAAATCAAATGTCAACGAGTAGTCCGCGAATAACGCGATAATTTTCATTTGGCAGTTCTGTTTACAATTTATTTATTTGATAGATTGAATGGTAAATAAAATAATTAATTTTCTTCTCTTGTCATATATTAATTATTCTTGTGTTATTAAGTCTAAATTAAGAAATTCTGGTACAGAAGTTATTCCTAGTGTAAAAGAGGTCAAATATAGCTCTATAAGTTCAAAATGCTTAAAGAAATATAAACTATTGTTGCCAAATTTAATTGTTTTATTCATGTTGATAGAGAAATGTTTTGTTTTTTTCACGTACGTCAATTCGTAATCAAATGAATAAAAAATGCGCATGACTAAAACTAACAGTTGGAAGCTTGCGAACGCTTTAAACATCATGCGCATGCGTCGGACGGTTGTAAACTATTTCTGACTGCTCTGCGAACGAAGCTAATTTATATAAGATATATTTATATAAGATAAGAGATAAATTTATGTAAGTATTATTGTTCCACACATCTTAAAATACTTAAAATCGTAAATAAAAATTTGCATTATTTTTTTTTATTTAGTTTTTTTTTTCACAATAAGGGGCCGTCCTCTGCCGGAAACACTGCGACCTGTGAGGCCTATTTTGTTTGTCCCCTTTCTATATCTGCACCCATTCTCCTATCCCTGTGCCCTGCACTAACTTATGCAGGTTCTTAATGAGATGGGAGAATAGTTCCTCCGGTTGTAGCCTAGCTTTCCCAAATAAAAAGGGTCGCTTGCGATCCGGAGTCTCGCAGTGACATATTATGGGCTCCGCTGTTTCAGGATCTTTATCGCAGAGTCTGCAGCAAAAACTTCCTTGATACAGGTTGAGCTTGTTCAGGTAACACTTGACAGCCATGTGTCCTGTAAAGAGGCCTGTTGTGATCCGCAATTTATTCCTGCTAAACAGTTCTTTTGCGATTTTAGAGCTAGGTCCTTGGATAAAAGCCTTGCTGTGTCTGTGCCGCTGTCTGTTTCTCCAGTGGACATTCTGCTTTTCCCTGATACAGAGTTTTATTGCACTACGGGCCATACATTTGGGTATTCCCAGTACTGGCTCTGGACCAAGATAGGATGCCGATGATCCTTGCCTAGCTAGCTCATCGGCTTTTTCGTTGCCTTGGATGCGCAGTGGCCCGGCACCCAGAATAATTTAATTCTGTTCCTTCGAGCCAGAGCTCCCAGTTCACCTAGGCATTCCCAGACGAGTCTCGACGATACCTTTGGGCTCATAAGCGCCCCAAGTGCCGCCTGACTGTCTGAGCATATATTGATGAGCTTATGTGAATAAGCTCTTCTATTGTTTTCTCTCGCACATTGTAGAATGGCGAAGATTTCTGTCTGGAATACGGTTGAGTGTTTACCCAAGGAAAAGGATAACCTTACCCTTACCCTTCCTTCAGCGGTCTTTGACCCGTCTGTATACCAGGTTAGTCCATCCTGAAGGAATGTTATATCTGTCCACATTCCTCGATCCATTTTGTTCTCCTCGAATGGTTTGTGGTAGTGATAAAGAGGGGTCATTTGGTCCGATCTCATTTGGAGTAGAGGTCTCCCGATATTATATATATAATTTCCCATCTTTGAGTGTCCTGTTTCTGTCCTATTTCCCAGAGACAAGACACTTTAGTTAGTGAACGTTAATTATTTGTTTTGTTACAGAATTTTGAAGAAAGACAAAAGCAACAAATAATATTAGAGAGACAAGAAACAGATTCAATTTCTACACAAAGCTCGTACAGTTCATTGTGATTTATTAGTTTTATATATATTTTTTAAATATAAGTTTTCATGTTTCAAGAAAATATTTATGATTAAAATTTTACAACTACTAGTCATTGGGGCACTTGAGACAGACAGGTAACCGAGATAGATTAATAAGTGTATGACCGTTGATTGAAGAAAAAAGAAGATGTGCAACAGTATGGGCGATTTCGTGGCAGAAAAGCTGTCCGAGATGTAGCTGGCGTTACCGTCAGCCTGTCCGAAATTTAGTTTAGCTCTGCGCCGCTGCGCGCTGAATGTCGTTTACAGCGCAGCGCATAAATAATACTGTACTCTAGTTCTGCTTTCAGTCGAAAGAGTGAGTGATTGCCGGAGACAGTGTTGCCAGAACTACTGATTAATTCGTAGATTTACCGTAGATTTTGGGTACAGTACGTTAATAATACGAATTTTCTATCATCAAATAATTTAATATAATAATATATGATTAAACAAAGAACGGGGTCAGAGTTGGCTTGGAAATTAAAATCGCTGTTGTTTCATATTTAAAGTCTTATGGTAAATTTCAATAATCGTCACCTCCAAGCCAACTAAATGACTTTTTTCGATCATACGACATATTCAGTACCTATAAAAGAATTTTGATTTTTGTTGTTTATTCTATGTTTAACACGAATACATTTTCAATACATAAATTATAGCAAGCACTATACTTCGTCTTTATATTTAGGCACATTTTAAAAATTACCTATTTGATAAATTTATATTTTTTACGAATAGTTTTTGTACAATAATTATATAATAAACAACATATCTATGAAGTCGATACTTATTCTTCTATCACAATCTTATGTAATAATGCATCACAAGTCTTCTTCGCATCGCCAAGCAACATAGAAGTATTTGGTTTAAAAAAGACTGGATTATCTACAGCAGCATATCCAACACCTGTTGATTATTATAAAATATATTTAAAAATGATTGTATAATTTCTACGATCGTTTAATACTAACTAGAAATTAAATATTGTCTTAATTTTTTCTTTTGACTAAAAAATAGTGAATCTGCTAGGACCCATGTAAAGGTTAGGTTAGGTTGTAGCCATTCCATATCCGTTCCGTATTTTTTATTGTATTGGCGCTATACGTAAGCTTCCGTTCCGCATCTTCTATTGTATAATTTATATACGAAATATGTTACGAAAGTTTTATTTTAAAAATTTGTATCTTTTGAAAAAGGTAATAGATTTAATTAAGAGGTGAAAGAATGAATAAATATCAGCAAAATTTTAACAGAGCCGGTACAAATGTAAGAACTTGACAACGCTGTTTCCGATACTCTTCAGTCCGTCCGCTAAAGAAATGTATGGAAGGAAAGGATATGGAACGGAAGGGAAACGGAACCTATAGTGTGCATTGTCCTATTCATTTACATGATATAATATTTTATGTAAACCGAAGGGAAACGGAAGGGATCTGATATGGAAGGTATAGTGAGAATCAACCTTAAGATGGAAATATAGTCTTAACTTTTTCAAATAATTATATTAAATAAAATTATTTGATTTATCTTTTAGGGCCTATGTAATATAATGACGTTCTTTATTCAATAAAATATATATTGCTGTTAAATAAAATTAGAAAAGAAGTTCACTTACCTAAAGATCTTTTCATAATAATGACATGTTCAGCCTGCCAGACAGTGAGAACCGGCATTCCAGCTATAGGCGAATTAGGGTCATCCACTGCAGCGCTATTGACAGTATCGTTAGCTCCAATAACTAACACTAGATCGGTTTCAGGAAATTCGTCGTTTATTTCATCCATTTCAAAGACGTCATCGTAAGATATTCCTGCTTCTGCTAGCAGAACGTTTAATTGTCCCGGCATACGACCTAGAGAATATGATGCATGTTTGAAAGAAAAATTATTTTGAACCTGTCAAGTCTTCTAATAGCGTTATTTTCTAATTTGTAATAGAGCGAGGTGTTGGATCAGTTTCTGTTATCATGCAGATACTTAAAAACAACATACTAGCACAGTAGGTAAGTGACTTCAAATGTGCAGATTAGGGTTTCCGGAGCCGGAGTTGTTTTTCGGAACCGGGAATTTCGGTACCGCGCCTCTTAGGAACCGGGATTTCCCGTTTTTTTTCGGTACTCTCGGTACTGACTAATTTTTGTTCATTGGTGGTGCAGTTCATCGATCAGAAAGCAAGGGATGGTTTTTCAAAGTGAAATGGATAAAAAAATTGAGATTTTCAATTAAAATATTTGAACACAAGTAAAGAAAAAAGTATAGGTAAATTTCATACCAAACAACATAAATCAACTTAACTGAATTTGAGACAAAAGCCCTGAAATATTGAATTAAAAATGCAAATATCTATTAAAACATAACATAATAACTATTATAGAAACTTCAAAAGAGAAAAGAAGCAAGAAAAATAAGAAATTGCATTATTACTTATTTAGGAGAGTTTGATTTTGACCGCTAGAAAGTATCAAAGGACTTTCTCACGTAACAAAAAAAAATAATTTTACCGAGGCCCGGTTCTGTGATGGCCAAAAAGATCTGAACCCTAATTAGTAGTACTAATTAGAGTTTGCGGAACCATACTAAAATATTTTCGTTCAATGATTGTGAAATTCGTCAATTAGCATGCAAGTTCTCAAAACTAAAACCGATAAAAAATTGAGAGAGTTTCAAATGAAAATAATATCAAATTATTAAGACATAAGAAAGTAGACATGAACTCAAATAATGAACACAAGCGAAAAAAAACACACATAGGTAGCTTAAAAATTACATCAAATATCAACCAATCTCGAAACCAACTTAAATAAATTTGAAAAAAAAATTAACAAATTCAATTAAAGATGCAAATACCTATAAAAACATAACACAAAAAAATATAACTAATACATTTAGCAATATTGTACTAAATAAGAAAATAACACATTTAAACTTCAATAATTGCTAATAAACACTATAGAAACTCCAGAATAACTTTAGAAGTAAGAACAGTAAGAGACAGCATCACTATTTATTTAGAAGAGTTTGATTTCGACAGTTTGAAAGTATCAAAAGTCTTTCCCATGTAACAAAAAATATGTTTTTAATTATTATTACCGAATCCCGAAAGTACCGAAAGAACCGGGAATTAATAATTTTGAATCCCGGTTCTTTGATGTCTCAAAAGAACCGGGATTTCCCGGTTCTGAACCCTAGTGCAGATCATGTTTAGTCAAACCGATTGATTGGAAAATTTTTATTTTGGATACCAGATTCATTGGTCATAGGCTAGAGTTATCAGCAAGAAACCGCATTGCAAGAAAGAAAAATTTAAAAAGCTGTTTTTATTAAAAACAATGATAAATACAATATAACTGGGAATATAATGGGAATAAATAAAATAATACTGGGAATATTTTGGATATACAGGGTGTCCCAGGCTGAGCGTGCATTAGAAGTTTCTATAGAACCACAATATCTAGATCGGAGATTTTTTGCCCTTCATTGTTTTACAACGAGATCTATCGATTAAAAATATTTTCAATATGGCGGCGCTTCCGGAAATACCGGAAGTTGACAGCAACTTTCTTATTTTAAATGGGTGCCCCGATTTTTTATTACATCCTTAAATTCTCTGTAAAATTTTATGAATTTTGATATTAAACACTCTATACCTAACATTAACCGTTTTTGAGAAAAAAAATATTTAAAATTTTTGAACGAAAAAAACTAACTGTCAAAAATATGTATATATATATAGTCTAAACGTCAAATTTAGTGATTACCACAGCCACTGTGCCATAAAGAGAAGACATGTGGGTATCTATTTCAAAAATAAAATTGTTTGAATGTCATATTGTTTGAATATCATATAAGTGGAAGAATAGCTCTCTAGCTAAACTTCGCCCTATACCGTTTGTTTCAATTTTTAAAATTAATGAATAAATACGTTTTATTATTATTATTATTACATAATAATGACCGCAGCTGTCATGGAATTTAGCGATTAAAAAATGACCATAAATAATTTTTTTCAAATGGAAACCCCCTTTTTATTTCTCTAATGGAAAGGTTTTCAATTCGATACTTTTTGACTATACGTTGTATGACGTATATGTTTCTATACCTAAAATAAATCGTTTTTAAGTTATTTAATAATATTTAGTTTCAAAGCGTATATTTTTCTTGATTTTAACCAGTAACCTAAGACTTTAAACGTCAAGTGATGTAAAACAATAGATCTGGCCATGTCATATTGTGACGTCTTGTTCAAACAGCAGCATCATTTCCGAACTTTGCGCTGTTTTTTTTTTCGATTATACAGAATATTATTAATAATATCAACTATTAGATATCACTAAAGAGCGAAAATACCAGATATATATTTTTATAAATACACTTTTTAAACTCTTAAGGCAGGCAGTATTTATAATATAGGAAATTCAAATAATTCGTTTTCTGACAGATGGAAATAAATTGTTTAACTGTTTGACACTTAATGTCAAAGGAAGCTAGATAAAATCAAGAAAAATATACGTTTTTAAATTAAATCTTAAATAACTTGAAAACGATTTATTTGTGGTATAAGAACATGTATAGTTAAAAAGTAACGAATTGAAAATTCTTTTCATTAGTGTAATAAAAAAGTGGGTTTCCATTTGAAAAAAATGATTTATTATAATTTTTTAATCGCTCATTTCCATGACAGCTACTGCCATTATTATATTTAACAATTTAATTTTAAAATAGATAGCCACATGTCTTCTCTTTGTGCCACAGAGAAGTGGTAATCACTAAATGTTACTTTTAGGCTATACATTTTTTTGTCAGGTAGTTTTTTTTGTCCAAAAATTTTAAATATTTTTTTTCTCATAAACGGTAAAGTTAGATATAGAGTGTTTAACATCAATATTCATAGAATTTTACAGAGAATTTAAGTATGTAATAAAAAATAGGTGCACCCATTTAAAATAAGAAAGTTGTTGTCAACTTCCTGTATGTCCGGAAGTGCCTCCATATTGAAATTATTTTTAATCGATAGATCTCGTTGTAAAACAATGATGTGCAAAAAATCTCCGATCTAGATATTGTGGTTCTCTAAAAACATCTAATGAACGCTCAGCCTGGGCACCCTGTATATATAATACGCGGATAACATAATAGTAATTTCTTTGTTATAAATATTAAAATACCTGCGACTGGATGTATAGCAAAGCGTACGTTTTTGCCTTTCTTTTTGAGAACTTCAATCATTTCGGCGATGGGGTACTGAGCCTTCGCAGCACACATTCCATATCCAGGAACAATGATGATGTTCCGAGCGTTTTTAATAACTTCAGAGGCTTCATCAATGTTAATTTCGGTATGAGTACCGGTAATTTCCATTGGCTTGCCGCCTCCTGTACTTGAACTGCGATAACTACCAAGTATGACGTTTGGAAGTGATCTGTTCATTGCCTAAAAATAAAGTAGGTTTTAAAATCATGACAGATAAAATAAAGTCACTCACTAGAAAGCATGTCAGGCAACATGTTGTCGTCGTCAACAAGATTCCTAGTGTAATAATAATTATAAAGTGTATTAGTTGATCAACATTTTGCTTAAGTTGTATATGGTGGTTTTGGTTGGTCAACATTGGTTGCTAAGGTTACGTCGACGAGATGACGATTGATGGAGTGAGTAGTATAATCAATCGAGTTTTAAAGGACATCAAGAAAGAGTTTCAAAACGAACGCACTGGAACATAGTTATTTACTGTCCTCCATTCAGGAATTTCAAATTCCAGATCTTTAAGCTTGGGTTACTCGAGAACGGTTCTGAAAGGAGCTGTGCGCGATAGACCGGTGCCTCCGAGCACTAATTTATATAGGAAGGTGCTCGAGGGAAAAGGGGATCTCGGCGCGGAATAGTTCTGAATAGAATTAGAACGCAGCATGGCAGATACTCCTATACTTTACACAAATGGGGCAAAAGTCCAAGCCCCTCCTGCGAGTGCGGCAAAAATCAGACCTTCAAACATATTGTGGAGGAATGCCCCGAAACGGCTTATAACGGCAGAGGAGAAGATTTCCTACTGGCAACTCCAGAATCAATAGATTATATTAATTTGTTAAATGTACGTTTGTAATTTTTTTTCTTTCTTTTTGTCATATACGTAAATAGTTCTGAATTGAATGGAGGGAGAGTATTGCGTTCTTGAACAGTTCAGAGCTGCACAACTGCGTGAATGGAGGACAGTAATTTGTAGTAATGTTTGGCTGCCTTCATATCTGCCATAAGAATGAAAACATAAACTCAACTTTCATGAAAATAAATACATACTGACAATTGCTTCTTAACTGAACCACTATAAATCAAGCATAAAAAAATGTTGCAGTGGAAAATACACTTATCCGCAACATCCCCATTTATTTGTAAGAAATACTCAAATTATCTTGTAAAAACTCAAAAAGTTAAAAAAATGGCGACAAATTAGAAAAGATCCAGCGTCTTTCTTCCATGGATCAAAAATGTGAGTAGGTCATATTTTGTAGTGATGGGAAAAACCGATTAATTTCAATAATCGAGTACTCGAGTTTCAAGCGATTGCAATAACCGAGTGATCGCTCGAGCGAAATATCGCTCGTATTTAATAATACGGGTTTTCGTCCGTCGCTTGTTGTAAGTACTCGTTAACGCGAAGCGCCAAGCAGTAAGTTGCGTGCGCAGGGCACATATTCTTTCGTAATGAATGGCAAGTAACAAGCAACGGATAAATATATATACGCCGTCGTATAAATTTGCTACCTGCAATGTATGTAGAAAATTCACTCGGCTTTTTGTCGAGAATGTCATATTAAAATCGGATTTCAATTTATTTCATTCTAGGATCGTTTGCGTTCGTCGCTCGTAACTCGTCACTTGCATCGCTCGTTCATAATCGAGCGATGTCGGTTATTTCAATAATCGAGTACTCTAGCGAATTTTCGCCCGAGTTATCCCATCACTAATATTTTGTACCCATAAACTACATATCCAAAATGCATCCGTAACATTCTGCGATAACACTATAACTCAGAACTCCTCCAACTTATTCATAGTACTGACATTTAGAGTCCATGTTTCACTGGTGTGGAGCAGAACGGACTAGACATAGCATTGCATAGTTACTGGTATGGCATAGTTACTGGTATTCTATAGTTACATTGGACTAGACATAGCGTTGCTCAACGTAAACACACCTTTCATTTAGACAACGGGTTTTATTTGACTTAGTTTGCTTAGGGCCGGTTCTGCAGTACAAGTATATACCAATTCTTAGAATATCTATTAAAATTTCCGTGCAAAAATTATATAATGTTCGGAGATTATGATTATTCTGAATTTATACTTGCTTTGTAGAATCGGCCCTTAATTTTTTTCATATAAATTGAGTCACTATGTCATTCCCACTTCTCCTTTCCTGGAAAAGCCTCTTCTAATTTAATCTGCGAACGAAGTTTAATTTAAAAGGACTGCATTGTTTACCTTCTATTAAACCCTTTCTATAATCTCCTTTGCGTGAAATTAATCTTTTGTAGTTTAGAAACAAAGGTAAAAATGCCAAAAGTCAGCTTTGTTACCCAGAACGCATTCTCTGATTCACGACAGATCATTCTGAATAAGTCCAAGACAATCTCTCTATTAATTTGCTTTAGATACACTATTAGTTACCTTGCACATAATATACGACAATATAGCACCAGAAGATCCAATAAGAGCACCAACTATTGTCATAAGATTATTACTAAACATTAAACCTTCAGCACAAAGCGCCCAACCTGAATAACTATTTAACACTGTAATCACCACAGGCATATCAGCCCCTAAAATATAAAAAAAGCTAAAGTGCATTTTTCATAAAGCTAATATATTTTATTTACCTCCTATAGCAGAAGTCAAAGTAATTCCCATCGTTGTGCTTAAAGCTGCTGTAGTTCCCAACGCCCCTAGTCCTCCCATCAATGATGGGTCGTAAAATAAATACGCTCCGGCACCAACACTGGCTAACAGAAGTGTAGAGTTTAGTATATGACGTCCAGGTAGAAGTAAGGCGTCAGATTCAAGTAGCCCTTGTAGTTTCCCATAGGCGATGAGAGAACCACTATTAAAATAGTATTAAATACTTATGCATATTTCTTTTATTAAAATACTTAGAAATTACCTGAATGTTACGCCACCAATATAAGTACCCAAAAACAAGGCTGTTTTGATGACATTAGCAGCCGGGTCAGTAGAAAATGTCGGAAAATCATATATAAATGTAGAGAAACAAGTTAAAACAGCCGCTAAACCAACCAAACTAAAAGCAAAATATTTTTATATATAAACGAATGTTTATTATTTTAAAACTTTTCTGACCTATGAAAAGCAGCAACGAGTTGTGGCAAATCTGTAATTTGAATTTTCTTAGCTATAACTAACCCAATAGTACCTCCTCCAAGTGCAACAGCTGCCATCTGCGTTAAAACTTCTGTACTAGGAGCAATTTGGCCCAGAGTTGCAGCTATTCCACCCGCAACGCCTATCTGAGAAATATATGGGACACTAAATAATACACTAATTAAGTACTTCGGATTAAACACCATTTTCTTACCATTCCTAAAATATTGCCCATTCTGGCAGTAACTTGGCTACTTAAACCAGCTAAGGCTCCCACACAGCAGAGCGACGCTGCTAAATATGCTGCTTGGTGGACTTCCGAAAAACCACTCATTTCAGCATAACCGTATCCACCAAGAAATACTGCTGCAGGTATAACATAGAGTGCATTGTAGTCTGGTGGATCACCTGGTCTGTCCAGCATAGCAATATTAGTTGATTATGTCATTTTTCTAGGCATAAATATTACCTTCTGAACATATCCAGCATCCTCCTTGTAACAAAGAAACCTCCAAAAACGTTAATAAATGATATAAAAGCTGCACTTGCTGCTAAAGCCTAGAGAAAATATAGTTAATTTTTCAATTATATTTAAAGTGGTATCTTAAACTCTACAAAGCATATTTTCTCTGTTTCACATTAATGCTAGTCTATTTTACCTTACCTCTACTGAATTAGTAGGATAATATCCTCCGTTCATGAGTAACAAACCTCCAACCGCTATTATACCGGAAATGGCATTTGTTACAGATATTAAAGGCGAATGCAATGCCGGAGTTACTCCCCAAACTGTATGATAACCTACAATTCCTGATAGTCCAAGTACAGTTAGCATTGAAGTATATTCTGGATTAGGTGAGCATATTCCTAGACCCACAATACTACCAACACCTGTAACGTTAAATGTAAGTCCATGAGTTATTAGAAATAAAAAAAAAAACATAAAATATGATTTTGAAAATATAATAACCTGCTGTAGTTAATAATGCACGATCCAAAGTTTTCTTAAAAGGACTTGGTTCAGCTTGAACCCCTTTGGCAGATTCGGCTTCATGCTCCTGGTGAATAGGAGTAGGTGGTGGACCTACAGGTTTTGGAGGTGGCCACACAAGTTTGCCGTTATCTAGAATAATACTTCCTCGAACTATTTCATTTTCTAGATCAATATAAAAATGGTTTTGTTCACCTAGAAATCATATTATTCATTCGTAACAGTAAACTTTAATAATGCTTTGGTAAATTATGGTTTTGTTCACTCACCTATAGACAAGAGGAACTTAGATATATTGTTTGCATAGAGCGTTGAACTTTGGGTGGGTAATAAACTAGGAAAGTCGGTTAATCCGACGTGGGTAACGTCATTAAAAGTATATATCTCACCAGGACGAGTAGTTTCTATGTTACCTCCTGCTTCCGCAGCTAGGTCTACCACTACACTACCGGGTTTCATCGACTTTATGTGCTCCTAAAAAAGCAAACGTAGTGTAGGCCGTAGGTTTCCACACAGTCTCAGTAAGTCAATATTTTTCATTCGTGTAATTGAATTATCTATATTATAATAACAACACAATAACTATTGTTATTATGCTAGCCATGAGGAAAATTAAAAATTTTAATATTTTGAATATTTTAGCAATTAATTATCATCTGATATTTTCATATTTCTGCTAATATACATGTTTGACTGGAATTATCAAATGGGTCATCGGATCATAGTTCATTAGATTTCATCCCTATGAAACAACATAAAAAAAACTTCAGCAAACATGAAAACATAAACATTTTTTTAAAGCTGACTTTCAAAACGATTTTTGATTTAAATCTTTGTTCCAAAATGGAAAATAAATTAAGTCTTTTTAGAGAAGACTTAAGGCATTAAACAGATATGTCTTTTTAGAAAAGCTTAAGACATTAAAAAGATTTGTCTTTTATAAAAAGACTTAAGTCAAATTTTTATATATTTTTAAGATAGTTTTGAAGAGGAAGTAGTAATTGAAGAGTACCGTAGAACCCTCCAGTGCTTAGCTTATGCCATCGACATATTACATAGTGATCAAAACATATCACCACTTTTTATGGACATGTATTCGATGACATCTAAACTGTAATGGATACATATAAAGTACTACAAAGTATAAGTATAGTTATTCTATTATTTATATATTTTTTTAAAACATTTTTCATTGTGTTAAAACATTTTTCATTGTGTAACACATAATAATGAATAAAGAAAGAAGGCTAGAAGGAAAAAAATATATTATCCTCCCTCCATTCTGTGGACGGGTGACCGGTTCGAAACTCTGTATCGTGCTGTTGTTCAAAAAAAAGGCAAAAGTGTAAAATCTATTGACACACACTGCTCATTCAGGCCGGTTCGAGGCCGGATGATATCGGATAGCTCGTGAGTAAGAGTCGATTTAGACACTTGCCAAGTCGGTAGGCCATTGACCATGATATGGCCGAGGACCGCGGTTCGGATTCCGCGTAAACAAAGTAGGCCCCGTCCAGATTAGCCCTGGCAGCAAAAAGGAGACGTTAACTGAAACTTTTACTTTCTTTACTTTTTACTTTGGTTCACCTCTCACCTAAATCTGAATTTTCCTCGCTTCCTTCAGAAATCCTTTTAAGGACACTTTTTGATATTTGAGAAAGTATAGATTGATACATGCTGTCATTGTAATTGTAATTTATTTGTTATAAAGCTCAGCTTGGCATTCTGTAATTTTAACTTTGTATGATTTTTATCCGTATTTTATTGTTTTGTTACTTGACTTTGTTCGTTTAACAAATATATATTTGACCTACTTTGATTTGGGTTGGGTTAGGTTTGATTAGCTTTTCGGCCTGAGGATGGGATTTGATTCCCGAAACATGTTGCCCCCTCCTTTTCCCTCAGTAGAGGATTTTAACTAATTAGTATGTATGTACTCATACTGGGTCGCTAAACGTTTACTTAAATTTTGTTTTTAAATAGTTTAAATTAAATAGTCTTTGTTTAGATCCTAAACTTAAGTAAATGGGTGCTGAATATATGATTATATCATCTGTTGGTGATGCTAACAGTGTTAGAACAACTCGCGTACGCTGTTTTGGTGTATAGTAGTAGCTAGGGATTGCTATGTATTAATAAACAAACATTTAATTTTGGAGATTCTATGTTGTACAAGGTGATCTAATTTGGTCTATTTTAACAGAGAAAACCTATTTCCTGACTAGATAGATTTAATATTTCGTTTCAGTGTACTGAAACAGTATATTTCAGTTTTAGTGAATATTTTACAGGTTATAATTATTCATGACATTATACAGATGCCATAATTATCGTTGATTTTAAATTCAACGGAGAAATTATTACGGATATTATCCATATATTACATACAATTATTTTATACCGGGTGCGTCTCAAAAGTGGCTCACCCCTATAACTTTTTTATTTTATCAGATAAAAAAACAAGCTTTGGTATGTTAGTATATGACATAAATTAGGATTGATTGACGTATTCCATTCTTTTCGGAAACCACTACACCGGAAATAACTACAACTTTTGATTTTTAAATAGCACACCCTCGGTATTTTTTTACTTTATTCGATAGAAAATTATATTCTGAATAGAATGACATATCATATGTCAACATTTAACATTTTTGCTTAAAACAAAATTGAATTTTAAATTTCAATCTAGAGTGCCACGACTGTGACACTCTAGAAAGATTTAATCGTCTAATGTTATTCGTGTCTTATCCTGGTGGATTAAAAGATGCCCAAATTGTATTTTAAATCATATCTCAATTTTTTCAAATGGAACGAGGGTGGCTCATTAGCATATTTGTAAAAGGCATTTTTTACGAATAATTTGGTACCACACACTTGATATTTCGAGTCAAATTGTCGAAATTAATCGCATTCGAATTGTCAAAATGAATCGCATGTTGCAATTTCCAATAAACCATATTCGAAAATGTCAAAAGTTGACATATGTTATGTCATTCTATTCAGAGTGACATTTTCTATCGAATAAAGCAACAAAACACCGAGAGTACCATTTAAAAATCAAAAGTTGTAGTCATTTCCGGAGAAGCAGGAAGTGACAGAAAACAACTGAATACGTCAATCAGTCCTAATTTATGTTATATATTAATATACCAAATCTCGATTTTTTATCTGAAAAAATAAAAAAGTTAGAGGGGTGAGCCACCTTTGAGACGCACCCGGTATACAATTAGTTTACCTTTAAAATTAATATTGGGGCTTTCCTGCCTGGAATTAAAGCAGTAGATATAATAATATCAATCTCTTTACACTGTTTTGCGAATAGTGCATGCTCTGCTTCTATAAATGCTTTTGACATTTCCTTGCTGTAGCCTTCTGCATCACCTCCCTCTTCCTGAAATTATAAAAATAAGATTTAAAATATTCCTAGAATATTCAAAATTATGAAATTCTACCTCAATGTTTACTGTTAAAAATTGTGCTCCCAATGATTCTACTTCTTCTTTAACAACCGATCGAGTATCAAATGCTCTTACTATAGCGCCCATAGATTTAGCCTGTCCAATTGCTGCTAAACCAGCTACTCCACCTCCTATAATGAGTACTTTACTTGGTGGCACCTTACCAGCTGCTGTTATTTGACCTGTTTTAATTGAAAATTAAGCTATGAGGATTAAATATATTTTGGAGAGGAAATTTAGTACCTGATAGAAACTTAGGATAATGGTTTGCTGCTTCTATAACAGCTCTGTATCCGGAAATGTTTGCCATTGAACTAAGTGCATCAAATACTTGAGCTCTGGTTATTCGAGGAACACAGTCCATAGCTGTAAATAAGTATCTGTTAAATCAACAAACAGAAATATTGCATGATTTTTACCAAAGGCAGTGATTCGTTTATCGCCCAATTTCTTAACCAAATCGACATTTTGTGCAGGATATAAAAAAGATATTAACATTGAACCATCCTTAAAACTTGGTACTTCTTCTACAAGGGGCTGTCGTACTTTTAGAATAATATCTAGAATAATATTCGTGGTTATTCCAAATTAACTTTTTCTTAATTTTACAACCTGAATTAAACACTTTTTCATTGTTTACTAGCTTTGCTCCCGATCTCTCATAATCTTCGTTACGAAACTTGGCTAGAGAACCAGCATTTTCTTCAATATTCACAGTAAACCCCTTTTTCAGAAAGATTTCTGTTACTGCTGGGGTAATTGCAACTCTAAAAAGTCCAATGTATTAATATACAATCATACTTTACATATAACATATGCTTATATGCAAATTGATTCAAAATTCTCTTGATGAAACATGATATGTCAATTAAACAGTTACTAATTGGACAGAAATAAGGATTCCTTTGCTAAGAAAAAAAAACAAAAAAATGCCATAAATAAATTAAATATATTTCTTTTAAATTATTTATTAATAAAGTTAGCTATTATATTATTATTTAAATATCTTTTTAAAGGTTAACATTATTATAACGGATTTGTTAATGTGGTTTCGTGATAATTTTTTTTTCTTACTCCTGATGACAATAGAAGATACATTTCTTGAGTCGTTAAGTATTTCTTATTAATTAGTCAATGATGTACATACGACATCATATGCCATAAGAACTCCCATATTTTTCCGTAATGAACTCGTCACAAAGGTATGGCAATTATTTACCTTAAATTTGATCGAAACACCAAATCCTCCAAACTTCAAATTGTACTTTTATACAGTTGTTAGTACTCTGTACTAAGCTTTAAAGCGTACTCAGTATTATCCTTATAGCCTTATCACCGCACTAGTCGCGGTTGAATAACATCAACTTTATTTTTAATGTCTCTTAATGACATTAAAAATAGGTATCATAATCGGATAAATTATGTACAGTCTAGTTGAGTATGATAAGATATAACCATACCAAAATTTCATTGTAATTTTCTCTAGTGATGAACGGACTTTATTGTAAATAAAACGTTGTCGAAACATTATTAAAGTTTCGGCAAAAATTTTCCGTAATGAACTCGTCACAAAGGCATAAACATTATTTAGTGTAAATTTTATAGAAAGACCAAATCTTCCAAACTTCAAATTGTTCTTTTATATAGTTGTTGGTACTTCGTACTATATTTTAAAGCGTACACAGAATTACTATTATAGTCTTACTACTATAATAGTCGCGGTTGAAAAACATCAACTTTATTTTTTATGTCTTCGTCATTAAATAGGTATAATAATCGAATAAGTTATGTACAGGGTGAGTCAACGATAGAGTAAAGTCCATTATCTCATTTGTTTCGAGGTTTAGAAAAAAATATTAAATATAAAAATTATAGGGGCGATTAAGATACACATTCTTAAATTATTATAGAGTATACAGGGTGCTTCAAAAAAGTGTGGCGAATATAACATATGTTTTTTTAAACGAAACACTATATTTTTTATTTCATTTTTAGATTCTGCGTAAAATTCTATAACTTTTTTATATATAATATTGATACGGATTCCGTGGGTCCACTAATTTAAGCTCACGATAAAATACTTAACAAATTTATTTTCTCACTATATACACACAATTCATACTGATTTCAGCACACAATTAACTATTTAAACATCCATCACCGATTTGTCACCGTTCGCTATTCAAAAACTGACTGTACTTCAAAACTGACTGCCGAGCGCGGGTGCGCTTTATATATCCCAGCGGCTGCTTCCAGAACGTTCGGAAATTATCTGTAGTATTCTTTTTCTTACTAGTAAATTCTTTCTAGAATATCGAGATTTCCCACTTAAGTCTCACAGATGGCGCGCTACTCAATTCGCTAGGTTTCTTGACAATGTAAACAGGTAGTTAGTGGTTTTATGCTCTGCCAACATATGTCGCCACACACCTTGACAATATTACTGAATCACTTGTATGTTCTTGAAACGGCTGGGAGCTTAAAAATATAAGCATAATATCGACGAAATTTTAAAATGTGGTTTAAAATTTCTAGAATTAAAAAACATCCACCTGTAAAACCTTTTTCAACAAATCTGTATATTATTTTTAATATTTTAATAATTATTATATTAAGATATCCCAAGTTCTAACGCGCGCTTACAGTCCCACGGCATATGGGAAAAAGACCACCCATAGATTAAAACAAATAAATTTTTGATAGGTTTTTACTGGCAATCTTTAGAATATACCTCTATATTGGTTAGGGATAGAATTAAACATGTGATAAGATAAATTACTGTAAAATACCTTTAGATAAAATACCTTTTTTCATTTTTCCAAACTTCTTTCGGGACTCCTATTGTCAAGTTCGTGTAAGGAATTCCCCTAGGTCGAGCATCTGTATTATCTCCAGAAAAATGTCTTTGCTCTAATATTGTGGTTTTCCTGAGACTTAATAATCTCTTCTTGTTGGTCAATCTAAGAATTCCTCTAGCCATCGTAGTAATATCATTTCAAAAACACTTAGAACTAAAATTTATATAAAATTTATTCGTATTAATTGAAAACTGGTCCAATTTTAACAATCTTTTGATGGAATGCTAATTAAACTGGTTAAATATGCGTCCACAAAGCTAAAAAGTATTGTGGAATTGTATGGTACAACAGGGTACAACCTAACCTAATTAAAAGTGTATTGAACACCGGGTCGGAGATATGTTGATTGGGTGCTAGAACCAATCATAGTCTTTGGAGAGCTGCAATTGGGGATAATTTTAACTTCTTCCACGATAGTGCACCTCCCCATACCAGCAGAGTGACTAGAGAATGTCTTGAAACGGAAGGTGTCATACTTTTGGACTGGCCTGCCTATTTACCAGATCTAAACCCTATCAAACACTTGTGGGACTAGCTCAAAAGAAGGGTTAGAGCTCGTCGAAACAATCCAGGAAATCTCGCATAGCTTATTGATGCAGCATTAGCATAATGGGAAAACATACCCCAAGACAACGTGGATAATTTAATAAGAAGCATACCAGCGCGGATAAAAGCTTACATAAGGGCTAGAGGTAGCAACAAGGAATATTAAAATTATCAATTTTATTTTTGTTTATGCTTTTTTGGCCATTAAAAATGTAAATCTTAATTTCGTTTCAGAAACCAAAAAATACCATTTTGTTTATTTTGGGAACTGATTATTTTTTTTTATTCTTATATGGATTATTTTTCATTAAAAGTCATTGGTAAGGACTGAGTTTTATTCATAAACAGAAAATTTTCATACAACTCAAAAATCATGAAAAATAATAGATGATTCCATATAAGTTTGGTTTTGTATACATAAAAAATAGACGCTTTCGCTTGGCACTTGTAATTTTTATTAGGACATGCAGTATGGTATTTATTACGTTTCTAATGTAATAACTTAATATTGAAAAATTTGGCACTTATCCCCTTTGGTATTTCCACTCTTCAATTAGGAAGCAATTAGGGAAGGAGCTGTTAAAAATATTAATAATTTAAGAAGCTTAAGAAATTTTCTAGAAGGGATTAAGAAAGCTACGATTATGTAAGTCCTTATTTTGTATGTTGAACGAAATAATAATAATTATAATTAATAATTATATATGAAAATACAGTAATGTTTTACATCGAAAAACATGTCGATTTCACAAAAACATCTGTCAAAATTTGTAATTTTAAAATGAATTCACAAAACATCCCCCTTTAGAACTTTTTCTTTAATGGCCATAAGCGGGAGTAAAAGCCCAACCGCCCGAACAAACACTAGAGGCGCCACCGGTCATCAAGTGGTGTAAAAATTGCGAAAATTTAATCTTCTAATTTTGACACAAGAGGTCGGGCTTAACTTTTTCAATTTTAATTCAATATTCATTGCTTTCAAACTATATTATTAGACTTTGTTGTATTTTGTGAATGTATAAATGTTTTCTAAGTATAAAGTTGCATTATAGTAATTTAAATTATATTACATACATATTTAAGATTCAAATATTATGACATATATGTCAGTTGCCGTCTAAAATGTCATCTTGATAAGAAAAAGTTAGTTATTGTCAAAAGTAGTTAAAATCATGTTAAAATATTAAAATTTACAAGTTATAATTAGATATTTTATATTATTTCAACAACAAACACATAATAGTACAGCGTAATGTTGACATGCAGGTTCAAAACAAAAAGTGCCGTTATATTTTTCAGTTTTCGTTGTCAGACGCGGAAATTTCAGTGATTTTAGTGTTGTCGGATATTTTTATTTGTGAAATAGAAATATTGCGTTTGGATTGCAAAACTAAAAGTGGAAGTTTTATTGCAATGTAAGTAAGCGTTTGTCCATTTTATATTTTACTTTTTTCATACCTACGACAAATATACATATATTGAAATTTTATAATTCGTTTTATTTAAAAAATGTCAGAAAACAAGCTTGAAATCCTGTAATTGACATAATTGTTATGTAATATATTCCATTTAAATGTAATATATTACTTTACAATTAAAAAAATGTAAATTTAAAAAATATATTAAAATATATACAGGCATTAATTGAATTTTTTTGAGTGCGAACAAACACGAGAGGCGCTTTATTATTTACTTTCATTTCTTAACATGATAGACGAAGTTCTAAAGGGGGATGTTTTGTGAATGAATTGACATACTTTGCTGAAACGTGCTGGTTTTTCAATCGGTACCAATCACTTATTCTAAAATCCACTAACAAACGTTTGCCCACTATATACACATGGCCAAAATTATTGCATATAACGATATTTTTATTTTATTTTGGACCTGATATGATTCTTTTTATATTTTTGGACATATTGGCTGACTACACGACTAACTAATATAAAATTAAAAATCTAAGTGCAACTAGGCTGTTATTATAATTTTATTTCACAATGAGTGAAAATCAACAAAAACAAATTTCAAATTAAACAGAAAATATTGAAAACAATTTTAATTATTTCTCACAACTAATAGTCTGTAGTGCCTCCTCGAGCCTCAATGCAAGCTGTGAGACGACGTGGCATGCTCTCAATTAAGTTGTCTAGAAGATGTTGAGGAATGACTTCCCATGTTTCGCGCGCAGCAATTTTCAACTCTTTTAAGGTACGGGGGGATCATTCCTTTTGGCAATATGGCGTTTTAGCATTTCCCAAGCATGCTCGATCACATTCATATCTGGAGACATCGGTGGCCACCACAGTTTTCTTATACCCTCTTCCTCACAAAATTCGCGAACCGCTAAAGTGCGATGGGGAGGAGCATTATCGTCCATCTAAACAAATTCATCCCCCACTGCCCCTCGAAACGGACGTACAATAGGTTCTAAAACGTCTCTAAGATAAAATATGAGGCACCTGTCATTGTGCCATCAACAAAAACAAGAGGAGTTCGAGCTCCGTGCATTATACCTGCCCATACCATAATGCTTCCCCCTTGAAACGGGACACGGGGTTGAGCTGCATTCAAGTGTGCTCGTTCATTGTTCATTCAAAGTTCGTCACGAGTCTGACACTAGGCCTATTCTTGTTTCATCACTAAACATGACGAAATTCCAATTAGGTCTATTTGCTCTCATATCCTCAGCCCATTGTAGTCGCGTAATTTTGTGCTGTAAATTAAGCTTCTGAACACGTAGAGACCTCCTTAAATGTAATCCTCTGTTATGGAGTCTTCTTGCTATGGTCTTTCTTGAAACATTTACTCCTTCAAGGCGAGCTAAAACTCATTTTTAATAGCAGTACTAGAAAGCAGGGGATTGCGTCGCGCAATTAGGGATATTTGACAGTCTTGCATAGCAGTAGTAACTCTCTTTATTAGCTCTTTTCCAGGCCGGTCTGTAACCTCGTTTGTTTCCCCGAATTTTTTTAATATTCGCGAAACATGGCTTTGGTTAACTCCTACAATTTCAGCTATTGCAACTTGCCGGTAGCCCTGTTGAGACAGTGTTACTATTCTGACTATTAAACTGTGAAATAATGTTTCTAGGCATTTTAAGGCCAAAACAATGGCCAAATTTCTTCTGAAACCCAAGAAACCACAAATCGAAATGTGCAAGAATTTGTAATAATATTGGGTCTGAAAGTCTGAACGATAAACATTGTTTACCATAATCCATTTTAACAAAAAAATATTTATTACAGATTATCAAAGCTATGTATAAAAAAAGATTCTTTAAATTCCTTTT
Source organism: Sitophilus oryzae (assembly GCF_002938485.1). NCBI lineage: Eukaryota > Metazoa > Arthropoda > Insecta > Coleoptera > Curculionidae > Sitophilus > Sitophilus oryzae. Next base: position 264,719 of record NW_022145824.1, read on the forward strand.
CGTATATTTTTAAACGATATATACAATAATTTTGGCCATGTGTGTATTTCAATTATTTTGAATCTCTTATATCTTACGGTAGAATGGGCAACTATTCTCTGGGGTAACGGGACAACCTATTACGCCTATCAAAGCGCCTATCTATCTCTTTTCTCGTCTAAAATTCCTCTTGAAACAACATAAACATTTTTCATTTACCTGCAGATACTTGACAGGTTTTGTCATTTTGTCATTAGATAATTGACAAGTTTTGTAATTAGAGAAAAAACTTTAATTATTAAAATTTTGAGAAAAATTCCTCTATCTTCATAAAAAATTTCGCTTGCTCTAAAATAGTTAGTCACGTTTAAACTTTTGCAGTTCTCCATATTAAAAAAATAGAATATGTGACTGAATTTTTACGTCCTAAACATGGTCCTAAACAGTCCTAAAATCAAAACGTGTTTCTACAGTAATATTATTTCGGTTTCATTTGGTTTCATTCTTTGATAGATGGTTATTATCTGTTAATCTGTTATTATTAATTTTTATTCTTATTAAATCATATTTTTTGCTGTTTTAAAATGGGACGTCAAGTAGCAAGACCCGTCTTGTCCATTTTTTTAAAAAATTGTGTAATGACATATATTAATAGTGGGCCCTGAAATCTACATAAACGTGGTTTCAAACTGCAGCAAAAGTCACCTATTTCCTATATAAAATTCACTATCACAAACATCCCTTCACTACAAATTACGTTACTGCAACAAAATACGTATATTTGTTTCTTATTGTCATTATTGTTGCAAATCATGTATTTTTTCATAGGCTTTTTACACAAGTATAATATTACTACTGACGTTTTATCGATTACAAATCCTTACCTAATTTTACACAAGTATTTTTTTTACACAAGTATAATATTACTACTGACGTTTTATCGATTACAAATCCTTACCTAATTTTTAGGAATTATAATATTTTAAAAAAATATTGATTTTATTTTAAGGAATTATTGATTTATTAATTATAATATTACATATCTAATAAATCAAGTTAGGATGCAAATATCTTGCTGTAGCAAAACCCGCAATATGCATCATACTGCAACAAAATCTGCCTTATCCGAATTATTTTTGTTTTTTCTCTTTAAAACTTAAATATTAATTTTTATTTCTTCGGCACGTTCAAAAAACACTAAGAACTTATTTGAGTATATATTTTTATTACAAAAAATGGTTTACATTATGAAAATAATCTTTTAATTAAAAAATACACTTGTGGTTATAATTGCAAAGTACATGTGCCATCTAAAATGCAGTATTTACAACGTTTACAAAAAATACTTAGGTTGTATAATTTCCTGAGGATATCATTTTTTTTTCATTCTGTACAGAAAACTGTACAAGTAACTCAGACTATGTTTCTCCTTATTTTTAATTACAAATTACTAAACATACTAAGTTGTGAGTTGTTTTAATACGCACGCAAATATCTCTATTTGCAATTTATATACTGTTTGTAAAAGAAAAAAAAACATTTATATGATCAAATACAGTTTTGTAATGTACATAGTATTAAAATTACTTTCTTAAACCCTATAAATATATAAAGTTTGTTCGGCTAGCAGAGATAGTGAAATCATATCAAACGTCATATGATTACATAAAAAATCAATTAACTCTCTATAGTAGTCTATAGGATTAAAAGATGTACCTAACAGGATATTGTTTTAACCTCGGTTTTAACAGATACATTATGAAAAAATCATTATATATCTAGTATTTGGTATATTTGTATTATTAACTTATAATGGAAAATATTATCACCTATAAGTCTGGTGCATTTTAACAGATATTTTAAAATTCCGACAGCAGCGCTTGGTACGGCAGAATCAGAACTATCTTGCCAGTTGATTTCACGCCGTTACAGTTCATATTGATCGCATTGAAATAATATTGAAATTGTGGCTACGTCATAATATTTAAATATTTTGGTTTTTATCAGTGCAGTTATTGAAACTATAAACTTATCAGGTACGATATTTAATAGAACTCTTTCAGAACAATATTTTATAGCTTTCCAGTTAGAAAAAGAAACAAGTGAGTAAACAAAATACCCGTTACACAGTCAAAAAATTAAATAAACATATACGATGAGGATAACCTATAATTTGACCAATATTAATGATATACCTACGTTTTATCAATTAGCGTTTAATTTTTTTATAAACATCTTCTGAAATTATAATTATGAACCTTTAAAAATTAAGATTATCCAGATATTTACAACAAATAATGAGAAAGTTTTCCTGCTTTGTCCTCAAAATATGACAGATCCTAATTGTATAGAGTTACCACAATAAATCGCAATAAAAATCAAAAGAGTACATCTAAAATATGAAAGAATATGCTCGCTTGTCCATTCTAGGATAAATTACTTAATACACTATTATTTTTAACATACATATTGAAATAGCAATATCCAAATGTTGCGTTCGGTAATTTCATGGTACGTTATTGTATGGTATAGTTATAGACCAGTCTTAAGGCGCATTCTCACGTCTGGTGTACTTGACAAACATTTGTTATTGGTATATACTTGCCATGTCGTGAGAACGGTTTCCTTGGTCAGTCGTCGCGTCCCCACTCTCTGTCGGTAAATAGAGCCCGAGTCAAAGGATCACAATAATTATTCGTACACTTGCCAAGTGTACTTGGCCAGCCTTGTCTACACTTGCCGAGGCGCAAAAAAAACACTGCGTAAATAATTGTACTGTTATAGCGTATGTCCCATTTATTTCCGGATCGTAGTGTGTTTCGAGTTAATTGCGGATAATTTAAAACGTTATCACAATAGTAGATGATATAATATCAAATTTACATTAATAACTTCAATATTGGCAACATACCTAAATCGTTCCTTCAGGAATAAATGGAGTGGACAAATGAAGACTACACGGGAAAAACCCTATATGTCACATTTTCATAGAACATAAGATAGCGATACAACTTTATAGTAAATGTTAGTGTTATTCGAGAAAAAAAAGCAATAATACGCTTAGTCCCAGAGATATTACTACTTGGTTATTTTGCCGTACAAGGGAAAAACCAGAGTAGTCCACGTGCAAATGGCAGAAACCAGAGATGTCCTTACGCATGGGCGACAAGTATGCATCTTGCAATTAGTATTATATGTTATAAATTTATGTATTGTAATAAAAACCTACCTAAATATTAATTTTCTTCCTACAACAAAAAATAATACCTAGTTTAGATTTAGATTTTATACAACCTTTAATTGGACATCCCTGTTTTTGCCCTGTTTTGTTTTGCATTTTGATATTTTTATTTCGATATTTCAGATTATGACGATAATTCCCAATATTAATAATTCAGAATTAGTAGTAATATATGTTTTCTAATTATTCAACCGAAAATAACATATTTCTTTATAAACACTAAATTGCATTTTTCTCGGCTCCAATTAAAATGGACAAAAGTAGGTTTTCCCGTGTAGTCAAATGATGTTGTTTTGGGATTTATGGATTTATACGAAAATGAGCCCTTCATATGGATGGCCACACATAAAGAACATAGAAATCGTATTGCAGTGTACAGTAAGAGAACTTAAAAAGAAAGAATCACTAGCAACGACAATTTCGGGACGACCGGTATCCATCGATGCGACTATACTGTTTACTTGCCACGGATTTAAACAATAGAGAACAACGGCACAGCCTACAAACACGTAAACGTTTACGTACGCATGCGCATTTGTTATATTTTTACACGTACAAGATTCTTTACGTCTACGTATACGTGCCAGGATGCGGCCGATTCGACCGTAGGTCGTTGTTCTCTAAATGTTTGTGGTGGCGTACTTGTTGAAATGAACACGTCGTGTGAGCGCCACACTTGCCGATGTTGTTTACAAAGTTGGGACTGGTGGGGATACTTGCCAAGTACGCAAATATTGCCGTACTTGCCAAGTAAACCAGTCGTGAGAATGCGCCTTTAGATTTCTTTACAGTTCCATTTCTCTGTCTATATCATCATCTATATCTACTGGTATAAATTATATATATACTATAGTCGTAAATTATGGGTATTGCAATAAAAAGATAATTTGTCTTAATACACTGCTGAAAACTGCATGAAAGATAGAATAATTGCACAAAAAGAATCAATATTATAATGGTGGTTAACGAAACACTATATTCAATCCAAGACTGACGTTCATTACTCACAGTCTATTGTTCCTTGTCATGAACAATGTTATAAACTTTGTATTATTTCTACATGATGATGATATATTATTCGACATGAGTTTACCGAATGCAGCTATACCCTTTTTCTTGATGCACTATCTCTTCTTTGCGAAAAAACCTTGACTTAACCTACAGAAATTAATACTAAATATTTCTAGCCTAATGGACTATCACTATCCTTCGGCTAAAAATTTGGAACACTTTATCAGCTTCGTCATTATATGTACATTTTAAAAATTACCTATTTTATGCATTTATATGTTTTACGAATATTTTTTGTACAATTTTTAAAGAACTTATCCTATAACATCAATAATTATTCTTCTAGTAAAATCTTATGCAATAATGCATCACAAGTCTTCTTCGCATCGCCAAGCAGCATAGAAGTATTTGGTTTAAAGAAGACTGGATTATCGACAGCAGCATATCCAACACCTATTGATAAAAAATATATTTAAAAATAATTTGATATTATATGATCGTTGAATACTAGCTGGAAATATGGTCTTAACTTTTTCAATTTATTATATTAAATAAAATTATTTGGTTCATCTATAAATTAAACTAGAAGTTCACTTACCTAAAGATCTTTTCATAACAATTACATGTTCAGCCTTCCAGACATTGAGTACCGGCATTCCAGCTATGGGCGAATTAGGGTCATCCACCGCAGCGCTATTGACAGTATCGTTAGCTCCAATAACTAATACTAGATCAGTATCAGAAAATTCGTCGTTTATTTCATCCATTTCAAAGACATCGTCGTAAGGTACTCCTGCTTCTGCTAGCAGAACATTTAATTGTCCTGGCATACGACCTGGAGAATATGTCGCATGTTTAAAAAAAATATCTCAATCTCATCAATATAGGAATCCGTGTGGCACAATCTCAAATGGGAATTAATTTTTGACACTTGAATATTTTTTACATTGTATACAGGGTGTACCAGAAATAAGTGCAAGTATTTTAACTGGTAGTATAGTTCAACCACAGAAACACGCCCATGAGGTTTTTTTTTGCGAAAAAAATTTTTGAAAATTCGAAATTTTTTGAAGTCTTTTGGAATTTTTTTTTAGTTTTTAATTAAAAAATATAATTTCTTGATAATATGGCAACATAGGTATTAGATTAAATTTACAAGAAAGAAAATCCAGAAAAGATCCAGTGGTTCTCAAAATTTTAACAAAAAATATTTTTTTTGTAAATTTTCAAAGTAAAATTACTCCGTTATTTTCTCTCCGACTTATTTGAACAACGATAAAGAGAAAATATGTTTCTTTTATCGAGATCTACCACCCCTTAAAATACTTGCTTTTATTTCTGGGACACCCTGTATAAATTGTGTAGTTCATAGAGGCAACTTGGGTTTATATCAATTTGGGGAAAATAATGTTTCATTTTTTTACGTTCATTAAACGTTAGGTAAGGTTAAATTGTATTATACCATTTTTACCTATCCCTTCAAGTTTTCGTAGAAAATGCATTTTCTTATAATTTAGACCTCATTTATCAATACACCCATGGAATATTGACATTTTAGATTGTTTTTAAAGAAACAAATGTAAAAAATGTATAGGTGGTAAAAACGATAATATTACTAGCCCATTTGTATACAAAAAGAAAACTATTTAAATCTTTATAAAAGAGTATACCCTTAATTAAATATACCACCATTATTTCCGCCCTGATATTAATTAATTACGTACTTAATTGTTTTAGTTAATAAATTATTCTAAATAAATGTGTATTTTAATCAGAAATCGATATAATAAGATATGAAAATGAACGTCTCTGTTGTTATAAATAAGCATTCGTCAAAAAATTAAATACAATTTTGAAGGTGTTACTCTTTACCACTCTGTCTAATACACATAAAAAAATCAGTTTTTTAGCGTTGTAAATTGCGGAGCAATTATTATTATTATTAATTATTATTATTGTTAATCAACGCAAACAGTAAATTAATGCAGTTTGATTACTGGAATCATATTAATTGGTCCTCTTTAACAAATATTTAAACCGTTTTTTTATTTTTTAATGAAATAAACGCACTGTATCGACAATATTAGTATTTGTACTCTTTAAAAATTTGTTACATCTTTAAATATAATTTAATATGTCAATATTCCATGGGTATATTGATAAATGAGGTCTAAATAATAAGAAAATGTATTTTCTAGGAAAACTTGAAGAGATAGGTAAAAAATGGCATAATACAATTTGATAGACAATTAAATTGTGCATCTGATTCTCATAAAATATACAGGGTGTTCCATTTAAATTAAACGAGTTATTGTCACTTAAAGCTAGTAATTATTTAAAATAATTTTTTAGAAGCTTTGTATAAGGTAGCATTATTTTTATTACTGCAACACAAAACTTAGAAAATAGAAATGCTTCAGTACAATATTTGGTTTTAAAAACTTAAATACGCTTAGAAAAATGAAGCATTAAAATTATTACTGTATTTTGACAAAAACCTAAATATTTCAAAAACGGTAAGATTAAAATGCGGTAAACTTTAATCAAATTTACCTTTATATATATATATTTATACTATAACTTTGATACTTTTTATTGGGACATATTGTATATTATATATACATATATATATTATATATTATTTGGGACACTCTGTATTTTGTAAAAATATTTTTAAATTGTAGCTCTAGTACTTCAACGAACCCAAAACGTACAATTTGCAAAAATCTAATCGTTTAGCTAAATACTCTGTGTCGTATGGGGTGAACAACCCTGTATAAGTATTTCACTTTGAATAAGAAGACTAAAAATTAAAAATTAAAAATTCTTCTTATTCAAAGGTATTTCAGGATACACTTTACTTCCCGCTTGTATTCCTATATTTACTACGCTCATATTTTGATAATATTTGCTCAATAAATAAACCTTTTTGCATTATGTTATTTTAATCATAGAAGAAAACCTGGGACCTAAGCGAGCCTAGTCAAAACCTCCAAAGCTAGGTCGCTACAATATTACTATCCGAAACTTTGTAAATTAAAAAACTTGTAAATTAGAAAATAAAGGCAAAGGAAGTTTGACGTAACGTCAGTAAGTGGCGCAACTAAAGCGGGCTAGGAGTGCTTAGCCCTCTACTTCAAAATTAGCCCCCCAGACGAATGTTTGTTTAAACATTCAAGACGAAGGGTTGTTTAAAATTAGGTTTAAGCTCAAATTAATATTGTCTTATACGTGACCTAAGCCCCCCAAAAGACTTGTGCTCGCCTAAAAGTTTGTGTCTAGTTGCGCCACTGACGTCAGTTTTTTTTTCAAAATGAAATAGTGCTTAGTCAACAGGCTAGTGACTGAAACGAGTATTGATTGAGCTTAGTTGGAGCCTTTAATGAAACAGTACAGTTACAGTACCTCTGCTTCTTCCCCTCAATCCCGTGTAACTTATTTTTCATATTGTATTTTATAATTTGGCCGCATATTTCAGCGTTTATAAAAGCATTGTTTTTTCGTTCTTGAGGTCGCCCGAGCGTTGAGTAAGAGTAGCCATTTAGGCTAGACTTCGCGCAGCCTGGTGATCCAACCCCTCAACAATTTTATGTTTTGTATAATATGATATAAATTGTAATATTTTTTTCTTTTTTGAATAAAGACTTTTTATCATTATTATTATTATTATAAATATTGCGACTTTGAAGCAAATTCTTAAAAGCACACGAGAACAGCTTAACATATTTTAGATTTTGATTCAATGCAAAATTTAACATAAGAATTTCCAAATAAAAAATAATATAATACCTGCGACTGGATGAATAGCAAACCGAACGTTTTTGCCTCTACTTTTCAGTATCTCAACCATTTCGGCGATGGGATACTGAGCTTTGGCAACACACAATCCATATCCAGGAACAATGATGATGTTTCGAGCGTTTCTAATAGTTTCAGATGCTCCATCAATGTTAATTTCGGTATGAGTGCCGGTAATTTCCATTGGCTTACCGCCTCCTGTACTTGAAGTGCCATAACCACCAAGTATAACATTGGGAAGTGATCTGTTCATTGCCTAAAAAACAAAGCAAGGTTAAAAATTGATAAAAAAGTTCAAATAAGTTTGATCGAATATTTTATCGTATTTTGTGTAAAAGCTACAGAAAAAGATATTTCAAGAACAATGCACTATCGAAATTACTTCATTGGCCTTAATTTTGATTATTCAATAAAAAGGGTGCAAATGTATTCCGGAAACTTCGATAGCATATTCTGCAGATAAAAATAAGTAAAAAAGTTTGTATAAATGTATGACCTAAAATGTTTAGTTTCGGAGATACAGGGTGTAGAAGTTTCATTTTTATTTCGTTTTTGTCCAAATAATTTCTCAAGTAACGTCAATATTTGGATGAAAATTGGTGTCTGGTAGTATTTTGACATGAGAAATTTGATTCTGATGTCAACATAACTCCTAATTGTAGAGGGCGCCACCTACATATTTTTTAACTGGTTTGAAGCGTAATAACTTTTTATCCGTACCTGTAAGTAAAAGTAAGTTATCCGTACTTGTACCGTAAAAAAAGACTTCTTGGTAAAAATTTCTATAAGTAATGGTTCTCGAGATATTTGGAATCGAAATTATCAATACTTGTCATAATTGAACATGTTGACTAAATAGTTATGAGACTGAAATCATAAATTTGAAATGTTTTTGTGCCAAAAGTTCAATAGAAACTGTTTTATCATCATTTTATCGAATAAAAATTTTGATTAATTTATTTTATTTTTTTTTAAATAAAATGTTTCCAAATTTATCATTTCAGTCAAATAACTATCTACTCAACATGTTTGACAAAAAATGTCAATAATGACAAGTATTGACTACTTCCATTCTAAATATCTTGAGTTGCTCGTAACCATTTTTATCAAAAGACATTTTTTACGTAAAAAATCACGGAAATGTATATTTTTTCACTCAGCAGTTTTATACAGGTACGGACAAAAAGTTATTACTATTCAAAAGAGTTAAAACACATGTAGGTGGCGCTCCTATTTATAGAGATAAATAGGAGTCATATTGACATCAAAATCAAATTTCTCATGTCAAAAAACTCCTAGACGCCGATTTTCATTCAAATATTGACGTTACTTCAGAAATTATATGGGAAAAATCGAAATAAGAATGAAATTTCCACACACTGTATCTCCGAAACTAAGCATTTTAGGACATACATTTATACAAACTTTTTTATTTATTTTTATCTGCAGAATATGCTGCCGAAATTTCCGGAATACAGTTCGGACCACCCTGTATAATAATAGCCAATAATACCACCCTGTATTGGCTATTATTATACAGGGTGGTCCGAACTGTATTCCGGAAACTTTGGCAGCATATTCTGCAGATAAAAATAAATAAAAAAGTTTGTATAAATGTATGTCCTAAAATGGCTTAGTAGACCGGACAGTATATGGTTTTGTATTGTTTTAGTATACTGTTTTTGTATTATTGCTTCTCAAGCCTTGTATAATAGTAAAGAAAAAGGGTTGAAATTTTTGAAAAAATAAACTGTAATGAGTGATTACAACATGATGATTAATTTGATAATGATTAATTACAACAATGACACTGTGCCGCTGCCGGTGGTCTGTTGCAAAAGTTGTACTTTATCTTTATATTTTAGTAGAAATAGTCGATTTTGTAGTTTTTCTTATAAGTCTAAGATGTATTGAAGGTATATATAGGTATTGAAGGTAAGTATTGTGCGTTTACTCAGTTTCGACCTGAATTCTGTTCAAGATAACCTCTCTGTTAATTTGTATTAGCTGTACGACTACTTACCTTGCACATAATATAAGACAGTATGGCACCAGAAGATCCAATAAGAGCACCAACTATAGTCATGAGATTATTATTCAACATAAAACCTTCAGCACAAAGCGCCCAACCAGAATAACTATTTAATACTGTAATCACCACAGGCATATCAGCACCTAAAATATAAAAAAAGCTAAAGTGCATTTTTCGTAAAGCTAATATATTTTATTTACCTCCTATAGCAGAAGTCAAAGTAATACCCATCGCTGTGCTTAAAGCTGCTGTAGTTCCCAACGCCCCTAGTCCTCCCATCAATGATGGCTCGTAAAATAAATACGCTCCAGCACCAACATTAGCCAACAGAAGTGCAGAATTTAGTACATGACGCCCAGGTAGAAGTAAAGGGTTAGATTTAAGTAACCCTTGTAGTTTCCCATAGGCGATGAGAGAACCACTATTAAAATTGTACTAAATAGTTATGCATATTTCTTTTATTAAAATATTTAAAAATTACCTGAATGTTACGCCACCAATGTAAGTACCCAAAAACAAGGCAGTTTTGATAACATTAGCAGCAGGGTCGGTAGCAAATGTCGGAAAATCATGTATGAATGTTGATAGACAAGTCAAAACAGCCGCTAAACCAACCAGACTGAAAGAAAATCATTCTTTATAATCTGAGAGTTTAAATTTGATAAAGGTTTACTAAAAATGTCATACCTCTGTGGCGGATTCATCCAATGACGTCTAAATAAAATGCGATCAGCCCGTCTTTTTCCCACTCGCATAGAACCAGAAATGAATGTGGGATTCCTTTTTATGAATGAAATTCTGGGTCTACTTTATTTAGAAGTCATTGGATTCATCTCTCCAATAAAGTCCTATGGGTATTTCGCCACTATAAGAAAATCCACAAAATAAAATAGTTATTTTTTTGTAAACACTGCTGCGTTAATCCAACGGAGACTAATTGTCAGCAGTGGCTTACTAATAAACAAATTTGCCTAACGGACAAAATGTTTAACGTTTCGGAAAATATATCTCTTTCCGTCGTCGGAAGCAAAAACATGAAGAACAAAGAAAAAAACTAATTAAAATATATAAATGCAACTATTCGAGAACACCTTAGTTTTTTTTAAACAGATACATCTACAAAAACCGTTGACGTTATGTTAAATTTTTTTTGTCTCCATTGGATTAACGCAGCGTGTTTACAAAAAATAACTATTTTATTTCGTATATTTTCTTACAGTGGCGGAATACCCATAGGACTTTTTTTTGATCAGATTTACTATTTTAGATTTAATCTTACCTATGAAAAGCAGCAACGAGTTGGGGCAAATCTGTAATTTGAATTTTCTTAGCTATAACTGAACCGATAGCACCTCCTCCAAGCGCAACAGCTGCCATCTGCGTTAGAACTTCTGTACTAGGAGCTATTTGGCCAAGAGTTGCAGCTATTCCACCCGCAACACCTATCTGAGAAATATACAGGACACTCTCATCAAGTACTCTAACGAATAAATCAACAAATTCATACCATTCCTAAATTATTGCCCATTCTGGCAGTAGCCTGGCTACTCAAACCAGCTAATGCTCCCACACAGCAGAGTGACGCTGCTAAATACGCTGCCTGGTGGACTTCCGATAAACCACTCATTGCAGCATAACCATATCCACCAAGAAATGCTGCCGCAGGTATAGCATAGAGTGCATTGTAGTCTGGCGGATCACCTGGTCTGTCCAAACAAAGCAAAATTAGTTGATTCTGCGGTTTTCTATGATTTTAAAAGTTACCTTCTGAACATGTCCAGCATTCTCCTTGTAACAAAGAAACCTCCAAAAACGTTAATAAACGATATAAAAGCTGCACTTGCTGCTAATGCCTAAAAAATCATAGTTACTTTTTCAATTATACCGAGAAAGACTAGGACTGAATATCTTAAACTCTAGAAAGTCTTGGTTTATTCTTTTAATGTCTTTGATTTATTCTCTTTACATTAGAAGATTTCTTATTTACATTTTTTAATTATTTATTCTCGTACTATTATAAGAGTATCAATAATAATTGATACTGTTATAATTAATATTTTGTATACTATACCTCTACTGAATTAGTTGGATAATATCCTCCGTTCATTAGTAATAAACCTCCCACAGCAGTTATGCCAGAAATGGCATTAGTTACAGACATTAAAGGAGAATGCAATGCCGGAGTTACTCCCCAAACGGTATGATAACCTACAATTCCTGATAATCCAAGTACACTTAGCATTGAAGTAAACTCCGGATTTGGGGAACACATTCCTAGACCCACAATACTACCAACACCTGTAACATTAAATGTAAGTCCATAAGTTATTAGAAATAAAAGCCCATTAAATATGATTTTTAAAAAATACTAACCTGCTGTAGTTAATAACGCACGATCCAAAGTTTTCTTAAAAGGACTTGGTTCAACTTGAACCACTTTGGCAGATTCGGTTTCTTGCGTCTTGTGAATAGGAGTAGGAGGTGGCCCTACAGGTTTTGGTGGAGGCCACATAAGTTTGCCTTTATCTAGAATAATACTTCCTCGAACTACTTCATCTTCTAAATCAATATAAAAATGGTTTTGTTCTCCTAGAAACAGTATATTCATTAGTAGGTATGCTAATATAACCTAATAATAATACTTCAAATTATTGATTAACTTACCTATTGACTTGATTAACTTACCTATTGACAAGAGAAACTTAGATATATTGTTAGCGTAGAGCGTTGAACTTTGAGTGGGCAATAAACTAGGAAAGTCGGTTAGTCCAACGTGAGTAACGTCATTGAAAGTATGGATTTCACCAGGACGAGTAGTTTCGACGTTACCCCCTGCTTCCGCAGCTAGGTCTACCACTACACTACCAGCTTTCATCGACTTTATGTGATCCTAAAAAAGTAGATAGCGTAAATCGTAGGTTTACAGCAAAGTCTCAATTATTCAATATTTATAGTTTATGAAATTGAATTATTGTATTAATCTGTAATTATTTGATTACTACTGTAGTCCTGAGACTTGGGAGTGCACAATCAAATCATCAATCTTTGCAAATTCTTTACTAAAAAGTTACAGGACGTTAAACCTTTTTAAAAATAGGTCTTTTGTAATTATCTTAAATACAATTTTTTTGGAATTTCCTGTTGGTAGCACTAAACATCAGTGATATAAATTTTAATAAAATTTATTATTAACTAAATTACATTAAATAAACAGAATGCTGAAGTTCTCAACAAATTTTTGCAGCCAAATTCGAGAATAATTGAATAGGTAGCTAACAAGATCTCAGCCGTTGACAGTCGAGGCCGCCGGATTTAGCGCCTATGGATTTTTATCTTTGCGGCAGAATAAAGGTTCTTATTTTAAAATTGCCCGTATAATCTAGACAAGAATTAGAAGTACTTAGCGGTTATGCGAGGGTATCTTTCACCCCACTGAATTAATGAATTCCGCGAGATATGTTCAAAAACAGTCCCGTCTGTCCATAACAAAAGAAGGTCGACATGTCGAACAACTGTAGCAAAATCTCATCTCTTGAGTTGCTATTTAGTTTTATTGTTATTAGAATATGTTGTTAAATATTACACATTTTTGAAAAACACCCTGTAACTCCGAAACGGTAACAGATATCGATGTGCGGTTTTCACCATCATGTGTTGATAAAAATTGAGCTGGACATTAGTTTATTATCTACTATAGAAAAGGGTGTTTCCCTGTAAAAGCGTCCAATTTGGCCCATACTGTACATAGTTATGATAATGGGAAAAATCGATTAATATTTTCTTTGAAAGTTTCAGTGAATATTTTACACTACTATTCATGGCATCTGTATCGTTGATTTTAAAAGTTTAACGAAGAAATTATAACAGCTATCATATTTATGTATTTACAGTTATTTACCTTTAAAATTAATACTGGAGCTTTTCTGCCTGGAATTAAAGCAGTAGATATAATAACATCAACCTCTTTACACTGTTTTGCAAATAATTCATGCTCTGCTTCTATAAATTCTTTTGACATTTCCTTGCTGTAACCACCTGCACCACCTCCCTCTTCCTGAAAGTATGAAAATAAGTTTTAAAATATTTTTTGATTATTCAAAATTATGAAATTCTACCTCAATGTTTATAGTCAAAAATTCTGCTCCTAAAGACTCTACTTGTTCTTTGACAACCGACCGAGTATCAAATGCTCTCACTATAGCGCCCATAGATTTGGCCTGTCCAATTGCTGCTAAACCAGCTACTCCACCTCCTATAATAAGTACTTTAGCTGGTGGTACCTTACCAGCTGCTGTTATTTGACCTGTTTTGATTGAAAATTAAGTTATAAGGATTAAAGATGTTTTGAAGACAAGAATTAGTACCTGAGAGAAACTTAGGATAATGGTTTGCTGCTTCTATAACAGCTCTGTATCCGGCAATGTTTGCCATTGAACTAAGAGCATCAAATACTTGAGCTCTGGATATTCGAGGTATGCAGTCCATGGCTGTAAATAAGTATCTGTTAAATCTACGAACAGAAATATCAGATGGTGTTTACCAAAAGCGTTGATTTGTTTATCGCCCAATTTTTTAACCAAATCGACATTTTGTGCAGGATATAAGAAAGATATTAATGTTGAACCTTCCTTAAAACTTGGTACTTCTTCTACAAGCGGCTGTCGTACTTTTAGAATAATATCTAGAATAATATTCATGGTTATTTCAAATTACGTTTATTTTACGATATTAGTTTTTCAACCTGAACTAAAAACTTTTTCCTTGTTTACTAGCTTTGCTCCTGATTTCTCATAATCTTCATTACGAAACTTAGCCAGAGAACCTGCATTTTCTTCAATATTCACAGTAAATCCCTTTTTCAAAAATATTTCTGTTACTGATGGGGTAATTGCAACTCTAAAAAGCCCAATGTATTAATATATAATCATACTTTACGTACAAAATACGCTTTGTTATTATCGATTTTTTGTGGGGAAAAATGTATGTTATTTTTATGGGCTCTCGCAGTGCTAATTGGTAGGAGTAACGAATATTCAAGATTCTCTTGATAAAACATATGTGAATAAAAGAGTTTCTAATTGGAAAGAAATAAGGTTTCTTTTGCTAAGAAAAACAAGCACCCAAGAACGTCATAAATAAGTTATATACATTTCTTGTGGGCCATTTGGTCTGAAAATTGATCTAATACAATTAAAAAAAAATGAACTAATTATGGTTATTGTTTATTTTCAATACTCATGTAGCCACGTAAAAGCAACAGCGGTGTGCATCAAGTACAAATACACCAAGTTTCTGTTATGTGTCTTATAGTGTGAGTGATTGGAATCGCCATGAATCAGTTTGTAGGCATTTGGATTATATGTTTTAGTGCCTGCAGAAGCGACAATAAAGTCGCGACACGTCGCAAAAAAACATATGTAATTGTTTCCTCTTCAGCCTTCCCAAATACCCACGATTTTTCTACATATTAGAACTAATGTCACTCAACGGTGGAGGCGTATCTATGAAAAGGGAAATTAATCACCACGACCTTATAGATCTATTGTGTCCTCCTTTCTTGAGTTATAACTCATCATACAGCCTCAGGGCTTTGATAAAAGCCAGTATCTGAGATGACTTTACAGAGGTTCGTTCTATATTAGATTTTAATTTACTAACATATTATTTTTTCTCAAGTAGTACCTTGTATTAACTTTTAAAGCCTTTTCAGCATTATTATATAGCCTCATCACTGCACTGGTCGCTATTGAACAACATCAACTTTTTATGTCTCTAATGATAAAAAGTAACTATCATAATCGGAGAAGTTATGTACAGCGTATACATATTTTTAATTTTGTTTTGACCATGTTACACTTCTAATGATTTAATAAAACATAAAATGTAGTAAAAAACGTCTATATTTATTTTATATTTTACAAAGAATAATTTTGCGCTTGAATAACGTTACCGTTTTAGTTAGCGTTAATAAGTAACGGAACGCTAAAATTCTAGTATGCCAAAACTCTCCATTAATTTCTTCCGGATCACAAGGTGGCTCTAAATGACGGATCCATTTGTTTTATATCAGTGTCCAATCTATCTCTAGTACATGACATTAGTCTATGCTTACCACATATGCTTTTCAAACCACTTTTCAAATGATGCGGCAACAGTATAATGTTGAAAATATTTTAGAAAGATAGAGCAGGCGCCTTTATGTAAAAATCCAAATTGTAAAAAAAATCATCGGTTCTCCATAAATGGCTAACGTGCCGATCGCCGCGTATATAAACCCTATATTTAAAGCGCATTAATTCCAGTTTAATTTTACTACTAGATACCTGAATATAAAAAGTAGATATAATACCTTTTTTCATTTTTCCAAACTTCTTTTGGCACTCCTATTGTCAAGTTAGTGTAAGGAATTCCCCTAGGTGGAGCATCTTTATCTCTAGAAAAATGTCTTTGCTCTAATACTGTGATTTTCCGGAGACTTAATATCTTCCTGTTGGTCAATCTTAGAATTCCTCTAGCCATCTTAGTAATATCATTTCAAAAGGGTCCAGAAGAACTAAAAATAATTAGGCATATTATGTGTACCATTAATAATTCTAATCTAAGAGCTCGTCTAAGAGGTATTATCTAGAATCTAGAAACTAGTGTATACCACAGACTATTAGTGTGTATACATTAGGCTTCAGAACCGGGAAATCCCGGTTATACCCAAAGTATTGTATTTTTTTATTATTTAGTAAAATGTTGCTAAATGTATTAGTTATGTTGTATTTTTATATGCATGTGCATTTTTAATTAAAAATAATGTAAGGTTTTATCTTCAAATTTAATAAAGTTGGTTTATGTTGTTTGATGTAAATTTTAAGTTACCTATGTTTTTTTCGTTTTTTTTTCTTTGCTTATGTTCATTTGTGTTGACGTTAATTTTCTCATTACTTAATAATTTGATTTTATTTTCATTTAAAATTCAATTTTCTATCGGTTTTACTTCTGAAAACCATCCCTTGCTTGCTGATTGATGAACTGCACCATTATTGAATAAAGTTAGTACCGAAAGTACCAAAAACGGAAAATCCCGGTTCCTAAGAGGTGCGGTACCGAAATTCGCGGTTCCGAAAAACAGCTCCGGTTCCGCATATGTATATATGTTACGGTTAAGGTCCGATATTCAGTTAATGTCGACATTACCCAATTAATCTCAAGAATAACACAAAACAAAACAACCAAAAACAAAACCTAACCCAAACATTAACCTGCTAATGTCGACATTAACCGGATATCGGACTTTAACTGTAACATATACAGACCGGACCACCGTAGTAGTAACATAGGCAGACACCGGACGAATTAAGCTCCGCGCGCACTGCATCGGATCGGACCGACCAGCAAAAGCGACTGCGACCATCGTACATATAGACGGCGCCGGCGTCCACTAAAACATTTCGGCCTGTAGAGGCCAGATTCCTACCTCTACCTATCTACGATAGTCGAGTGTAAAATGGTATTTCCAAAATAGGTCTTATCGGGATATACAAACAATTTTTCCACAAACTTTTGTAAACAGGCCAATTCCATCTTTACCTACTATATCAAGAGTTATTAATAATTTTGAAACACATGGGTGCGTGTCCCCACAAAAACACAAAAAGCCTAATGTGTTGATTAATGAAGAACAGGAGTTAAAGCAAGTGTTTTTGGGGGTGGTTTTGTAGGGGAGCATATGATTGGTCCATTTTTTATAAAGGGTAATTTAACTGTTGCAAAGTATTTGGACTACAGCAGCAGATTGTCCCTAGAATTCGTGAGTTATTGGGAGAAAGATTCCACTATGTCTGGTTTCAACAAGATGGTTGCCCTGCCCACAATGCCCGTATTGTTCAAGAATACTTGAACAATACTTTTCCCAACCGTTTAATTAGTGGATAAGGAACTATTTTGTGGTCCGCAAGATCACCAGATCTTTGTCCCAATGATTTCTTTTGGTGGGGTTATGTAAAATCCAAAGTGTATGGCCATAATAGAGCTAATAATCTGGATGAGCTTCAAGTAAAAATATGAGAGGCTTTCCAAACTATTAGCCCTAATATGTTAGCCAATGTCAGTCGGGGATTTTACGACCGCCTAGGCTTCTGTCTAGCACAAGAAGGTGGTCTTTTTGAACACTTGTTATAACTTTTTTTATTTAGAGTAATATTTTAGTTTTTTTCGGGTTTAGAGAATTTCATTATTTTTAATTTTGGCTTGTAAACACACTCAAATAATAAATATTTAAGTATTTTTATTCAAATGTTACCTTAAGTGAAGGTAAACAATTAATTTTAAAATGAAAATAATAAATACTCGGCACTCCTCGCGTCGTATTCCTATTGTCACGACCGACCCGTCTAAGCACAACTGCAACTGCGTACTGTCTGACCAGCCGACTAGCCGGCAGTGAATCTCTAGTACGAACACAAATCGAGCAAACGTAAATTCGTCCGACAACTTGCTATGTTACTAGTAGCCTGGTTTTCTCTGTATACTAAGAAAATAATAAACTCGCCTCAAAGATACAGATATAATTTTGTTAAAATGTTATTCGTAAAACAAATCTGAAACCTACTTAAAGTAAAACCTTGGACTATTTTTGAATGAATATAGTAAAAATAATTGTATCTTGTAAAAAGTATTTATTTAGTTATTGATATTTATTTTTAATTAAAATTTCTAAGTCATTGACATGAATATATGTATGAATTAAATGGTTTTACACTCGACTGGTTTTTATTTAACGTTAATATCTATTTTATAAAAAAATAAGATTAGGCTTGTTACAAAATATGTTGTATACCATTTTAATCTATCCGCACCTTGGAAATAATACACATAATTCCTCAAATAATCAATAATTATCATGTAAAAAACATTGATTTCCTTACTGATATTTATTTTTAGTTATTTTTTAGTTACATATATGAATTAAGTACATATTTTAAAAATGATTAATTACTTAGGTTGGTTTTATTTGACATTAATATTTTTTTCGTAAAAATAAGATTAGGTTTGTTGTAAAATTGATTACATTGCATGTAAGTAAATATAATTTTAATTCATCCTCACCTTGGAAATATAAAATAAATCTCCTCAAATAAACACCAATTATTATCTAAAAAGCTTTAATTATTTATAGCAATTTATTTTTAATTAAAATTTCTAAGTCGTTGACTTGAATACATGTTTGAATTAAAGCCATTTGAATGAGGGTTGACAATGATACAGTCTTGATACCAGAGCTGCAAGAAAACTTAAATCTTTTTGTGATTTAAATAATTTTAATGACTTAAGTCATTTGATTTTAAGTCATCTTTCGAAAGCTGACTTAGACTTAAAATTTAAGTCATTTTCAATTGTTTCAAGCAATAAAATTAATATCGTATCATCGTATCGTCGGATTACGGACGCTCAAATCAAGCTTCAATCAAAAATATAAACTTGTCATACTTAGACTTAAATTTCATTATATTGATTTAAGTCTTTACGAAAATGACTTGACTTGGAAGAAAATTATGCAAGTCAAAGACTTAAGATTTGAATCATTAAAACTTTATGTTGAAATTGACTTATGATTTAAATCATTTTGATTTTAGAAATGACTTAAGACTTAATATTCAATTCTTTTTGAAATTGACTTGTTGCAGCTCTGCTTGATACTGAAATAATTTCGGATAATGTCTTTTTTTAAGTCCAAAAATCTTTTAGTATCTATATTAGAATAGTTTTAAGTCCATATTTTAATACTGATATATTCTATACTTAACTTGTCTTTATTTGACGTTAATAGTTATTTTACAAAAAAGTATTAGTTATAAATTTATTACGATGTACTCAAATACAAGTTCAATTCATCTTCACCTTGAGAATATAAAATCATTCCTCAAATAATCATTAATTATCGTGTAAAATGCATTTACTTACTTATTGTTATTTATTTTTAGTTGAAATTTCAAAGTCGTTGACTTGAATACATGTATGAATTAAATTTATATTTTAATATGAATATATTCTACACTTGACTTGTTTCTATTTGCAAAATAAAAGACTAATTCACGACAATACACCATAATACTTTTGACCATAGGTAATAACTATCAAAAATATTAGTTTTTTTTCACACAACGAATATATAGGTAGGAACATCAGAATAAATAAGAATTATCAAAAGTTGTCAGCTATAAGCGATTCATTATTGCATTATTATAAATTTGTCCCTTCTGAAAAAATATGATGAGTGGAGATACCCGGTTTTGCTTCTAAAACCCTCAATTGAGGAGTTCATAAAATTTTTCCTTTATCATTTGAAGAGTACATGGGAAAAACGATGAAAGTCCATTTTTTGCTAATTTGGTTTTAATGCATAATATTTTCCGTTTCAGAATGCTAATAAAAGCTCCGTCTCTAAGTCAAAAAAAATTCTCTTGTGTTTTATTAAATTAGGAAAAAGGTGGTGACATTCTCCAAACTCCTTTCTTTTTTATTAATCTTATGAGTTCAAACATTCCGTTTCTCCTTGCCCTGCTCTTCCTCTTCATTTGTTAGAAAAGCACAACAAATACGCTTTCGTCTGAACTTGAACTCACTGTTTTAAAAACTAAACTGCAGTAAGGAAAAAACACTTCGACTAACCAAATAGCGTTTCCGCGTTTCAGAAGAGCGTTATAGTGGGCGCAGTCCAAAGGGATGCAGTGCAAAGGCAGCCGGAAAAAATTCTCTTCCCAGCGCCGGCGCCGCGGCCTAGTATGGGCTACAACCTTTACTATTTTTTTTAAAGATATATCTTTCTATAAGTTAAAGAGGGCATTTTTATATTCTAAAACTTATGTAATGAAAAAGCAAAAATCACATTTTAAAACTGTTTTACAAAATAACAACCTATAAAAATTACGAATTACTTATCATTAATTTTTGAAACAAATAAAAGTAAACCAAAATAAATAAATGCAAGTCTTGACACGGTACAATCATATGACAAATCACATATGCATTAAGATGTAATTAAAACATTTTTGCATTATCATATTTAAATTAACAGAAAAAAAACAATTTATATTATAATAAACCATTCTTTGAATATTTAATTTAGAATTATAACAAGCTTAACTAATGATACATAATATAATACAAAATATTTATTTAACTAAGTAGCTACTGTTTTCTCTTATTTTACGATTTATTGCTATTCTTATTTAAATGTTTGCATATTTTATTCCTTATTACAAACTGTAGGAGTAAATAGAGCAAAATACGATGCACGGCAAAAAATAAAATATGTCAAACTAGCGCAATCAGGTATTCTACAAAATAACCGCAAATATTTCTGGAATTATTGTTATTGAAAGCTAATATTTTCAAGTATATTTGGATAAAAAGAAAAACGATATACCGGAAAACTCGAAATCGACGTTGAAAACATTACCCCTAACAAAACCCCTATTGATTTTGCAAAACGAAGTCGTAAGTAGGTTTATTAAAGATCTGCATAGGTTTATTAAAGGTAATACATTACACGTGTCAAATTTGAACAATTTTGAACAAGCCGTTTTTAACTAATTTGAGAAGAACTAAATTTTCATCCTTCTATAATCAACCCCTATATTTTAATAGCGATATTAGTAATTCACCACCAGAAATTCGGTTTCCTTAAAGCTGAAAGAAAATCCTATTTTAAATTTCAATGTAGAGTGCCATGGTTGGTTAAACAAACTAATTTTTAATCAAAAAGCCTTGGAATAATAGATTTGATCGTCTAATGTTTTTCCTGTCTTGTCCTGGCCGGTTAAAAGATGCTCAAATCGTATTTTAAATCATATCTCAATTTTTTCAAATGGAACAAGGGTGGCTCATTAGCATATTTGGAAAAAGCATTTTTTTACGAATAATTTGGTACCACACACTTGGCATTTCGAGTCCTGTATATGTCTTATTATTTCAATTAGGAAATTCAGCGCTAGCAACATAAAAACACACAGAAAATATCTTTAATTGCTTTAATTTGGGTGTCCAATCTACTTACTTCTTTATCTATGGTCTACTTTCTTAGATCTTCAATCGCTCATCATCCATACATTACAGCCGTTACTCGCTGACGAGTTTTCGACACACATAAAGAAGATGGTCACGTAAGGCGTTTTCTTTCATGAGCTTTTCTGTGACTGAAAAGCCCAATACGTGATGTTATCTGCCTACCGCACTCCGGACATTCAAAAATCGCATTGCTTTGTAGCCTCTTTACTTTTTGGTTGTCGCTGTTAACTGAGTTTACAACCCTTCTCCATTGAGTTCTATTGTGAGCTGTTTTTTCCCACTCATTCTGCATGTTAATTCCCTTTAAATTTTCGTGGAAAATGTCCTTGTATCTTTTCAGTTGTCTACCCGGCCTCCTCTTACCGTCTACAAGCTCACCGTAAAGCAGAGATTTTGGTATGCGGTTTTCTTGCATTCTGCATACGTGACCACGTCATGACCACTTTCTTAGATCTTCAATCGCTCATCAAGAAAGTATACAACGTATGCATTATTATTAATAATAAAAGGGCAACATATTCCTTATAATTTTTAATTTCAAAGGTTGTCTGAATTTTTATTTAAGAACTACGCAAAAAACATGTAAATATTATATGCCAAAAATTCTTATTTTTTCAAACATCAGAGAGGTTCTCTTAATATAACTTAAAAATAAACAAAATATCAGCTAACTTTGGTACAATAACTGAGAGTCTATATGAAGGCAGCTTGCCAAATACCCTGAAAGTTTACTAGACTCTTTTAAAAAAATACACATAGATCAGATTGTGACCATGAAAACGTTTGGTAATTTTTTAATACGAAAAATTTAGTTGATCTACGATATTATAAAATGTTGTTTGTTATTTTATACTGTAATTCTATAATTAGCTAAGTAATAAAAAATTGTGACATAAATTCCGGTTTCTGAGACTAGATACCAAAAAAGAAATGATATCTTTGTTGTAAACTGAAAACGAAATAATTAAAATAATAGATAATGAAATAATAGAAAGAATATAGATTTTTAAAAAATGCAAAATTTATTACTTAAATATCCTAAAAGTTACATTTTAACTTGTATTTAAACTGAATCTACTGGAAATCGTCAGTAAAACAAATACTTGAATATCTAAAAACATACTTAAAACATTGTTTTTTAATGGATACTCCTTTATCTAATCAGAACAAAAACAAACTATTTAATATAACCCCCCATATAGGTATGCTACAGTAATAAAACATTGATGAAAAAATCGATGAAGATTGAAGTACCGAAAAACCAACATACTCTGCACTATCTATTTTAAATAAAAACCAAACTAATCAATTTAAGGATGTGAGTTTCGTCATCATTAACTATAACTAGGTATCATAAAAATTTACTCCGATCCAGTTGCAGTACTATCCAACGACCAAATTGTTGCATGTCTGCAAGTTCATTGCTTTTTTATGGAATATGTAAATTTAAAATATAAACTACATGGTTTGACAAAACCAAGGGTTATACTGAAAGTAATAACCAAATAGTTTATTACAGTTGAGGGTACAAACTTTTGTTGTTACAAAATAAAACAATAATTCACAACAGTACACCAAAACACTTTATTACTTTTGCACTGGATGCACGTTTTACTAAATCTGTTAGCATCATCAGCAGATGATAAAAACTTTTAATCATATGCTGATGATGCTAACATGATTAGTGAAACGCGCGTCCAGTGCAAAAGTAAAGTATTTTGCTGTATTGTAGCGAATTAGTGTTTATTTTGCAATTAATTTATAACAAAAAATATGAATTTCGATGAACTGTCATTTGAACCAAAGTTTGGAATATTTACATACAATAAAAGCAATAAAATCACGGACAATAATTTTGTTCTCATCCATTGTACTGCAGCTTTAACTAAATTTGCAAATATAAATAAAATGCCAAAAATTTTGTCTTATTATAACAAATGAAAGTAATCATTGTTGCTTTAACGGATTCTACAATTTAAAACGCGCTTGTTAAGCATAAATAATAAAATCTTTCTTAATTATCAAATAATGTTAGATATTTCATATAGGTACGTTAACTATTCCATTTTCTATAGATTATAGATTGTTAATTTTACCACTTTCAATCTTTGATGATATCTTCATTCTTCATATGCACGAACTGTACTTAACTCAATTTTTATTTTGAGTCCACAATATTAACCACATGATTAATAAAACAGAAGAATTGACTTGACACTTGAAAATCAGAATCATCTTATGTAAAATTAAATGGGGAATATCATCGATTGTAGTTTCCAACCCAACTTGACGTCGTTTTTTGTTGGATCATGTGATACTTACATTTTAATTGTAATTATTTAAATATTATACAGATTGCGCATAAAATATGACAAAAATTACATAAAAATAGACCCTTTTAAGTAAAAACCCCCATTTTTGACCTTTTTTATTTTATTCGGCGAAAAAATTGTAAATTTTGTATGAAGCTGTATACCAATATCCAGGAATTTCGAAATATTTACATGTTAATACTGTATGATAGAAAAAAATTTCAAAGAATGATAATGAATAATCATTTTGGGGAGGTCAATATCTAGACGCCATCTATTAAAAATTGACATAAAACATGTTCAAAGTTAAGTAAATGACATCTACGGCTTCACCTCGCAAAAATTATCAAGCATTATCATTCCTCTGCCGTCTTTGACGCCATTTTTTTCGATCGTATGGTATTTTCCCATTACCACAATATTATTTGATATATTGTTATTGCATAATATGAGTAATTAACGATAATAGCTGACCAATTAACAGATCATAACTATCTATGACGACCAGCAAAAAATCAGCGGTTAATACAATATTGCTTCTCGAAAAAATTGTAAACAATCATACAAAAACGAATAATCACTAAAAAAGAGAGTTTTTGAGTCTGACCATCATGGCTAGTGATGATTATTTAATTATCCATATTTCTATGAAAAATAACATTTAAGTAACGGGGAAAAAATATTATAAATGCATATTTATACCAAGCGAGGGGTAAACCGCTGACAAATTTCTGTACACTAATGCCAAATATAGAGAGTACACTACCAAATATAGAGATTAAATACCAAAATTTAGGATTTATTTTTAAATTAAAACTAAACAGGTAACAATGCAAAACCAGTCAAATGTCAAGATACCTTAAGTTGTCAAGGTGTAGGTTTTTTTTTATTTAATTTATAATTAATATTTTTTAATTATATTTTTCTACGCACATTTTCCCACAAACGTAAAAAACCGGCAACACTGTATGCCGCCTTTAGTTTTGTCTCTTTGTCTGTCAACCGGTCATTTATATTATTCTCTGTCACACGCATTAAAATCCAGACCACATAAATTAGATGACCAGCAGGGTATATGTCGCAGAATAGAATAATCCGGCTTTTTGTAAAAAGACTAGGCATATTATAAAACGCCGGCATTTTTAACAAAAGGAGGAAATTGTACCAAGTCCCTATCTATTTTCAGTCGTTTTGCTAAGTGCCTAATCAAACTTGTCATATTGAACAATGATGATATTTTCTGTATATTTTTGCAAAAAGTCTGCCTGTTTTCAGTCATTTTACAAAACGCCAAATCGAGGCTAGGCAGATTAAAAAATAGCAGCATTGCGTATAGGCGTACTGAATAATTTGAGCTTACCGTAGTAAAATAATATGCAGTATTTTTATTAATAAAAATATCACATATTAGGCTAGATATAGGTAACAATCCATCATAAAATGTTTTGTGCATTTCTGACTAGTCTTCACTAGGCATTTTGCAGAATGACCCAAAACAAGCAGTTTTTTTGCAGAAATGTACATCATATATCGTCATTCTTTAATATGCCTAATTTTTACTAGGTATTTTCCAAAGCCACTGGAAACAGGTAGGCACCTTGTACAATTTCCTCCTTTTATTAAAAATGCCGGCGTTTTCTAATATGCCTAGTCTTTTTGCAAAATGCCGAATTATTCGATTCGCCTGCGACATATACATAATATAGTATACAGGGTTATTCACCACATACGACACGGAGTATTGTAGCTAAACGATTAGATTTTTACAAATTGTAAGTTTTGGGTTCATTGAAGGACTATTAGAGCTACAATTTAAAAATATTTTTACGAGATACAGAGTGTCCCAAATAAATACAAAATATCAAAGTTATATTTTTTTAAATAGAACACCCTGTATATTATTACATTTTTAGTTTTTACGATTAAAATAAATGTAAATTTGATTAAGGTTTATCATACTTAAACCACGGCTTAAACCTTACCGTTTTTGAAATATTTTCAATTTCGTGAAATTGCAGTAAAAATTTTACGGCTTCATTTCTTCAAGGGTATCAAAGTTTTTAATACTAAATATTTACTGAAGTTTATTTATTGATCAGTTATTGTGTTGCAATAATAAAAATAACACTACCTCAAACAGAGTGTCTAAAAATGTATTTTAAATAACTTCTAGCTTTAAACGGCAATAACTTCTTTAATTTAAATGAAACGCTCTGTATATTTTAGGAGAATCAGATGCACAATTTAATTGTCTATCAAATTGTATTATACCATTTTCTACCTATCTCTTCAAGATTCTTTCGTAGAAAATGCATTTTCTTATAATTTATACCTCATTTATCAATATACCCATGGAATATTAACATTTTAGATTATTTTTGATGTAAGATGTAACACATTTTTAAAGAGTACAGAGACTAATATTGTCGATACAGTTTGTTTATTTCATTAAAAAATTTAAAAAACTGTTTAAATATTTTATAAAGAGGACCAATCAATATGATTCCAGTATTCAAACTACATTTGACTTTTTTTTTCGTTGTTTGTGTTGATTAATAATAATTGCTCCAAATACTAAGAAACAGAATTTTGTATATGTATTAGACAGTACGGTAAAAAGTAACACCTTATCAACTTTATTTTATTTTTTGATGAATGCTTATTTATAACAACAGAGACGTTCATTTTCATAACTTATTATTTTTATTATGATTTCTGATTGAAATCCATATTTTATTTTTTTAAATCCAATATTTAGAATAATTTATTAACTAACACAATGAAGTATGTAATTAATTAATATTTAGGCGGAAATAAAGGTGGTATATTTAATTAATGGTATACTCTTTTATAAAGATTTAAATAGTTTTCTTTTTGTATACAAATGGGCTAGTAATATTATCGTTTTTAGCACCTGTACATTGTGTACATGTTTACATGTACATGCATTATGTGCATCTGATTCTCCAAAAATATACAGGGTGTTCCGTTTAAATTAAACAAGTTATTGCCGTTTAAACCTAGAAGTTATTTAAAATAAATTTTTAGACACTCTGTATAAGGTAGTATTATTTTTATTATCGCAACACAATAACTGATCAATAAATAATATATATATATATATATATATATATATATATATATATATATATATATATATATATATATATATATATATATATATATATATATATATATATATATTAATTATATTAACTTCAGTAAATATTTAGTATTAAAAACTCTAATACCCTTGGAGAAATGAACCCGTAAAATTTTTACTGCAATTTCACAAAATTGAAAATATTTCAAAAACGGTAAGCTTTAAGTATGATAAACCGTAATCAAATTTACCTTTATTTTAATTGTAGAAACTAAAAATATAATAATATACAGGGTGTTCCATTTAAAAAAATATAACTTTGATATTTTTTATTTATTTGGGACACTCTGCATCTGGTAAAAATATTTTTAAATTGTAGCTCTAATAGTCCTTCAACGAACCCAAAACTTACAATTTGTAAAAATCTAATCGTTTAGCTACAGTACTCCGTGTCGTATGTAGTGAACAACCCTGTATTACGGTTGGGGGTTGGAACCTTTAGTGTTACAACAAAAATGGTTTTGGTGTATTGTGGTGAATCAGTGTTCAGTGTTTTATTTTGTTGATATATATTATAGTATATTTTACATTTTTTTGCTTTAGTATGTCAAATTGAGAATTAATAATTATAGCGAATTTAATTATTTGAAACACGCACTCCATTTATTTAATAATATTTAATATAACCATATCCTTGATATAAACAAGGATCACATGAATATAATAAACAAAAGAATTATCAGAGGAAATGTCATGGAAATAAAAAAATAACAAAATATACCCACACCAATGTATATAAATTTTATATAAAAAAAATATTAACAATATAATACTTTAAGGAAAAACTGAGGGAAAAACCTAAGCCAATGCCTTCTATTAAAAGATCAGCCTACGGGCGAGATTTATGACGTCACGCTAGTTAGATATAACGGATTAATAAATATGTTGTAGAATACATGGAAAACATAATTATTCCTCAGATTTTTGGTTTGTATTTTAAAAATGATATAGTTTAAATGAAATATACATAATATACAGTTAATAACTACAACATATATACCTATTTATAGTAATAAATATTTTGGCAAATAAACTATGAACCATACATATGCAGCAAATGTTTTACAATGTACAAATAATGTATAGGTACATAAGATAATGGGTAAAATGTAAATATATTTTAAATTTTGGGGTTTGAAAATCGATCTAATTTAACAAAAACATTGAATATCTACTAATAGTGATGTATTATTATTTGCATTCACAAAATTTATATGTATATTTTGCAAGTATCAATGTTCGAAAAATTATATTTACAAATAATACAATATTATCTAAAAAAAGGCGTCAGCGATGGCTATGAAATGAAGATCGCTGGCATTTTATATGTTAAATTATTCTAAAATTTTTGATTTTCTTGGGATTTTTAGGTTCGGGAAAAACGCTGATTAAGTTTTCATTTGGGTTTTCATTATTTTTATTTGGTTTAAAAAAAAAACGTTTCGGCTAACTATAGCCTTCACAGTGTTGTGTCATATGAGAAAAATAGTGTCGAATATAATCCAAAAAATTACATATACAATATAATTCACACCTCATAATGTTTACTGCAATTAATAAACTAATATAAACTTATCAAAAGATGACCACATATTTTTTAAAATTATTATTCTTAACACTAAAATTATCTACATTGACTATGGAGTACGCAGTAAACATTATGTGCGTGGTGTGCATATTTTATATGCAATTTTGGATTATATTCGACACTATTTTTTTCATATGACACAACACTGATGGAGGCTATAATGTTAGCCGAACCGTTTTTTTTTAAACCAAATAAAAATACTGAAAAACCAAATGAAAAATCAATCAGCGTTTTCCCGAACCTAAATTCCAAGAAAATCAAAAAATTTAGAATATTTAGAATCAAGGTTCAAGAATATCAAATTTTCCAAGATTGTAAAATTCTAGTTAATTATTTTATGTGTACAGTTATTTAGGAATGTCATCGATGTTCATTTCAAGCCGACTAGACGCCGATTTTTTTCGATGATACGGTATAATTCTTACGTAAAATGTAAATAACATTAGACCAATTAAAACAAAGAAATATGAATTTCTTAGTATTTTTAGTAACACCTTTATTCTTAAAACTTAATTTTGTATTATGCAAATATACCAATTTTATTGTTATTTTATTCATATTGTATTCAGCCATCACTTAAATATTTGATATTAATTTGGTATTATAAATAATCAATACTATTCATTAAAAATTACTGAACAAATATATGTTATGCTTAACATACATTATATATTATCAAACAAAAAACACATTCTTCTTTTAAACTGTATCAGTCTTGTTTTTACAAAAATCTTTTTAAAATTTGAACTCAAAATAATAATCTTTTCATGATCTCTAATACACATATTCTTTATTTTTCCCTAGATCATAATACCTACTTACGTGTTTGAATCTATCGAAGCTGAACCAGCAACACTTGGAGTGGAGATTCCACAATATGAATAAAATAAACATAATTGTCCAGTTTTCATTAATACCATCATGGGAGAATATTATTTTTAAATTTATTAAAGATATTTTCAATAAAATTCTCTTGATTTATAACTCGTACCCACTTTTCTTGCTCTTCCGGACACTTTAGGCTGCCTAGTATAATAACTATCCTTAGTAACCATCCTTTCCACCAGGGAACACAACAAAGATGAGGCATAGCACCAATAACACACTCCACTTAAGCTTTATTGATGAATTGTTAGAGTCTTAAAAACACACACAAAAAATCACGATAAGTAAAAAATGTATGGGCACTTTTAGGTTAAATCACTTGCACAACGTGTAATTTTTAAAATTTCTATTTTTTTGTGCGAAACCGAGAGTGACCATATATCTGGTAGTAGTTTATGTCACTTCAACACCAAAATAATTAGTTTTTTGCACTACAATAATAAATAATACCAAAAATCAAAGAGTTAAAACCAAAAATCAACCGACAAAATATGAAACGGAATCTAACCCAATATCTAAGTATGTACAGCTGATGAAGTAAACAAAAGTCCGCCCGTAGGCTGATCTTTTAATAGAAGGCATTGCCTAAGCACTACCTTTGTCACTACCTAACCTAAACAAAATGAAACTCTTATTATTGACATTTTGAAAAAAATGCATTCTTCATAAAAAAATTTACTTGATCTAAAATGGTTAATCCCGTTTATACTTTTCCAAATTTCCTTACCGTTTTAGAGAAAATTAAAGAAAACATAAAAATATGGTTTAATTTGTTTAGACCTAAAAATCAGGTAATATAATGTATAATAACTATTATCACCCTTTCCGTTGTATTGCACATTGCACTAAATAAATTTTGTGCTTCATTTTAAAACAGCAAAAAATATGACGATAAATAAAATTATATCTATTGATAGAATTTTTCATTCGCTGGTAGATTGTAATAATGTAATAACAATCTACCAGAGAATGAAAACAAAATTATATTACCATAGAAACGTGATTTGATTTTTAAGACTTAGCAAAAATTCAACTAAATTTTTATGAAAAATTCATTTTTCCCAAAATGTCAATAATAAAAAGGTCTCTTGCAAAGACAACATCCGGGGACATACTGTATAAATATTTTTTCAATAGAACCCGAAACTTCATAACCAGAAAACCGAAAACGCGCATAGATATTCCTATTTCACACACAGCTATAGAAATTAGGAAAATGCATAACGACCGAGACCACTAGCGAAACTTTCTCAACGAGTTCATATAAATAGAGTATAGATACAGTCTAGAATAATTACGATTTGCTCTCGATTTTTGTCCGTTTTTTTGGTAAAATATAATATATACTTACCGGAATATAATAAATTCGGCGCGAAATTGTAGCACTACTGAAAATTTCTATTGTTCTATCAGAGACTGGTGCGGATTCGTGAAGGTGGCTGTCCCAGGTCAAACCGGCTGAAAAGTGCATCGAAACCGGGAGGTAGACACTGAACTCCTCCGATGCCTTGCCGACTACAGGACACTGAAACAATCATTTTCGAGAGCGAAAACGTGTACATGGGAGTAGATGGCGACTGCTGAAGCAATAGAAGCAATTCTTAATGCAATTTTTCAGTTTAAACGTTAATGGTTAATATGAAAAAAATGGCGTTAGCGGGTTTAGGTCCAGGAAGTAAAAAAGCATTTATTTAAAAAATTGCCGACGTTTGCGTTTTTTTCGTCTTTTCTAAGGCTATTTTCAGCTAAAAGGTTCTCTTGTCAAGCGCAAACATGACCGGAAACAGTGGGAACAATGGCTGAAAAAGAAACATAATTAAAAAGAAACCTATCCAATGGTCCTCCATTGTGCCATTCCCAATTAGCATTTTTGTACACATTTTAGATAATGTTTCTAATAATTGTGCCTGTTTCTTGACACAAATTACATATTAATTTTTATTATATTATATACAATAATATGCCCCAAATAGGAAACATTTTTTCCAATGTGGTGGCACTAGCCGTTTCCTGAAATGTTTCGATGCGGAATCAAAACTTTTAGAGGAAATGTTTCGAAACATTTTCTGCAGTTTGTGTCCAAGATGTTCCCGTTTTCAGCAGCCCCTGTTTCTAAATGCGAAGAAACAAAATACTAAACTAAAATAGCCTATATCTGTGTGTGGATTTTAAAATAAAAACAACCATCAACAATGTCGATCTCCGCCATAATTTCTTTGTGTTAATATCTTTGTTCTTAGGTTTTCTCGCCAAAAAATGTATTGCAAAAGCAAATTCATTGTTTAACTTAATAATGTACTTTTATATTTTTAATGTCCCTTCTATATATCATAATTTGTTGCTACAGAATATTTTTGTTTGAAATATAGGTTTTTATTTTTATTTGTATATCACGGTTCTGAAAATAAAAATATATAAATCAATGTAAGTAGAACGCGTTATGAGTTTAAAAGCTCAACAGCCGATAAAAAACATATATTTTTAGTTTAAAACGCTATCACTAGCCAACATGGCGGAATTTTATTTCATCATTTAATAAAAATGTCATGGAGTCGGACACAAATCATCTACATTATATCATATTTGTATCTAAAAAGAAGTATCTAAAAAAATTAAAACATTTTTATTTACTTATTTAATGAAAGCTGTTTTACAGATCTAAATTACACATTAACATGTGTTTTAATGATAATACCACAAACTAAATAGGTTAGTCTGTGATAATATAAGGATAATGCGAAGTATCATTGGGAATCGAAGATGTAGATATCTTTTTCATTCCTGAGATAAAATATATAATAATTATCTTATAATTCTATAATATATCTATCTCTGTAATATAATAAATCAATAAAAACTTTCAAAAAATTTTAATACAATAATTTCAATTATAAGAAAACCGATTTTACTTAAATTCTATCATCAAATTTAACAAGCAACGGCGGGTACAGAGGGGTTCCAATGGGGCCCGGCCCCTTCTAAAATCTGTTAATTGGGTTAAATATTATGCTTTTGTGTTAAAAATGGCGACCTAAAAAGCATATTCTACATTACTTTTTAACCCCACCCCCTAAAATAAATTCCTGTATCCGCCCCTCCTAACAAGATTAATAGAAATTATCCTTGTGATAGTGAAAATATGAAATGTAAATTGGATGCATAATTTGCTAAAGCATGATTCGCTTTTTTTAATTAATTAGAATATAATTAGACTAACAAAAAAATAAATATTAGCAAATTGAAATGAACGATTTCTCTAAAAAGGAGAAATGAAGCAGTTTTCTGTTACAGTCCCAACGCAGCCCAAAATTGCTAAGAATGGGTTAAGAATAGCTTAGAATAGCTAAGAATAGCCTTTGTCTGTTCTTCTAGTATGTTTCATCATCATTTATAGATTTACATTGTTTTAGAACACATATCTTCTTCGTTTTGTTTTCTACCTATTTTACTTATTCTCGCTCAGTGTTTATGTTTTTTTAATGTTTACATACCATACTTGGATTGCTAAAGATTTTATTATTGTTAGAAATAAATACGGCCTCTTTAAATCTGCGCTTTTTCCAATGGGGTTCTTTGTGGACAAACCGAGTGCTTTGCCCACACATGATCTGCAATGCCTGACTTCATTGTTTCGCCTCTTTGCGTATACTTTTAATGTTCGTCAAGTAGTACATGTAGAGGACGTTTTGTTTCTCTAATATACGACTCACCGCACTCGTAAGGTACACCTGCTAGATGCACTCTTTTTCTTGGTTTGATGATTCTGTTTTTTTTTTGTTTTGACAGTAGTCCTATACTTAAAAGCAGTTTTAATTTTGTACTGCTTGGCTATTCGCCTGATCTCCGATGTTCCTTTCACATATAGAATCGTAAGTATAACGAAAATCTAGGAATCTACTTTTGTAAGTATAAATATATGTAAGTCAGTATATGTAAACTGCAATATTTTCGGCCACCGACTGCCAATGACTGCGAAGAATACTGCCTATAACTGCCATGTAATTTTAGTAAGCGACTGCCGTAAGTCTGTCAATGACTGCTAAGAAAATGTACAGGTAATTCCAATAGTGAAACACCCCTCCATTTATGCCAATTGCCTCCCGCTAGGTCAGCGGCTACAAACGCCCTTATTTGAATAGGTACCTAAAATTTTTATCAATAAATATAAATACATATTATGTTTGTTTAATCGCCATATTATTGCAAATAAACAACCTTTGAAACGATATATTTTTTAACAGATGGGTGTCCAAACTCTATATTTTCCAGGGATCAAGGGTTATCTGTCTTTAAGTTTACATCGCCATCTCAACATACCTACACTCGTATATTATTTATTCTCCTAAAAATGTCACCCAACAGTTACTGTCACTTTAATGATTTTGACACTGACAAAAAATAACATAAATTATAGACATAGAAAAAAAGTTTTACTTAATTTTGTTCTGTTCCTTTTTAAACTACTTCCAGATTGGCCGAGTATACGTTTAGAAACCTGCATGTACACGAAATCCAAACGAAACGAAAGAGAGAGTGCGCAAAACCGGCTCGCGCTACAGAAACAGAGTGACGGCCGCCGACGTCGAATGCACCGGTTGTTGATAAAAATACGGTTCGAACGACAGGCAACCGCTCCTCCGCAACACATTTACGGTTTTGTTAGGTTAGGAAACACAAAACTATGGCCGGCACTTTAGCGAAATTGTTTAGAAACGCCTCGGGACAGGTACCGTTGAGCAGAAATGGAGTATTATCTGCCGCAGGAGACAGAACATGTAAGTACTGTCATAATAGTTTTGAAGTTTCGTCGAGTTCGTGACCAAACGCCGTTTGTTTACGTACTTGAATTGCACCGGATATTTTCTGAAATGTTTTGGTGCCACCGTGCCAACGAGTTCAAAGGTTTAGAGTTTTGGTTGAAGTAGTCTTTTTAGATCACAGATTTATTGGCAAAAATACAACTTTGTTTTATGAAAGGCGCCGTTATCAGTCATCAAATACTTTCGATAACTGTATCTATGGACATTACTGGGATATGTATTTGTTTTTAAATATATTTTTACTAAAAAATAGGCGATAATATAAACATAAATCATAAATCGTAAATTTTTGGTTTATACAATTTAATAAATGTTTTTATGTAAAAATTGTGTGATTGAATTGGTACTTTGGTTATTCTCTCGTTATTTATCTGTTATTGTACTGTTTTATAATATCCAAATTGTTTAATGTAGATTAAATGTAAATTTTATACCGGGTGCGTCTCAGAAGTGGCTCACATCTATACCTTTTTTATTTTTTCAGATAAAAAAAAAACGAGATTTGGTATGTTAGTATATGACATAAATTAGGATTGATTGACATATTCAATTATTTTCGGTCACTTCCTTTTTCACCGGAAATGACTACAACTTTTGATTTTTTAAATGGCACACTCGGTATTTTTTTACTTTATTCGATAGAAAATGACACTCTGAATAGAATGATATATGTATCATATGTCAAATTTTGACATTCTTGCTTAAAAAAGTTGTATTATAAATTTAAATCTAGAGTGCCATGGCTGTGTTAAAAATACTAATTTTTTAATCAAGAAACCTTGGGAAATACTAGATAGATATCTCAATTTTTTCAAATGGAACGTGGGTGACCGGGTGACCCTCGTGAAACAGGAAGCGACGGAAAACAACTGAATACGTCAATCAATCCTAATTTAGGTATGTCATATAATAACAAACCTAATCTCGTTTTTTTTATTTAGAAAAATAAAAAACTTATAGGGGTGAGCCACTTTTGAGACGCACCCGGTATACCTACATAAAATAATTGCATATAATAAAAAAATTATATAAAGTACTTGCGCTAACCAGTTTGTGTAACCACAAGCAAATTTTGCACCATTCATTATATTGTATTTTTGTAATTGATTTTTATAATTACTTAAATAAAACAAATTTAATAAAAATAAACACATATGCACTAACTTATTAAAATAATATAAAGCAAACAAAAATATCAGAGTTTAAAAATTTAAAATAAAAAATATATATGTTTAGCCAAACAAATCTTTGTAGAGCGATGTAGGGGTTCAAGTACGTATTTTCTATTTTGACCTGCTGCTTTTATAAAATTCTATGAAATGCAGTTTAGGGTGGTTTTTGGATAACAGATGTTTACGCAAGCCTTGTTAGTTTAGACGCAGGTTAAAATAAAGTGTAAAATTTTAGGAAATGGTCCTATCCTAGACGTGAAAACCGAGAAAAAGTATTTAACCTGTGTGTTATTTTTTTTCTGAAAAGGATTTTCTAGAAACAGGTGTTTAAACATAATTTTAAACTTGAATATTTCCTGTATCATGGATGTTTATATTTGTGGGTTCATTGATTACAGATGTCAATAAACTTTAGTATTTTTACAAGAAAATCCGGTTTATGTAGGTATCTTATTTCTATTTTTAAATCTACTTATAGCAAACTAATATTACAACTTTTCTAATTAAAACTTTGGGTTTTAAGATTAATCTTTCGATTCGTTAGAAGTCCAAAGTTTGCCGGCAAAACTCGCTCGTAAACAAGAACCCGATAATGAATTCGTTTTCGGCGGTTCTTTGACCTTTTCTGCATAAAGTGCATCGTATTCGCGGTCAAAAACATCGAGCAGTGGCGTAGGAGTTGCGTTCTCATTTCGTATTTCTAGCAATTCTCTCTTCAAAGGATATCGAATTATATATTATATTTCTCTTACATGTGCGAATTTCTGTATTCTGATGTGTTTTAGAATATAAATGAGTAGATTTGAATGTATATTTTTTTCAAAATACTCATAAAAGAAATAACGTTAAATAACAGTAAAGAATAAAAGTTATTTATTGTTATCATACGACCGCTGAACTGATCCCACATCGTTCAGCAATTAAAATCTATATTAAAAAATGATTATTGTTGTTGAGAAAAGGTTTATTCCAAATCAAACACTTAATTTTAGCAGATGCACAGAATAATAAAACAACTGATCTAGAATTCTAGGATTAGTTACGATTTCTATTTTTCTCCTGAACTTCTAAAGATCTCTAATACATTACATACATACATTTACGAATGCATCTTTATTTTAGTATACAATAATGTGTATACATTCTTTTAATTACCGTGAACATATCGTTCACGATGATGAAAAAAAATGGTTAAGTTTAAGGTCTTAATATGTATTAATCATCATGATTTCCTATTTCCCATTTAAATAACACGGGGAGTTTATTGCGTTCTAACAATTCGGCAGATTGAAAAATCAATACATAGTCTTGTAGGAAATTGAACGGTCTTCAAAAAAGGTCTGATATGATTTTTCGTTTAATGCACTCTTTTGAAAGTTATTAAAGGTTAAAGTTCAACTTGAAATCGTATATTATGATAACTTCCACAATTTTTTAGATTTTATCATGAAATAATGACTCAAAAACATAAAATATCCTATTTTTCGTATAGTTCATCAAGTGTTCTTTGGTAAAACATTGAAAATAATAATATAACAATAATATTATCGCTAATTACAATAATCAGGAATCACAAGAATCTGTATTGATATTTACAACACGCTGATTTGTTAGAAAGCAATAAAATTCAACAAAATTTCCGGTTTTATTCAAATGGGAAATAGAAAATCACGATGAGACACCTCTTAATATTAATATTAAGGGCTCAAACTTTACCAGAATTTTCTTTCATTATCATGGACGATATTTTGACAGTAAGTAAAAAAAATTTTTTTGGTGCACACTAGTATACAGTCCAAAACCAACTACCTGTACTGAAATACGAGGGTTGTCTTTTATATTTTGCATATAGAGGTAGAAAAAAAACAGTAGATAACTTTTAAACACTATTGTTTTGCGAAGTATTCTCCATGAAGAGAAATGCATTTTTGCATCCGTGGGAACCAATTCTGAAAGCGGTTATTTCACTCGCTTATCAGTACCTGCAAACGGTACCTTCAAATGCGGTTTATTCTTAACTTTTGGAAAAGTAAATAAATCGTTAGGATTTAGGTCGGAACTCTATGGAGGATGGTCCAACACTTCGATGTTTTCTTGCTTTAAAAACTCAATTGTTTATCGAGCTATATGGGATGGGAACTTGCATCGTCTTGGTGGAGGACCATGGCGTCGCTGAGTGTTGGTTTTTGGAAACTCAGCAATTACTTCCGGCAAACAAATAGATACATACCAATCAGCAGCAACAGTTCTTTGATGTTGCAGAAGAATTGTTGCTACACGACCCGATTTTCAGACAAATGCACCATCTTTTTGGGAACACTTCGAGAACGGATAACTCTTGTCGGTTTTGGTTCATCTCGGAACACTCCAACAGCTGATTGACGTTTATTTTTGGCTTCATAAGAGTAAATCCTGGATTCATCATCACTGACAATACTTTATATATTTTTTGAGATTAGTTGAGAAACTGGTGGGGGAAGAAAAAAGGGTTTTGAGTTTTTTTTAGTTGAGAAAATGGTGTAGACTTTTAGAGAAAGAGCTTTAGAGTGGCGAAATATTGTTATACAGGGTGTTTCAAAAAACATGTGCCATCTCTCGTGGATATTCCTCACGTAAAATTAAGGTTTATTTTTCATATCAACATTGGTCCGATTCTGCTTTGTTTGGTAGCTACAGGGTGTTAAAATCTTAATATTTTTGCGATGTATTATAATTTTCTTCCAAATAGTTTTAGTGATTCGAATGAAATTTTGAGGGTAAAAGTTACTATAAGTG
This sequence comes from Sitophilus oryzae, assembly GCF_002938485.1. Taxonomy (NCBI): domain Eukaryota; kingdom Metazoa; phylum Arthropoda; class Insecta; order Coleoptera; family Curculionidae; genus Sitophilus; species Sitophilus oryzae. Next base: position 303,552 of record NW_022145824.1, read on the forward strand.
CTTCATATTTTAATACTAAAAAAGTGGAGATAAATTCACCAGGGACGTGCATATAGGTTACTACTGGAATATTTAAAAAAAAGCATGTGCGTCACTGACTTTTTTCTTTTGATATAAAAATTATGCAGGCCGTTTAGTGCCAATTAAAAGCTATCTCTTGATATTTTGTGGAATTCGGCCTTCTTGATGAGATAAACGGTATTTTATTAATCACGTTTAATAAAATAAAAATAAAAATAAGATTATTAAATCATATATTTCACCTAATTTATTATTAAATATTATTACTATTAGTTATTATTACTATTAGTGTAACCTACAGCAATTTCAATATGATATGTGATAATTAAAAAAAACCTAATTTTAAAAAGTTTTAACATCCTGTAACTCAAAAGCTATGCATTTCCATATCCATGTTTATAGGAACTTTTTTTCATATTTTTTGATGAGGAATCAATGAGTAGGTACTTATTTAAAACTTTCACAAGTTAATGATATTAACTTGCGAAAATTATTATTTTTTTAAAGGATGTTTGGATCAAGACAAATTAATATAATTGCGTTTATCTCATCAAGGAGGCCGAAATCGATAAAATATCAAGAGACAACTTTTAATCGGCATTAAACTGCTTACACTATTTTACTAACAAGATAAAAAAAGGTCAGTGGCGTACATGCTTTTTTTACAATACCATTACATTACAATAAATCGAAAAAATATTAAGAGGTTCACCCTGTAGCTACGAAACAAAGCAGAATCGGACCTATGTTGATATGAAAAATAAATCTTATTTTTACGTGAGGAATCTCCCCACGAGAGATGGCACATGTCTTTGAAACACCCTGTATAGTTTTTAATTCAGTGAAATCTATTTTAGATAGGTAAGTTGTATTTCATAATTTTTTAAATGAATTTTCTTCAAGAAATAGCTATTTCAGTTTAATATTACATTTTGATCAAGTTTCTTAAATTTTGGAGATGATAGCACTTTTTGACGTAAATATTCAACTAGTTTAAAGCCAGTTTCAAACGAGATTTGATAATATGTAATTAGAGCTCTCATTGTAAGTTATTTTTGTCGAATTTAAAAAAATTGGCATAGTATACATACCTAGCATCGGACATCCAAAAATAAGTTAGATACGAACTATTAATAGTAGTTATTAAAAAGCCATCGAATCAAACTACATTATAAACGTAAGAATTGTAAATATTGTAAAAATTTTTAATAAATTATTTTTAAGGAAAAATGTCTTAGAAGCACTACTCAATTTTATTTTTGTAATAAATTAGCTACTGATGTATTTACGAGACTCTCAAATAAAAATTTTTAAATGTAAATATTTGTTTTTCATGTTGAATTAATTTCAAAACATTTTTTCATCATGTTTTTCATGTTGATATTCTGATATTTCCAGAAAGGAGATACAATTCTTCTTTTTATTGTAATTCCAGAGATCTGTTTAAAAGATATAGATAATATTTGGAAATACGGTTTTTTAGAAACATATTTATATACAGGGTGGTCCGAATTGTAATCGGAAAACTTCGGCAGTATATTCTACAGATAAAAATAAGCAAAATACTTTGTACAAAATAATGTCCCAAAATACTTTGTTTTGGATATGCACGGTGTAGAAGTTTCATCTTATTTATCTTTATGTTATTTCGTATTTTTCTAAATAATTTTGGAACCAACTTCCATATTTGAATGAAAATTTGTGTCTGGCTGCTTTTTTGACATTATAAATTCGATTTTGATACTAGTATGTCTTTTACTTATGACGAGTACTCTTGGTAAAAATCGCTACGAGTAAATAGTTCTCAAGATATTTGTAATCGAAATAGTGAATACATGTCATTATTCACAAAAATTAAACATGTTAACTAGATAGGTATTAAACTGAAATAATAAATTTGAAATGTTGTGCCAAAGGTTCGACAGAAACTGTTTTAACATATTTTTTTCTAGAAAAATTTATGATTAATTTAAAAAATAAAAAGTTCCCAAAATTATAATTTCAGTCAAATAACAATGTAGTCATCATGTTTATTTTTTGTCAAAAATTACATGTATTGATTATTTCGATTCCAAATATCTTGAGAACAGTGGCTCATAGCGATTTTTACCAAGAAACCTTTTTTGCGTAAAAAAATGACGAAAATGTATATTTTTTCACTCAGTAGTTTTATACAGGTACGGACAAAAAATGATGACTCTTCAAAACGTTTAAAAAACATGTAAGTGGCGCCCCCGACAAGTAGGAGCCATGTTGACATCGCAGTCAAATTTCTCATGTCAAAAACACCATTTTTCAGCCATTCAAAACACCATTCGTCGAAATACCGACTGTAGTTCAGAAATTATTTGGAAAAAACGGAAATATAGACCTCTACACTCTGATGTGTCCGAAACGAAGCATTTTAAGACACGAATTTATACAAACTCTTACTTATTTTTAACTGCAGAATATAGTGCCCGAATATAAGTTTTCCGAATACAATTCGGACCTCTGTATATTTTTATATAAAGAGGGCAATAAATAATTAAACTATATTAAGAATTTAAAAAGTTGCCATACGTTACATTCTGCAATTTATGCATGCAAATAATAAATCATACATAATCTCATGCTCCGTTGGTTTGTAGACTGCAGAAAATAAATCTAGTGGACAATCTATTACGGCGCTCATGAAAATTGTATTCTTTTCAGTTCCTTGTTTGGCAGTGAACCTGCTTGGCGAGAAAATAAAAGAGCAGAGACCGTCTAGACGGTAAATTGTTTTTAGAAAATGAAAATATAACAAAAATTCGTTACTAATACCACCGAATATTAACTAAAGTGAATGAATATTGCTTTCTCCTTCAATTTCTTGTATATCGATCAACCTAACGAGACGAAAAAAACTATAATAGAAATCGTCTAGATTGTAGACCTAGACCGTTAACTATATTTTTCGAAAATGAAAAAATAGTAAGAAGAAAATGGTACTTTTTAAATTGAAATACTCTCAGAAATATTATATTCATTTGTTTAATTTAAATAACTGTAGTTTATCTAGTGTATAAGTTTCTGTAGTTGTAATAATGCAGAGCTAAAAATCTAAGACAAAGCTTTGGAGATTGTAGATTGTATGGGAGGCGCGAAGTTATCAGCGCGACTTTATAGATCAATTGTGCCCCCCGTTCTTGAGTAATCGTTTCGCGTGCATCATACAGTCTCAGGGCTTTGACAAACGCCATTATCTGGGACCATTTTATAGAGGTTAGTTTTCTATCTTCAATATCAACTAGAAGCTAGGGAGCCGCACTCCACTTTTGCTCCTTTGCTTCCGCGCATGCGCATGAGTTATACAAAATCGCTCGGGTATTTCGCGTGCTATAAATACAAAAAAACTCACACCAAAGGCAATCGAAATACGCCTACGGCGATTGTTTCCAAGGTTCTTTGATTGCAAATTAATAGTTTTAACTCAGTCTTGGCACTCTAGATTGAAATTTAAAATGCTATTTTTATTTAATTGGAAATGTCTAAAATTGACGTATGGTATGTCATTCTATTCAGAATGTCATTTTCTATCAAATAGTAAAAGTAAAAAAGTACTTAGGATACAATCTAAAAATCCAAAGTTGTAGTCATTTCCGGTGAAACAGGAAGCGACCGAAGGTAATTGAATACGTCAATCAATCCCGATTTATGTCATATACTAACAAACCAAATTTCGTTGTATTATCTGAAAAAATAAAAAAGTAAAAAAGGAAAGCCCCTTTTGAGAAACACCTGGTAGAATCGGCTGAAAATGAATACAGGTCTTAAAAATACACTATAACGAATAATCTACCAAAAGACCCCTGTGATCCTCTGCCCTCCGCCTGCTAAATATTGATGCTTCAACGACAAAAGTTCTTAAACTGTTACTTGCACTGTAGTTTTCTCAACTTTGCATCAATTTTGTTTTGCTACAGAGTTTCTTTTTTTGTTTTTTTTTGCAAGCATCAGCCAATACAATAAAAGCAGCTGCCGCAATTTTCACCTTATCATCCATATTTATTTTTTCAACTCACATTAAGCCGGGCACTCGAAAAAACAGCGATTGCCTAAACGCATCCTAGATCTATAGAGTAAACTGGTTGTCGCATTCTTCCCCGCACCTCAGTCCTCGGGACTGATGCGATGGGCTGTGCCGTCGTTTACGACCTGCTGCTACGAGTACATAGTGCTAATTATATATGTTCGCGAACGTTTTGTTCGCTTAGCTTGGACGCGGCTTTACTTAAATCAAGGAAAATGTTTGATTTTTCTCGTAAGTCCTGAGAAATTTCTTCAAGTGTCTTCGAACGTTGCAGGATATCCATTTCAGTTACGGATGGAGCCTTCCGTGTGATTGAGTTTTGCTTTAAGTTAGTTTCCATTTTGGAAGCAGAACGGTTCTAGTCCAGGCATATTTTTAGGGGTCATATTTCGACCCCAGGAAGCACCTCTTTGACGTTTTTTCCGCGAAAAAAAATTGAAAATTTGGAATTTTTTGAAAATTTTTTAGTTAAAAAACATATCTTTTGTAACATAGTAAGTAGTAGATGAAATTTACACGAAAGAAACCCCAGAAAAGATCCAGATTCAGCGGTTCTCAAAATTTAAGCGAAAAATCATTTTTTTTGGAAATTTTCAAAGTAAAATATCTCGGTTATTTTGGAGTTATTTGAAAAACAGTAAAGAGAAAATATGTTTCTTTTATCGAGATCTTCCAGCCCTGAAAATATTTGTACCTACTTATTTAAGACTGTATATTACCTATCACATAATATGTAATGCATAGATAAAGGTAACAAGTTGAGATTGGAATGTTCGGTTTGCCGCCCAAAACTTATAATTGTTTTGGGGTGCATACGTTGTACGGGATCTGGCGCTGCTATAGCTGTTGCTAAGAACAACCGTAAACAAGAACAGAAATAATTTTCTCTTGTCAAAGTCAGAATCTTCAAAGATTATAAAATCTTTCAAAATTTAAACTGCCCTCATTGAAAAAATACCGAAAAATGTTTAAAGCGTCTATTTTCAAAGTAATTATTGCTATCTTGTGAGTTTAACTTACGTTTTATTATACGATCAAACGAACTTACCTGAAGTGAAGTTCGATCGTAATTATATGAGGCGTCCAGTCCGAATGTATTATCTTGATTTTTCTATACGTAGTACCGTCCCTGCGTGCACAATTTTAAAGCTATAAGCTAAATTCCCTCCCGCTACCAGTGTAGGTGGCCGCGCCGGCCCTGGCGCGGCGGTCGGTATTCATTTTTCAAAGATATATTCATTAATTCAAGCGACCATGGGGCAAAACGGGAGGGGTGGGAAGATAATACATTCTGGACAACACCTCATATAATTACGATCGAACTTCACTTCAGGTAAGTTCGTTTGATCGTATAATTATATTCGCGTCCAGTCCGAATGTATTATCTTGATTTTTTCTATACGTAGATGTTTAAAGAACTGATGGTTGCAAATTAATGAATGTGGTGCAGAAAACATTTTTTTTTTTTTTTTTGAGACAAAATAGCTGAAATTATAAATATGTTTATTGAATGCAACCAAGATGAAACCAATTTAACGGCCATCAATACATGGATTTATTAAATTGTGACAATTTTACCTATACATATATGCATACCAAGCAGAGACAGAAACCCATAAGATGGCACTTTCCATAAAGGATTCTGCCAAAATTGTTCAATTATACTTTATAAACCAGTTAACTCATCGTGTCGATAGAAATCCCTGTCTCAATGTAGAACTGCGTGGATAACTCGACTATAGTGAGGTTTAACCGATATATATATATATATATATATATATATATATATATATATATATTTTTAAGGTGTTTATAACCCATTGCTTAATATTTAAAAGGCCTTACTTTTTAAGCCTTTAGTAAGAAATTAAGATTCTCAATAATTTATTTTCCAAAATGCTTTAATTACGTCGATGAATTAAACCAGAGTCATCATATATATTAGGTTTCGATCCATACATTGGTATAGATATTGTGGACATTGATATAAAGTAGACACAGATATTGATCTGTGTCAATTTTATACCAGAAGTTTTATTATTATTTGTATTATTTTTTTTTGTTGATAATTTTCAGTAACTATGATATGCATATATAATTATATACTGACTAAAAACAAACTGACATCTGTCTCTGATATCTAAGGTTAAACGTGAAACCAATATATGATTTATTATTTTTCATAGCAGTTCACGGCAAGAATTATATAATCTATTTATATACGTAAAACTGCAAGAAAACTATTTGTGCTTTATGATTTAATTGATATGTCTATTCTTTCCGAAATTTCTAGATAAGAAAGTAGAACTGTTAGGGAACATTTATGGTAAAATTTTAATGCAGTAAACCTTAGACACATCATATCTTACAAAAGCCTCTTTCAACGAGAAACCATCCAGATATATTTAAGAAAAAATTCAAAGTCTGCGAAAGTTTACATTAATGTTATTATAATCATCTCTTTCGAAAGTGTATTGTAGAGGAGAAAATATATATTATATACTGTAAGCTGTAAGAAAAAAACTAACTTTTGTTTCGATAATTTGCACAAAGTCTGTCACTTTGTCAAAATGTATAAAAGTATTGGCCAAAACACAACACTGCTTTTATAGACCGAAATGGGTAAATATAAACTCTAAATGTAGATGGTGAGTATTCCAACATATGAAAGTCAAAGATTTACATAAACAAATTAGCATTTAACAGCCGTTATCATAAGGACCTCCTTTTGAAATGAGACACAGTTACGTGTTCTTAAGATTTAGAATAAAACTTACATTTCCATAAGAATAGCTTTAGCCAAAATAGAGAAATTTCTTTAGCCAAAATAGAGAAAAATAGGAGACGTTTTTTTTTTTTTTTATATATATACACACACACACTACATATTAGCTATGAAAATCTGGGATATTAGCTATTTTATTATTATATACATATTTGAGTTATTATATTATTAGCTGGTCAGCTAAGTTGATTACTTTTAATGACTTGGAGGTCGACGTTAAGTTGGTTGTCTATTTTATGGTAGGAGGCTGGCAAGGCAGCAAACTGGAGGGTACCTAATGAATTGGCCGCTCGTGCCTCATATATCACCCCCCCCTCTTTTTCAAAGAAGGAAGGTAAAGACATTCGAATATCTGTCACAAATATCTGGATACATTCCGTTGTTTGTATCTTTTCCTCTAAGCAAGGTTCAAACGTAAATTTATCCAGAGGTCCTTCTTCCTCATGATTTTCATTTGAAAATCCTTCAGAGGGAAAAATAGTTGATACCTTTCGTACAAGATACCGTCAACCACATTAGGACTATGCGTCCGGTATCTATAACAACCGTCCATATTTGTTTCATGATATATTTATGAATATTTTTCTCTTCCTTTAAAAGAATATTAAGTCTACGACGACTATTGTTAAATTTTATAACCCAGATTTTTTTTTTCAAGAGTTTGATTTCGAAAATATGCTGGACTTCATCTTAACAATTATGACACAGGAGAGGATAGGCGACATGTCATGACTCCTTGGTAAATTAGGGAGCTAAAATATTTTCTCAGATATAAAAGTTGGACCTTGTTCTGTGCTGAAGCCAGATCATTGGCTAAGACTGAATTCGTCTCCCGAAGAAGAATGTATCATCATCGAAGAGTCGAATGTTCTGTTGTCTCTTTGGATTGCCCTTCCCCCAACAAACTGCACAAATCGCTAGATTTGGTTATTTTCCTCTTCCTAGTTGCTGACCTTGTGTTCGATCTGTTATGAGATAGTGACACTTAAAGAACGACTGTCCTGCTTTTTGAACGTCCAGCCTTATAAATATAATGTGTGGGGGAGTTTTCCTGTTGAAATATATCGTTTATTTTTTATTTTTTTGAGGGTCTAAAATTTTTAGATTTATCACTTGAAATTCTTTTGTGAAATCTACTTCTACGATAACGAGACCGAGAACGTCATTTATAAAGGAATCCCTTTCACACGGAGAAGGGCATTCACTAAAATTAAAAAAAATTGTATCATTGAGACAACAACACTTCGGTTATTATATTATCTCGATAGCGAGCTCTGGAATATCTTGAAAAAGGAATCCCTCTCACACGGAGTAGAGGATTATCTAAAAGTACTAACCTTTGTCTCGCTATGAAAAGAACACTGGGAGAAGAACAGTCCGTGTTTATACAATATTCCTCATCCCTTTGTTTTCTCCTTTCCTCTAATCCCCACATTTCGGGATGTACTTCTATTTATTTCCATCCAATATTCGTCTAAAATAAATATTCTAAAAGACTTACATGTAATACGTGTAATTAATTTTTCGATAAGGCTATCGATAACGTATAAAAGAAATCCCTCCCACACGGAGATGGGCATTCTCTAAAAGTACGAAATTTTGTCTCACTGGGAGATACAAATATTTAGCACCTAAATATATAAATAATATTCCCTTGAGAGTGAGATCTAAAATCTCATAAAAAAAGAAATCCATTCCAGAGATAGGCATTTTCTAAAAGTACAAAATTTTGTTTCATACCTTATTTCATTGCTGGGAGATAAAACACTTCGGCATTTATAGTACTCTGTTGATGAACGGCCTATATTAAGAGGCTGGGTCTTGAGGATGAACTTTAACGCTCTTGTAAATTAGAGCTTGTAGAAACTGAGCCACAATAGGCCCTCGCGGCCTCAGTGGAGGGTCCCCTATGGGACCCACTCTTAGTCAAATACAATACAATACAATACTCTGTTGATTGCGAGATCTAGAATCTCATATAATAGGAATCCCTTTCACGAAGAGAAGGGCATTCTCTGTAAGTACGAAACTTTGTCTCACGGAGAGGACAACAGTTCGATATATATATATGTTATTCTCATTTTTTCTTTTTGTCTAATTCCATTGTTTCCTCCTTGCCTCTAATTTCCATATTTCGAAATTTGCTTTTACTTTAATTATTTCCATTCATTATTTAATTTCCTAAAAATAAGTATTATAAGATACTCACCGGTAATACGTGTAATTAATATCTCGATAGGGGATATCAACAATGACTTATAAAGGAATCCCTCACACGGAGACGGCCATTCTCGAAAAATGAGAAATTTGACTCCCTGGGTGATACAACACTTCGGCACAACTTCGGTATTTATAATATTCTCTTGATAGAGATTTAGAACCTCATACAATAGGAATCCCCTCACGAGGAGAAGGGCATTCTCTATAAATAGGAAACTTTGCGTCACTGGGAAAACAACAGTTCGATATTTATAATATTATTTGATAGCCAGATTTCTAATCTCATATAATAGGAATCCCTTTCACGAGGAGAAGGGCATTCTCTAAATAGGAAACTTTGTCTCACTGGGAGCACAACAGTTCGATATATACGATATTCTTATTGCTTTCTCCATTTGTCTAATTCCATTGTCTCCTCCTTGCCTCTAATTTCTACATTTAGATATTTGCTTCCACTTCAATTATTTCCCTCCATTATTTAATTACCTGAAAATAAATATTATAAGATACTTACCTGTGATCCCTGTAATTTATCTCTCGATAGTGGGATATCAATATTGACTTATAAAAGGAATCTCTCTCATATGGCCATCCTCTAAAAGTACGAAATTTGACTCACTCGGAGATGCAACACTTTGGCATTTATAATATTCTCTTTGACTGCGAGATATAGAACCTTATATAAATGAGAATTCCTCTTACAAGGAGAAGGACATTCTTTACACGTACGAACTTTGTCTCACTGAGAGTACAACAGTCCGATATATATAATATTCTTATTGTTTTCTTCTTTTATCTAATTCTAATATTCCGTTATTTACGTCCACTTCGTTTTTCTCTAAAAATAAATATTATACAATACTTACATATTGTTCCTTGTGTTCTACCTAGCTGTAGAACACCGTGTATTACATAGTAATATCCAAAATGAGTAGAGAATAAACAAAATGGCTTCATCGATCTACGACGAAGAAATCGGAGAGCTACGATCCGCACTGCACCGTGCACGAAAGACGAATACCGACCGCCGCGCCAGGGCCGGCGCGGCCACCTACACTGGTAGCGGGAGGGAATTTAGCTTATAGCTTTAAAATTGTGCACGCAGGGACGGTACTACGTATAGAAAAATCAAGATAATACATTCGGACTGGACGCGAATATAATTTACTCAAACACGTGATAATTGTGAAAAAGTGGCATTAAAAACTTAAAAAGCTGTGTGAACTGTAAACTGCAAAAACTATCGTGGATCCTGGCATAACGTCGGTTTCCAATGTTTCATACGTATTTCATACATGTCCTTATTGTATAAAATAAAGGTTATTATATGAAACATATTGTATTTTATTTAAAAAATTAAAAGAAAATAATAATAAATTTGAGTAAATAATATTTCGCGACATAATTCCGGAAAAACAACTGAACCGCTCCGAAATTATCAAAAGCTTTGGAGAGCGACCATTGCGTGTTGTAAGAATAGTGCCAAATACCGTATGATCGAAAAAAAAACGGAGTCCAGTTGGCTATGAAATGAAGATCACTGTCATTTTATATGTAAAATTATATGGAAAATGTCATCGATGTTCATTTCCAAGCCAACTGGACTCCGTTTTTTTTTCGATCATACGGTAGTATTTACATTGTCCTTATGGGCACTTTCCAATCTAAACTTGTTTCCTGTATCTATGGTGTAATGTGAAAGGTTTGTTTATTATTGACTGTTGCTATGACAGCAGCTTTGCTGTGATTACCAATGTACCTATTCTCTGGTGATTACGACAATTTGTGTTCTCTCTGTAATAACCTATTTACCGCAAGGGTAGATCATCTGTTTTTGTCACTTTTACAAAGTGGTCGTAAACATATCCAAATTCAATTCATATTTAATTTTATGCTTGTATTTAAAATAATTGTACGTATTCTATTATAGTTTATAATATTTCTTGGCCAAATGCATTGTTGCAAGTGCAATTTTTCAAGTCGTTGGGTGACGATGAACCTGTTAGAGCCAAAATATGAAACGTAGATTATCGTCTAGACCGAAATCTGTTTTCCTAAAACGAGAAAATGACGATTACTACGAAGAAGAAGGACAAATAGTCGGCGAGTTGCTAAATCGAATATCGCGGAATCCTTGCTCGCATATGGCAGTTTCTTGAACTCATCCCCGAGCTTGTTTTATTGCCGAATCTCGGATACCTACGACCTCGTCTGGACTGGACAGATCGATGGGACGTTCACCCTCGCCAATTAAGTTGCTTCGTATAGGCTATTTAAAAATTTATTATTTCAGTGAGATTTCTTGTTTGACGTAAATTATTCATTGCTATGAAAGCATTAGATACTTTATTTAGAAGAAACTAAGAAGCAATAGTACAGGATCCGGCTGCAGCTCATCACATTTTTAATCAAAACCTAGTTTTTGCTTATATTTATCAATAGAAGAATACACTTTTAACATTGTCCCAATCAAAAAGTTGCCGCAAATAAGGGTTGCGACGCGCGACGATTCGAAATTTTTTCTACTACTTTATACTGGTCCGACAAAAATACGTCGGGTCTTTATACTGGTCCGACAAAAATACGTCTACTTTATACTGGTCCGACAAAAATACTCCTATAATTAAAAAATTAGGAATTTTGGATAAGCGCAAACATAAACCAAAGAATACAAAATATTCTGTACTCTGTGCCTAAACCACCGCCTAAACTATGTACTAGGATGTATTTCTAAAGGGTGATTCAAAAAAATGTGGATAGATCGGGATAATTTTTTTAAATGGAACGTTTACCTGTATATTATTGCATTTTTTGCTTTGTATATTATTGCATTTTATATTATTATATGCCTGTATATTATTCCATTATTGCAAAACCCCCTGTATGTTATTGCATTTTTGGCCTTCTTTCTGATCACTTTACATAATCCCAAGATATTATTAAATAGTTTCAGAAATATTAATAAATAAATAAATACAATATTTTTTCAGTCCTTTTTTAAAATAATATTAAAAATACAAGAAATGTCCTGAAATCAAAACTATACTAGGTATTTATTGTAGTTGGTCTGTACTTACATTGCTATAAATATCGTAATCTTAAACCATACAGGGTGTTCAAAATTCTATGCCAAACTTTCTATAATATAAAATAGTTTTCTACGTTTTTAGCCGACCATACCAACAGGTATGGTAGGCTATTAAGATCGACAAAAAAAAGTTTTTTTAATTACTCTCAAAATGAGTTATTTGGGTCATAAATGACCCAAAATACAAAATATTTTCATGGTGTCTGTCTGTCCGTCTGTCCGTCTGTAACACGATAACTCAAAAATCGCTAAACCGATTTTAACCAAATTAGGCACAAAAATACTGTGGCACCCGAGAATCTGGCCATTAGTTTTTGTGTGATGGGCGTGGGGGTTGGTAAGGGGGTATGGGAGGGGGTTAAAAATTTGAAAAAATCGTAACTTCAAAATTACAGTAGCTAGCGAAACGCGGTTTTCAATTTAAGATTAGGAATAATATTTGCAACAAAATTTGTAATAACATCAAAATCAGTCAAAGTCGAGATGAAGAGAAAGTTGAGATATTCCGTGTTTCCGTAGTCCGTTTTTGAGAAAATCCGGGTGCAGAACTCCCATCGGATGCGACCCCAGGTAGCGGATAGGGGAAATAACCGCGGACCAAAATTGGAAAAATTCCTTTACTTTGAAACTAAAAGAACTGCCTACCAACTTTTTATTAACATATTTTAGTATGGGCGGCTATACGTGTCTCCCGGCGCCATTTTTTTTAAATACAACCTCAAAAAATGTTTATTTTTTAATTATCCATTTAACAAAGAAATAATAACTGAGTGTTCGCTGTTATTATTTCAAATAAATATGATATAAAAAGTTCCTTGTGGGTTTAAAATTATAGTTTTAATTTACTGCAAATAGTGTTTTCACGAAATTTACAAAAAAAATAATACCGGTTCAATATATAGGTTGGTCAATGATTGGTTTGTTTTGGTTAGGTACGCAAAAAAGGTCTCTTGGTAAAAGTCGGTACGAGCAACTATATACCGTGTGCATCTCGAAAGTGACTCACTTTTGTGTAAAATTATCAAAATTAGTTGAACAAAGAAATGTTGCAGAATACCAAGCTAAGCTTTATAACATTATGTGAGTCTTGCAGCAAGACCAAAACCAAGCTAGTTATGGCATTGACCTTGCATTTGCTCATCACTACTTTTTCAATTTATTGATTGTGTTTACAAGCCCTATTTGTTTCATGTTTCGTTTTCAGTAATCCATTTGATTAAAACTGGATTTTCTGAAAACCAGTTTTAATCATCTGCTGATGATGCTAACATGGTTAACCAGATGCGCGTCCAGTGCGCAAAAAAGGTCTCTTGGTAAAGTGTTTTGGTGTATTGTAATGTCCAGTAAAGTGTTTTGATGTATTGTGGTGAATTAGTGTTTTATTTTGCTGTTCATTGTCAGACTGATCATATAGTCAGGGTGGCGATTACCAGCCGGGCCCCAGTCTACGCGGGCCCCCTGTCTTTGGATCTACATGTAAAATAGTTCATTATTTTATTCTTAAATAGAAATGAAACAGAAAAAAGTGACGGTAATATTCTGAGGCTATGCTTTCTTTTGGATTAACAACATTTACATTTGCATTGCAATTTGGTTTGCATTGCACGACGGGTAGTTCGTTGATTTCAAATACCAGCAACAAATCAATTACTGTTCTCCATTCACGCATTTCAAATTCCAGATCTTTAAGCCTGGGCTACTCGAGAACTGAAACGAGCTGAAACGTTCTGAAAGGAGCTGTGCACGATAGACTGGTGCCTAAACATGTCAATTGTCAAGTTGAAAACATTGTCAAACTTGAAATAGTTAATCCCAAAGGATGTTTTAAGATGGATAAAGTGGATATTGTTTCTTCATATCTCCTTAATTTTTAAATCGGGAACCAAAAAAAGTGGTCAACCGTCAATCATTATTCTTAACCTCACTTAAATAGCTGGGAACTCCGAGTACTAATTTATAGGAAGGTGCTCGAGGGGAAAGGGGATATCGGCGCGGAATAGTTCTGAACTTTATGAGTCAATTGAATGGAGGGAGAGTATCGCGTTCTTGGACAGTTCAGAACTGCACAACTGCGTGAATGGAGGACAGTAAATAGAGAAAAAATGACCAAAAAGTAAGGCGAAAAAACACGCAAAAATTCGAGACGGGCCCCTCCTCATAATGCCATACGGGTCCCCCCGGCCCACTCCGACCTGTTTCTGTTTAACAACCCTCAACTGTAATATTCAGTAATCGGTAACATGTCCATACTATTACAAATTATCTGTAGTACTATGCTTCCTATAAATTGTTAATTATGTGATTAACTTTCCAAAAAAGCTCGGAGTAAGAATGCTGAAGTGTATAATGGTCTGTCGTTCTCAAGATATCGTTCGAGATTTTACTATTCCAGTATTAGTCTAGGCACAATCATTTAAATAATTTTTGTATTATGTCTAAATGCGTAAGTAAATTTACTATAATTAGCTGTAAACAATTTCTTATATTTCTTATCCACTATCTACAGTTTTTAATGTGGTACTAAGTTTAAATTGCGAAAGCATTCTTATTCATATTATTATCATCTCATATCAATATTCATAAAAGCGCTTCCGATTGATAGTCAAGAGTATTTTAGATATGAAATACGTGTTTTTGTATTAAAATTTATATGAGTAAAATTTATTTTAACCTATGTAACTGGTAGTAGAGTATTACAATTATTTTTAATTAGTTGGAAAATATCCCCCTCTGTTTGTTTTTATTACTAATTGTGTTTGGCATTTTTCTGACTTTTTTAAAATTAAACCCTTATAAATTATATTTATTTATTTTGATTTTTAATTACTTGAAGCAAATTTCTTATACATAATAGTATGCTCGATATTATACAATAATTACAAAATGATATTGTTCTGTTTTAGTGTACCTAATAATAAATAGTTATAGTAAAAATGTTATGTTAAAGTAAAAAATGTTAATTCTTGAATTGCTGTTATCAGTCTATTGACAGTAGTCAAGATTTAAACTAGTTTTTCTTATCCTAATGATTAAAAATATTACATTTTGAAATATTGAATGGATTTTGTACTTGATTTGGTTTGGAATCTAACAATACCGGGTGCGTCTCAAAAGTGGCTCACCCCCTATAACTTTTTTATTTTATCAGATAAAAAAATGAGATTTGGTATGTTAGTATGTGACATAAATTAGGATTGATTGACGTATTCAATTCTTTTCGGTCACTTCCTGTTTAACCGGAAATGACTACCACTTTCTATTTTTAAATGAGACCGACGGTATTTTTTTACTTTATTCGATAGAAAATGACATTCTGAATAGAATGACATATCATTCGTCAACTTTTGACATTTTGGCTTAATACAAAATTGAATTTTAAATTTCCATATAGAGTGCCATGGCTGTGTTAAAAACACTAATTTTTAATCAAGAAGCCTTGGAAAAATATATTTGATCGTCTAATGTTATTCGTGTCTTGTCCTGGCCGGTTAAAAGATGCCCTAATCGTATTTTTAATCATATCTCAATTTTTTCAAATGGAACGAGGGTAGCAGCTCATTAGCATATTTGGAAAAAGTATTTTTTTACGAATAATTTGGTGCTACACACTTTCGAGTTAAATTGTCGTTATGATCCGCATGTTACAATTTCAAATAACCCATATTCTAAAATGTCAAAAGTTGACATATGATATGTCATTCTATTCAGAGTGTCATTTTCTATCGAATAAAGCAATAAAACACCGAGGGTACCATTTAAAAATCAAAAGTTGTAGTCATTTCCGGTGAAACAGGAAGTGACAGAAAACAATTGAATACGTCAATCAATCATAATTTATGTCATATTATATTAATATACCAAATCACGATTTTTTATCTGAAAAAATATAAAAGTTATAGGGGTGAGCCTCTTTTGAGACGCACCCGGTATTTTTATATAGGTACATACATTAAAGATGGAGGCCATAGCAGCGTTGCTAGAGCGTTAACCAAAAATGTAATAACTAATCTTATGAAATTGTCAAGAATTTGAAGAAAATGTAATTATTTTAATTTAATATATTTATTAAAGGAAATTAAGCTTTCAAATGAATATTATAACTTTTTATCACTAAATTGGTATTAAATGGATTTTAGCATATATTTCGGAACGGACCCATGAGTAGTGATGTTAATATTTCGGAAACTTTTGATTGTTGCAGGAAATTTCTGAAACTTTCGGAAATTTATACATACTTTACATATTTTTTGTTGATACAATGAATAAATTAGATAGACATTTGATACCAACTTGTAAGTGGAAAAAAAAACAATAAACATAATATTAGTTGTTATATTTTTTAAAAAAATAAACAATACATAACTCCTAAAAGTCATAAACATAACATATAACAAAAATTATTTGGTAACATTTGTACTTTGTACATAAACCATGAACTATGACTATGAACTTAAAAAAAAACAAAAAAGCACGAAATATAAATTTAAAAAACGTAAAACACAAATAACTGAATTATTCTATTCCGGAATACTTTCAGGCGCCGAGCTGGTCCCATCTTCATAGGGTATTATAGTAGTAGTAGTAATAGTACTGTCTTCGTCAGTTTTTATTTCCAAATCAGGTATATTTGATGTATCATCTGGTTCTGATTCTATAGGATGAACCTCTATCTCTACGGATTCTAGTGGTTCTGGAGGAGTTTCATGTTGTTGCATATCATGTTCCATATCCACTTTTTGTTTGTGTAGTAATAATTTATTGTTATGAGCTACGAACATTATTTTGCCGGCTCTTTGTGCAGTTAAGCGATTCCTTTTTTAGTATGGATAAAACTGTAAGTACTGAAACTTCTCTCACTGGCTGCAGATGACGTTGGTAAAGACAGCAGAGCAACAGCTAAATATTTCAACTGAGTATTTTTACATATTGCTTGCCACCAACTTAGACAGTCTACATTTTTAACTGACATCCAAACGTAGTCGAGAGCCCATAAACCCGATTTGGCGCAATAATTTGTTACATCTGTAAAAATGGCTTCGTTATTATTGACAAACTGAGGATGTTTGTTGGTGATATTGTTGATAAATTCCATAGCGGCTATGTGTTCTTCATTGTTAAGGTGCTCTCGCAGGAAACAGAGGGGGCCAAGAGATTCGCGGCAAAATGCATTATTTTAAGAGCCATACGTTTTTTATTTTGTAAGGCGGAGAAGCATTCTTTTTCTTCTGATTTAAGAATAGGCATACTTGATAAAGCTCAAGAACCTGACTTACTACATTAAAAAGCGAATATCTAGTTAGATACGCAAAGCTAATGTAAATTATCCTAAGTCGATTGGCTGTCTCGTGAACATTATTCGAAATATTTAGTCATATTTCTTCTGAATACCATTTTGCAAGCGGTGATATTTTTTAGGTAATATAATCTATAATGTTCACTGTAACTGTGAATATACTATATATTGTGTTAATTAGTTTTATTTATACTATATTTTATATAATATATATTTTTTTATAATTTCAGATTCCAGTAGTAATAGAATTGTGGTGAAGAATCCAATTGTCGAGATGGACGGAGATGAAATGACTAGAATAATATGGCAGAAAATTAAGGAATCCCTAATTTTCCCTTATTTAAAGATTGAATGTTTGTATTACGACTTAGGTTTGCCATACAGGTAATCTTCAAAATACAATTTAAATATTATTTCTGTTCTGATATATGTTTTATTACTTTAGAGATCAAACGAATGATCAAGTGACTGTCGATGCTGCCAACGCCATCTTAAAACATAATGTCGGTATTAAATGTGCTACAATTACTCCTGATGAAGCCAGAGTTAAAGGTAAAATTTATAGTACATTGTTACACGTATATTGTTCATATCTATATAGTCCAAGATCCCAGAGCGAATCTGTATTTGTCTTACTTTATTAAAGGATTAATAAGCTCATCTCAAAGAGCTTTTTTACTTTCTATTACGGAATTGCATATATTGCTCGTACAAGTCAAAAACAAGAATAATGGCAGTCTGTGAAGATGTTTTATTTTATATATTACGATTATTTTTTTGGTTTCAGAGTTTAACCTGAAAAAGATGTGGTTGTCTCCTAACGGAACTATCCGTAACATCCTTGGCGGTACAGTATTTAGAGAACCAATTTTGTGCAAAAACATTCCGAAACTTGTACCTGGTTGGACTGAACCTATTTGTATAGGGCGTCATGCACATGGTGATCAATACAAAGCAGTTGATTTAGTTATTGATAAGCCTGGAACGGTAAGAAAAAAGATGTATTATTTAACTATAATCTCTCTAGGGAAAAAATTATATTATATTAATGAAAGTTATATTTCATTTTAATTTAAAAATTAATTGTATTTCCTGATTTTTTTGTATCAATTCGTTTGTTCAACGCTGCGCATGACATGATATATAAAACCTGTAAATTTGATCAAATTAATTTAAAATTCAGCAGATTTTTCCAAAATCGCTGGTACATTTTTCCAAATTACTTTACGACGATTTATATTTTCTCTGCCAGTTTTTCATACTAAAAACATTAGTAGCCGAAACAAAAAATACAATTATCAACTTTTAATTTTTAATATAGAAATGAATATTTATAATGTATGTTTTAAGTTCTTCATTTATCTTATATCAGAATCCTATAGGCTTGGTGCATTCTCCGCCATAACTGCCACCATCAGAGAATACTGTAATCAGCGGAACTAAACAAATACACGGGTTTAAATAGCGAATACACATAATACTAGCTAATAATAGCGAATATAATCAAAATTCTAAAAATATATATAAAAGTAAAAAAGTAAATATTTTGATATCTTGAGAGGATCTAAGTTAATCTATCTATAATTTATTTATAAAAAGAGAATAAATTATAATAGATAAGATCTATTATAATTTATTATTCAAGCTAATAAAACTTTTTAGATGAGTACAACTACGGTAGCGAGCATAGTTTTACGCACCGGTTTTGTTAGTGGGGACATAACTGGGGCTATTTCGGCTATAACGAATTTTTTTAAAGATACATAATTATAATTTTAGAGGATGTTTTTAAAAAAAATTAAGCACTAATTGATTATTAAAAAAACTATACCATTAATATTAACAAATTAAATTTTATCCTCTCATAATTATTTCTTCTTCTGTGCTCATAGTATATGCTTATTTATTTTTTTATTATCTAATTGGCACTATGTTTACTCACGTCGTTGATTGAAGAAATAAGAAGATGCGCAATCTTATGGGCTATTTCATGGCACAAAGCCTGTCCAAGATGTATCTGGCGCTATGATCTGGCGTTACCGTCACGCTTGAGCACAGCTAACTGAGCGACTTATGCAAATTCCTTCAGAAGATTTATATACCCATTTCACCGGCTTGGCACAGAATACAGTTTGGAGTCGATATTCTTAGTTAATATATATATATATATATATATATATATATATATATATATATATATATATATATATATATATATATATATATATATATATATATATATATATATATATATATATACCGTATGATCGAATAAAAACGGCGTCAACGATGGCTATGAAATGAAGATCGCTGTCATTTTATATGTAAAATTATATGGGAAATGTCATCGATCGTCATTTCCAAGCCAACTGGACGCCGTTTTTTTTCGATCATACGGTATATACGCCGTCAGTCTATCCCATAGCTCTGCGCCCCTGCGCGCTGATAGTCGTTTACAGTGCAGCGGATAAAGAATACTGTATCGTAGTTCTGCTTTCAGTCGACAGAGTGAGTGGCTGCCGGAGACAGTATTGCCAGAACTACTGATTAATCCGTAGATTTACGTAGTAATACGTTAATAAAACGGATTTTTTTTTCATTAAACAATTTAATATAATATATGATTAAACAAAGAACGGCGCCAGAGTTGGCTTGGAAATGAAGATTTTTGTTATTTCATATGTAAAATATTATGGTACATGCGTCGTCAGTTTCTTGTAAATTCTTTAGAAACTTACGATAAATAATAACTGTTTAAATAACCGAGATACAAAACATCCTTAACATGGCATCTTTGCTTTGGTTTCATAAAAAAGTAGCAAGCTATTGCAAAAATCGTTTTTTCTATGTCCGCTCATAAACAAGAAACACCATAAAAAATACCCATTAATCTTACAAAATACACTTTAATCAAAACTTTATAAGGTTTTTTTATAGGTAGAAATAGTGTACACTCCAGATAACGGCGAAAAACGCACTCATCTACTTTATAAGTATAAAGGACCTGGTGTAGCTATGGGAATGTACAATTTGGATGCTAGCATCGAAGGTTTCGCCCGTTCATCATTCCAGATGGCTCTTCAGAAACGCTGGCCATTGTATTTGTCGACCAAGAATACTATATTGAAAAAATACGATGGAAGATTTAAAGACATATTTCAAGAAATTTATGAAAAGTAAGTTCTTATTGATTTTCTCTCTTAATATAGAACAAAATGCGTAAATAGATTATTGTATGTACGTGTGTGTATTATAATATTTATATAATAATCTACATATCATTTTAAAAAATAAACAACTGTAATACACGCTTAAAAGTTTTATCGCAAACCTGAATAAAAATAATTTGTTATTTTATGTAAAAAACGGTATTATCAATTGACAAAGATATTTATCGCCCAAAATGGCAAAGAGCCATAAATAAAGGCGACTGCTTTTTTTAGCTCAATTTTTGCTTTGGTTTTAGAGAATATAAATCCAAATTTGAAGCTCAGAAGATTTGGTATGAACATAGATTAATTGATGATCAAGTAGCCCAAGCCTTGAAGTCTTCAGGTAATTTAATTTGAAGTTTTATGCAAAAGTAATATATAATAATACATTTTTTAAATTCACAATACCCCAATATGGGGACTTAACAGTTCTTTAAAATTTTTATATATTTATTTTAACATTTGTTTTATGAATTCCTTATTACATCTGACGAATAGGTTAATTAGGATAAAATGTTTTGTACAATCTGACTAGTATTCATTAGGCATCTTGAAAGAATGACTGAAAACAAGCGGTCTTTAGCAGAAATGTATCATCATATAATGTGTAATTATATAAGAGTTTTTTGCCTTGAACTGCTAATATAGAAATTAATTCCACGCTGTGTGCGTCATAATGTGGATCAACCTGCTCTCACTACCGGTTTCGGGGCCCTACCCCATCATCAGGTGAGCTTGGGTATTTCCACAAAATGATGAGCACAGCGCAGAGTATATAAATACGACTTGTCATAAAGTAGCGGTAAGATATTAAGTCCCGCATCGGAAGATAGCGGCCTGCGTGCAATGGTAGTACTTTCGTACCACCGAGGCACAACTATCGATAGTAAATAAAGGCTTTTTTCGGTTAGCCCAAAATATATATTGGAAAATACATTTCTTGCAGTTTTTAGGTATATAATTTATTTTTAGAAATTTATTTTCCATTATAATGTGTAATAATATGCCTAATTCTGATTAGGCATTTTGCAAAGCAACTGGAAGAGATGAGCGCTTTGTAAAATTGTCAGCTTTTGTTTAAAATGCCGGCGTTTTATATTATGCCAAGTCTTTTTGCGACATATAGTATACTGAAACTGAAGCTTACATAAAAACTCTACTTATGCGCCTAGTTCTATCAAACATTAGAGTACTGCGCAGACAGAAGCTCTTAGATTGAAACTTAGAAATGTTTATTATTCGTTTACTAATAGTTGACTATTTCTAGGTGGTTTTGTTTGGGCGTGCAAAAACTATGACGGTGACGTTCAGTCTGATATTGTAGCCCAAGGTTATGGTTCTTTAGGTATGATGACATCAGTGCTCATGTGTCCTGACGGTAAAACCATCGAAGCGGAAGCTGCTCACGGCACTGTCACTAGACATTACAGGTATTTATCATTATTTAATTTTAGGATACAATTTACAAAGTATGATTTAAATAATTAATGATAATTTATCATCATCGTTTAAAGTAAAATCATCATATACAGGGTGACACACCTCATTCGCCTCGGTTGATTATACGAAAACGGAAAGATGTAGAAACAAAATATTTTAAGGGTATATGTGGCAACGCAATGTGCATAATTTAAAATTATTTTGAAATATACAGGGTATGTCAAAACTAAGATCCACACCAAAGTTATATTTTTTCTTATGGAACACCCGGTGTTTTATGTCATATTTGGATCCGTGGACACAAAATAAGGCATAAAAATAAGGGTTAAATATGTTTATAAGCTTTGGTTTTTGAGATATTTAAATATGCATGCTATAATAAAAAAGATTGTCAACACCCTGTACATTGCTTTTAGAATTAATTCTTGTACCAAACCAAACCAAGCCAAAGAAATAAACTTTACTGAAAAATTTGATTGCTTCGTTTAATGTATACAGGGGTATCAAAAATTGCTGGTCTATTTTAAATATTTATTTTACATAAAAACTTTATTATTTCAAACACAACCCCCTATATTTTTTTAAAATAAATCGAAACATATTCAAATGCTCTTTCAAACTATATTAAGATTTGCTATGCCTATCTAGCTCAGATTTTGAATAAAGAGCAGTTTTTCAATAAAACGGCAATCAAGAGAGCTTGTGTCGTCATGGTAAGTTTCTAGTGACAGTTTTTTCTAATAGATATTTTCAAAATCAAAATTAGTTTATGAACTTCTTCGAATTTATACCAGTTTACTTTTATTTAATTTACCTACAATAGTTTAATAAATAATATTTATTAAATATGTATTTATTATTTCATCAAGAATAACGAAGAAGTAGTTCTTAGATTTATTTTACGATCGCTTGTAGATATATGGATTTTGTATAAAAGAACCAATTACGGCAAATTCATTTTTTTCACTTCCGCACAGGTTTCTGCCTAATAAGTTTTTTATAAACCAAACTACCAGCTGTGCGAAATAGGACAAGTAGTTTTTCAAAGTAACGCTTATGAGGAAGATTCCTATTTGCACATCTTTGAGCATAAGCCATTGAGGCTAAGAAGCAATTTTCCTCGCAAAATAAAATGACTAGTAACATATCCATTCGTTCCGCCAACAGATACTGCTTTATTTTTCTTGATAAAATAATGAATACCTACTTATTACACTATTGTATGTAAATTTAAGTAAACTGTTATAAATTGCAAATAATAATGTCCATAAACTAATGTTGATTTTGAAAATTTTTATGGTCACTAGAAAATTGCCATGGCAACACCAGTTATCTTGATTGCCAGGTTTTATTTAAAAATCGTTGTTTATTCAAAATCTGAGCTAGATAGGTATAGGAAATCCTAATATTGTTTGAAAGAGCCTTTTGAATCTGCTTCGATTTATTTTAAAAAATACAGGGTATTGCATTTGAAATAACGAAGTTTTTATATAAAATATCCTTAAAATAGATCAGCATTTTTTGGTACTCCTGTATAAATTTAAAGAGGCAATAATCTTTTTCAGTAAAGTTTGTTTCTCTACCTTTAAACTCAGCACAAGAATTAATTCTGAAAAGTAATGTGTACAGGTTGTTAATCTACTTTACTGTAGCATGCATATTTAAATATCTTTAAATATCTCAAAAACCAAAGATTTTAAACACATTTAACCCTTATAATAAATCCCTTTTTATGGGCCCAAGAATTCAAAAATGAAATAAAATACCAGATGTTCCATAAGAAAAAAATATAACTTTGGTATGGATCTTAGTTCTGAAACACTCTGTATTTTTCAAAATAATTTAAAATTGTGCACATTGCCTCCCCACATGTACCCATAAAATATTTTATTTCTACATCTTTCCGTTTTCGTATAATCAACCGAGACGAATGAGGTGCGCCACCCTCTATAATAGTGAAAAAAGACACTATAATAAGCGTTTTCAAAAAGAGGACTTTCTATCAAGAATAATAAATTTGGTGTATTATATTATAGAATACTTATTATCGTTTATTCTAGGATGCATCAGCAAGGGAAACCAACATCCACCAACCCAATAGCTTCAATTTTCGCATGGACCAGAGGTATCGAACACAGAGGTAAATTGGACGACACCCCCGATGTTGTTAAATTTGCCCAACGTCTCGAAAAGGCATGCGTTGATACCGTAGAAAGCGGAAAATATACTAAAGATTTGGCAGCCTCTATTGCGGGAGGATTCGATAAAGTTAAAGATGGTATGTTCCTAAATACTCAAGACTTCTTGGATGCCATTGCTGAACAATTGAAACGGACGTAAAACGGTCAGTGGAAAACGGAATTAAGATAATTAATGACTGAAACATGTGCTTCAAACATACAGAAGATAGAGAATCACATCATTTTTCCTAAATATATTTTTACAATATTCACATACTTTTCTTTAGTTGTCTAGGCGATAACCGATCTTTTTGTTACTATTTGTTACGTAATTGAATATATATTTTTTAAGAAATGTGCTTTATTATTGTTATCCTTTATTTATTTCATTTTTAAAGTAGGTAAGTCTATTTACTTTATAAACGATTTCTGTTTTAGTTCCGTGAGATATAAAAGAAACTTAGAAACAAATAGAATCCTGTCATAAATAATCGATTTGATTTAATCTTGTTCTAACGTTGCCCGTCTTGTTTCCCAAGCTTCTTTTTTTATTACTATTATTATACTCACACTATATTGAGCTGCAATTAAAAATGTATCCATGGATGGGATATGCATTTGATTTTTCTGGTGACTTTATTCTGAACATCAATGCCTTCTAGTAGCAGGAAAAACTCCATATTCTACGAGTATTACTAGAACCTTTTTGAAGTCATATAGCAGCAGTGTTTGGTGTTGGGCATTTACAACTTCTATTTATTACTGAGAATTCAGATAATTTGGAATTGTAAATGTATATAAATCTACTGAGTGAAAAAATGTACATTTCCGTGATTTTATACTTAACAAATGAGTATAATAGATAGTTATTTGACTGAAATGAATTGTTACAGTTGAGGGTTGGAACCTTTGGTGTTACACAGCAAAATAAAAACACTAAATCACCACAATACACCAAAAACACTTTTACTTTTACACTGGATGAATATAAACTGTTTATAATCATCTGCTGACGATGCTAAAATGGTTAGCGAAACGCGCGTCCTGTGTAAAAGTAAAAGTGTTTTTGGTGCATTGTGGTGATTTAGTGTTTTTATTTTGCTGAAATTAATTGGTTCAATAAATAAATTTTTCTTCGAAAAAATTATGATGAAACAGTTTTTGTTAAACTTTTAGCACAAAAACATTTCAAATTTATGATTTCAGTCTAATAACTATTTAGTCACAACATGTTTAATTTATATGTCAATGATGGCGGGTATTGATTATTTCGATTCCAAATATCTCGAGAACCATTATTCGTAGCGATTTTTACCAAGAGACCTTTTTTACGTAAAAAACATCGTAAATGTATCGTACTTTTTTACTCAGTAGTTTTATACAGGTACGGTCGAAAAGTTATTACCCTTCAAACCAGTTAGAAAATATGTTGGTGGCGCTCTCTACAAGTAGGAGTCATATTGGCATCAAAATCAATGTCAACTCAATTTTTCATGTTAAAAAACTCTCAGGCATCAATTTTAATCCAAATATTGACGTTAGTTCAGAAATTATTTGAAAAAGTCGAAATAAAAATGAAACTTCTACACCCAGTATTTCCTAAACTAAGCATTTTAGGACATACATTTATACGAACTTATAGAAGTTACGAACTTATTTTTATCTGCAGAATATGCTGCCGAAGTTTGCGGAATACAGTTCGGACCACTGTATAAAGGGCCTGAGGTTGTCTAAAATCATAAAACTCCGTACCCTAAAGGTAAGCGCACATTCATCGGAAGCGGACGGACGTAGCGCATTTTTAAAGCCCAGACGCAAATTTATCGGCAGCAGACGGACAGAGCGCATTGGAACCATCGGATATTTTTCCTGAAATCAGTTTGAATAATGGATTCCTCTGACGAGGAACTGTTTGTAGTGCTAGAACTGGAATCGGAATCCGAGAAAAAAAGGAAAAGAAAAATATGGGTTCACGAAATTAATTTAAAAAGAAGTGTTTGTGGTGAATACAGTCATTTATTTAATGATTTGCTGGTCGCTTTCCATTTCTGCACGACCGGCTATGTCAAATATATGTATCGTTCACGATATACTGACCACCAATGTGTTTTTACTCAAAATTCGTATCAAAATTATGCTATTTTAATTGCTTTTCCATCGGCAAGTCAGGGGCGTAGATAGGTGTATGCTATGGGGGTGGTACTATGATAAGTCGCAAAAAAAATCACCGTCGGAATTTTTTTGTCGAATTAAAACGACGGCGATTTTTTTGTCTTCAAAAAGATATAAAAACATAACACAAAAATTAAAATATAGATTTGTAAATAACATAAACAAAAATGAAACAACGACGTTTATTAGTTAATTTTCTATAAACTATAAATAAAAAACTGTAAACTATCAAAAAACTATAAAAACTATAAACTATAAATAAAACTACAAAACAAAAATCAAGTTTTCTAGTACGTTGTTTGGAAAACCTATCAATAACAGCATCAACATTTTTTTCAATATCTTTATGGATATTGATTAGAGTTAACCCCACTAATCTGTCCTGGTTAATAAGAACACTTTGTGTGCTTTTAATTAGGTCGAACATATTATAAACGATAAATCAACATAATTAAAAGCATACAAAGTGTTCTTATATGTCGGATATTAATTAAAAAAAATCCTTTCATAGTCAATGACTATTTCAATTCTCGTATCTCGTCAAGCGTCAGGGGGGGTACTGTCCCCCAGTACCCCCCCTTATCTACGCCCTTGCGGCAAGTTCCGTCTCGTATCGCACACTTGTCGTCACCGGTACGCAGCGGACGCAGAGTACGGATTTAAATTACAACCGGGCGAATTTTTAGAAATGCTCTCCGTCCGATGCGTACCGATGCCGACTAGTGTGTTTTGCCCCGTTTAAATTTATGCTAGTAATATTTTTCCGCTACGTGCCGTCCGTCCGCTTCCGATGAATGCGCGCTTACCTTAAGGCAGCATCTCATAATGAAATGTGTGTTTTCCTATGTGCAATTAGGAGTTCAACACTTGTTAAAAGAGTCCGCCATCCTAGATCAGCAATTTCCTCTATAGTACTGAGGTTAGTAGGTTCCCCTTGCGGCATTTACTGAGATGACGCCAACTACGTTTTCATTCTACCATTTGCGGATGAGTGTTACAATCTTACAGCCTAGAATCCATACCTGAGATTGTTATTGATGTACTCCTTGAGTATAATTAATGGTGAATCTTGTTTGGTGAATATTGGAGACTGAAGAATATCGTGAAGCTACCAGCCAACCCAATTTTGTAAATGGCAATGTCATTTGGGGGTATAGACTCTCTCTCGGCATTCTCTGCCTGTCGGAGAAAACCATAAACAGCCGACTTAAATAAATACAAATAAGAATTACGTATATACATTCAGGCTGAGTCTTAAATAAGTGCAAATATTTAAAAATCAAATCTTCAATTTTTTTTCGAGAAAAAAACCTTAAAATTTGATTTTTAAATATTTGCACTTATTTAAGACTCAGCCTGTATGTATATACGTAATTCTTATTTGTATTTATTTAAGTCGGCTGTTTATGGTTTTCTCCGACAGGCAGAGAATGCCGAGAGAGAGTCTATACCCCCAAATGACATTGCCATTTACAAAATTGGGTTGGCTGGTAGCTTCACGATATTCTTCAGTCTATTTGGAATCTTTTTTAGTTTTTTAGGTAAAAACATAATATCTTCATAATGTGGCAACCAATGTAGGTAGTAGATTAAATTTACACGAAAAAAAAAACAAAAAGAGATCCAGTGGTTCTCAAAATTTAAGCAAAAAATCATTTTTTTGGAAATTTTCAAAGTAAAATTACTCGATTATTTTGGACTTGAAAAACCGTATAGAGAAAATATGTTTCTTTTATCGAGATCTACCAGCCCTAACAATATTTTCACTTATTTAAGACTCACTCTGTATATTTATTATTCTAAAAGTGTTAGGAAGCATAATTGGTGAAAATTCTAAAAAAAATAAAAAGATAAATATTTTGATATCTTCAGAAGGTCTAACCTGTATTATAAGTTGTTAAGTATTGAAGCTAATAAAACTTTTTAAATGAGTCAACTACGGTAGCGAGGATAGTTTTACGCACCGGTTTTGCTAGTGGTGACACAACTGCGGCTATTTGGGCTGTAACGAAAAAAATAGTGCCTACTGAAAAATGTAAAATTTATGCAAATTTCTTAGAATAATCTTTCATATTATGTCCAAAATTATACTCATTATCGATGAATCCCATGAATTACTGTAGGTACCTATGCATCTATGCACAACGAACAAAAAATATCTGTTCATTTATTACACAAATGTATTAAAGTCGATTAATCTGGTTTTCTACAAAGATATCATAATAAATGTTTTTGTATTCTGAAGATTGCGTTTGAATGTCGTGAATCGTGAAGACAATAAATAAGCATTTATCTTTATTGTTAAATTCCGCAGCTTTATCGCTCTTCGATTAATGATTTGCCAGAGCCAAGACCTCCATTATCTTATCCAGCAGTAATAGCTAACACTGCTCACTTATTTTGGTAGAAATATACGACGTAAGACGTTTATGAAAATTGAACAAAGACCGGTCAAAAAATGCGAGAATTAGTGTGCGTGAAAGATTTTGAAGACTACGCTTACAAAGTGCTACCTAGAAACGCTTTGGACTATTACAGGAGTGGTGCGGGCAGGGAAGAGACATTAAAAGAAAACAGAAGAGCTTTTTCAAGGTATGTACTTATTTGTCGAGTTTTATTGATATTCGACATGCTTAGCACTTAATACTCTGCCATATGTCTTTTTAAAAAAAACAATATTTCTTTAATGAATTATTTTTCTTCTCAATTGTTGTTCTGTAGGCCAGTCAAATAGGATTTATTCAAGAGATTACTTGGAAAAAAGTGTTGGAAAGCGAATTATTGTTTTTATTACGAAACAAATTAAACTATAAAGCCACTGCCATGTTTCACTCTGTATTTAGCGCTTCAAGACCATAGTTATTTATTTCCCCTATACAAATTGGACTGGGTGCATTGCTGTGCACTATGTGGGCATATTTGAAGTGAAACTTCTTATTAACAGCTATTAAATTAAAGGATTTTAAGGACATATTCGAAAGAGTGTAGTTTGAAATACTGAAAAAGGAATAAATTAAAAATTAATAAATAATTTGATTCTCTTTCACAAAATTTGTATTAAAATGACCGTCTGTCCGTCTGAGGATTCTATTCGGGTCTCCTTATCCATGTACCGAGTTTGGTTCCAATCGACCCATAATTAAGAAAAATCCTAATGATTTCGTCCGTTTAGAGGTATCGGTTCGAAACTTCGAGGGCGTCATCCTGTAGCCCGTCCACAATTTTGCCGAAATCTGACCCACATTTTTCTTCAATATCAAATCCGTAGTCCCACCCTGATGAAGATGTAAACGAAACGTCGATCCAACTTTGCAGGGTGGGACCGTGTGCATTATCGTTCACGTAGCCCAGCTACTTACCAAATTTGGTCGCGATCGTACGACATCAACTTTTGACGTTTCTTACGTCAAAACTAACTGTCACAGTGACACGTGTCCTACACGGTCGAGTTGGCCTTGGTCCAATCTATCGACATTTTTTCGCCATTGATGATTTTTATATTGCACGAAACGTCGTCAAAATATCATAAAAAGATAGATTATCTACATTCCGAGTTTCATTCCCCTAGCAGTTACGATGCTCCCAAGACCCATCCCAACTTCCTAATTAGCTTACCACTTTTTCGATCGTTATCACTTTTCGTGACGCGTGTCGTGACGCTAGCTCGTGTGCCACGGCCTTGAATTTTTAATCCCAGCGCGCGTAAAGAAGTTTCACTTCAAAAATCAGTCAGTCAAGAAGGTCCAGGACGTTCTGATAAGCCTAGCATATACTCATGACTTAACGTGGTTTGGTTTGGTATGTATCATGTACTCAAACAGCCTCCTTACAACTACCTGGCAGACTTGTTTGTCAGTTGAAAAGAGCAAGGCGACAGGTCAAAACTTTTGTTACTTTTGGTTAGTTGCTATATTTCAAGACTCGGGACATAGTAGCTTGTAGCTTTATTCTACAATCTAAATTCTAAAAATTCTTTATTATACAATCTTAAAAAGTGGTATAATACCACTTTTTAAGATACATATATCATAGAGGGGTATAGAAGGCATACAAGCTATTTTCTTGGCATGTACTTGATCAAATTTCAAATTTAGCATACACTTTAACTTTAAACCCACAATTTGTTGCTCTGTAACAATCGTTGTATTATTTAGTTAAAATGGTGTTTTCCATGTGACGGACGATTTAATGTCACTTTAATGCTTTTTCAGCCAAGTGACTAACAGTGGCTAAATATCATCGTTCCTCAACATTCGATTTTAGCCAGACTACTGAAACAGATTGAATATGGTACTCGTTCGACGTAGAATTTAAGTTTCTTTTATTTGCGTTATAGTCGAAGTTCTAGCGAAATGTTTGCTAAAACGGAATATTTTGAAACTATAAACAAAAACCCGAAAAAAATCCAATAATTTCGCCATTTTTTGGGCTTCCTGACGCGAGCGGCGCGGCGTTCGAGCCACCGTGCAAACCAAACACATCGCGTGAAATTAATCAATCAAAACAAATTAGCCTTCCAACATTTTTTTCTAATTGAAACATTGTCTACAACATTCAAAATATTTCTTTCTAAATTACCCTTCTAATTTGATTGGCCTGATGTGTACTGTTTATACCACTTATCCGGCCAGATGATGGAGTATATTGTTGTATAAACATGAATTTATATTGGGTTTATGAAAATTTTGTAATAAACTTAAAACCACTGTCATGAAAGACATGTGCAAAATACAACATCTAGAAAAATACTTTAATAATAATATTTGGGTAACAAGTGGGATACCTAAGAAATTATATCGATTCGATATCCAAAACATCTGAATACACAATCTACTTTTAAAATAAAATTGCATACTTTTGTTGAATATCTAGATTTAAAATTGATACATTTTATATTTCAAAACTTGTTGTTAAATAAATGCAAGTCGGTGGGCGTAATCATACAGGTTCTCTGATATATTACTTAACCCGATCAACAATCGCCAATTTTATCTTTGACATTCGGCAATATATAAACTGTTTTATATATGGAATATTTTTTCATTTATGTTAATACAATATTAAAAACAACAGCTATAAGATATTGTTTCACAATCTTCCTTTCATTAATCTATGTGTTTTATCAATTAACTCTGACATAAAAAAAATAAATAAAATATTCCGGATCACATATCCGTCTACAATTCAAAATCTAAGAGTAAATTTTTAGAAACTTTATTTTTTTTATGTATATGATTATGATCTTATACATACGAAGTGGTTAAATGTTGTGAACGTAACAATTGGTAAACACAGGCTCGAGTACTCGATTATTGAAATAACCGACATCGCTCGATTATGAACAAGCGACGAACGCATGCAATATTTTATCAGTATTTTTGGTAAAATATCTTCAAACAACAGATTGTTCTTTTGATTGGGACCATATTGTTATAGGACTATACCACGTTATCTGTAACTGTATGATAAAATTTTACCACCTACATCGCCAAGGCTTCGATGAACGATCAAGCGAAACTACTCATCGCTCGTCGCTTGTAGTTTGCCATCACCGAAAGAATATGCGCTCTGCGCACGCAGCTTACTACTTGGCGTTACGAGTACAAGTACAAGCGACGGCGACGGCGAAAACCGTATATTTAAATACGAGCGAAATTTCGCTCGAGTGATCGCTTGATTATTGAAATCGCTTGAAACTCGAGTACTCGATTATTTAAATTCATTGGTTTTCCCATCACTGGTCATCTGACACGACCTCTCCTCATTTATTATTCCAGTTAAAAAACTTTTTAGATGAGTTCAACTACGGTAGCGAGCATAGTTTTAATCATCGGTTTTTGCTAATGGGGCATAATTGGGGCTATTTCGGCTATAACGAAATTTTTTAAAGGTACATAATTTTAATTTTAGAGATGTTCATAAAACATATAATCAGTAGCTGATTAAAAAGAGTATACTTTTAATATTGCAAATTATATTTTATCCTCCCATAGTATGTCTATTTAAATTTTGGATTATGTGTGTTACGAGCACTTTGTCTACTCACTTGTTTCGTTGAACTGCTCGAATCCATTTTTGCTATTGATCAAATCGGTGTGGGAAACTATGAAGCTATAAAATGTTGTTTCGGAAGAGTATTGAATATCCGGGAAAGTTGAGTTATTGAATTGTATTGCACCTAACAACGCCTTAATTACGCCTACAACTCCTTTAGGCGTTACCATTTTTTCGGCAATTTTATTAATAGGTATTTAAAATTGTCACAAATGACAATGAATGATTTATAGTTTCAAACTAAAATACTTAAATATTGTGATAAAACCACGATTTGTGGAAAAATAGATCTGATTGTCTAATGTTTTTAGTGTCCTGGCCGGTTAAAAGATGCCCAAATCGTATTTTTATCCATATCTCAATTTTTTTTCAAATAGAACAAGGGTGGTTCATTAGCATATTTGGAAAAAGCATGTTTTACGAATAATTTGGTACCACACACTTGGCATTTCGTGTCAAATTGTCGTTATCAATCGCATGTTGCAATTTAAAAAAAAAACATATTCAAAAATGTCAAAAGTTGACACATGATATGTCATTCTATTCATAGTGTCATTTTCTATCGAATAAAGTAACAAAATTCGGTGAATGAAATTTTCCGGTGAAACAGGAAGTGACCGAAAACAATTGAATACGTCAATCAATCCTAATTTATGTCATATACTAACATACCAAATTTACGATTTTTTATCTGAAGAAATAAAAAAGTTATATGTAGGTGGTGAGCAACTTTTGAGACGCACCCGGTATACAAACCGTATATTTCGAAGGAAGTGTTGACTTTTATTTTATATTTATTTAGTAGTATAATAGTTACATTTGTGTTGTTATTAAATGCATTTTAACAGCATTTAGATGAACAATTTTTATACGACTATATTATATAGGTATACGCCTGCACTATATTTTGTGTATTCTATTCTAGATATAAACTTCGTCCCCGATGTCTAAGGGACGTGTCCAAAAGAGACCTATCCACGACCGTGATGGGACAGAAAGTTTCCATTCCAGTGGGGATTTCACCCACGGCTATGCAAAGAATGGCTCATCCAGAGGGAGAGTGTGCCAATGTGCGAGGTACTATTTGCCATCTCTAAAAATAAATTTCTTATATATTATCATATATTATCATTGTATCATTACTCATAATATATCAGAAATTTTAAATATACTATAATACTCTCTTGGTCTTGATCTGCAGGGTCCAGTCTTGGTCTTACTCTTGCGCAAGACTCTTGCAAGTCTTGATTTTTTTAATAACTGTTTACTTAGTATTCTTTCTGCAAAAAAAATCTTTAAATAAATAGTATTTTTGGTCATTTAATGCAAATAATACTTTAAAGAATGAAATTATTAGAATATTTGTCTGACGAAAATTTCTAATTTCCGTACTATACCGGGTGCGTCTCAAAAGTGGCTCACCCCTATAACTTTTTTATTTTTTCAGTTAAGCAAATGATATTTGGTATGTTAGTATATGCCATAAATTAAAGTTGATTGACGTATTCAATTGTTTTCGGTCACTTCCTGTTTCACCGGAAATGGCTACAACTTTTGATTTTTAAATAGCACCAAACCAAATCAAAAGTTGTAGTCATTTCCGGTGAAACAGGAAGTGGCCAAAAACAATTGAATACGTGAATCAAGCCTAATGCATCCCAAGTAGCATTTTCACGACTTGCGACCACATGTTTACTAAACACAACGTTGGATTAGTTACAAAAAATAGTTAGCTCCCTACCTTCGGTATTAAAATAAATTTAAACGTTTTTATAACGTTGTGCCGACGTTGAACTAGTACTAGAGCAAAGTAGAAGCTTCTGCGACGTCGAATAAACGTTGTCTTCTAACCTTTTTTGCTTAAGTGATCTTTAGGTGATTCGGACAACGTAGTTACAACGTTGGACAATATATAGTTTTCCGACGTCAGTTTCAGGACCTATTCCAACGTTATGCAAACGTCGTTTGTTTTACTAATTTCAACGTTGTTTAGATTTCCTTATTCTTACGTTGGTAGGACGTCGAGTCACTACCTTTTTGCAACTGTATTGAACCATAACCTTAAATCTTAAATTTTCACTTCATTGTTCTGTTCAGTCAGACAGTTCAGTGCTGTTTTTGTTTTTATAAAAAAAACTTAATTAAAATGGGACATAAGAAAGGTACATATAAAACTAAATTTAAATATACATCGCCATATATTACCGATAATTTATCCACTCCCTCGTTTATTTAGATTATAGAGTGCGGCACAAGCTAGACTCTAGGATGACTAAATTAGGCAATCTTGCGACGAGTATACTACCTGTTAAGGCCGAACTGCGACTTTATTAGTCCAGTTTGCGACTACTCGAACTACTCCATCTTAATCTCCAAAACAACAAAGTGAAAGCCGCCATGTTGTTAAATAAGAAAATATTTCGTTCCTAAAATAGCAATTCCTGCTTTTTGAATACATTAACTTGAAATATTTGATCCTAAAAAACACGAGGAAACAATTTTTTCGACTGCGAATAAATTATTCTCATTTTACTAAAAAAAATAAATTCAAGAAAATTTTTAAAACTTTTTTAATTTTAAGGCCCATTAGTGTTTTTCAAAGTAGAAACAATACATTTATCAATAAAGTTGTTTGCGTTTAACTTTTTTGCCTTGGGTAACGAGTTACAGAGTCGGTTAAAGTATATCAATAATTCTGATCTTCAAACATCCTCCACACTTAAATACTTTTATTTTGTTTTCCTTCACTGCCATCTGACATATGTCTCTAACTAAATCATAAAAATAATATTTTTACTATAATTATCCCAATTTAGGATAAAACGCGACTTAGACGCCATATTAGTTTTGTATTTCTGTGAATTAGGATTTTAAACAACGTTGCAGTTTGTACTAAATTAGGCTTCTAGCCAACGTCGGTATACAACGTTGTTTCGACCCAAAAATTATTCTCCAAACTAGTGCAGACTAGGGTTGGCACGAGGTTGTGCCGACGTTGCGCCCCGACGTTTGGTCGCGTGACACAACGTTGTCCCGACGTCCAAATGCTGCTTGGGATGTCATATACAAACACACCAAATCTTATTTTTTTTATCTGAAAAAATAAAAAAGTTATAGGGGGTGTGCCACTTTTGGGTCGCACTCGATATTGAATCAGCTTTCTTTCTTTAAAATGTTTTGCAATAGTCATCGGAAAACACTATTTGTAATAAATCAAAACCATAATTTTGAAGAAATAGTAATTTCTTATATCATATAAACGTGAACATAGTGCAAGACCGCAAGAGATCAAACGCTATCAACGCAATCTTGCAGATCAAACACTAGTAACTTGGCTTTTTGTGCAAGACTGTGTTGTGTGCAAGTGCTGCTCATCACTAATTTAGAATAGAAAATCACAAACAGAAAATCTATTTTTTGTGGAATATTGGGGGTTACCTCGTAATATCAATTGTTAATAATGACATTGAAATTTTCAGCTGCACAAGCTATGGGAACGGTATTTATTTTAAGTACAATAGCTACTAGTAGTGTAGAAGAAGTAGCAGAAGCAGCACCTCAATGCACCAAATGGTTTCAACTCTATATTTATAAAGACAGGTTAATATATTTAGGAATATGCTTATATCAAAATAAATATACGATTTTTTCCAGAGAATTGACAAAAAGTTTGGTAAGGCGAGTTGAAAAAGCTGGCTTCAAAGCATTAGCGTTAACTGTAGATACTCCTATTTTTGGACTTAGATTAGCAGATATGAGGAATAAGTTTCAGTTGCCATCTCATTTAAAGTAAGTAAAATAAATAAAGAAACTTAAATTGATTATATGGAATTATTGCCAGTTAAGGATTGTTTTTTTATTACAAATAGGGAATATCTATATTGGATACCAATTAAACTTTTAGTTAAGTAATCGAAGCCGCGGTTTTTAAATTCATTGTCGCCAACAATTGACATATTCGGCGCGGGCTCACTAACTGGAATATAAATTTCCCGCTGGGGATTCCGTAGCTCTGCTGTAAAAGAACTTGCCAAATTTATTTAATTATTTTTTGACATTGTCATTCGTTTTGACACTTTAATTTTGTATTACGAGTCTTTGGTTTAAATAAATTTGTTGTGATACTTTAAGCGTCTTTTTACTAGCAGACCTTGCGGTCGAACATTGTTCTTTTTAGAACTTTTTTTAGTGCTAAGTGTACAAGATAGCTTAATAGCCGTAAAAAATCATCGCAACTTTATTAGAATATTTTGAACGAGAAAGCGGTAGTAATGACCCTTTATGTCCCTCAAGTACTGTTAAAAAGGTGAGTTTTTTGTTGACTTAAATAATAACTGTTTATATATTTATAATAAATTATAATATATTATAATTTATATTATAATTATAATTATAATATAATTTATTTTTGTTTCCTAAAATATTTTGATTCAAAGAAAATATGTAAGATGGGCAACGCCGTGCCGGTGGAGCTTAATCACGTCACTAAAAATTTATTTAATATGAACTATACAGGCTCCGGCAATATAGTGCGTCGGGCATCTGAGAATAAAAAAATCTGGGAATTTCGTTTAAGTGCAAACCTAAAGTATGTATTAGGACGTATTTCAGGAAAATATTTTAACTTAGGGTGGCTCAAAAATGTGTGAGTGGATCGGGATGATTTTTTTAAATGGAACACCCTGTATCTTATTGTAGTTTTGGCTTCCTTTTAGATCACTTTACACAACCCTAAGATATTAGTAAATATATTTCGATCATTTCAGAGATATTAATAAATAAATAAAAAAAATATTTTTTTCAACCTTTCTTAAAAAAATTATTACAAATACAAGAACTGTCCTGAAATCAAAACTATATTAATTACTTACTTTAGATGGTCTGCACTTACTTTGCTATGAATATGGTAATCGTAAATCATACAGGGTGTTCAAAATTCTACGCCAAACTTTCTAAAATATAAAATAATTTTTCTTCGTTTTTTCAAATGGAACACGCTGTATATTATTTTGTAAATAGATGGAGAATTGAAAAATGAACATTTTTTGTATTTACTATTTATTTAGTATTTTATTTTTGATTTTATTATACATTACTAAATGTTTATCTTAATACATAATAACTTGAACATCACAATACACAAACCATCCAATAACATAAACAACAATGATAACCTATTCCCGAGGTTACTGTTATAAAGAATTCAAGATCACCACGCGGATCCCCGTTAAATTGCGTTTGCAAAAGCGCCCCGTTTCTATTTTTGTTTGAATTTAATTGCTCGTCGAGATAACCCTCTCGTATGCTATTTATTTTTGTGCTATGTTACATAACGAGAACAAATTCATTTGGATTAAAGTGAAATATTGTTAACTTACTATGATTGATTCTAAGATAAGTGTCCACTAATATCTTACTGTGTCCAGTCCTTATTTTGATTCAGTTTGAGACGTGTTTATTTTCTTGTTAAACATTATAAAGTATTAAATAAAAAAATGAATCTACAACATTATAACACTTTTCACGCCAATAAAGAGTGGCCACTCGTGAGTTTGAAAGGAAAAACTAAAAGGAAAAACTATTCCAGTTCCCACTCCATGCAACGGAGCAGCCTTGACACTTGCGGCTTCAAAGGGTCACGCCAGCTTGGACTTCTTGCCCTTCTGGCATGATACAATAAACGAAAGATAAGATCCTTGGCGGTCGCAAATCGGTCCGCGCATGACGTCACCCGGGTAGTAATTTTCTGTTAAGCTCTCCCAACGCTCCCCCAACTACATGCGCAATATCTTATCTTAAAAGATCCTTGGCGGTCGCAATTGGTTCTCCGCGCGCATGACGTCACCAGGGTAGTAATTTTCTCTTAAGGTACGCGCACACTGACCAGAGCCGCACGCGCCGCATCGACCGAAAAGAAATATTGTTTGTGTTACTTTCAATGAAGGTGCGCACACTAGCCAGAGCCGCACGAATCGCATCGACGAAAATGCGGCCAGCATTGTTGGGCCAGAATGATTTTCTGTAAATGCGGCTAGTGCTTCTGACGTCACACGCAATTCTTTCCACTCTACGTAGCGTAGGTAGCCGAAGAGGAGATTAGAAATTCAATATGCTAAGAAAGTTCGCAAATTTTTCATGGCTCATATTGAAATATTGAAAAATTTTTAGTTCATCCTCAATTAAATAATAATGTGGATGTTTGCAAATATTGTGAACCTATAACGTTCGATTCTTTCTCGTGATTTCTTCTTCTTCTATTAGCAAGGAGTTCATAATTATTTCTTGTTCGTTGTCATTAATTGTCGAGAAATATTAAAAAACAAATACGGGTGTAGTAGGGGCAAAAAGAAACAAAATAGCGAATAATGCGGCGCGTTCGGTACGGCTCAGTGTGCGCGACAAGAAAAAAAAGTGCGGTTCGTGCGGCGCATTGCAGCGAGTGCGGCTCCTGTCAATGTGCGCGTACCTTTAAGCTCCGCCCACTACATGTAATATCTTATCTTTGTTCACTGTATCCTTTTGGCTTCTTGCTTCTTAGGGCTCTTCCTTCAGTGATTAAACTTTATTGTTGAGCAAAACTTCGTTAAAACGTCAGCAACATTTAATTTGAGCTAGAAACATTTTCTGGAAATTTTTTTTAAAAAACTGGAAATTGGAAACATACTTAGTATATTTTATGTTTTTTTTATGTTTTATTACTATAAAACGGCCCAGCTACGTCAATCAGTTCCCGTTCAATCACAAATGTTAGACGATATTTTTTACACGAGTGAACATCTCCGTCCTGCTCTTGTTCAAAGGCAAGAGTGAAAAATTGAAACGCATTGCTTATACACTCATATGGGTAAGAGTTTGCTGGAGTAATTTAGAGGCTCGATATTTTCGTATTTACTAAGAGTGGGTTCCAGGTGGGACCCTCCACTGTGGCCGCAATGGCCTATTATGGCTCAGTTGTACAGGATAATCCGATTTTTTATTTGTAGATTCTGCGTAAAATTCCATAACTTGTTTATAATATAACGTTATATAGGTACCTGAAATTAATAGTTTTTGTAATGTTTCAACAAATGTTAAATTTCAGTATGATAAAAAATTGTCAGTAATGTCATTATTTTTGAAGTTGGACAATTAAAATGTGGTAGAAGAATTTTATAGAGATATAGAAAATAAGTAAAAGATATTTAAATACGTAAAGATATTTTTTAGTTAGATGCTACAGGGTGTTCAAAATATATTTATGAATTTCAACTAGATACTTAAAATTAAAAAATCACATTTTTTGAAATGGTACACCCTATATATTATCATTTTTTCTAATATATTTTACAAAATTCCTATTTTTAATAGTTAGCGTTCTAGTATTCATATCAACGACACGTTGTTCCTATTTCCTGGTAAACTGAGCAGTTTCTTACAATGCCGAATCTTCATTGTACGTCCATTTTGTTGCTTTAAACGTTTTCAACTCGGCTTAACTATCCGAAAATATGTTTATTATTTCCCGGCGTATTATCGCTCTTCCAGCAGATGTCCACAGGTTTCAATTTTTGATCCGTCCAAACCAACACATTTTTCAGAATCTCATCCGACTGTAAATCGTCTACATGGGGCACTAGTATGGTGGGAAGCGGTACTTAAAGAGACTAGAAAATGCCTCACAAAAGTACAGCAATTAGTAGCTCTAGGTATAACTGGAGCAAGGAACAACACAGCGCTAGAAGTAATGCAGGACTTGCAATCAATCAACTGGCTCATGAACGATCTAGCTATTAAGGATGCCCTAAGATTAAGTAAATCCAATCTGTGGACCAGACCAACTACGATCACTCGTAATTGCCAATGATATTCGCATTCCAACTAGAGAAGAATGTGAAAGCAACCTAATAATGAATACTCAAGAGATAGCAGTCTACAAAGATGCTTCCGTAACTTCAGGAGGCTTATTCTCAGAGAAACTGGACATTCGGACTCTTTAAGGCTATCGGATGGCTGTAATGTCCTACAAGCAGAGTTTTATGCTATAAGGAAGCGGCGAGTTGTATACGAGGGAAAATCGCTAATAAACCAATAGGAGCTTTAGTGATATAATTTGGCAGTTTGGGCGTTTTAAAAAACATCACCATGCAATCAGGGAGATCGAAAACTGTGATGGACTACCGAAAAGCTGTGTCGTAGCTGCGTCAAGGCGGGGTCACTGTGCTGGGTGCCAGGTCACAACAATATGGTGGGCAACCAAGAAACGGACAGACTCGGCAAAGACGGGGCCAGGTAAAGGCCGTGGTAGATGACCCACCAAGGAACTACCATGAAAGCCAAGTAGCAAGAGACGTGGCAACACCGTGAGAATTGCGCTACAGCTCGTAGACTGTAGCAAGTGGTTGATAGCAAAAAGAAAAAATAACTGCTAGAGCACAAAAAGAACCTAGTACGCATAATTGCAGATGTCGTCCCTGGAAACTGCCCTACGGAGGTAAACTTCGTAAGATGAAAGATTTCCAACGACGATTACTGCAGAGAATGCGGAGAGAAAGAAAAACCATAGAGCACCTGCTGTGCTACTGTCCGGCACTGGAAAACCGACGCTTTAAAACTTTAGGGCACGGTTTTTTGAAGGGACTGGAGGAAGCAGCAGAAACCAACATCAGCGACATCAGTAACTTTGCAAAGAGCTGAAAGTGCTTTAACGTAATGAAAGAATGAGAGGAAGGTTTGGTACAATAATACAGGTGTATCGCAATGGGCCCAATGCCTCCGAGGTCTGAGGGCTCTGAGCGATCAAACAGGATCCCAAAACCAAGCAACCTAACCTAACCTAAATCATCTACTAATCGGTTATGTAGAAACTTGGATGTTCTTTGGCGTATTCGTACCATATTTTAGAGAAGAGGTTATCAAATTTGTTTTTCTCGTAGATCACTTAAGTTGATCCACTAAAATCGACTCTTGAGAACGCGCTTTTTTATTCAGCAATGATCATACACGTTAGTTTCATCACGCGATGACCGTTCATTTTTTTTTCATTCATCGTTTTCATTCTTAAATGATTATATTCGTTTTATAATGATATACTTTCACTTTCCTGAACTTAGCATCAATGAGAGTGTATTAAACTAATGAAAAATTAAAATGTTGCAAGCTGTTCATTGACATGGAACAGTTTTCATCAGTTTTTTTTTCAGTATAGCACAAGGGGCTAAAAATATCTATAGAAAAAATGAAAATATAATGCGTAGTTAACTAATGAATTTACACTTGAATTGTTCCAGATTGGCTAATTTTATCGGCAGTAAGGCCTCAGTGACGAACGAAAAGGGAAAACTGACTGGTTCCGCTATAAACGATTTAGGTAGCTTATTTGACGCGACGCTAGACTGGCGTGACATCGCTTGGCTGAAATCGATAACAAAACTTCCCATTGTCCTCAAAGGTATTCTAACAGCCGAAGATGCCATTATTGCAGCCGATGTCGGCATTGCCGGCATTCTCGTTTCAAATCATGGAGCTCGACAGGTGGACGGAACATCGTCAACGGTAAGATTTACATCATGTTCTGTAATAATTCGAATAATTTATAAACGTAGATTTTACAAACATTATCATTGTGTGTTATAATTTATTTGGAACCACTAAAATATTATTTAAAATGGGAAATTACTTCAAAATGGAAATAGACCCCCTTGGAGATAAGATAAAAGTTGCGGTTTCCGCAAAAGTTTGCGCAATATCTGTTATGATGTCAAACAGCGCTTGTTGCTAGAGAGCTACAACGAAAAAATCTATGGAAACAAAATTTATACTGGACATCAATAAACCTTCATTCAGAACCTCGCAATTAGTGGAATAAATTAGTGGTTTCAATTAGCCTAGAAGTTTGTTCCTCTTATTCCAATGTAAGCATTCAGAACGTCACAATTAGTGGTAGTCATTTTCAATTAGTAGAATAAGTTAACAAACCTTTGACTTTTCCACTAATCTCCATCGGCCAAGAGAAATTGTGGTTAGAAATCAGAGGATTGTTTTATAAGCTAAATATTAGGCTTTCTCTATGGATACAGCCGACTACCGCAAGCTGTTGCTACGATATTCTATTAATTTTAATTGTGATTTTTAGATATTGTGAATGGTCGTAAACGAAAAAGTATAAAGTGTAATTGAAACCACTAATGAATTCCACTAACTGCGAGGTTCTGAATGAAGCTTAAAGAAGAAAATCTCTTTTAAACGAGCCCAA
Organism: Sitophilus oryzae; assembly: GCF_002938485.1. Classification (NCBI taxonomy): domain Eukaryota; kingdom Metazoa; phylum Arthropoda; class Insecta; order Coleoptera; family Curculionidae; genus Sitophilus; species Sitophilus oryzae. The sequence goes on from NW_022145824.1 coordinate 346,302, forward strand.
GTTTGTTTAAATCGGCTAACCTACACTAGAGTTGTCCTTATTTAATAAAAGCAAGTACAACCTTCCCCCACACTTTATTTTATGAGATAGAGCAAAATACGAAATAACAAAAAATACAAATTTCCCATTGATTATAATAGTATTATTTGAAATACCTCTTCACCTGTTTTCTGATTGGCCTACACAGATGCCCCCTAGCGGATATTTTTCGAACTTGAAAATAATTTCCAGCGATTTCTCTTGGGAAAAAATCTAATGAGTCAATCACTCATTAGATTTTTTCCCCAAAGTTATACGGTATGCAGTTTCTGAGATACAGCCGGCGTCCATTCTGAGCTTGGCCACCCGGTACATTAAATACGGAAGCAAAGTCATTTGCTTGCCATTTTCCTCAACGATATTTTCTTGTTTTGACTGATCTCGTAAAAAGTTTGTTATTTTTACTCAAAAATAGCGCCTCATATTCCTCATTGATGATTTTAGGAGCATCAGGAGGCACCCTATTGTATTTACCTCATATTTCTACATGTGGGAATCTATGAGATCAAGTAGTATAAAAAACCACCTTAGTAACACTGGGAATATTTTTTTATCAGTGAACGTTCCAAGGGGTCAACCCCAAAGGAAACTACAGGAGAGGCAGCTGGCACTTGCGCGAGACCAGCCTCCAAGCGGCGCACAAGCTACCACCTCCTATAGCAAGGGTCGGGCTCCTACCCAACAAGCGACACAAGGTACCGTTTCGCCTATCCGGCCTCGGTTAACCAGGTGGGCTAGACGATCCGCTGAGATCTTAGTGGAGCAGAAGTACGGAGATACATCCAACAGCTCCACGAAGGACTTGCTCCAGAGAAAGCGAAAGTCAAAGAACTTCTTGAAAAAGGGGAGATTAAAGGTTGATTCTCACTATACCTTCCGTATCAGCTACCTTCCGTTTACATAAAATATTTTATCATGTAAATGATAGGATGAGGACAATGCACACTATCTGTTCCGTTTCTCTTTCGTTCCATATCCTTTCCTTCCACAGATTTTTTTGACGGACGGATTGAAGCGTATCGGAAACAGCATTGTTAAGTTCTTAAATTTGTACCAGCTCTGTGAACATTTTGCTGATATTTATTTATTCTTTCATCTCTTAATTAAATCTATTACCTTTTTCAAAAGATACAAATTTTTAAAATAAAACTTTCGTAATGATATAAATTGTACAATAAAAAGTATAGAACTGATACGGAACGGAAGCATTACGTATAGCGTGAATACAATCAAAAATAGAAAGGATATGGAATGGATATAGAATGGAAGCGGAAGGTATTATAGTGAAAATCAACCTTAAAGGAACCAAGAAACAGCCTGGCGCATCTCCACTAAAGGGCAAGATAGGGAGCGAGAATCTTTCACCTCTGCTCGGGCAAGGGTAGAAAAATGCCAGGATAGAAAGCCGACCAACACCGAGAGGCAAGCATCACCAGCTTTGCTACTATTGCTGGACAAGTGAAAATAGCGGTGCTTGCAAGGATTACCCAGAGGCTGCAGTGACTACCGACCAGCAAACCTCCCTAAGAGAGGCGGTACTGGACGAAGTAGTAGCGAGCGGATTGCAACACAACGATCCACAAAAGCTGCAATAGCTGCAATTTGCAGGGATACACTTTTGGGTGGGCATACGCCTCTTAGATTGTGCATCTCAAGATTGGTTGGTTCAAACGGCATCAAACCAAACAAAACCTATACTTAAGAATTGACAGGGGCCGGGACTGGTTGCATTGAACATTGAAAATGTCCCTAAACATTCCATCTGCCGAAAAGCAAAAAGAAAGACACCACCTACCTGCTGACCGTTATCCAGGCTGAGAACTTCAATGTAAGGACATCAAGTTGGCGAGTCATCAACTCGAGGGAGGAGGCTCACAGTCAGGTCCTCACAATAGGAATTAAATAAAAACCTCAAATCCAAGGAGGCAATAGAGAAAGAAAGATATATCCTCTATTATATTACAGTTGGGGGGTTGCAACCTTTGGTGTTACACAGCAAAATAAAACACTAAATCACCACAATACACCAAAACAGTTTTTAAACTAAACTAATATCTACAATTTCAAACATTATCTACAATTCAAACAAGCTCCACGACTGTGAAGGACATTGACGGCCAAATCCCAACCGTGGAAGGCTATATACCTCGTAGGAGGTAGATGTCCACTCCTCGGATGAAGAATATCTGTCCTCAGAGGATGGGTCCCCCTACCACAGGAAAATCCTCATCTATAATGAGTTATAACTCAAGAAGACACAATAGATCTTTAAGTGCGCAGTCATTAACCCCCCTTTCACTTATTCTGCATTCTACCCAAATATTTTCTTATGTTTTATGATTAGGAGGTAATCCACGCAATAGTTTTACTACTAAGCCACTTATTACGCTTTTTTTAAGCTGCTTTAATATTATGTAATGGAATGAAAACTAAATGAATCTCATTTCGAAAAAAAGACAACTGATTAATAATAATTAATTAACCAAACTTACTGTATAAAACATCTTTTTGTAGATTGAAGCCCTAGATGAGATATCTAAAGCAGTTGGAGATAGAGTAGAAATATATTTGGATGGTGGTGTTACAGATGGCACAGACATATTCAAAGCTTTAGCATTAGGTGCTAAAATGGTTTTCGTTGGAAGGCCCGCTCTTTGGGGTTTGGCTTATGGTGGTGAGGAAGGAGTGAAGAAAGTTTTGGGTATACTTAAAACGGAATTCGATTATACCTTAGCTCTTACAGGTATATTACCACAAACTCTTTTATAAAGTATAATCTACTTAGTCTTTTTTTCAGGTTGTGCTAGTATTGGGGACATTAAAAGGAACATGGTTGTACATGAATCGTATTACTCAAGACTTTAACTACAATTACTATAAAACTTGTAGTGAATCTTTGAATAAATGCCCTACACTATTCTATTTAGAATTTAATTGATTACTTACTATGTTTCTGAAAAAAAATAATCATGCTATGTAATCACCGGTATTATGCTGCCCATCATGTTTGCTGTTAAAAGAGGAGTATTTTTGCAGCAGAACTTAGATCCGTTTGCGTCCTTTCTTCTAACCCTCTACGGCATTGAAGTTTTAGCCTTCAAGACCTATTTTTTGCGAGGGGGAAAATCTTGCATAAGACACCCATAATTATTTGTTGGCGTCAGCGGGTAGTTTCGGATTCCTACCAACTAAAAAACCGTGCTCTTCTCACCGGATCCGCTCGGGCATCAGTGAGAAGGGTGCTTAGGCGTTTGCGCGTCTTATATATCTCTCCTTATTCCCCAGTATCTGTCGAATGCAGTTGTACCAGTTGTACTCCACTGCCCACGTACTTTCGTTGTCCAAAAGGCCTGCCATGTTTTTACATTGAATGAAAAAAAAGCGCGTCTATATTCCTCCCATTTAGAACATTTAAAAAGGCTGTGTTCTACATCAACTTTAGTACAATATAAGCATTCGTCTGTTGTAGAGAGAGTTCTTTCATAGAGATATCTTCGAAAGCATCCATGTCCCGATAATGCTTGACTGAGGTAGTAATATACGTCTGCACTGCTTCTCTGTAGCCATGGCTGAATTTTAGGTATAAGGTTGTAAATCCACCTACCAGATTTTTCTTGCATGAAATTTTCAGCTCGTTCTTCTACTAAGAGGGTAATAGGGGGGAATGCTAGATATTACATTCAACGTGTCTGAGGCATGTATTAGACACTTTTAGATTCACCTTTCGATGGAAACTCTTTTTTTTTTACACGTTACTTTGGACATAACGTGTCACACGAGGGTGCCGTATAGCAATTGTGAATGTATCACGCTTCCCAATACTCTTCTTTTTAATGCTTTTGGGCCGCCCAATCTATGCATCAGTTTACTCAGAGCTATAAACGTTTTGTCTGTTTTGGCAATAGCCTTGTTTATATGTTCAACAAAGGTTAATTTTGAATCTAACCATATCCCGAGCCCTCAAGACCTGCCTCCTTTAGAAAGAATTACTCTTCGATTCCAGATATTGTGATATTGCCACACAGACATGTTAGAGTGGATTTACATTCATCCATAATACGTCGTCCGTCGTTGATTTTATACAAGTTTATTGGTTTATTTCAAAAATGGCAGCTCTTACTTAAATATCATTGGAATAACGGAACGACAGACGACGCGTTACGGGTGCATATAAACTTATCCTAAGTCTGCTGCTACGAATTAGTGCGGAGTATTCACAGACTACTTGTATTGTCGATCCTTCTAGTGTCTTGAGAAGGCACCTATAATGACCCTAACATTGCTTCTAATTATTTTTAGAAGTTTTCTAGCCTCATTTTTAGTTGTCGGAGACCAAGACTATTTATTAGTAGAGATGAGCAAAACTATGATTCTCCAATCGCAATTGAAACTGTGATTGCGATTTTTAAATCTCAGCGACTGTAACCTGCGATTGCGATTTTAATATTTACCAAACCAAATTATTCGTAAACAATGCTTTTTCTAAAAAATATACCAATGAACCATCCTCGTTTCATTTGAAAAAATTGAGGTATGATTAAAAATACGATTTAGACATCTTTTAACTAGCCAGTACAAGACGCGAAAAACAATAAACGATCAAATCTATTTTCCAAGGCATCTTGATTAAAATTGCTGTTTTTGCATAAATATATAGTTTTATTAAATAAAATACGATATAGCTTCAAAAAGTATCAAAATAAATGTAAAAAATGAATGTTTTTTTACATTTATTGAAACAACAAAAAATTTGCCTTTTTAACAGTATAGCAAGTTTTGTTTATATCTTTGTTGATGCGTCGTTGAGTTTTGTGAACTATCCGTTGTTGCGTCGATGGGAGGATGCACGCATAGTGAATATGATGCGGTACGTCACCCCATACTCATTATGCGTTAATGCGGTTCGTCGATGCGAGTCATTACACCCGAATTTTCTGGGCGCCACGGGTAAATAGTGAAAGGTTAGTCAGTATATATATCATCGATAATTCTAGTTCAGGGATAAACAAATATTTGGTGTTGAAGCAACAAGGAGGTGAAATGCACGTTAAAAGATGCTCAGCCTGCAGAACGAGTGGTACCACTTCTGTCAGGTCAGTCCGGAAAACGTCACAACAAAGATGTGACTTCCAAAAAGTTGAATACCCGACAGGAAAGCAAACAACTTGAAAGAAAGGAATTTGGATATGAACAAGAGGAATTGTTCAAGAAACAGTTGAAATCTACCCCGACGAACTACAGAAATTTTGCCCCAGGTGGCGTCCCCATGTTCTGGATATCACTGCTGATTAACGATATTTGGATTAATCTGCACATAGCCTTAATTCTTGAATTTCCTTTTACACCACTGCTGCTCCTTATAAATTATGTTGGGATTCGACTACTGTATCTTGCGTTAATATAGTTTGCTAATGCTCCTCGTCGAGTATTGGTAAAAGTCTATTAATCTTGCCAATACAAGATGCACCACTTTTCCACAGAATTATATACTGCGATTACTCTGGGCTGTGGTATTTTTAGCATTCGTTTTGCTTAACACATTTCTTGAGGTTGTTAAAGCCGTAAAAAAACTTTTTTTTTAAATCCCGCCCAACTCAAAAAAAAAATTATCTTTAATATTTAGGTTTTTTTGTCTGATCCATGTCTGATTAATGTTGTTTTAAGCAAGTGAAGTTTTCTAATGACCACTCTCAATATTTGGAGAATCGATTAATCAGACTGGGAAACTCTTCTTCTTAGTCTTGAGTAAATGGTACCTCCAGAACCTCTTAATTTACCAGCCAGAGAATTATGTATTCATTTTTTTATTGGTACTTTAGGCTTCAGGCAGCGATTTTTTGTTTAACAGTGTGGAGCATCATGTCATGCAGAATATAGTTGTGGATGCCTTTTGGAATTTTGAATATAGATTTAATAGATTTACTCTGAAACTTTTTATAGGATTTCCATGTTACTATTACTTGTTGTTCCTCAAAGTTCTATTTCGTATGTCCAAACTGACTCTAAAATCGTTTTTTAGACCATTATTTTACTTTCGTTTGTTAATTGAGAATTTTTACTAATCAGCCAATACATGGAACGAAGTTTTGCGTCCAGTGCTTTTCTTTTTCTCCAGTATGTTTCTGCCAGGTCAGCCTTCTATCCAGATGCATTCTTAATATTTTACCGTAACTTCTGGTTGAATTTGGTCTCCGTTTTAGTGTGATTGGTGGGCAATCACCTTTTCGTAGTGTAAAAGTAACGTTGGCTGATTTGCTTTAGAGGTTTGTAGTTGCGATTGCTGGGATGGGGCATTTATTAACATTATTGCAGTATCGTCGGCATACGTGGAAATCAAAGTTTTGTCATCAACGGGGATGTCGGTAGTAAAATGAGATACAGCACGAGCCCTAAAATGTTTCCCTGGTGTTTCCTGATCTGATTTTAAACAAACCCTATGTCGCATTGTTTAACTGCAAAACGTCTTTTCTTTAAGTAGCTGTTCTGGCTAAGGTAGAAGGAATGAGTTAAAAATAGGATACTGAGAAGGGAAATTCAAAACAATAAGCCTACGCGTTGACATAAATTAATACGTAATTGACGTAATTTTTAGTCGGTCGACTATCAAGTTGCAAAAGTGAGAACAATACATACTTATGGAGCCGATCGACCGACTAGTTGATTGCATGTGAGCGTGGCTCCTTAAGGATGTATCGGTTACAAATATGCAACTAAATAGTCGGTTAGCCTAAGCAATGCAATCAAATATTGGGCCGATTGGCTCAATAAGAATGTATTATTTTCACTTTTGCAACTAAATAGTCGGCCGACTAAAAATTACATGTCAGTGCGTACCCTAATTATCTTTAAAAAACTCACAAGGGAAAGGCAGAAAAATGCATGCTTCATTTAGAAATGTGTAATTATTACATTTATTCCAAATATGGATATTCCTTGTCCTTTAAAATAGTAAAGATCTGCCTCTGTTGTTATTTGGCCTGCTGTTATTATTAGTTATCATATACATACAGGGTGACAATTTGAAAACTAACAGTATTTTTTAATATTATCTCTACCGATGATAGTATGAAAATTTGGCGAAATACATCAATTTACATATCAAGGGGGACAATTTTTGAGGCATTTGTTGTCATGTTACTTTCAACCCTTTGACCCGCAGGACACCTACCCCTAAAATTTTAAATGGCAACCCCTATTTCTCTTACCATTTTTGTGTTCCTTATAAAATTCTCAAAAAAATAATGCAGTTTATGTAGAATTCTATAAGACATACAAAAATGGTAAAAGAAATAGGACTTGCTATTTAAAATTTAGGGGTAGGTGCCCTGGGGGTCAAGGGGTTGAAAGTAACATGATAACAAATGCCTCAAAAATTGTCCCCTTTGATATGTAAATTGACGTGTTTCGCCAAATTTTCATACTAGTCATCGGTAGAGGCAATATTAAATACTGTTCGTTTTCAAATTGTCACCCTGTATATTGTTAGGTATAATAGGAGCTGCTATAAACTCTTGGCTCCAAATTATAAATGCGTCAACAACGTGTGATATTTTATTTCCTAAATACGTCTGACGTCTGAATACAATAAGAAACATTAAAAATGTTTCAGTTGAGTGATCTTCCAGATAGTATTCCACTTTCTTGCTTTTATAAACTTGAACACTTTTTACACAAAAATACGTACCTAAACAACATACTACGTTGTATATTTTCTCTCTAAATCTCTATAGTTTTAATTACCTTTTGACCTTTTTTATTACTAGACTGCTACGCCTCCACATCACATATTCATAATCATAATATTACCTGTTGCCTAAGCCTGTAAACAAAACTTAATAATTATTTTGATCAGCACTGAGTAAACTGTATAGTTATATATTTCTAATTACGGTAACATTTATTATGAAATAACTGAAAACTTGTAACTGCAAATATCTACAGTGTTAAAAAACAAGAACTTAAATGCACTTCTTAAGAACTGCCGATCATCGTCAGTATCTCAGTGATGCCCCACCACATCTCGAACAAGCTCTTTCCGCCAACCGTCGGTTCGACTCGTGCGGTATTGCCAGTTCACCTCCGACTGCGGTGTGCGGTAGTGTTCCCAACATTTTGGGCGTGTATATAAGCGTCGCCGCTATTTCAAACTAGTTTTCGGAAAATCGTCGATTTGTGTCCGTTTGCAACAAATTCCTACCTCCACGACGGATATAATGGTGAGTTTTCTATGCAGTGACACGGTCATTTCGTCGTTTATCGTTTTGTACGTGTAATAACACGGCAAAACACAAGATCAATGACCATTGGGTGGGTTTACAAATCGGGTTTCGGCGCTTAGTTACGACTCACGACCTATTTTCCGTCTTTGTCGGCGACGTCGTCATGAATGGAGCGAATACAGGCCGTCCTTCGCGTTCGGCCTCTCCGCTCCGGATATGTTTTTTTCTTCTACACGACTGTTGATTAGAATGCAGCCTTGTCTGTTGTGCTCTGATTTAATTAACGTGAAATCGGGGAGGGAAATGCGAGACTGGCTATAGGAAACCCACGCGCCTATAAATTAAAAAGAAACAATGCTTAGGAATATTTTTTACCTCAGTGTCCTACTTAGATGTATTAGATGAGACCATCAATTAAAAATGCATCTCGAATTGGATATATAAACATAATTAAATTAATATTTATACCAACTATGTTATTCTGAATGATCAAAATGAGGACTGGCAAAATATCCATTTAAATGGTTCTTCTTCGTTTGTAATTTTTAAGAAAAAATTATATACACACATTATGTCTACAATATTCTTTTTCAATTCAACATTACGAGTAGTGTTGTATTTGTCAGGATTTGGAACCAAGGAAATACCCATATCTTGTTTACGAACAAATTTGAATTGTTCATTTTCTTATTTAACAGATATTACCAAGGTAAAATAGAGAAGAACGGAAAAGATTTTCAAACCACTACTCTTTTGCCAAGGATCACTAAGCAAGCAGAAACTGTAAAATTGGACAAGAAAGCCAATTAGGATTGTTTGATTTTTTTTAAATCGTTCTATTGTATTGTTTATTACGTTACCAATAAAATTTGACACTTCCAATTATTTTGATTTAATTGTTACAAACTCAAAAGTTTTTTTTCAAAAGGTTATTAATTTTTGTGATACTCTGACTCTAGAATCTAGAACTTTTGTAATTTACTCTAGAACCCTAAATTTTGAGAAAATAGAGTTAATAGTAATACTGAGAGTAATACCAAAGACGAAGGAATATCTACTAATCTTTGGTAATAATATTGAATTCGAGATTAAAGTTATTAAGAATTTTTATTCATTATATTTAGTGCTATCCGCGTCGGAAACATAGAAAACCCCATGCAACTATCCAAAGATTGGCTCTTCTGTTGATTTTTTAGCGAAGTCGTAAATAGATTTATTAAAGCATATGCTGAATACACATTTCAAATTTGAACAATTTTGGACAAATGTTGCTGAATTAATTTAACAAAACTGCATTTAAGTTTAAATTAAAACTGAAGGTAACTGCAAAACCAGGCGAATGTTAAACATACTTAAAGTTGTCAACATACATGATTGAATGCAATTTGTTATGCTGTCTACGCTACTATATGTTATAGTACCTACAGATAGAGTGCCTGATTTTTGTAATTTAAAACTTGTTCAAATTAGACAAAAGACTAAGGTTTAGGAAATATAATTTGACATTAACAAAATTATTGACAAATTCTGGTATGTTGGCATTTATTTAAATAAATAAATAAATTACTTTATTCTTAAAAATTTTTACAATTTGTAGACAAAGGTAAAGTAAACAAACTAAAGAGAATACAAAACAAGTATACAAATTACATTGTCAGTCTTATTGTTTAAAATAATATTCAACCAAACATATTTAGTAAGTTTATAATTAATATAGTAATAGCAAATATTGGACCAGTGTTTACAATTACAAGATCAAATTCGATTATCAAAATATAAATCATTTACGGCGTAGAAAGCCTCGTCTAGTAAATAACATTTCAATGCTTTGCGAAATAAAGAAAATGATGTTATGGATTTGATTTCAAATGGCAGGTGATTTTTGCGAGTTGTATAATATTGAACTTTTAACTAACTCTGAGCGTGGGGTAGGTAGATAAAGATCTTGCTCCGCGTTCCTGAGTGGATAAATGTGAGATGGTCTTTCTTGAGAAGCTGATACATGCTTACGTATTAGGCAAACGGATTCAAATATAAATAAGGAAGGAAGAGTTAATATTTTTAATTTTTTAAGTTCTGGCAATGAGTTCTGCTGTTTAGTCCCAGTGAATATCGGACAGCTCTCTTCTGGAGCTTGAAAATGCAGTCAAATTGAGTCGCACAACACGTACCCCAGAATGGAAGGGCATATCTATCGCAAAAAAACTTTAAACCGCTCTCCTCAAAAAATTAGTTTTAGTAGAGTAAATTAGTTTTAGTAAAGTTACGCCACTTCGTGATACTGACAACGATATTTTTTTTAGCATACCTAGACCTTTAAAAAACCTTCTTCGCTGTAAAATCAATAGGGAAGCCAATATTTGGATAGTTCAAAATTTGCATGGGATTTCCTATGTTTCCAATGCTGATGCACAACCCAGTATATAGTATACTAGATAACATCAAAGCAAATAAGCAAAAGTTAATATTTATGTTTACATTATTTGTTTATTATTAGAACATCGAATGGATCTAGAGATGTTGGAAAGTTGGAAGGAAAATCGATTAAAATATTTATTTTGAAATGGAATTCTTTTGTCTTCCAAAGTAAGCGTGTTGTTAAATTTCTGCAAAGAAACTGAATATGTTAAAATACACCATCATGGTAACACAATACACCATACCTATTAAAAATCAAATTGAACGTGTCCAAGGCTTCATACTGCCAAACAATAGTATCAAACGTGATTTTCTTAAATGTAATAATTTTATAAACTTTAAACATTGTCTGGTTCAGGTCAATTTGCCCATTCAAAGTGGTACCATCTGTCTGTATTTTTATGTTCGTATATTTGAATGAAATCTGTTGAATTATACACATGCAGTAAGAACTTCAATGCACTTGACATCGAGGATTTATGGTCTGTTTCGAAGAAGCCATTCGCGAAATTAAAATTTGTTTCATTTTTATTGAGCGTTGGAAAAACGCAGGGTCGTTGTAATTAAAGAAACAATAATACTTTCTTAATAGCAACATGAATTTATTTTCAAATGTTATATTTTAGTCAAACGTAGAAAGAAACTCGGTTAAAAATGTTTGAGACGGATTTTATGTTTTTCTTATTACAAAAATGAGCTATGATTCTTATAATTGCTGGTTAGGTTTAGATTATGGACGAATTTTAGTAAATTATGAAATGAAAAATCAAATCATGATCGAAACTGTCGTAATTGTTTGTCTGTTGTCTGTTAAAATAAACAAGTAGGTACATATTGCAATAAAACTTGTTTATAAATCTGTGGCGGACTCATATCTTCAAAAAAGTCCCATGGATATTTCCCCACTGTAAGAAAATCTACAAAATAAAATAGTTATTTTTTGTAAACACTGCTGCGTTAATCGAACAGACACCAGCTTGTCAGCAGTGATTTACTAATAAACAAATTTGCCTAACGGACAAAAAAATGCTTAACGTTTCGGGAAGAATATCTGTTTCCGTCGTCGGAAGCAAAAAAAACTTAAAGAACAAAGAAAAAAACTATTTAAAATATCTAAATACAACTATTCAAGAGCACTTCAGTTTTTTTCAACAGGTACGTATAAAAACCGTTTGTCTTCTGTTAAAATGACATATCAAGTTAAACTTCAAAATTAATAATTACTTAATGAGGTAAAACCATAAAGCCTCCAACTTTCTGTATGATTTTTTAATTTGTTTTTTTTTTTAATTTTTATGTTCATTAAAATCAAAGAAGCGATTGTCATACATTACTAACCTCTACAGATGCCTGAGCAACACATTTATTTTTATTAGACCGTTTTAAAAAACCTCTTTTATTTTTCGTTTAGAGGCTATCGCTTCTTTCATATTAATTTTTGCATTGGTAAAATCTACTCTGTGCCTTGTGTCCCATGAATGCTGACAAATCTTAGATTTGTGAAAATCGCCCTTTCTTAAAGAATCTAGTAGTTTGTTCTTTAATTCGAACATTTAAGGGTCAATATGTTTCACCAATGTAAATTTTATCACATTCACTGGTATTTTGTATATTACATTTTTTGTTTGTCTTGTGTTAATTGGTTTAGTGTGGGTTAAAATGGATCTAAGTTGATTGTGTGTTTGAAGGATGTTCGTATGCTATATTGTTTTCCTATTCTTCTAATTTTTTATCTGCATATTGCAATGTATCACAAATGTTTCACTTGTACACTGGTTGGTGTTAATTGTTTTATCCTCGGTTTTATCCAATATATCTTGAAAATCTATAGTATTTCTTTTTATATGTATATCGAGTCTTTCTGTACACATACACAAGTACTTTGATCTCGACTTTGATACATTTGATATCGATGATTTATGGTTTGTTTCGAAAAAGCCACGTGCAAAGCTAAAATTTTCTTCATTTTTATTAGACGGTGGAAAACGCAGGGTCATTGTAATTAAAAGAACAATAATATCTTGTTAATAACAACATGAATTTATTTTCAAGAGATACTTTAGCCAAATGAAATTATTAAAATAGGTATATGATATCCAGGTTGTTGAAGAAAAAACCCAGCTGATATTTTTATATGAGATGAGATGAACTTGTTGGTCTTTTTGTTTCAAAATGTATAAGAAATATGACTTTTATTAAATGATGTATGATCCTTAGATGAGTAAATTATCAATCAATCAAAAATCAAATCATAACCGTATGTATTTATTATAGTTCCTTGATAAAACAGATATTTTTTTTAAATAAATTGATTATATTAAAATAAAACTAATAACTATTGCATCGTAACAGAAATCATTATATTTGTTTAAGGTAAATGGAATTAGGGTACCAGCTGGTTTTGTAGTTTTAAAACCTCTAAACGTGATTTTTTTAAATATACTCTTTTATAAAACTTCAGTGTCTAAGGCAGGTCAATCTGCTTGATGTAAAGGGGCAACATCTGTGTTATTTTTATGTTTGTATATTTTACGGCATTCTGCTGCATTCAGTTTCTGGGACTTTCTAGACACATGCAGTACCGATATCGATATACTTGCCATTAAGGATTTATGACCTGTTTCGAAGAAGCGATAGGAAGAATTAGAATTTGTTTCTTATTCATAACATAGCAGACAAATTTAATGTATTAAAGAAGTAACGTCTGTGTTGTTTTTATATTATTCTAATGCATTTTCGATTTCGAAGACTGTCTGATACATGCAGGTCCACTGCACTTCATAAAGACGTCATCAAGACTTTTTAATTTCTACAATTAGTTACTCATTTTGCTACAGCTGTTCTTATTACGTCTCAGTCTCAGAACTGCGTTGTGTCGTTGGCGAAACTACTAAAATCGAAACTACCAACAATCATAATTGTTAGTTTAGTACCGTGGTTTAGTAACTAAAGTAAAAATTGACAGCTGTTTGAATTTAGTCCAAATTTTATTGGTTCTGTGGCATGTAGCTCATGACACTGCATAGTTTTAAAACTGGTTTCGAACTAATCTGAACAAACCAATGAATATTTATTTCTATGCTTGTATTTAAAGAGTGACTGCAGATATTTTATACCATCTTATCAAGCAACTGTCTAACAGAAAGCATTATTAATGAGTATTCTTAGATATATTATCTTCGTTTATTATGTTATTTCACGCACGAACCGGCAACACCGCCTGCCGCTTTTTATTTGGTCTCTCTGTCTGTCAACTGGTCGTATACCGGGTGCGTCTCAAAAGTGGTTCACCCCTTCAGATAAAAATACGAGATTTGGTAGGTTAGTATATGACATAAATTAGGATTGATTTGACGTACTCAATTGTTTTTAGTCATTTCCTGTTTCACCGGAAATGACAACAACTGTTAATTTTTAAATGGCAACCTCGGTATTTTTTTACTTTATTTGATAAAAAATGTCACTTTGAGTAGAATGACATATCATATGTCAACTTTTGACATTTTCTCATATGGTTTATTTGAAAGTGTAACATGCGGATACCAAATTATTCGTTGGAAAAATGCTTTTTCCAAATATGCTAATGAGCTACCCTCGTTCCATTTGAAAAAAGTGAGATATGATTAAAAATACGATTTGGGCATCTTTTAAATAAATAAATAAATAAAATATATATATAATATAAATAAAAAAATACTAGATGATCAAATCTATTTTTCGCAAAGATATTTAAACTCGGTTGCGTTTGATTTTTCTAATGTTCCTTGATTAAAACTTAGTGTTTTTAACACAGCCATGGCCCTCTAGATTGAAATTTAAAATGCAATTTTTTTACAGTGAAAATGTCAAAAGGTGATATGTGATGTCATTCTATTCAGAGTGACATTTTCTATCGAATAAAGTAAACAAATACCGAGTGTGTCATTTAAAAATCAAAAGTTGTAGCCATTTCCGGTGAAACAGAAAGTGACGAAAAACAATTAAATAAGTCAATCGATCCCAATTCATGTCATATACTAACATACCAGTTTTTTTATCTGAAAAAATAAAAAAAGTTATAGGGGTGAGCCACTTTTGAGATGCACCCGGTATGTTATTTATCTCTGTTGTATACATTAAAATACAAACCACAGAAATAAAACGACTAGGGCTAGTATACTATATTATACAGCGTATGATCGAAAAAAAAATGCGTTCGGTTGACTGGGAAATGATGATCGATGACATTTCCCATATAAATTTACATATGACAGCGATCTTCATTTCATAGCCATCGCTGACGCCGTTTTTTTTCGATCATACGGTACTATAAAACAACGAAATAGCGATCTGACATCTGTGTCACAATTTCGTTTTCATCTGTTTCAAGACACCCCTCAATCACAAATATTAATATTCAAATTATATACATCAACACAATTTTTTCAAAACAATTAAAATTATTTTTTCTAATGTACTTAATTCGAAAAAAATCATCAATATGAATAGCTCATGACGTATTTTACATATATTATATGACGTATTCCGGTATTTGTTCGGTCTAATAATGACAAATTATTTTGCGGCCATATTATTGTGTTATTTCGTGGTATAACTGAGATAGTTAATTTAATTTGAATAAGTCCAAGGACAAACAATTGTTTGCGTTACAGCACCTGAAAAAAAATCATTAAACTTAAATAATATTTAATTAAGATAACGCGTCACCTTGTATTACGTTTAAATACCATAAATGGTTAAAACTGCGAATAAAAGCGTCCATAGTTAGTACTTAAATTTTTCTTGAAATTTTATTACTTCTATAATAAAAATAAATTAAACCGAAACTTACACAGATTTCTCTGGAGATCTGATGATATTGATAATAACAACAAAATAATATTAAGAAATATACAAATAAATGATAAGGTGGATAATAAGGTAACAACAGTCGTCAGTTTTTGTTGTAAAGCAGTAACTGTTGTGAGTTGATTATCCCGGGTGCGTCTCAAAAGTACTACAACCCCTATAATTTTGTATTTTTTCAGATAACAAAACGAGATTTGGTATGCTAACTTTTAACTTTTTTTAGCTGCTTATTTCTTAAAAGCGTATATTTACCTGTTATTTTAAGCTGATATTTTTAAATAACAATATGAGTTTTACCTGATATTTAAGGATAAATCTTCCCCCCCCCCCCTTGTATTATAAATACAAACCGTCATGAGGTACTTACTACAGAATACGTTTGTGTTAACTTCCTAGCCTTATTATGGTTCAGTGTCATTTTAGACGATTGCAGTATAGTGAAGAACTTGTGTAATTTTTCACCATAGTCGTTTGAAACGTTGATTACTCGGTTGTGTAAAATTTTATAATTAAAGATGTCAGCCTATGAAGATATTTTATTTCATTTATGTTAATGTTTTATTCTCCGTTTGTACTTTTACTAAGAGTGGATAGATTAGTTTTCAATAGACTGAAATTAAAACAAATCCTTCATATTCATTTATCCGTATCCATCAATACTTATTACTCTGCTGTAAGTTATAACAAAAATTACTCAATGATAGTAAGTAATTTTACTTATATTTTCCCAACAATTCTTCTGTTACACAAGTCGATTGTCATTGCTTTTATAACTGGTATTTCAATGAATTACAGTTAATTAGGCCAATTAAAATTAATCATTTAAGTAATAGCCAGTAATCTTTGGTAACACCAAGTACTTGAAGTGCATATTATGAAGTTCTTGATAATATACAAAATGATTGGTAGATTAAGTAGATCTACTTTAGTTGATAATTTTACTATTAACTAATAAATAATTTAGTTACATTTTTTTCTTCTGGTTAAAGGTGTCGAATACTATATTTGTCACTTTATTTCCATGCTCTATATTTTAATGCGTAAGATAGAGATAAATGTACATATATGACCAGTTGACAGACAGAGAGGCAAAATAAAAAGAGGCATACAGTGTTGCTAGGGAGTACTTCTTGGTGTTAAAAATTGTATATTATAAACATATATTATAATCTATTATTATTATTGTTTAAAACTATTGTTTGGGGAATTAAACATTATTATCTCCATATCACTTATCTCCACTATGTTTGTGACGTATCTAGGAATTTTATCTGTAGTTATATTGTATTAACTTTATGGTTTCTTCCGACAGATCTAGTGATGTATCAGAAAAACAATAGCTTGTGTATACAAAATCTATTTTTGGTAAATGATAGAAGTAGACAGCATTGTGGTTTGAAGTTTGAAATCCATTTTTATTAAGTATAATCCGAAATTACTCATAAAATTAAATATTTCTTTAATAGTGGTGCAATTCTGAGAAGTGAAGGGGAATTTATTGTGTCTATGATGGATTTCGCCCAAAGGTTTTTGTAATCATTAACAGTTATTTAGAAGCATATACTAAATATATTAGTGTTATTTTTTAGTTAAAGTTTCAGTTATTGAAGGGATAGACCCTTATAAACTATTCTCTTTTAATGTGGCTTAAAGTAATTTGAATCTATTTAACATTTTCCATTAATTAATACAGAGCTTTAAACGTATATTCTAATATTCTACATAGAGGGTAAAACTATGAAAAGTAGCTATTGGGAGTATCTCAGACAAAAAATAATAGCAGTAGAATTTTGATTCGTTACAACAACATTTTTTGTCATGAAAAAAAAGCCAAAATTACTAGTTTTGAATGAGTTCATACTCATTTCGTACTGACCACGTTCCGAGATCAACAATGCATCCATTGCATTTATAAATTGGGACACAAACAGTAATTATCATGCATTTTCTATTATGTTGAAATTTTCAACAAAATTTTCAGTGCATTACATGTCTTATAAATTTGTATTATCATCTAATATTTTTTGTAAAAGTAGATGAAACATTGAAAGTTATACATAAAAATGTAACGGTAGGTATATATTTTACTAACTCCTCTAGGTTTACTTATTTCTTTCACATCTGAACGTATTGTTCGCTTTATAGACTGACACAAAACCAGCAAACAATGCAAGCAATGTGTATTATGCTAATATATGATTTACTAATTTCTTTGTGCTACTTAAATATATCCGGTGTTTAGAAAGCACTCTCGTTCTAGCACACTATATGATTTTGGATGGGATAGTTGTAGGTTGATTGTATCTTAAATTGTGATCAATGAATGCTTCTTGATTTCTGTCTTTGTAAACAACAAACATTATCAAAATTAGCATTATAATTTATTTCTATACCTTTTTAGAGCACCTGATACGGAAACTTCCATAGATAGTAACAATCGAGGCAACAATATTTGTATGATAATATGGAAAATTTATAATTTTGGAAATATTAGATTGTAATTTATGATTGATTCTTAGGTGTTATATTATCATTTTATAGATATTGATTGTACTTTATTTGATTTTTGGAAATGGAATTACGTACGTCTGTCCATCTGAGGACTCCATTCGGGTATCTCTATCCACACTATTGCCGAGTTTGGTTCCAATCATTTCCATAATTAAGAAAAATCCTGATGATTTCGTCCATTTAGAGGCATCGCATCGATCGGTTTTAAACGTCGAGGACGTCGTCCTGGAATCGACCCACATTTTTCTTCAATATCAAATCCTTACTCCCACCCTGATGAAGATGTAAACGAAACGTCGTATCCAACTTTGCAGGGCGGGACCGTGTGCATCATCGCTCACATAGTCTACCTACCAAATTTGGTCGCGATTGGACGACATCAACTCTTGACGTTTCTTACGTCAAAACTAACTGTCACAGTGAGAAGTATGGTGCACGGCCAAGTTGGGCTTGGTCTAATCTATCGACATACGACTGCTCCCAGCGCACGTCAGAAATTTCACTTCAATAATACAGAATACTTGTATTCCGAAAGTCTATCGATGTAAACGATTTCTATACAATACAAGAACTTGAAAAGGTTAATTTTGGGTTTCAGATTGATTTTGGTCCCGACAAAGTCTTCTTTTAAACATATTCCAGGTATGCCCAAGGGCTGGGTTGAGATCGGGAAATTGAGCGATCCAGTCTAAAATGCGAATATTTTTGACATCCAGAAAAGTTGTTGTTACCCTTACTCTATGTGGAGTAGCATTATCATGGGTCACTATTAAATTGGGACCGAGATTGGGACCTAACAACAACAGTTTCTAGGATACTCCTAAGATAATAGTTTTTCAAATCGAGTTCAGTGCACCAAGTCACCAAGCGAAATTCCTGTCAACATCATTATTGTGCCTCCTCTGTAATTATGAACCTATTGGGTATAAGATTTTATGCCAGGTACTCTCAAAACACAAACCAAACCGAAATTCGTCGGTATATGACATTCCTCTATTGATGCTATATCCTTGTGTGTTTCCAGTATCAGCAGTATCCTTGCAATTTTCCAGTATCTCTGAGTAATTCCCCGTAGCATTTGCAAAATCAACTTGAAGGATCCCGTTCTTCTCATTTTGATTTGAATCACATCTAAGCATGTTGAAAAGTATGTTTGCAGAACAGTTCATCAGCTATTACTGTACAGGGTAGACAATTTTGGTTATTTCTATAGGGTATCTAGAAAACCGTGAGAAATGTTCAAATTTTGATACTGCAGTCTCGGGTTCTTTTTTTGAAAAAAATCACAATGGCTTTTCCCTTCGTAGATTTCATAGGCAAGTTCTCTGTTACCCAGTAAAGCAACCCATACGTTAAATCCAAATCGTTTTTGTGTTAACCTGTTTATTTGTTAATTGGGGTTTTGATCTGCCCAAATATGATTATTATGCCGGTTGAATATACCATCACTTGAAATTCTTGACTCATCGCTCCAGATAATCTGATCAAACAACAATTTATTTTCTTCTAACATTCCCAAATACCAACTACAAAACTCGATCCTGCTTTCTGCGTCTCCGGGACGTAGAAGCTGGGGTTTTCTTGCTCTATAACATTTATATTTATTTTTAGGGTTTTACCTCGCCAAAATTATCCTCGATTGTCATTCCCTAGCCGTCTTTGACGCCGTTTTTTTATCGATCGTATGGTATAATATTATTATCTAAGCTGTATTGTTTTTTTACTAATACTTTAATAATACCGGTTTGACGAATTTCGGAATACAGAAATTTTATGGATTATAATAATTATTCTTTGTAAACCGTATTGTCGTGTTGTTATCTTTGCAATTAACTGGATTAGATGGCAGCACACTCTTAATTAAATAATCATTGATTTTATTCAGATTCTCGTGATAGCAGCTCCACTACTTTAGACATGTTTGGAGAACATCTTTTTTTATAAAAGAACTAGCGTGTACCAGCGACTTCGTTCGCGTCCAATTAATCATTTCTAATGGTGATGATAAAGCAAAGCAAGAATTTCCAATAACATACAAACTGGATAAAATTTTCTCACATTTATGTCAGCATGAGAAAAAATATGGCGATATTATTATATAACTTGGTAATATTTGAGGGGTAGCTTCATCTCGTTGGAATTCGACTTTCGAAAAATCCGTTTGCCAAAAATAAGCTTTTTATGTCAAGCAGTTTAAGCAGAATCGTGGTTAAGAAATTACCCAACTTTTTGGAACACCCTGTATGATTTTTTAAAAAAATTTCAAAATATGTAAAAAAACCAAATAAATTATGCTCTTCTCCAAGCGTTTTAACGAAAGACTAACCGTTTTTTAAATAACAAATATTGTAATATTTGAGGGGCGTTTTCACCCTCTTGGAATTTGAGATTCGAGAAACCCTCCTTATCGAACCTCTACACCCCACAGTCACGTTTGCCAAAAATCAGCTTTAAACGTCAAGCAGTTTAAGCAGAATCGTGATTACTCATTGGTCATATTTTATGAAACACCCTGTATAAATTTATAAAAAATCTTAAAATATGTAAAACAACAAAATAAAATATACGTGCTTAAAAAATATTTTAATATTTGAGGGATAGTTTCACCCCCTTAGAATTCGAGTTTCGAAAAATCCCTTCTCATCGAACCTCTACACCCTAAAGTGAATCTGTTTTCCAAAAATCAGCTTTTTACGTCAAGCGCTTTAAGCAGGATCGTGATTAATCAATGGCCAGATTTTTCGAAACACCCTGTATACATTTTTAAATAATCTTAAAATATGTAAAAAACAAAATAAAATATACGTGTTTAAGCGTTTTTTTTTCGGAAACTTGACCATTTTTAAATAAAAAATATTGTAATATTTGAGGGGTGGTTAGTTCTCTTGGAACTGGAATTTCGAAAAATCCCTTCTTATCGCACCTCTACACCCTAGAATCAACCTGTATGCCAAAATTGAGCTTCTTACGTTGAGTGGTTTGAGCAGGATCGTGATTAATCAGTATGTCAGTCACTTAAGGATTTTATATATCAGTATAGATTTTGGGCTAATATAAATAGGTTCTCCCTAATAACTATTTTTTAACGTTTTTTAATTTGTTGTTATGGACAGTTTGCTAACCATAAAATACCCTTCGCATTTTCATTAAAAACTCATTCAAATTGACATTCGTATAAAATTTGGATATCACTCCTAAATATTTATATATTTTTTAATTTTCAAGCCTTTTATAGTTCTCCAATAATTATAATTGGTGCAGGTATATTTTAAACTGTGTTGTAATTTACAAGTATTAATTTGCAAGCGTCCTTGGCTGTTATGCATTTATTAAAAATATAATTCACGTTTAATGAGATAACGCATATTACATATTAATATTATATTGATGAATGCATAATTAAACATAATTTTACTTAATAATTATATCCTAATTCATATTCTATCCTTAATCATATTTATTCCTATTTAGAATGACATTTAAAATAATAAAAGTTAACTACTGGAACTACTAAAACAAGAGCTACTGATTTAATATTACCCCTCGGTAGTCATGTTTAACATAGGAAGTTTGTTGAACCCATTTCTAAACTGAATTTATTATGTTACGGTAAATATTTGCGCTCTGTTGTTAAAATATTCTGATACAAACGTGTAATTAGATAATCTAAAACTGATTCTCATTGCATATATATCGTTAATCAGTTCGTTAATAATATTAAGTATCGTTATATTTTTCTTTACTTATCTTATGTGCATTATATTATGTGTGAATCATAATATTATGTGTGTATTCAATTCATATTCAAAAAAATGATCGAGAATGGGGGGAATATTATTATCAGTACTTTAAAAAATAGGTTGAAATATTGTTAGTCACGAAAGTTAATTATAAAGAAAAAATATATATAGGCCTATTAAAAAATACACTCTATAGAAAACATGCTATACCGGGTGCGCCTCAAAAGTCTCACTTCTATAAAAGGCTCACTTCGATAACTTTTTATTTTTTCAAATAAAAAACGATATTTGGCATATTAGCACAGATAGCACTATGTTATCTGTGATATTAGTATATGACATAAATTAGGATTGATTGACGTATTCAAATGTTTTTTGTCACTTCCTGTTTCACCGGAACTACAACTTTTGATTTTTCAGTAGCATCCTCGATATTTTTTTACTTTATTCGATAGAAAATAACACTCTGAATAGAATAGCATATCATATGCCAACGTTTGAAATTTTCGCATATGGTCTATTTAAAATTGTAACATGCAGTTCATACCGACAACTTGACTCGAAATACCAATTGTGTGGTACAATATTATTCGTATAGCCGTTTCCATATATGCTAATGAGCCACCCTTGTTCCATTTGAAAAAATTGAGATATGATTAAAAATACGATTTGGTGATCTTTTGCCCGGCCATGACAAGACACGAAAACCATTAGATGATCAAATCTATTTGTCCAAGGCTCCTTGATTAAAAATCAGTGTTTTTAACACTGCCATAGCCGAGGCCATAGCACTCTAGATTTAAATTTAAAATACAATTTTTTAACCGAAAATGCCAAAAGTTGATGTGCCATTTAAAAATCAAAAGTTGTAGTTATTTCCGGTGAAACAGGAAGACAGGAAGTGACTAAAAACAATTGAATACGTTAATCAATCCCAATTTATTTCATATACTAACATACCAAATCTGTTTTTTTTATGTGAAAAAATAAAAAATTGGGGTGAGCCACTTTTGAGGCGCACCCGGTATATCGACACCTTTGCATGTTATGCTTTATAATGGAACCGAAAATATTTAGAACTATTAACCTCACGTCGACCTGTCAATTACCGAGTCAGACCTACGCTTCGGACTTTTAACTTTTTCCGTTTGTACCGCCGACGTTCTAGTAGCAACAACAGCGACGATTAAGTGCCTAGGTACCAGCACCGGCCATATTTTTCCCGGTGATCGCTTTTGTTCCACTAGTTTTCAAGGTTCACCGCCGACCTTGTTTCGTCGAATCGAAAACGATGCAACATAAATATTACGTTAACATGGGTATGCGTTTGTTTAGATGCAATCGACACCCTAAACACGACCATTTATGTACAGGATGATGCAGGTTTGGCGCCTGCGATTAAAGTCCTGTCTACAGATAACGTTCTCTTGTCAGTTCAAATTATCGATAACACAGTAGGGGAGAACAGAACAGCCCCGCCTACCTAAACTTATTTAACTTGTAAAAATAATCTGTGATACTTATCTTTCTTTTTAATGGTTTATTGAATAGTTTATTCAATTCTTTGGACCATTGTTTTTGTGAGCATATGCTAATTTTAACAGAAAAAAAGTGTTTTCATTGAGATTAGTCAATTTTTATAAAAAAGTCTGCTTTGGTCGGGGGTACCCGGCAAATTTGGTAAACCGGCCCACCCGCCTCATCATATCGGATAGCCCGCTCAAGAAACTTAATATTATTTCAGAAAATGTAAATAAACAAAATCAAACACATTCTGTAGAAACTGAAACATTTGTCTATTATTAATGAATGTATCCTACAAACAAAATCCCAAATATAGGGGAGTCTTATGGAGAACTCAAGTCTTTTGTGGGGGGCTCAACTGACTTAAAAAATGATATTGATTTGAGGTTAAAACCAATTTTAAACAACCCGCACCAAACAAAAAAAAATCCTAAAAATTCCCACAAGTTCTCAAATCGAATAATATAGAGTCGTCAACACAATACAAATATTATGTTTTTAACTGAAAATTTAAAAATTCTAAACAAATTCGGAAATATACTTTTCAATTTTTTTTCGCCCGTAAAAACACATACACGTGTTCCTGGAATCGAAACATACCATCCCTAGAAATACCGTATGATCGAAAAAAAAAACAATCGTTGACATTCCCCATCTAATTTTACATAATATGAAATAAAGATCGCTTTCATTTTATATCTAAAATTAGATGGAGAATGTCAATGTCATTGCAAAGCCAACTGCAAGCCATTTTTTTTTCGATCGTATGGTATTTGCACTTATTTAAAAATGAACCATCTATTCCAGGGGAGGGGGTACAAGACTAATGTCTGGTGCTAACCGAAAATGTGTATTTAGTTGCGGTAATACTAGTTTTAATTTAGTCAATTTGTTGAGAAATGCGTATACGATAACTAATTTTTACGAATAATACATTAATTTAGAATTTCCCACGAATATAGTATTTTGGGTTAAAATTTCCCTTTTCCCTCTGGTTCTCGAAATTTCCCACGAATCGGGAAATTTCCCACGTATTGGCATCACTGCTTGTTATTGACTATTGGTGATAGTTCTTTAAAGTGAACGGATCCTGTGAACGGATCTTTTAGCTCTCTAGCCAGGATCTTTGGAAGTGCTGATATTTTTAAGCTGACCTACAGTGGATGCTTTGTCAGAGAAACATTTTTGCCAAATATATGCAATGTTGCACTATTTTACTCTCCTGGTTATTAGTAAAAATTGGTTTATGGAGTTGAGGTTTAGACAAATTATTACATTTCAAACGGTCCTTTAACGTAGAGAATGGTGTCTCTAAAACCAGAATTAATTATGTTAATATAAATTCCCTGGGCCTTGTAAAAAAATTATTCCTAAAATTTCTGGCGCTTTGTCTTATTTATATGCCTTATATCCCTTATTAGTTGGCGAATTTATGTGAGCAATTTCAAAAAAAAACACTTAAACACTTGTTTGTCTCTGTGGCTTCCGTACCCTTTTTCAGGTCTTCCGTCTTAGCCCCGTCTAGACATATAGCTTTTTATCTTTCAGGTAAAGACTAGCGGACAGTCTGACAATTTACCCGCGGTTTTATCAATTTATAGCATTGTTTTTAGTTACGCTGAAAAGAAAAACCACGGAATTTTACTACAAAATTATATTTATGGTTTAAATTTCATTTGTGTAAACACGCAAAGATAATTGTGATAATAGTATCGTTTGGAACTAGCCATTAAATATCTCTAAACAATTTTGTAAAATGACTTTAATTTGCGAAACTATGCAAAAATAGTTATTTTTTTAAATCGCTTGTTAAACATGCTGTAATATAGTAATATGTTTAAATTAAAGATGCTGTAATATTAGAATTTTTTAGAATTTAGAATGAGTGGGAGGAGTGTTAATCACTGCGACCTTACAGATCTATTGTGTCCCCCTTTCTTGAGTTATAACTCATCATACAGTCCCAGGGCTTTGACAAAACCCAGTATGTGGGACGGTTTTATAGAGGGTAGTTCTCCATCTCCAATATCAGTCATACCAAAGTTCATGGCACGAATGGTTGTCGTCTCGGCGCACTCAGTGATGAGGTGTACTGGTGTTTCCCCGTTTTCCCAACAGAATCTGCATTCGCCGTTTCTTCTTAGTTTCAATCTACTGAGGTGTTCATTGAGGAGACAGTGTCCTGTTAAAAACCCCGTGACAATCCGAAGATTGTTCTTACTTAAACCCAGGAAGATCTGTGATTTTTCTTGATCATAAGCCCTCAGAAACTTCTTCGAGTGTCTTAGACCGTTGCAAGATTCCCATTCCAGGTTGCGGACGAAATCTTCCAAGTTCTTGAGTTCCGCCTTGAGTTGGTTACCACTTGGAAAGCAGAACGGTTCTGGTCCAGTTAGTGGAGTGTTCGCTCCTTTTCTAGCTAGATCATTGCCTTCTATCCCTTGGTGAGCAGGCACCCAGAGTAGGAGGACTTTGTTTTCTTTGCCTAATTTATTCAGCTTCTCTATGCATTCTTTGACCAATTTCGAATTGATTGATACTGACTTGATCGCTTTTAACGCTGCTTGACTATCAGATAAAATGACTATTTCTTGTTTCCGATAGTTCCTATCTAAGATAAGTTGTACGCATCTTTCGATAGCGTAGATTTCTGCCTGTAGGATACTAGGGTAAGTGCCCATTGGTTCGGAGTATTTAGTTCTCGACCCAAATACTCCGATCCCTGTTCCCGTATGGGATGCTGTAATATAGTTCCATATTATTTTTTTCATAAATTTACTTACATTTTACCACTGGGGGCGAAATTTACAGTTCTGTTGTATATTACAGTCATTATTGCGACCACCTTTTTAATTCAATCTTTGCTAATAAACAAGGTAACCCTCGTTTACAACCAAGATGGGATTCTATACAGATACACAATGCATTTGTTCATATTAAATTGAATTCAGAATGATAATCGAGATGATAATTTTAGGTAGCCGGTCTTCTAAGCCTAGGCATTCTACAGACGGCCATCTCTGTAGAAAGCGCAGGCGACCTCTCGTAACTGTAAAACTATATCATTTAGTCAAAATTTACAGATTTTAATATAATGTTATATGCAAAGTTTACAGTACATACATCTGTAACTTTTTGCATGGCATTATAAAGAGAAGATCGACTACCTAAAATTAAATGGTCATTCTTTGTTGCCATCTAATTTCAAAAAACATAAAATATACAAAATACGTCAAAGTATTTTGGTTTTACCTCCTTAGTTAACTATCATTATATAGTTTGTTAACGATGTTAAGGATGTTCATTAATAATGATGTTAGGGTTAATTAATTACGTACATCACGGTAGGTAGTCCATCATTAGGTGGATAGTAATTGGTAATTCCAAATGTAACTTTATCTAATGAAAATTTATACTAAAAATTAAATAAACGCATGTGCATAAACAATCACTTAAAGGCTTTGCTTAAATGTGATACATACATATGCTCCATAAAATGCTAATTAATTATTTTTGATGTTAGAGAACTGTTATGATTTTTAAGTGTACTTTTCATAAGTGTCGCACAGATGATATTTCTAGAACAGTACAGTAATCTGTCTTAATCATCTCAGACTGTCTGGAAGAAGACAGGTCATTTTGGCCATTTAAAAGGGTAGAATGTAGAATAAGAGGGAGGGGTGTTAATAACCGCGACCATATACAGATCTATTGTGACCCCCTTTTTTCAGTTATAACTCATCATAGTTAGGGTTTTGACAAAAACCATGCAGTAGTCAATCTACTGAGGTGTTAGTTAAAGAGACATTTACCTGTTAAAAATCCAGTGGCAATCCGAAGATTGTTTTTACTTAAAATTTTCTTGTAAAAAAAACAACGCTTTATTCTACAAAAAGCCAAAACAGCTTCATCGACAAAGCATTCACAAAACACAAAAGCACAAAAACAAATATACAAATAATTTAAAAAAAATGTCATACAATACAAATCAATTCAAAAAAATGTACGTCATAAAATTATAAATAAAACATATATGGACATTGCAGAACACAGGCGTATCTAGAAAATTTTACAAAAGGAAAACTGTAAATGGATAAAATCATGTTATAGGTATATCATAAAATCAAGAGTTATAAAATATTAAATATTAAATACTAGACCTTTAACCAGTGTGTGAGATGATCCAAATTTTAAAATTCAAAATTGTTCATGATTAAACATCAACAAAAAAGTCGTTTGTCGCATATAGGGCTCTCTCCAGTAAGTATGATTTCAGACCTTTGCGAAATGCGGGAAAGAATGAAAGTGACTTGATATTCGAAGGCAAATGATTGTATATTTTCTTGGCATTGTACAGTATTGAGCCCTAAACTAGTTCTGAGCTCGGGGTTGGCAGATAAATATCGTGCTCCGCATTCCTAAGTGGATAGTTGTGAGAAGCCCTTTCCGGAATAGAAAATATGTGCTTGCGGATTTAGCAAACGGATTCAAAAATGAATAAGGAAGGAAGAGTCAGTATTTTGAAATTTTAAAGAAATTCTGGCAGTGAGAATTCTGGCTGTTTAGTCCCAATAAGTATCGAACTGCTCTCTTTTGAAGTTTGAAAATACGATCAAATTTTGTCGCGCAGCAAGTACCCCAGAATGGAAGGGCATAACGAAGATGCGACTCAAAAAGGGCATAATAGACCATTCTAGAGGTTGATGAGTTAAGTTCCTTAGAAACTGATCTTAGCACAAAACAGGCAGCGCTTAGTTTCTTTGATAAAGCTTCGATGTGCAAGTCCCATTTTAACGAGTTGTCTACAACAAGTCGTAAGAATCTCACAGAGTCCACGACGTCAATAGTGGTGTTATTAAGTACAAAAGGTTGTATAGTACTTTTATATGATAAAACTTTAGTTTTTGAAAGGTTGAGGCATAGGAGATTAGAATCGCACCAAGATTTAATAGTGCGTAAGTCACTGGATATAGTATTATATAGTGCCGTAACATCTTGGCCGCTCCAAGTGAAACTAGTATCGTCCGCAAAGAGGCAGATTTAAACAAACTAAATTGTTCTTACTCTACAAGAAAAATCTTTGATTTTTCATTATCGTAAGTTCTCTATGTCTCGTCAATGACTGTTATCAAAGTCTAAATTGACCTGTTCATAAAAAATCCGTCGGCTTTATTACGTAAAGATGAATCTCCTTTTCTTGGCGATTTCGAGATTTAAACGTCATGACATGCCCAATGGGTCATTTTTTAACATGAGAAAATGGCGTAACTCATTATATACCTTTTTCATTTTATATTCATTTAAAAATGTGCCCTATCTCAAATACTAGAATTAATAAAGAATTAGAAATACTAAATTGCTCTCCTGAAAAGTAGCAAAAATTGAGATACGCCGTTTCGTCATAAAGCCGACGATATGTGAAAGGCATCCGCTTCATAAAATGTTAAGTATTTTCGATTTTATGATGAAATAGAACAAAATAACGTCACCTCTATTATGATTTTTAAGTATACTTTCTATAAGTTTCGCAGATAATCCCAGAACGTTACAGTAATCTTTATTTTTTCTCTCAGACTGTCTGGAAGAAGGCAGGTCATTTTGGCCACTTAAAAGGGTAACCAACATCTGTGCTATTTTTATGTTTGTGTATTTCAATGGGTTCTAATGTATTTGGTTTCAGAGACTTTCTAGACATGTGCAGTACTTAAATTCACTTGTCTTCGTGAAATTTATGGCATAATGTTTCAAAGAACAGATTGGCTAAAATTGAGTATATTTTTTTACGTAGAAAACAGATCCTTTGTTTTGGAACTGATATTTTTTTTACTTAACCTATGTAACCAGCTACAATTAGGTATTTCTCTATGTTCTATAGAATAGATCAATTGAATTACTCTTAATAGCATATATTATTAACACGTCACGTTACTCAATAAAAAGTCGTAAAACCATAACATTTATTAATTTGTAATATTTGACACTTAATATCAGTATCACATCTGCCGCTATAATAACGAAAATTCGTGCGATTGAACGATAAACGCCAATATACCTAATCACTTCTTTGCGGTTATCTTTACGACTTATTGAGCCTCGTGTAGATACGCTCGATTGGCGATGAACAAACAGTTTAGCCAGGTTTAGCCCACTAATCTTTCAAGCTATCTAGTCAGATTTGCGCTTCGCATCTCTTGATTATTAATCTTGACGTTACACTTCCCAACATCATTTTTCGTCACGCGTAGAACCCGAATCGGTATTTTTATTTGAGATTAGAACAAATATTATAGAATAATTTTAAATTTATTAATTTTATTTTGAATTTTCATTAAATTATTTGTACTTTTAGAACAAGTGTTTTATTTTTTAAATTGGGAATTAAGTAACCCTTTAAAAATATTTGTTGTCATGTAATACCATTTTATTCTTCCATTAAATATCTCTTGCACATTCTTCTTTCGTTTGCTTCAAAATATTTCCTTAATTATGTGTTTGATGCTATTTTATTTGATGTTTTTAATGCATAGTCTTATTTTTGAATATGTGCTCTAGTCTTTTTTCGCTTTTGGGCATCACTGTGTAAATTTTGTGGTCCAGCATTTGTCGGTCTTTTTTATGTGGAACACGTCTGTTAATGTTAACTAGTATAAGATATCCATTTAATCATTTTCTGACCGCTGTTTGATATTTCAGGCAAATATCGCTACTTATTTCTTTGTACTCCCTCGAGTTTTTTATGAATTCTTACTTCAATGTCCAAGTTCTACAGCCGCATGTCATGACTGGTACTATCCACTCGTTGGAATCAGGTACCGCGGTTGGAGTGAAAACCCGTTTGCGATTCTGGAAGGAATTTTTTTCTATATATGGATGCAGGCGATTTGACATACTTTTTGCAAGGATTTTTCCT
This sequence comes from Sitophilus oryzae, assembly GCF_002938485.1. Taxonomy (NCBI): domain Eukaryota; kingdom Metazoa; phylum Arthropoda; class Insecta; order Coleoptera; family Curculionidae; genus Sitophilus; species Sitophilus oryzae. The sequence continues at coordinate 376,511 of NW_022145824.1, forward strand.
ACTATAGCTAGTAGTGAAAGTCAGTTCCAGTAGAGTCCTGAGGTACTCCGCTTTCCCATATGACATCGAAGAGGGCTTCAAAATGACCAATAAGTTCTTTACTTGCACACTTATAGATTTCCGCCGGAATCGAGTTACAATAATTACAAGAAATTCTGAACTCATATACTTGGGCATACGAGGCTTTGGACCTTAAGCTGAACAACGATAAAACTAAAATCATGTGTACTTCCCCGGAAGATCACAACGTTGCTATAAAAATCGGAGAACTATTGAAATATGTAGCGGAATTCAATTACCTCGGCATTTTATTTCAGAAAAGGCCAATATGAAATTCAGCACAGGGTTAGCAGCGCTTCAAGAGCATTCTGGAAATTAAATGACAGGGTGAGACTTGACCACAAAATTATGACTTGAGCATAAAAACAAAACTTGCAGTATACCGATCAATAATAATACCCACCATGTTATATGGAAGCGAAACCTGGGTGTCGTACCGCCGAGACATGAACGCATTAAACAAGTTGCAACAGAAACACCTTAGACAACTCTTAAGAATCGAATAGTTCAAACCATGGCTCAAACATATTGGTCCTTGAAAAAGCCAGCTCTGAGAGCGTTGAAGTCATGATTACTAAATCCCGCTTAAGAAGTGCTGGTCATGTATGCAGGATGCCAGAAAACCGCCTACCCAAATCTCTTCTTTACGGTGAGCTTGTAGACGATAAGAGGAAACCGGGTGGACAACTCAAACGGTACAGTAAGATAATTTTCAAGAAAATTTAAAGGGGATAAGCATATAGAATCAGTGGAAAGAAGCGGCGCTTGGAGAAGGATTGTACACTCAGTTAACAGTGACGACCAAAAAGTAAAGAGGCAACAAAGCAATGAGATTTTTGAATGTCCGGATAACATCACGTATCGGGTCTTTCAATCACAGAAAAGCTGATGTGCGTGTCAAATACTCGTCAGCGAGTAATGACAGTAAGTAAGTGTACTACCTGAAGTTTTCTTATGAGTTCTTATTTTAGTGTCCAAGTTCTACAGCCGTATGTTATGACTGGTGCTATTAAATCGTTGAAAATGGATCGCCGCCGTTTTTTTTAGTTGCTGTTTTTTGGCCCCGCTTACTATCCCAGAATTGAGCTATAACAATCTGGCAACACCGGTCGTACGAAAAAGGACCAATGGGCGTGAAAAAATAACTAAAAAAACTAAGGATACGCCCTTATCTAGAATGAAACTGCGACATTAGAAAACGAGCAGTTACAGCAGGAAAATGATACACAAGCGCAAATGAAGCTAGAATATGCGAAGGAGGCACTGAATAAACTGTAGAAAAAAGCAGTTGGCAGCAATATGTTATTTTATCACTATCATCTTAGTGATAAAATAATATCTTTGAATAAGAAGACTAAGGAAGGATCATAATGCTATCCATATATTCATGCATCAAAGTCATGCATGGTGAGCGGAAAAAGGACTCTAGGGTGGGGATCCTGTTTGGATAGTTCTGTTTGACGATTCATTTGACACATTTGAATTTGATTTGAAATTTTATGGATTTGTCAGTCTTTACGGAGCTTATTTTATGTTATTTATTATTTATTCTACTACTGATAGTTGTATAAAGGTAGTAAATCTAGATGGAAATTGTGGCAGAACTTAAATTAACAGTGACACTATCGCGATTTATCGAAAAAAGTTGGTTGTGTAGCGTGCGGTAGATCTCGGCAAAAATCGAGTGAAATAATGGAACAACTTTTCGCTAGTAAGTGACTATATAATATACATACGTGTAGTAAACCGATCATTTATGAAATTCACTTAAATTAACTAATTATATATTTTTTCTTGCATTTTTGCTTTTATTTACTACTTGTCAAAGATTAGATGTCAAAGAATTTAGATACCTGCTTCAGTGGCGTATCAGATGTTTGTGTTAATAAATACTTATTATAACTTATCTATTTTTATTAGAATTATATATTTTTATAACAATTTTAATAACTACCAACATTTATTCACAACGTAAAATAAAACAACAAATTATTGAGTCTACTCCACGTCTACCCTACATCATAGTTTTACATTTTTTAAATAAAATTAGAACGGCACTGATAAACCGGAATTTAAGTCGGCCATATTTGAGGCCCATCGCGGTGGACCTAAGATTTTTGATATGCTCCTTCCTTAGTCTTCTTATTCAAAGAATAATATATATTTTTTTACAAGTAGTTTTAAGTAACATCTTGTTAACAAAAAGCAAAAGGGCTTATTGCCTCACTTACTAAAAATTAAATATAGAAAGAGAAGATGGTAGATACTTAACGAAAGTTATTAACGAGGTATTATAAAACATATCTGCTGACTTAACTCATTCCATTTATTGTAAAACGATCCTCTCTAAGAGTTATTGGGCCGTCTTAACCAAGACGGCTTCATCCTAACGTTTTTAACGAAAAAATTAGGTCAAGTTATTTTCAAAAGGATTTATAAGGATTCAAGGGTTTCTTGATTTTTACGAAATGCTTCGTTCACTTTATATGTGTATTTTACAGCTTAATTTCATAATTTGTCGTTTGATTGGAGGGTTGATGAAAGGGTCAAATATATTAGTATAATAATGAAAAACAATTAATTGACATTAAACTTCGGACTAAAAGGAGTTAAAAATAATGGTATAACTATTAAAACACCACCCAGAAATAAATAAAAAGTTAATTAAGATGAATTTAAACGCGTTATATGTAATTCTGTATAATTATTAAATATTCTGAAATTATTAGATTCATTTATAATAACGTCGTTAAATTTAGAGACATTAAGATTAATTTTAAAATAACTAAAACGTATCAAATAAAACCGTGCGTGCATATCTGTTGTTATGTACCGCCGATAATAATAATAATTAATTGTGTACCTAGAAATGGTTTTTACCACAATTAATGACAAGATAGAATAATAAGCCTCGTCTACAAATAACGTTTTACATGTCGTCTTACCTGTTTAGTAAATGAATGAAGTAAAACATTTAATATAGACGGAAAATCGGACAGTTTTACTTGAACTAAGATGGAATAACGTATAGAGACTAACAGGATCATTCAGTTTTACAACAAAAGTGGCGTTTTGCCTCACTAAAATGTAAGTAAATTTACAAAAACCGATATGAATATATTGCATCTTTATTAAGCGACTTTTAAAAATCTAATATTTTTCATTAATTTCAGAACGTAATTTTAAAAAATTGTTGATTATTCCACAATTAGCCTTGCGGGTTTACAAATGAAATGTAAACTATAAATATATACATTTTTGTAGTAAAATAGGGAATATTACTCCCTATTTTTTAGTTCACTAAACACAATGCTAATTGATTTAACTGATTGTATCAGAGGCCAAACATTGTTTCTAAACTTTAAATCGAATCAAAAGGTGTCTTGGAAATTCAAGACCGAGGATAATTTAACAGCTCTTTACATACTAGCTGTTAAAAAAAATCTACGAAAAATGAAATTTTAAAGACAAAAGTAATAACAAATCATACTAGAACGATACTAGCAAAAAAGTACATAGCATACTTAGACTTAATTAATAATAAATAGGTAAGATTTTTAATTTATTATTTAAAAACTTCACCAAGAGCCGCCACTGTATAGACCAAACTCGATGCTATCCTTCGCTTTAATGGGGTTCCGTTTTTTTAGAGGATTATATGTCAGGATAAGATAAGCTCTTGGCACGACCACTTCTCTTAATCTACTTACTGTTGATTAAGAGCAGCATATCTGTAAAATGTGTTATACCTCTTGTACTTTGAAATGAATGAGTCCGATTAGTTTCTTTTATGTGTAGCGAAAAACGTCCTATACTGGAAAAGTGTTCTTCAGAATCTTAATGTGAGTGTTTTAGTAGATATACAATTTGATAAAGAAAAACGCGGCGTCAGCGATGGCTATGAAATGAAGATTGCTGCCATTTTAATACTCGTATGTGTAAAATTATATGGGGAATGTTATCGATCATCATTTCCAGGCCAACTGGACGCCGTTTTTTTTCGATCATAGATATTTCAGATTGCTTCGTTTATGTTTATCTTAACAAAAAAATATACTCATATGTTAGTAATAATAATACCATAGCCTATTCATTAGACAGCCAGTCGACTTACGATCATTTACATGGAACTGCGCGTACATTTCTAGATCATCATCATCATTTTTAGCTTATTCAACCATATCCAATTATGGTGCAGCCATATTTAGATACTCTCTTTGTAATTGGGCCCATTGATGGCTATGCGGGCCCAAGTTATTCCTCCTTTTTTTTCTAATATCATAGTCCCATCTCAAGTTGGGTCTTCTTCTAAGCCTCTTAATTCCTCGTGGGTACCATGCCCATGTAATTTTTGTAGTCCATCCTTCTTGCCAGGTGTCCTGCCTATTGCCACTTGAGGGATTTGATTCTGTGGATGCTATATATTATCTGGGTCTTTTATCGTATCCACTCTATTCTTTTACGGAACAGCCACCACACAAATCTCGAACAACTGAACAACACCATGCGGGTGATTACAGGGACAATAAAATCCACACCTAGTTGCTGGCTTCCAGTTCTGAATAACATTCTACCTCCAAATCTACGCAGAAACGAGGGTCTTCTTAGAGAATTTGATAAAATAATAGCTACCCCAACGCTCCCTGTTCATGAAACACTTCCTGCTTTACAGGTGAATAGACTGAAGTCGAGAAATTCACCTTTGCGAACAGCTGAACAGCTAAAAAGCAGTAACTACAATTCCCGGGAACAGTGGCTTCAGTTATGGGGAGAAATGGCCGATGCGCACCTATACTTCCTCAGAATGTGATTGCGGATCCCCCCAGCAAACCATCCACCACATAACTAGAGAGTGTAATATGCGCTTATGGTGAAGTCTGGGGGGACTTTCTGGAGGCTTCTCCAGCAGCTTTGGAATGGATAGGGCATTTAGATGTCAATATATAGTGTTCGTAAATACGTTTTTTATGTTTTCTTTTTATCATATACTTGTTTTTTTTTATATTTAAATTGTAATGTTTTCATTTACATTGTAGTTTATTTTATGTCTATGTTTACGAGTCTGGTTTTCTTGCATGTATAGTCATACGATAAATAAATAAATAAATTTTACGGTCTTTCTTGGTTATTCCCAGCATATTTTGAGCGTTGTGCGCACTACAGTTTCCTTATAATGGCAGTTTTAAGTGTCCAGGTTTCGCATGCATAGGTCATGACTGGTAGTACATATTTGTCGAATGTTTTCTTCTTTAGATAAAGTGGCATTATAGATTTGAATATGATTGAGATTCTTTCATAAGTTCTCCAGGCTAACTTAATTCTTCTGTCGGTTTCTGGTATTAGAGATCCTGAGCTGTGTATTCTTACAGTGCCATACTCTATATATCAGTGTTTCACAAGTACACGGGACCTACAGTTTATTACCGAATCCGAACGGCACTATTTGAGAGGCTGTACAAGGCAAATATACTCAAGGTGGTTTGCTATTGCCTTCCTTGAGGTGGCGGCTCGTTGGTCGCTCTATTTAAATAAATAAATATTTTTATTTAAACAAGTAAAGCGACCGTACTGGCTGGGGATCGAACCAGAAGTGTCTAGCCCTAGCAGTCAACTATTAAGCTTGACCGATCAGGTTGGTTAGCGTGCTTATTTGAAGGGTGTTAATTCATTTGTGTTTGTCAAAAACTCTAACGTGATTGGTAGGGCTTAATAGTTACCTGCTAGGGCTAGACACAAGTGATCGAACCCAGTACCTTCCGCTCCGCAGATCGACACACTAACGCTGGAGCTACTGCCGGCCACAGCTGTGTATTAGTTGTCCTAAATATATTATATTCTACTATTTCCTTCTTCAAAGAGAGTATATAAATATGGGAGGGAAGCACACCATAATTGGTAATGGTTGAATAAACTGAAAATGATGATGATGATTATGTTCTGTAACAAGTCGGACTCTGTAACAGAAGGACTTTATTGAAGCTTCGACTGGATGTTAAATAAATAGACTGTGTTAATACTGTCGACTTAAAATTCAACACTTACAATAGTAATACCTACTTGTAGTTTAACAGTGGGGGTGTAGGAGAAATAACGTACAGAGAGGTATAACATTGATATTTATTACTTTTTAATATCGTATGTTATTAATGTTGTTTATCATTATTGAAACATCTCCTGTAAATCAAAATATAGAAGAATATTATACATAAGAAGTAGTACTATTTTTAAGTTTCTGTAATTCCGTAGACGGTTCTATTATGACAAAAAGAGTTTTTATTATTAATGATCTAAACGATGACTAACAAATAAGATAGGAATATCTAGACAACGATATTTATTGATTCTTATTGATTGATTTATTTATAGCTACAAAACCTCAACTTATTACAGATTTATGTAACCGATTTTCAAACAGATAATGGATTTGTTGTGATTTATTATGAAGGATATTCAATAAGTGTTGAATATTACTTAAAATGGCCACAAATTCATAAATATACATATATATTAATGATAAAGCTTTATTTATAGAGAGTTCCAATATTGGCTTGATCAACAATTATCTTTCAGCTGATAAACAATATGTGCCCATGTATAGGGGAGACCTGCCGGTTTTGGACACTTGCGTTTTTCACCCATAACTTTTTTTCAAGTTAACATTATGACTAGCTTTTACGTCCCACTAGTCAACTCGCATACCCAACAATGTTGCGCTTTGTTGTCCCTTAATTTTATGATTTTTAATTGTCAGCTAAACTATAGAGTTTATTTTTACGGTTTATTTCAAAGTTTTATTGTTATTTGGTTTATATTTTTTTAGAACGTTCTTAATAGTAATCAGAATACTATAGATAAAGTAAGAATAAGTGAAATGAATACCAAGTTTTGTGCGTTTTAGCTAAGGTTTAGTGTAGGTTGTTTAATCTGCTATAATCTAATATTTACTAGAGATTTAAAATTTGTTTAAAAATTAATTTCAAATATTATATTTGGTTGTAAAAGTTGGGGGTTGGAACCTTTGGTGTTACACAGCAAAATAAATCACTAAATCACCACAATACACCAAAACACTTTTACACTGGACGCGCGTTTCGCTAACCATTATAAACTTTTATCCGTTTATAATCACCTGCTGATGATGCTAACATGGTTAGCGAAACGCGCGTCCAGTGTAAAAGTAAAAGTGTTTTGGTGTATTGCGTTGATTTAGTATTATATTTTGCTATTATATTTGGTTTATAAAAATATATCTATAAGATATATTAACAAAAACTACTTTTGATAAAGTATTATTTGATTTACATTTTCACTGAATTTTATTTAGAGCCAACATTAATCAAACCATCTAGAAATGAAAATCTCAAAGATTGCAAAAAAGCTGATGAATTATTCTGTGTGTTCGTTAATACTAACTTATTTAATAAATAATAAAAGTCAATGTATAAACAGTGTTCTTTAATTTTAATTCATTTTATAGTAATTAGTTAAGAGCCATATTGTTTTTTTTCTGTTTCAGACGGTTTAATAAGCTTTCTGGAGGCTTTTCTTGGACGTTTTTATGTGCTAAAAAGTTTTCTTTGTTGAATATTATTTTTGTTCCCAGCTTCTTTTGGTTCATTATTACATTGTGTCAAAGGTGGTATAGTTGTATACTGGAGAGCTTTTAGTGTTGGTCCAATAGAAACAGCAATCTTTTCTATTGCTTTAAATTGGTTTATGTTTTCAATGCCCCTTGAGAATTTTTCGTGATATATTTTCCAACAGTTCTTTCTTCTTATTACAAAGATCATTGTTATCAACTATATGAGTAATATTACTTCTGATTCATCTTTTTGTTTGGTTTGTTTTATATATAATAATAAATTTTATGTACATTTATAGTAGTTCAGTAGTTCTATTACTTTCAAACGGTCTTAAGATCTATGACATCATACAAAATTTTTAAAGTGTTTCCGAAGCACACTAAAACACACAAAACTGCTATTATTACATTCATTATATCATATATTACTGGTATTTATTTCACTTACTTATTAACCAAATAAATTATATGGGGAATGTCATCGATGTTCAATTCCAAGATCATACGGTATACAGAAAAGTCCACAGACTTCGAGACATAGGAAAATCAAGTCCATTTAGCGTGTGTCCAAATTTTGACAAGTTTTCAAAAATGACAGATTGATGAATATCTCAGATTCTTGAATTGCATTAAAAATGGATGTGTATTACGTTATTGAAAGAAGAATCAGATAATTAAGTGGATTTATCAGAACAAGTCGATTGAAGAAATAAAAACGGGATTCAGACAAGCTTTCGAGAATAGACTGATGCCTTCAAAAGCCTCCATTCACAGGATAAAAGAAAATTTTGAAAAATATTGCTGCGTTACTCCCCACATGCATAAGAAACCAAAAATTGAAGATAATTCTCGTGAGGAAACAGAAGTCTTAATATGCGCTGCAGTTGAGGAAAATCCAAAATAGAAGCTGTGTACAAGTTGCTGAAGCAGTAAATTCAAGTCCAACAACAGTTAAAAGGATCCTTAAAAAACATGGTTATCGTTCAAGAAAAGCTAGAAAGGTTCATGAAATTTTCCCCGACGATCAATTTCGCCGTATGGAATTTTGCGAAATAATGATGGAAAAGGTAGATCTTGACGAAAATTTCCTTAGGAGAATTGTTTTTACTGATGAGTCCTTTTCCTTATTAAATCGGCAAAACTCGCAAGTGAGATATTGGTCAAGAGAAAATTTGCATAGGTTTTATAATGTGCGAACCCAATATCAACAAAAACTAAATGTTTGGGCCGGTATTGTAGGGGAACACGTTATTGGACCATTTTTTATTTAAGGCAATTTAAATACTGCGAAATATTTGGATTGAACAGCAAATTGTACCGGCGATTCGACGATTATTTGGCGAGAGATTTGGTGATATTTGGTGGCAACAAGATGGATATCCAGCACACAATGGTCGTATTGTGCAAGAATATTTAAACAATACTTTTGGCAATAGACTAATTAGTGGGCATGGAACCATCTTGTGGCCGCCAAGGTCACGTGACCTTTCGGTGAACGATTTCTTTTTATGGGGGTACATAAAATCTAAAATTTACGGCCATGAAGAAATTCAAAACTTAGAGCAGTTACGGCAGAAAATATTTAATGCCTTTGACACTGTCACCCCTGATATGTTATCCAATTTGAATATATAGGGGATTTTATGATCGTTTGGGTTATTGTTTAATGCAAGAGGGAGGCATTTTTGAACAATTTTTGTAATTTTTTAAATTTCATTATTCTGTTTTTTTACCGTTTACCCATTACCTAAATAGACCTGCTTACCTAGTAGAGCTTAGAATGAGCTGTATTTATATTTACTTTAATCTTCACCTTAAATGAGGGAACTTGACTGATACAATTTTTGAATTTGAATTGTTTTTAATGATACTAACAATTTTAGTTCAATTTTTAATAAAATTTATTTAATATTAATAGAAATCCAAGAGACTTGAAACCTCTTTTAGCGATTTATAACACTCTCAAATGAATTGCAGGTGCCCTTATTTTCTATGAAAACCACACAGCTTTTTTCATAGTCGCTGCAGTTGCTATAAAAAACATAAATAAACGAATAGGGACACTCTTTATTCTCTTAGTTTCATAGTAATTATAGGTTTTTAAAGAAAAAGTCACAGTTATAACTCGACTTAAGCTAAGAAGACGTTAAATATCACGGTGCAATTGGCCATACATTAATGTCAAAACTAATTTTTTAAGTTGTGAAAATTGCGACACACGCTAAATGGACTTTTCCCATGTCCCGAAGTCTGTGGACCTTTCTGTATGTCTTGTATATGTAAACCGTTCATTAAATAAGGCGACAACAAACGGCAACATTTCAACATATCAACATTGTTGGGTATGCGAGTTGACTAGTGGGACGTAAGTAGTTGACTAGAAGCTAGTAACATTATGGAGTAATATGCACTCCAATGAAAAGCTAAAGACCTTAGCTGCCCCGCCTCTGTATTACTTCTTACTTTAGAAGATGTTTTAAAGTACCATACATACCGCTCTTGCATGGTCCATCGATAAAAATCAAAACCACGCCTATGAAAGATCGTGATCGATCGAACAAATCGAAATTGACATAATTCCATCACGTATTATGGAACATATTTGTCGATTTAACTCGTTGCCGGCATTCGAAAACGATTTCTTAAGGGCTAGCCGAGAATCTCGTTACGCTATCTTAGCGGAAAAAGCCAGCGCCATCGCGTTCGCAAAATCAGGTCAAGTTATTTGCCGAAGGGCTTATGGTGTCGAAGGAACCTCGATGATTGAATGGAGATGGGTGCTTTGCGCGTTAGGATTTTTCTTCTACTAGTTAATTCGTCAAATTATCATTTAATGGATATTTCTATAGGCTATACCGGGTGCGTCTCAAAGGTAGCTCACCCTTTTTTATTATTTCAGATAAAAAATCGAAATGTGGTATATTAGTATATGATATAAATTAGGATTTATTGACGGTATTCAATTGTTTTCGGCCACGTCCTGTTTCACCGGAAATGACTACAACTTTTGATTTTTAAATGGCACCCTCGGTATTTTTTTACTTCATTCATTCGAGAAAATGACACTCTGAATAGAATGACATATTATATGTCAACTTTTGACATTTTCGAATATAGTTTATTTGAAATTGCAACATGTGATTCATAACGACAATTTCACTCGAAATACCAAGTGTGTGGTACCAAATTATAAAAATTTGCTTTTTCCGAGTTCCCCCATTCAATTTGAAAAAATTATGATATAATTAAAAATAAGATTTGGGCATCTTTTAACCGGCCAGGATAAGACACTAAAAACGATTAAATCTATTTTTAGGCGATCAAATCTATTTTTCCAAGGCTCCTTGATTAAAAATTAGTGTTTTTAACACAGCCACATACAATTTTGTTTTAAACGAAATTTTTAAAAGTTGACATATGCTATGTCATTCTATTGAGAGTGTTATTTTCTATCGAATAAAGTAAAAAAAGCGAGGGTGCCATTTAAAAATCAAAAGTTGCAGTCATTTCCGGTGAAACAGGAATTGACCGAAAAAAATTGAATACGTCAATCAATCCTAATTTATGTCATATACTAACATACCAAATCTCGTTTTTTTTATGTGAAAAAATAAAACAGTTATAGGGGTAAGCCACTTTTGAGACGCACCCGGTATATGGAAAAACAGTCATGGAATTACAATATTTTCTTATTTTTATCTGTCAAAAATGTGGGTAGTCATATAAAAATAATATATTGGTATTTAAAATATTTACATATTTATGAAGAAGTAGGGTCTTTAGAAGTTAAATAACTTATGTGGATTAAACGAAATTTATTCCAATAGAAACAACTCATTATTGGTGCTATACAAGTTGTACTAAAACTAAATACATCAAAATTCTGAAACAATTCAAATAATATATTATTTATGTTTGGCCAATATCAAACCAATATACAGGTTGGTCCGATTTGTATTCGGGAAACTATAGCAGCATATTCTGTAGATAAAAATAAGTAAAAAGTTCATATAAATTTAGGTCCTATTACGTTATTCTTCGTTTCGGAGATACAGTTTTTAAAAGTTTCATTTTTATTTCGAATTTTTCCAAATAATTTGTGAACTAACGTCGATATTTGGAGAAAATTGGTGTCTAGGTGTTTTTGACATGAGAAATTTCATTTTGATATCAATATGACTCCTACTTGTAGGGGACGCCACCTACAGATACCTATGCGTTTTAAAGTTCTAAATCATTTCCAAATTTATTATTTCAGTCTAATAACTATTTAGTCAATAGGTATGTTTAATTTTAGTCAGTAGTACAAGTATTGATTATTTCGATTCTAAATATCTTGAGAACCATAACTCGTAGCGACAATTATTATTAAATATTTATTTAATATACTAGTTGAAGCCTGGCGCATCTGCCACGACATGAAGAAAAAAATACTTTTTCTTTTTTGTTTAATTAAATGAAAAACAAAAAATCCGGCGATACATACATATAGATACATACATACAATCCGGCGACAACAGTTTATAGAAGAGCTAATTAGCTATATTTTAGTAAAAAAAGCAACTTACTAAAGCAAGTCGTTACTTCAGTAGAGACGACACAGATAAACATTAGCATTTTATATATGTAGGTTATAATTAATAATATTATTATTATTAAAGACATACCCTTTTTAAACTCAGTATTGTAATACAAGTATGAGCGAAAAAATATTACTATCCAAAGCAGTGAAAAAATACGTAAACTTTTTACTTATTTATATCTGCAGAATATGGTACCGAAGTTTCCAGAATACAATTCGGACCACCCTGTACACTTATTGACTTGTTCTTAGTTAAATCAAATGATTTAATTTTTAATTTACTTAGTTATTTCTGATTTGGTTTTTTTTTCTAGAAACAATGCAAATCCCCTATTATACCATTTACAAAAATAAGTACCTTTTGAAACGTTGAGCCCTTTTTTCTGTCGCGGCAATTTAGTGCTTAAGTGAAAGAAAGCTGAGTACTTATTTCCGTAAGTCTAAATAACTGAGTGTTATTGTACTTTAAAATTAAACATACACATAAAGGCGGATTCTCACGACTGGCGTACTTGACAAACATTTGTTATTGGAATATACTTGCCATGTCGTGAGAACGGGTTCCTTGGTCACTTGTCGCGTCCCCACTCTCTGTAGGTAAATATAGCCCGAGTCAAACGATTAATCGTACACTTGCCAAGTATACTTGGCCAGCCTGGGCCAGCTTTGTTTACACTTGCCGAGGCGCAAAAAAACGACTGCGCAAATAATGTTACTGTTATAGCGTATGTCCGATTTATTTCCGGATCGTAGTGTTTTTCGAGTTAATTGTGGATAATTTAAAACGTTAAAACAATAATAGATTATGTAATATCAAATTTACATTAATAACTTCAATATTGGCGGCATACCTAATGGCGGATTCTCACGACTGGCGTACTTGACAAACATTTGTTATTGGAATATACTTGCCATGTCGTGAGAACGGGTTCCTTGGTCACTTGTCGCGTCCCCACTCTCTGCCGGTAAATATAGCCCGAGTCAAACGATTAATCGTACACTTGCCAAGTATACTTGGCCAGCCTTGTTACACTTGCCGAGGCGCAAAAAAACGACTGCGTAAATAATGTTACTGTATAGCGTATGTCCGATTTATTTCCGGATCGTAGTGTTTTTCGAGTTAATTGCTGATAATTTAAAACGGTAAAACAATAATAGATTATGTAATATCAAATTTACATTAATAACTTCAATATTGGCGACATACCTAAATCGTTTTCACAGCAATAAATGGAGTGTGGACAAATGAAGACTACACGGGAAAAACGAGATATGTCACATTTTCATAGATATTAAGATAGCTATACAACTTTATAGACAAATGTCAACGTCATTCGAAAAAAGAAAGCAATAATACGCTTAGTCCCAGAGATATTACAGCTTGGTTATTTTGCCGTACAAAGGAAAAATCAGAGTAGTCCACGCGTAAATAGCAAAAACCAGAGATGTACTTACGCATGGGCGACAAGCATGCATCTTGCAATTAGTATTATATTATAAAAACAAGGGTTATTACAGAAAATAAACGTCGAAAATCAAAAACACAAACAAATTTATTCCGCTCGAAACTTGCCGAAGCTTACAATAAACAACAATAATCTCGACTGACCGAAAAACATAGATGAATCAATAAATCTCTCAAAAACATCATCTGACACGATCGATAGAAAATTATCCTTATGTAACAATCTTAGAGGTATACACATACGTAATTAATTTATGTACGTACATATGGAATATTTTTTTCGTTATCAATAGGTATGTTATAAATTTATGTATTGTAATAAAAACCTACATAAATATTAATTTTCAACAAAAAAAATATGTAGTTTAGATTTAGGTTTTATACAACCTTTAATTAATTGAACATCTCTGGTTTTCCCCTGTTTTGTTTTGCATTATGACTATTTTTTTTAGATTATCTATTTAGATTTTTATTTCAATATTTCAGAATATGGCGATAATTCACAATATTAATAATTCAGAATTGGTAGTAATATAAATATTTTTCTAATTATTCAACCGAAAATAACATATTTCTTTAAAAACACTAAATTGCATTTTTCTCGGCTCCAATTAAAATGGACAAAACTGGGTTTTCCCGTGTAGTCTTCAAATGATGTTGTTTTGGAATTTATGGATTTATACGAAAATGAGCCCTTCATATGGATGGCCAAACATAAAGAACATAGAAATCGTATTGCAGTGTACAGTAAAAGAACTTAAAAAGAAAAAAGAATCACTAGCAACGACAATTTCCGGACGACCAGTATCCATCGATGCGACTATACTGTTTACTTGCCAAGGATTGTAGGGGTACTTGGCAAATACGCAAATATTGGCGTACTTGCCAAGTACACTTGCCAATGTAGTACAAAGTGGGGACTGGTGGGGATACTTGCCAAGTACGCAAATATTGGCGTACTTGTCAAGTACGCCAGTCGTGAGAATCCGCCTTAAGTCGTTTTCACAGCAATAATGGAGTGGAAAAATGAAGACTACACGGGAAAAACCAGATATGTCACATTTTCATAGAAATCAAGATAAAACTTTATAGACAAATGTTAACGTCATTCGACAAAAAAAGCAACAATACGCTTAGTCCCAGAGATATTACAGCTTGGTTATTTTGCCGTACAAAAGAAAAACCAGAGTAGTCCACGCGTAGATGGCAAAAACCAGAGATGTACTTACGCATGGGCGACAAGCATGCATCTTGCAATTAGTATTATATTATTAAAACAAGGGATATTACAGAAAATAAACGTTGAAAATCAAAAACACAAACAAATGTATTCCGCTCGAAACTTGCCGAAGCTTACAATAAACAACAATAATCTCGACTGACCGAAAAACATAGATGAATCAACAAATCTCTCAAAAACATCATCTGATACGATCGATAGAAAAATATTATCCTTATGTAACAATCTTAAAGGTATACACATAAGTAATTAATTTATGTACGTATATACGGAATATCTTTTTCGTTATCTATATGGTTATAAATTTATATATTGTAATAAAAACCCACTTAAATATAAATTTTCAACAAAAAAAAAATAATAGTTTAGATTTAGGTTTTATACAACCTTTAATTAATTGAACATCTCTGGTTTTCTCCTGTTTTGTTTTGCATTTTGACTATTTTTTTTAGATTATCTATTTAGATTTTTATTTCAATATTTCAGAATATGGCGATAATTCACAATATTAATAATTCAGAATTGGTAGTAATATAAATATTTTTCTAATTATTCAACCGAAAATAACATATTTCTTTAAAAACACTAAATTGCATTTTTCTCGGCTCCAATTAAAATGGACAAAATTGGGTTTTCCCGTGTAGTCTTCAAATGATGTTGTTTTGGAATTTAGGGATTTATACGAAAATGAGCCCTTTATATGGATGGCCAAACATAAAGAACATAGAAATCGTATTGCAGTGTACAGTAAAAGAACTTAAGAAGAAAAAAGAATCACTAGGAACGACAATTTCCGGACGACCAGTATCCATCGATGCGACTATACTGTTTACTTGCCAAGGATTGTAGGGGTACTTGGCAAATACGCAAATATTGGCGTACTTGCCAAGTACACTTGCCAATGTAGTACAAAGTGGGGACTGGTGGGGATACTTGCCAAGTACGGAAATATTGGCGTACTTGTCAAGTACGCCAGTCGTGAGAATCCGCCTTAATTGTTTGTTGGTACAAAAGTAGTACAGAATAAGATTGAAGCACAATCTAAAGATTACTAATAAATAATTATATTTACATCGTCATCAGGAGAATATATTGATACTAAATAAAAACTTAAAAAGAA
The DNA here is from genome assembly GCF_002938485.1 of Sitophilus oryzae. Classification (NCBI taxonomy): domain Eukaryota; kingdom Metazoa; phylum Arthropoda; class Insecta; order Coleoptera; family Curculionidae; genus Sitophilus; species Sitophilus oryzae. The sequence goes on from NW_022145824.1 coordinate 392,560, forward strand.
TAAAAAAGTATTCACATATTCTCCTTCGATAACATTTTCCATCGCTTCTCTATTCCTGGCGGTGTTTATTAACGACTGTACATCGTGTAGGCTTGTCCACTGTCTAACATTTCTCAGCCAAGACATTTTCTTCCTTCCGATACCCCTCCGGCCTTCGATCTTGCCTTCGATTGACAGATGCAAGAATTGATATTTGGAGTTTCGCATTATGTGCCCCAGGTATGCGGTTTTTTTCTTCTTAATCAATTCAAACAATTCGCGCTGTCTATTGACAAGTCTCAGAACTTCCTCATTTGTTAACCTAGCCGTCCAAGGTATCTTCAGAATTCTGCGATATAGCCACATCTCGAAAGCCTCTAGTTTATTAATGGCAGCTGCTTTCAATGTCCAACCTTCCATACCATAAAACATTCATTTTTTTCCATACCATAAAGCATTCATCTTCCATACCATAAAGCATTCATCTTCCATACCATAAATCATTCTTCGCATATTCATTTATTAAATATTTGTCAATTACTATTTACATGCTAAACTAACCAATTTAAAAACGACGAATTTAAAAACTAACAACTAACGACGCTTCAAATGCTATTTAAAATATGAAAATATAGCTATGAACTTTAGCTATTTTTTAAATAATCAATAATATGATAATTGGTGATCTAATATACCACACACCACACCTTATATTGACCACCATTTCGCTACGCATTATATTATGACCATAGGGCTAAAAATATAACAATGAATACAGTTATACCTATTTAGTTTTTGCATAAACTATAGGTACTATAAACTGTAGGTTTGTCAATTACTATTTACATGCTAAACTAACCAATTTAAAAACGACGAATTTAAAAACTAACAACTAACGACGCTTCAAATGCTATTTAAAATATGAAAATATAGCTATGAACTTTAGCTATTTTTTAAATAATCAATAATATGATAATTGGTGATCTAATATACCACACACCACACCTTATATTGACCACCATTTCGCTACGCATTATATTATGACCATAGGGCTAAAAATATAACAATGAATACAGTTATACCTATTTAGTTTTTGCATAAACTATAGGTACATTGGAAAAATCAAAGTAAATGAAAAGTTATATGCATGCAATAAAGATTATTAAATGCAATTTAAGTCACGCGTTTAAATTAACGTTACATTAGTACATAAAATATTATGGAGCATGAACGTGGAAATTTTTTTTATTGCCTAAACCTGGAAAATAGCAAAGCAATATTTCCAGCAAGAAGGAATTAGAGGAAATATTTGAAAATGCTAAATTGAAAAGTCCATTGCCAAGTTTGGTGATATCCCCATTCCATATTTTTTTTATTCTCCCATTTATTTATTGATCTGATTTATTTATTGTTCTTATTTGTTTCAGGAATAATAAACTCAATCGCTAACATAAGATGGACGGTACGAGCGGTCACGGTTCTACAGGGGCGCTCTCCAGCAGTGTGGACAGCATAACCGGACACACGATGCACCACTCGCTGTCCACACCGGCCGGTGTAGATTCGGGTGCTCGTACGCCACCAGCCACTCCAAAAAAGGGTGGGAAAATGCTCGCCATTCGGGTGCAGATGCTCGACGATACGCATACAATCTTCCAAGTACAGGTAAGTCTATTCTCTATTATTAACATTTGTTGAGTTATAACGAGTTATAACTCGTCATACAGTCTCAGGCCGTTGGCAAAAGCCAGCATCTGAGACGGCTCCCCAGAGGTCAGCTCTCCATCTCCACTGTGACAGTTAGTTTTGACGTAAGAAATGTCAAAAGTTCATGTCGTCCGATCGCCATCAAATTTGGATACGACGTTTTCGTTTACATCTTCATCTGGGTGGGACTAAAGATATGATATCGAAGACAAATGTGGATCGATTTCGGCATAATTGGGGATAATTGCTACAGGATGACGCCCTCGACGTTTCGGACTGATGCCTCTAAATGGATGAAATCATCAGAATTTTCTCTTAATTATGGGTTGATTAGAATCAAACTCGGCACGTGGATAGAGGTACCCGAATGGAGTCTTCAGACGGACAAACAGTCATTTTAATACAAATTTTGTGGAAGTAAATCAAATTATTTATTAATCTTTAATTTATTACTTTTTCAACATTTCAAACTACACTTTTTCAAACATGTCCTTCAAATCCTTTAATTTAATAGCTGTTAATAAGAAGTTTCACTATATGCGCACATAGTGTACACACATTTTTTTCGATAGATTTAATTTAATATGCATCGAGTCCCATAACTAAAGCAACGTATAGCAAAGGAAAAATGTGCAAAATACAGAAAGTGGCATGCATCTGCATCACAAGCATCACAAGTTTCACTATATTATGCGCACATAGTGCACACACATTTTTTTCGATAGATTTAATTTAATATGCATCGAGTCCCATAACTAAAGCAACGTATAGCAAAGGAAAATCTGTGCAAAATACAGTGAGTGGCATGCATCTGCATCACAGGAGCCATGAGAGCCTGTTCAACAGCAGCAATGGAGAACATTCCAGACCTAACACCTCTACACATTGTCATTGGTAGATATGCCAATATCTACGGAAATAGTATTAAGAGAATTGTCAGCTCAGAAGCTTGGGAGAATGTATAGCTTTGAGAAAAATTTCTCTATGCAGTATTGAGCAACAAAGAGTTGGAAGAAAGAAACGTTTGCTCAGCAGTTAAAAGATCGTACCATAACGTGGTATACCGATGCTTCCAAAACCAAAGCAGGAAAAGGGATAGGATAGGGCAGGAGAGGATAGGGAGAGGAGAAAAATCAAAAATTGATTTAAGTAAGAGCAATCTTCGAGTTGCAGATTCTTTGGGGAAAATGGGGAAACACCAGAACACCTCATCACGGTATACGCCGAGACAACAACCATTCGAGCCGTAAACTTGGGTACGACTGATATTGGAGTTGGAGAACTAACCTCTGTAAAACCGTCTCAGGTACTGGCTTTTATCCAAGTTCTAAGACTATATGATGATTCATATTCATTAACTTAAATAATAATGTCCGTAAATGCAATGAAAATAATTAAACGCATATGCAATTAGCTCTAAATGCAGCCTGGAAGACTTTGTTTACGTTTTATCGCAATTAAAATGTTAACGAGTTGTAATTAACTCAGTATGTTAAATATATCAATCAGTACACCGTTAAGACAAATATACCGTAACGTCGATACAACAAAATGCTATTAGAAGCATCTGAAAGGAAAAAGTTGGCCTTTGGCAAACTTTAAAAGGTTTTTAAGGGTCGCTTTCGGGCTAACAACGGTTTAAAAACTTTTCGCCGGCATAGAGGCGGTTAATTTACAACTTTCCGGCGTTAGGGTGGGTAAATGTCGTCAAAACCCGATTCGCGGAATATGCAAATACTTTTTTTATTAAAAGAACGTCGAGTCTTCGATATTACTAAACTATCAGCCATTAAAATTACTTTTTTGTTGGCTAACATCCGCCTTCTAGTTAACATAACCTAAATTTCAACATACTTAAACGTTTAATCTGATTATTAATCTTGTAATGAATATATTGCAGAATATCTCGTGTTTGATATACAGGTAGTATGATCAAAAAGTATTAAGTAGAAGCGTGTCTAATATGAACAAAGTTACCTAATAAATGATCAAAGTCAATGCCCACTTGAACATTGTTTTTTTGATCGTATGGTATTTATATTATTTTTAATTAAGTTATTTTTTATTATTATTTAATTCTAACTTATTTGTTTTTTGTTTAACTTGAAGCAGAACTGAAAAATGTCAATGTAAGACATTCTGAAATTTTATTTCTATTATAAAAGTCAGCAATGATTTAGCAATATTTTATTAAAGATTGGTAAAATTTACAACAAAAAAGTGCTAGTGACCTTACATTGCAACGTTCAAACGTAATTGAAAGTAATGCGCACAGTTTATTAAGTTAATATTCGGTGTAATAAAACTATAACAACCCTTCATCAGTTAGTAGAAGTACTTCGTATGTGTGACTCACACATAAATTTATATATTACTATAAATAACCATTCGGGTTTATTTATTGCGAATACAATATACACCATCTCTAATTTTGGAGCATCATAGCTCATGATTTCAGTTATTTTTTTTTATTAGTTAGCAGCAATAAAAACAATTTGTTTGTTTTCATTATTTAACTTTATGATGCACCTAATATTATTTTTTTAATATAGTCACTGTGACCGCTTTTTAACATATTACACGCTCCATTTTCTTAAACACATATAAAATTTTAGTAACACACTAGCAAAATGAAACACTAATTCACCACAATATACCAAAACACTTTACTTATGCACTGGACACGCGTTTAGCTAAGCATGTTAGGCAGTATCAGCAGATACTGCAAAAAACTTTGTTTATTACTTTATATATTACTGTGAGTTATTTTAATCATGTGCTGATGATGCTAACTTGGTTATTGAAACGCGCGTATAGTGCAAAATAAAGTGTTTTTGTGTATTGTGGTGAATTAGTGTTTTATTTTGCTATTGTAACTCCAAAGATTCCAACCCTCAACTGTGACAAACTAGAGATGGGATAACCAAGAATTATAGCGGTTAATAAGTTAGAAGAGGTCGTAGCTGTACTGACCAAGTCCTCAGCCTTACAACTTATATTGAAGCAGGCTTTCAGAGACAACTAAAACATCGGCAGTATTCGTGGACCTATCAGCTGCCTATGATACGGTGTGGAGAGAGGAACTACTGTATAAATTCCTAAAACTTATCCCCTGCAGAACACTTAGTTCTCTCCTAAATAATATGTTATGCGATAGGTTCTTTCGTGTAGTAATGGACTAGAGATACAGCAACAAAGGATCATTAAAAATGGATTGCCTCAGGGATCTGTGCTCGCACCGGCTCTCTTCGACCTTTACATTTCCGACATTCCAACGACAACCAGTAGAAAATTTGCGTACGCCGACGACCTTGCCCTTGCCGTAAGGAGGCCGTCTTGACAGACGACTTGGAAGTATTATGGAAATACTATAAAAAGTGGAGGCTGTCTCCGAACCCAAATAAAACCGAATGTATATGTTTTCATTTAAACAACAAGCAAGCTTCTCGCCGACTTAGCATATACTTCAATGGAAACCCTGTTAAGCACAATCCCACACCAACATACCTAGGTGTCACACTTGACAGAACTCTTACATATCAGCCACACCTGGAGAAGACGTCAGCGAAGGTCAGGTCCAGGAATAATATCATACAAAAATTATGCGGATCGACATGGGTATCTACTGCCTCCACCCTCCGATGCGCAGCACTGGGTCTTGTGTTCAGTACTGCTGAATACTGCGCACCAGTCTGGCTGAATAGCCACCACACCCACAAGCTAGATGTACAGCTGAATTCAACCATGCGTCTCATCACGGGCTGTATATAAACTACTCCCTCCTTCTAGTTGCCAACACTGAGCCATATAGCACCACCAGAACTAAGAAGACAAGAGACTCTAATTCGAGAGTACAAGAAAATTATGACGCATATACACGAGGATATAACTGCGGCATCGTCGAGTAGACTTAAATCTAGACTTCCTACTGTCAAGACCGCCAAAAAGCTGTGTGATGACAACTTTAGTATCAGCGAGACATGGAAACATTCGTGGTGTCAAGTAGTTACCCCAGAAGTGAGTTTTCGCCTAAACCCTGATAACAAACCTGCTGGTTTCGATCTACCACGTCGTGTTTGGAAAATCGCTAATAGGATACGTTCAAACCACGGAATATGTAGAGACTCGCTTCATAAATGGAAAAAGATCGCTGATCCATTGTGCAGCTGCGGCAGGGGGAACCAGACCATCCGCCACATAGTGCAGGATTGCGAGATGACGGCTTATCGCACTGGCACAGTAAATGACTTCCTTGATCTTCCTCAGACAGCAGTCGACTGGATTGATTCTATGAGTGTAAATATTTGATATACATACTTTTTTACATTCTGTTCGTCCTTATATTGTTGTGTTTGTACTTTTCTGATGTTTTGTTTTATATTTATGAACATTGTATTGTTTTTATTCCATGTGTACGAGCCATACGATGAATAAATAAATAAATAGCGTTTAATGATAAGATTTATCATTAACCGCTATTCCATTACTGTGTGTCAAATACACGATGTGCCAAACACATTAGTAGTATTACTTTATATTATACTACTGTGAGTTTTTTAATCATCAAAAAACAACAATATGTATGTCATCTTCAGCTATTTTTGAGACAGTAATTATAAAAATCGCAATATTTATTACCTGTAATGTAATGTAAGTGCAAAATCAATGAATGGTTTTTAAAATATATCAAATAAATCACTTTTTTCATTGTCATCATATTGAGCTTATTCAACCATTTCCAATTATATGGTACCTCCCTCACATATTTAGATAATCTCTTTGTAATTGGACCCATTGCAGTCTATGCTGTTGGCTGTGAGGGCTCAAGTTATCTCTGCTAATTTCATAATGTCTTGATCCCAATTTAGGTTTAGTGTTTTCTTCTAGGTTTCTTAATTCCTGGTGGATACCATGCTGTAATTTTTGTGGTCCATCTGTTCCTTCTTGCCAGGCCCATTTCCACTTGAGGGATTTGATTCTGTGGATGACATCTATTTCCTGGGTGTTTTGTCGTATCCACTCTACTTTTTTGCGGTCTTTCTTGGATATTCTTAGCATATTTTGTTCCATCAAGCGTTGTGCCACCTGCATTGTCCTTATATTGTCCGGTTGAAGTGCCCAAGTTTCGCACGCATGGGTCATGACTGGTTGATTGATTGTGATCGAATGTTTTCTTCTTTGATAAGATTTGGGTTTCATCCACATAATGTATTCCATACTAACGAAAGTGTTGCTGTAAACAGCTTTGGAGATATCACGTGCCCCTATCGTAACCCTTTGCCAGTTGGAAATTCTGGGGTTGTTTTATATACTCGTACTACACGCTTCTCGCTTCTGCTTTTTTGTATATCTTGACAATATTTTCTGTATAAGGCATTATTAGTCTAGTATAGGCATTATCATTAGTATTCGTGTATTCCTTGTACCTTGGCTAGTGGAAATTCGTATTTCTTCCACTTTATTAGATAGATATAAATCTAAAAAGCATCTATTTTGGTTTCTCTCTCGACCATAGGCAATTAAAACTCGCAGTATCCGAAATTCGACTATTTTTAGTATTCGAATAATTCGTTGAGAATCGAATGAATTAGAATATATGCCAGAATCGAATATTTCTATTTGTATTCGAATATTCCCTTCGCTACTTTTGAGTTATATTTTAGAAAGCGGTTCGAGGTGATTGCAAATAGAATTTAAGGCTGTTAGTATAGTTATGTAAAAATATACAGGAATATATTTAAAATCATTCGCTTAGATTTATTTCCGGTTAAACCGGAAGTTAGTTAATTTTGATGAACTATATATTGAACCTAAATTGCAAATTTATTCGATAAAGGCTATCAGATTGTAGATTGTGCAATGATTTCGTTCTTACTCGGTATATACCTTATAGTATAAGTGCTACGAAAAACTATTTACTTTACCATTCTCTTTAATATTTTCCGCAGATAATATACATATAAAGGCTTACATCATCGAGCCAACGACGAGCAGTTTGTATTACGAAACGCTCCTTCTAGCATTAAAACTAGTTTTTCCAATGCTAAGCGGCCGCCTACAAGTCCGCATAGCTTAAAAAAAGAAACTGTATTTAATATAGTCGTTAACCGTCTGCCCACATTAGGCCAAGGCACTTTTCCTAATTAGGGAGCTGTAACGCCGCCGGTTAGTCGTTTTTACTGATGCCTTGGTTAAAAATATAAACTTTGTATAATATAAACGCCGGTCTAAAATAATATCATAAATTATTTTGTACCTTAATAATATTTTTGCCACAAAGAATATATTTTCAAATTGTCGCAAGGCTCTGAAATCATACTTACTGGAGAGAGCCCTATATGCGGTAAACGACTTTTTTGTTGATGTTTAGATAATCATGCACAATTTTGAATTTTAAAATTTTGATCATCTCACACACTGGTTAAAAGTCTAGTATTTAATATTTTATAACTCTTAAACGATTATATCCATTTCCTATTGTAATTTTTTCTATTGCAAAATTTTATTGATATGCCTTTTTTTGTGTTCTGCAATGTCCGTGTATGTTCTATTTGTAATTTTAATGACTAATTTTTTTTGAATTGTATGATTTTTTTATTATTTGTATATTTTTTGTGCTTTTGTTTGATTTGTAAATGCTTTGTCGACGAAGCTATTTTGGCTTTTTGTACAATAAAGCGTTATTTATTATTATTATTATTAAATGTGGAGGTAAAAATATAGGAGGCTTTCTTTGTTGTTTCTTACTAACAGCTAACAAATTGAAGGATTTGACGGGCATGTTCAGGGTTCGGAAGTAGTTAATTAAGACGTAATTTACCTGATTAAGTACGTGTAGTTTTTCTGCCAAAAATTACGTCTTTTCTCGTTCATTAACTACATGAAAATTGTATTTCATATCAATTAAACTTTTAGTTACGTAATCATGGGCGCGATTTTTAAATTCATTGTTGCCAATCATGGACATATTCGGCGCCGTGCTGACTAACTGGAATTTAAATTTCGCGCTCGGAATTCAGTTGGTAGCTCGGCTGTAAAACATGTCAAGTTGCCACATTTATTTATTTATTTTCCGACATTGTTATTCGTTTTGACACTTTAGTTTTGTATTACGAGTTTTTGGTTTAAATAAATAGTGTCTGATACTTTAAGCTTGAAAATGTTTACTAACAGACCTTGCAGTCGAACATTGTTCTTTTTAGAACCTCTTGTAGTGCGAAGTGTACAAGATAGCTTAATAGCCGTAAAAAAACTCATCGCAACTTTATTAGAATATTTTGAACGGGAAAGCGGTAGTAATGAATGGCCCTTAATGTCCCTTAAGTGTTGTTAAGAAGGTGAGTTTTGTTGATGTAAATAATAACTGTTTGTATATTTATAATTAATTTATTTTTGTTTTCTAAAATAATATTTTGATTAAAATCAAAAGGTCAAGCTTAATCACGCGACTAAACGTTTATTTTGGCATGAACTGTACTTCAGTAAACTATATATTGTTATTACGACAGAAGAACAATATTATAAATAAAAATGATAATTTTGATGAAACATGTAATGCATAAATTATTTATTTAATTAGAAAGTGATCAATTCACATAAAAAACAAAATATAATGAATAACTAAATATATTAAAATTATTATAAAATACAAATTTCTCTGTATGGGGGGTGTAAATAATGTTTGACGCCTTATCGGCGATATAAAGGCTGTATTTAAAGCCATATTTCCTCTCTTTTCTAAATCTTCAACTCATCTTCAACATGTTATAACCCAAAACCTGCCTCAAATCTTTGATATTTGAAAGTTACATAAACTACACTATCTACGTCAATTAACTACATGTAATGTAGTTTATGTAGTTTTCAACAGTAACATATGTAATTTTCCGAACCCAAGACATGTTTGAAAAAGTGTAGTTTGAAATGTTGAAAAAGTAATATATTAAAAAACTATTTTTTAACACGAAATAAAATAGTTTTTTATGCGTAACAAATAGTTTTTTACGTATAACAAATAAAAATATTTTTAACGCGTAAAAAATAGTTTAGCTATGCGTTTTTGATATTTAACCTATAATTAAGATGTGCTCAAAATTCTGTTTCGATTTAAAATTATTTATCCGATTACGTTCAATTTCTAACGTTTGAACACCGGGAAGAATTGTTAATTACTAAAAATTGAATTATTTATATTTAGTCTTTCATTTTCTTATTTGACATAAATGCAACGAAAATTCACACTAGAATTGACTTTTAATTTTATTTGACTTGATTTTTATGATCAAGTTGCGTACGACATAAATGTGTTTATATGCTAACTAAACATTTGGACTAAGGCATACCTGCACTTGTTTTAAAGTTTACACTTTGTAGTAGAATAGGCGGAGGTATTTATTTACCAAGGAATTATCGCTCACTAGATAGTGTTTATCTTGTATCAATATTAAAAGAAATATATTAGCACCTACATGTATATTTTATAGAATGTTATTTATAACAAAATCTATAGTTAAGCCACAGTTGGTCCTTACCTTACTCTGAGGTCCTTACATTCATACTGGAGAACAACTTGCGTAGTCAGATAGAAATAGCCTAATAATTAGCTTATAAAACAATCAACTATTGTGCAACCTTGTCTTGCCACAGTAGGTCCTTACCTTACTCTGAGGTCCTTACATTCATACTGGAGAACAACTTGCGTAGTCAGATAGAAATAGCCTAATAATTAGCTTATAAAATTTCAACTATTGTGCAACTATTGTGCACTTGTAGGGGTTAAGGCTTTTTTATGCTTGTGTATACTAAGTATGTTATATTTTAAAGTGTTTTGGTATATTGTGGTGAATTAGTGTTTTATTTTGCCAAAAAATGTTTGTTGAAGCTTTTGATTTTGTTTAGGTTTGCTCTAATTGTTTTAGATTTAATTGATTGTTTACTAATTTTGTTTTCAACTTTTTATTTTTTCATAATTATTTATAAATTTCGAATAGTTTTTTTAAGTTAACGCAAAAAGGCATTAAATATTATTTCAAAATTCAATGAGCACATAAAATTTTGAAAAAAGGTTGCACAATAATTGCTGTCCCTATTTATTAACTACAAAAGGTGGCAACCCTGTTTTAATTGCACTTTATACTTTATATCTGATTTGTTAGGAAAATATTATAAAATTTACGGATGGTTATTATTTGCGGTTTTGTCTTTTTTGTTTAGTATTCTAGGGTTAATAATACGAACAAAAAACAGATGCACTTTATCAGGTATTCCGCGTAATTTAAAAGGAAAAGCAAATAATGATAGCGATTATCCGTCGTCTTTATGTGAAAATTCGTCGGATAACCGTCTATTCAACGTACATACGCGAAATTGTAGTGCGAGTTCATCGACCGGTTGTATAATTGCGCTTTGAAATCCACCCCATTTCTCATTGTTTTCAGTCACCACCCTTTTTTCTTTGTCTTTCTTTATTTACATTCATTATTTGTTTCTCCAATGATAACGATATATTTTTTGTTCTGAAAGAGAATATTTTCGATGCGACACTCTCCATGGCGGCTCTGAAACATAGAGCATGACGCAAAAGTCATGTATTTCAATAATCACTCACAAAATTTACTGACTAATCTGTAAAATTGGACATAACTAAAGGTACCTCCATAGTGCACCGGCTTTCCGCTTTTCGGTGGCCGGCTTATTTCGCGGCAGGTCTTATCGCTTTTTGAACCTGCGCCATTGAAGCAGGTAGCGGTCATTAACAACCGCTTGCAGGAAGCGGAAATGTCATTTCGCATCATGGGGCTATTCCGTGGAGATCTATTATGTCTTTTTATTAGCTAGTGCAATGTTCATATTAAACTGATACAAAAAGTACTACTCGCGTTCATGAAATTAATCGGTCTCGTTTTGAATTTGGTAAATATCATACCATAATATTTCCGCATGGAGAAAGAAACTATCAGTATATTTCAAACAAAATTGAAAAACGTTTAAAAAATGCTGCAATTTTCAAAATGTATAGATGTACACAAGATGGTTATGATTAGAATCGACTAATTCTTAATAACTTTGTAAGTAAATAGCTTGAATTGTGTTCGAGCATAACCTTTATTGGAAGTTTAGAAATGAGCCGAGCAGGGTAGATTAAGTTTGGGGGAGCGAAGGAGTTATATTGGTTTTAAAAGGAGTAGAATGTAGAATGAGTAAAAGGGGGGTTAATCACTGCGACCTTAAAGATCTATTGTGCCCTCCTTCCTTGAGTCGTCACACAATCTATTACTCATCATACCCCTATTGTAGAGGGGACAGGGTATTACCCATCCTCCTCCAAGTTTGGCCCTCCGTGCCGCTCTTCACTGTCGAGGAGCTTGCCTCCGGCTGAGGAACCCGTGAGGTGGAGGCTGGAGGATCTGTCTCCATTTTCTCCACCTCTTTAACTTGGTCTCTCCTTAGACCTGATACCGGTGTTGTCCCGGATCCATAATAGAGGATATGTCCCTCTTTCTCTATTGCCTCCTTGGATTTGAGGTCAATTCCTATTGTGAGGACCTGACAATGACCCTCCTCCCTCGAGTTGATGACTCGCCAACTCGATGTTGATGAACATTGAAGTTCTGACCTTGGATAAGGCTCAGCAGGTAGGTGGTGTCTTTCCCCTTGTTCCCCGGCAGAAAGACCGTTATGGCCGCCCCTTTAGGGATGTGTTCTCCCTTCACTGCAACCAGTTCCGGCTCTTGCCAATTTTTTAAGCTTAGGTGGGATTTCCACCAACCAATTCGCCGATTCTTGAGATACACAATCTATGAGGATCATGCCCACCCGAAAGTGTATCCTCGCAAAACGCAGTTGACCCACATTTTGTAGATCGTTATGTTGCGATCCGATCGCCACTACTTCGTCCAGTATAGCCTCTTCTAGAGACGTTTGCTGGTCGGTGGTCAGAGCAACCTCTGGGAAATCCTTTGGCAGCACCGCCATTTTCACTTGTCCAGCAATAGCGGCAATACAGCTAGGGACAAGACAATGAGATGCTTCTTAGACCGAGCTAAAGTGCTAGAGGAGATTCCTCCAGCACCTGACAAGGAGCTTCCCCACCAACGACAAGGTCTTGCATGTCCTAGGGGAAGTTCAAATGGTGTAGCTGTGATAAAACTGTTGAGCGGGTGAAGCGCGCAAGCAACAAAAGGAAACAATAATTTATTCCGTTAAAAGCGGGTAAAGGCAGTTTAAGCTGGTTGAAGCTGGCTGACCGGTGCACTATGGCCACGCGCATAATGTTGTTCCTCTATTTTCCCCGCTACTCTGCCGCGATATAGCGAGAAGCAGGAAGCCGGTGCACTATGGAGGCACATTAATACTGGTTACCATATGGGTATATCGAGTACAATATACAGTCCGAACCGGTATTTAGAAAATAATTTATGATACAAAGGAAAAATGTTTTATTATATTTTATGAGAAGGAAAATTTCGTCTTTTCGAACGAAATTGCTTTAAGCACGTAGATTACAGTTGTGGGTTAGAGACTTTGGTGTTACAACGGCAAAATAAAACACTAATTCACCATAGTACTCTAAAACGCTTTACTTTTAAACACTGGACGGGCGTTTCGCTAACCATGTTAGCATCATGAATATTAGAACCATGTCAGCAGATGATTAAAGCTTCAGATCTTAACCATCTGCTGATGATGCTAACATGGTTAACGAAATGCGCGTCCAATGTTTAAAAGTTTGGTGTATTGTGGTGAAGCATGTATATAAGGCACTATTTTTTGTTCATGTATCAGTAAAAGTCATCAACGCACTTTTTGTTTAAACATTTTTATTAGTTCTTAATGTTTTATTTACGTAGTTTAATGCGAAAATATAAGGGGTAGTCGACCGTTTTTTTTTTTCATTAACCGAATATACCCTGTCTCTCATTTTCAAGACAATGCACCCCTATTCTTTTGTATCATACAACTTAGTGGTTCTTTGTAATATTTAACGTGGGTATTAAAATTTTTAGCACCCCTCATCGGTGCATGATTTGCAATAATAAGTGCACGTATCATGTAAACGATGAAATCCATGTCCTGATTGGTTGCCTGGTTTTAACGTCGCAGACTTTTTTTAAGTTTTAGACTGTGTTTAAAGTCATAGACGTCTCAAAAGTGGCTTCCCCCTATAACTTTTTTAATTTTGCAGATAAAAAAACGAGATTTGATATGTTAGTATATGACATAAATTAGGATTGATTGACGTATTCAATTGTGTTTGGTCACTTCCTGTTTCACCGGAAATTACTACAACTTTTAAATAAGACCCTCGGTATTTTATTACTTTATTTGATAGAAAACGACACTCTGAATAGAATGACATATCATATGTCAACTTTTGATAGTTTCGCATATGGTTTATTTGAAATTGTAACGTGCGGTTCATAACGACAATTTGTCTCTCCATACCAAGTGTGTGGTGCCAAATTATTCGTAAAAAATGTTTTTTCCAAATATGCTAACGAGCCAATCTTGTTCCATTTGAAAAAATTGAGATATGATGAAAAATACGAATTGGGCATCTTTTAACCAGCCAGGACAAGACACGTAAAACATTAGACATACAAATATATTTTTCCAAAGCCCTTTGATTAAAAATTAGTATTTTTAACACAGCCGTAGCACTCTAGATTGAAATTTAAAATACGATTTTTTAAGCGGAAATGTTAAAAGTTGACATGATATGTCATTCTATTCAAAGTGTCATTTTCTATCGAATAAAGTAACAGTATACCGAGAGTCCCACTTAAAAATCGGAAGTTCTCATCATTTCGGGTGAAACAGGAAGTGACCATAAACGATTAAATGCGTCCCAATTTATGTCATACATTAACATAATGTCGTTTTTTTTTCTGCAAAAATAAAAAAGTTATAGGGGTGAGCCACTTTTGAGGCGCACCCGGTATATTGTCGAATATTTTAGCATGTTCTTATCTCTGCAAATTTATTTGAAACTGTTAATAAGACAGTAACACTTCTTAGTGAACCTTAAATGTGCATTTTTTAAAATTTGAATTTCCATATTTAAAATCCTGAAGAATTCGTCCCAAAAATGTTCTTTGAAAACAGACAACGAAAAAAGCAATTCTGAATAAAAGAAATGATTTTTTGGATGTTTAGTTTTCCTCCAAATAAATATTATTTAAGATTATATTGTCGACATTTTAACATGTACCTACTTCCTCTTCAATTCAGAAATAAAAGTTTATAAACTCTGTGTTTATACGCGCTCTTCTATTTGCGTACACTTACTAAGCAGCAGTTCTTCTTCTACGGTACGCATACAGAATACGGAAGCGCGTACAAAATATAAATTGTGATACGAATTAATTAAAATGATAGGTGCATAGTTTGGTCCCTGTTAGGCGCAAATGCAGTGTGCAAAAAGGACATTACCATAAAATAAATAGCAAGTGGGTTCGCGTGGATACTATTTATTTGATAATAATTTATCTCTCAGTTGTTGTTGCTAAATATTCCTAAATACAGCAGAGCTGCAAACCTGTAGTGGATCTACTACTAAGGTATTGTAAGTTCGATATGCTGATGCAGGGTTTACAGACAAAGCTAAATGTAGATACTGTCAATTAGAAGAAAAAACGGCGGAATGACAAAATCTTCGGTTCCTGGACAAATGTGCAGTTTTTTTGGACCCTACTGGTTCAAATGTTCCTTCTAGTATTTACTACATTTTTGAATTTTTGTACTACATTTACTACATCTCTTGTAAAAAAACTATCTATAGCTTAATTTTTAAAAACTTAATTGTGAATTTAAAAAAAATTGTGTGTACACTATGTGCGCATATTTGAAGTGAAGTTTCTTTTCTATTTTGCGTTGCATTTCTATTTTTCTATTTCTATTTTCTAAATTCTTAGTTTTGCAATTCTTTTATTTGTTAATTTCTGACCTCTTAGTTAAGTTTCTAATTCTTTTACTGAAGTGAAACTGCATTGAAGTGAAACCCATTATTAAAGTGAAACACGTTACGCGCGATGGGAGTAAAAATTCAAGACGGTGGACACACGAGCTAGCGTTACGTGAAGCGTCAAACCAAGGTCGCCAAGCGTCACAAAAATGGTATCGATTTTGAAGCGTTGTAACTCGTGCCATATGCATGAGCTAGGGGGATGAAACTCGGAATGTAAACGAGGCTAGAAGAGCCCTATCTTTTCATGAAATTTGACGACGTTTCGTGCACTGTGAAACCCCATCAATAATGGAAACGTCAAAAAGTTGATGTTGTCCAATCGCGACCAAATTTGGCGGGTAGACAATGTGAGCGACGGTGCACACGATCCTATTCGAAAAAGTTTGATACGACGCCGACGTTTTCTTTACATCTTTATCAGTGTGAGACTAACGATTCGATATTAAAGAAAAATGTGGGTTGATTTTGGCATAATTGGGGACGGGCTACAGGATGACGCCCTTGACCTTTCGAATCGTTGCCTCTAAATAGACGAAATCATCAGGATTTTTCTTAATTATGGGTTGATTGGAACCAAACTCGGCACGTAGATAGGGGTACCCGAATGGAGTCCTCGGACGGACAGACAGATAGACGAAACTAAGAAGAAGTTTCACTTAAAATTTGCACACATGGTGCTCACCCAATTTTTTTTGTTGATTTTTATACTTAATATTACCTAGTTTAATTAGGCAGAATTCTTTAAAAAATATTTTTTATTTATCGGTACATATGCGAAAACACAAGGTGTAGTCGATCGTTTTTATAATTAACTGTTGAAATATACCTTGTGTTTTATCATTTCAAGACAATACTCCCTTAATCTTTTAATAACTTAATAGTTCTTTATAATTTTTAATGTGGGTATTAAAGTTATTAACACCCCTCACCCATGCGTTATTTGCAATGCGTAAATTGCCCAATCAGGGTCAAAACGGCGAACTTATAAAAGGGGAAGAGCAAATCAGAAATCTGGAAAGAGCATTACAGCCATATCCTTAACCAAGACAACATCCCCAATATGGAAACACAATACCTTGGTATAACAGCATCGGTATATTAGATATCCCAATAACGGAACAGGAAAAAAAGGCATCCATAAAATAACTTAAAAACAACAAATCGTCTGGCTGTGACGCGATTCCAGCGGAAATCTATAAGTGTGCAAATAAAGAACTTATTGGTCACCTTAAGGCTCTCTTCGATGTGATATGGGAAAGCGGAGAGGTACCTCAAGACTTTTGCAACACGAATATAATGAATATATTTAAGAACAAAGGAAGTGCATCACTACGGTAACTACTGATGTATTTCACTACTGGCTATCGGAGGAAAAGTGCTTGCAAAAATTATATCAAACCGCCTGCACTCACATATAGAAAAAATCCTCCCAGAATCGCAAACGGGTTTTCGTATCAACCGCGGTACCTTTGATTCCATATTCTCCGTGCCAGCTACAGGAAAAAGTAAAGGAGCAGCAGAGTAAACTTTATGTTGTATTCATCGAACCAACAAAAGCCTTCGGCTCTATAAACAGAGATGCACTTTGGGCAATTATGCAAAAGTTCGGGGTAACCAACAAATTTCTTAGAGTATGTAAAAGCCTCCATAGTAACAACAAGTCTAGAGTGTCACATCGTGGATCACTGAGCGACCCCTTCCTAACAAATACAGAAGTTAGCCAGGGATAATTGTTATCGCCTCTTCTTTTCAACATATTTATGGCAGCGCTCTCTATTATAGTGGACAGTAAACTGCAGGAAAGAGGAATTAGATACAAGGAAATTAGGAATTAGATAGAGGAGGAATTAGATAGAGGAAATGGCGTTAGATACAGATATGACGGCGATCTGTTCAACATAAAAAGAGTCAGGGTAAAAACACGTACAAAATTCATCACAGAACTTCAATACGCTGCGCTCTAATTGCAAAAACGTTACAGCAATTACAAGAAATGCTGAATACATATACCTGGTCATACGAGGTTTTGGGCCTTAAGCTGAACATCGATAAAACTAAAATCAGGTGCACTCCCTCGGAAAATCATAACAGTGCTATAAAAATCCGAGAAGACCTGTTGGAATATGTAGCGGAATTCAATTACCTCGACAGTTTGTTTTCGGAAAAGGCCAATATCGACTCTGAAATTCAGCACAGAATTAGCAGCGTCTCAAGAGCATTCTGTAAATTAAAAGACAGGGTTTTCTACAATCATGACTTGAGCACAAAAACGAAACTTGCCGTGTACCGAACAATAATAATCCCCATCATGTTATATGGAAGTGAAGCTTGGGTGCCTTACCGCCGACACACGAACGCGTTAAACAAGTTGCAACAGAGACCTTAGACAACTGTTAAGTCCAAACCAAATCAAATAGTACCACCATGTCTCAGACGTATCAGTTTTTAAGATAGCTGCGAGAGCGCTGAAGTCATGATTACTAAATCCCGCTTAAGATGAGCTGGCCACGTATGCAGGATGCAAGAAAACCGCCTACCGAAATATTCTTTACCATGAAAAAATTCTTTACACCGAGCCGTAGATTACACTGAGCCACTTGTAGAGGGTAAGAGGGTGGACAAATCAAAAGATACAAGGATATTTTCCATGAAAACTTAAAGGGGATGAACATGTGAAGAATCAGTGGGAGGAAGAAACACACAATGGAGAAGAATTGTAAACTCAGTCAACAACGCCAACCAAAAACTTAAGAGGCATCAAAGTAATGAGATTTTTGAATGTCCGGAGTGCGGAAGAGTAATGCCATCACGTATCGGGCTTTTCAGTCACAGAAAAGCTCATGAAAGAAAACGTCTTGCGTGACCATCTTCTGATGCGTGTCAAATACTCGTCAGCGAGTAATGGCAGTAGTACAATATATTTGTCTATCTCCTAATAAATTTATGCACCATTCTAGAGATTTGTTAGCCATCCATCGTTTTGTGGAGTAGTTCTATGTCCACGGAACATTGAAGTACGCTGTATAATATGTAAAAACACTTTTAAATTGAAGATGCTAAGATTAAACCCATATGTTCCATCTAGTTCCATTAACGATTTCCCAAACGAATTCGTAAAAAAGTCGTCTATTGTCTGGGGGATTTCGATAGGTACAAGTCTTATTCTATTTCGGCTGACGTTTGAATCCGACTTAGTGTAAACAGGACTAACGGATGGCAGTCGTAAAAACTGTCACGTTCCGTAAATAAGCCTCGAAATCGTCGCGGTAACTGAAAAAGAACACGGCTCTCACATCCGGCTTCTCTTTACGGTTATTAAAGAGTCGGCACCGCCTTTTAGGCGCGATCGGAACTTTTTAATAAGATTCAACCCATCGTCCTCCGTAACAGATTTATGTACAGATAATTTGACAGAAGTGAAATATACTTATAAAAGGAACAGGAAGGAAATAATCCAAATAAAATATTTTATCTATTTTATCCTATCAGGTGGAGCGTGCTGAAATGTCTTTATCAGCTTCGTTCTTCGTTCGCAGTCAGAAATAGTTTACAACGGTCCGACGCATGCGCATGATATTTAAATCAATCGCAGAAGCAAAATTCGTGATTTCTCAACAAAAATCCAGCATTTGCAGAACAAAAATTTGAAGTTTCCAACTGATTTCTAATCGTCAGATCCAGTCCTACTAGTAAGAATTTTTTTAGCCATGTACATACATACATACACACAGCCGTTACTCGCTGACGAGTATTCGACACACATAAAGAAGATGGTCACGCAAGGCGTTTTCTTTCATGAGCTTTTCTGTGACTGAAAAGCCATGTGCCTTTTAGCCATGTGCATTTTTGATGACGAATTGTCGTGAGTAAAAACAAAATATTTTGCTATTGACATCATTAAAACAATTAAATGCGGAAAAATATTTTATATTTTATGAAACATTTTGAACTTACCTACATTATTTAAACTCTTGTATCCTATAAAAAACCGTTCATCCAAAATACCAACGCCCCATTAATATAAGATACCACCTATTTTCCTCTCAACAAAACATTCCTAATATTCCTGTATCCACTTTTTCCGACACATTGTTCCTTCCATGGAGGGGGCAGCTCCATGGAAGGGTCCTATTTCAGTTAATATGGAACTTTGTAAATTAAAAAAATCGGAAACATCCAGATATCTTTACAAAACTAGTCTAATACAAATTTTAGACGAAAAATATCGTGACTATATTTGTTTTTACACAAATTTTTTTGGCTGTGCTTTTTACAGCCCGGTTGCTAATAAAAAAATCAAATTACCTAATTTCTCTGGCATTTTAATAGCCGAACTCACAGCTATTTATCAGGCTCTTATCCAAATTCGGAGCATGCTAGCGATTGAAGCATTAATACTATCTGATTCACTTAGTTCCCTCAATAGTATTGCTTCTTTAAACCCCAAAAACTCTCTAACCTGCAGCATTCGAGATCTAGTATATAAA
Organism: Sitophilus oryzae; assembly: GCF_002938485.1. NCBI lineage: Eukaryota > Metazoa > Arthropoda > Insecta > Coleoptera > Curculionidae > Sitophilus > Sitophilus oryzae. The sequence goes on from NW_022145824.1 coordinate 412,699, forward strand.
TTTACTGAAAGAAACTACAATGTTAACTTTATGTAGATTCCTGGACACTCTGACATTGCTGATAATGACCGATCAGACAAACTGGCTAACGAGGCAACGCTCTTACAAAATATTGAAGGAACTCCATCCGTTGTTGTTTTCAGAAATTTCCACAAAAAAGTGTACTTCAGTATACTTCAAAATGAATGGGACATCCTCGAGTGAACTAATAAACTTAGATCACATATGCAACTTCTTCATCTGTATCAAAATATATATTCTCTTGAACGAGGATCTTTCTGTAAAGTTGTTAGAACCCTCACAGGACACTCATATCTTACCAAATCACATATTATCAGAAATAAACCCCATCCGAAATGCACCTTATGCAATAACTTAATGTCAATGAGACACATTCTTTTTGAATGCTTACCTGTTGCCTCCCATAGGTCTAGATTCTTTAATGCTGTTACCTATGAGAATATTTTCGCGCCTTTTAACATTTCAAAGATTAATAAAGTTATGGAATTCTTAGACAGCATCAAAATAACGAAAAAACTTTAATTTCTAACTTAAAATAATTTAAAATAACCTCATATTAAATAAAGCTTATTATTGAGCGCTAAAAAACCCCCGCTGTTGACGCGCTCTATAAATCAATACCTCTCTCTCTCTCTCTTAATAATATTTAATATTACAAAAATAATTTATGAAAACACAAGAAAAATATTTATTTTATTACATTCAATCATAATAAATAACTGTCAAAGGTTAATTGTCATGTCATTTTCGGACTTTTGACATTTGATTTCGATTGATCGTTCGCAGAAGTGTAATCCACAACCAGGTTTGAGATCAGTTGGAAACCAACGATCCGTAGAAACATATTGACCATCGGTTAGATATTTTGCTGTGCGAACAAAGCTATTGTCACGATCCGAGTCTAGGGGTTTACGGCTAGGGCCACATAGGTACTAGGTACCCTTTTGATCATGATATAAAAAATATATTTATTAATTAAATAGTATTAACTACACCAAATAAATGAAATTGGGAATCCAAATCTGCTTTATTAGTATACTACAAGAGATACACATATACTTTTATATGAATCCGATCATGATCTGTGAGGCTCTGACACTCTGAGACTTGAATATACAATGTAGAATGAGTGGGAGGGGGGTTAATCACCGCGACCTTAAAAATCTGTTGTGCCCACTTTTTTGAGTTACCCTATAACTGCAAAATAAAAACACTAAATCACCACAATACACCAAAACACTTTTACTTTTACACTGGATGCGCGTTTCGCTAACCATGTTAGCATCATCAGCAGATGATTATAAACTAAAGTACAATCTACAAGTTGAGCGTTTATATACTCGCCCAGTGGGCACCGAGTGGGCGTGGCAAAATCTAGCCAACCGAGTCAGAGCCCACTGAGCGTAACAGTTAGATTTCCGCCACTAGAGTAGTAGGAACAAAGAACTTGAAGGAATTGGACCGTTGTCTCTGTTCATACTATCTTTACATTTATTAATTCTGATGCTTTCATATGCATCTAATTGCCTGTAATTTGAGACTTGAATGAGACTTACATGGTTAGCGAAACGCGCATCCAGTGTAAAAGTAAAAGTGTTTTGGTGTATTGTGGTGATTTAGTGTTTTTATTTTGCTGTGTAACACCAAAGGTTCCAACCCTCAACTGCAACCCTATAACTCATCATACATGGGGATTTTCCTATTATTGGGGCGACAGGATCCCATCCTGACAACAGATGTTCTTCCTCCGAGGAGGACATCTACCTCCTACGAGGGTATACACCCTTCCACGGTTGGGGTTTGGCCCTCCGTGTCTTTCACAGTCGAGCTGCTTCTCTCCAGCTGAGGTGGAGGACTCTGAGACTAACTAACTAACTGCAAGACTATCATCCTGACTAACTACTATACTCACTGTCTGGTAGTTACAACCCTGCTCGCTATGATCTTTATACTCTTTTATATCAATCTTGGCATCGCTGATCATCGGCGATTACGTAGTTAAACAGTTTACTATATAATTCCACTAACCTGTGGCGATGACCGCGATGAACTTAACCTTCAGTTGCTCGCATTTGTTCACGTCGACCCGATTGTTATTTTAATTGTTTTAATTAATAATGTTTCTTATAAAACATATTTAGGCCGACTTTATGCAACTGTGGCCTCCTGTTTTTATATCAACAGGACTGACTAAATTTATATAAATCCGAGTTAGTCTTAATTTTAGTTCTTGTCATTATTTGGCAGACAAATATAACTTTCAGCGTTAGTTTAAAATGAGTAGTATTTTGACTTGATCTATATGGCTGTATATCTTGATCAAATAGTTTTCTCACGTAATATATTCTAAGGCAAGGGTTGTCCCAGGAAATAAAGCGAAAATAATTATTCCCAAGACTATTCTTTACGAAGCTTCGGACAACACCAATAAGGACGATGGAAGTAATGTTAGAGAATCTATGCCACCCTTAGATATCTATTTTGCCGAGGTGACAACAACAGCTGTACTGCGCCTCAGGTATCTTAATTTAAACCCTTCTATATCAATAATGACGGCCCTGTAAGCCCCACAAGATGGAGACGTTCATGGAGAAGGTGAGACTGTATCTGAAGGTTTAATTAATAACTTTATAAGACGGATTAAAAAGGAAGGGCTGTAAAATATTTTTTCAAAGCTGAAAATTCAAGAGGGTCCACTCTATGGACCATGGATAACATGGGGCAATAATTGCTATGCAGGATTGTTTTGCTGCATAGTAATGTCATCAAGCCTAGTACGCATAATTGTAGGTTGCAGGTGTCATCACTGGAATTACTGGAAATTACCATTAAAAAAAACTGGAAATTACCACGGGGGTAAACCTTGTGAGATGGAGGATTTTCAACGATGACTACTGCAGAGAATGCGGAGAGGAAGAAGAAACCATAGAGCATAAATATGATGTGCCACTATTCGGCACTGGAATACAGACGTTTTAAAACTTTAAGGCAATGTTTTTTGGGGGAACTACAGGAAGCAGCAGAAGCCAACATCAGCGACATCGGGAACTATGCAAAGAGCTGGAAGTGCTTTAATGCAAAGAAAGAATGAGTGGAAGGTTTGGTACAATAATACAGGGGTATCGCAATGGGCCCAAGGCCTCCGAGTGAGGGATCAAACAAAATCTGAAACCCCAGCAACCTAACATAACCTAACCTAATGTCATCGAACATTGATGGGAGCCGGTAACAAGATTACGTTGGGGTAGATCATAGGACACACATAATGTAATGGTGACAAAAAATCTGAGAGATTGGCTAAGAAGGCAACAGGTTTAAATATATTTCAACAGTCGTCATTTAACTTATTAACGATCGCAGTGATGGGAGAGATAAATCTATATAATAATACAGCCCTAAAAAGTTTAAGAAGTAATGGAATGAAACGGATGATTAATAATGGACTTAAAAAACTTAGCAGTACCCCCAAAAAGGAAGCAACAATGATATTTTTGGTTAGGTCTAGAAGTAGTCTTCGGACTACAATTGAAATACTAATCGGACATTGCCAAGTCACTGCACAAAATGAAGAGAAGTGGCATACCACTCTGCAGTGCTCGGCCTTGTCGTCGATCAAGAATATCATTTCCAACAAAAACGAAAATAGTCAGCTCCTTAAAACATTTATAAATAGAAATAAATAACAATTCGTTTATACATATTGTGCACTAAACTTCACTTTCAATACAACTTCACTTTCGTCTGTTGTAACTACAACTAAGCAAGGAATATTTTAATACATGTTTATATAAATAAAAATATTACATATTACCAACACGTTAAGTGTGAAAAATGCGTATCCAAATATTGATCTGTTAAAAAAGCCTGCTTGTATTGTGCCGTTTTCGTGCTCATTTAGAACTGCAAATGTAATTTAGGGACAATAATGTCGACGCCTGATAGAATCGATATTTCCATATTATTCTCTGAAATATGTCTCCGCTTTGTGTCAAAAAATTGTTGAATAGATACAATAATTTCTATACAGATACAAATGGCCCAAGTCTAAATATAAATTTTTTATTGAATTTAACACTGACAATAGTATTTAATTTTGAAGTATATTTACTGTTTCATATTTACTTGAGAACAAAATACAGCATTTTTTAACATATTTATGTTAGAATTACTAATTTAATTAACATTATATTGCAATTACTTGTTTCATATAAAAAAAAGGTTTAGAGACAAAAAACTAAAAATTAATGGTTTAAGTATAATTTTTTTAAAACTAATAATTTAAGAGTTCAATCAACAGAAAAATTGATTTTTTTATTTGGGACACCCTCTATATTTTTAATTAACTGAAAAGAATTTAAAATGACCTTTCCAAAAATATAGCACACTTGATATTTTGTTATAATCCCCTTCGAAATACAGAATTTTTAAAAGTTCGCCACTTTTAACTAGTAGGCTTTGGACCCCTTATTGATGATATACCCTTAATGGAACTGGAAAACATATTTTTCCAGCAAGACGATGCACCGCCTCTGAACGCTGAAGTTATCAGCAAATTTTTGCAGCCAATTTCAAGAATAATTGAATAGCTAACCAAGATCCCAGCCGTTGGCCGTCGAGGCCGCCTGACTTAGTGCCCATGGATCTAATCCTATGGATATATTTGCGGAAGAATAAAGGTTCCTTATTCTTCCGTATAATCTAGACAAGAATTAGAAATACTTAGCACATGAGAGGGTATCTTTCACCCCCACTGAGTTAATGGTTCCGCGAGAAATGTTCAAAAACTGCCCCGTCTGTCCATAACAGAAGACAGTTGATATTATGTCGAACATCTGTAGCAAAATCTCATGTCTTGGTTTGCTATTTATTTTTATTGTTATTAGATATAGTTTAAATGTGTTGATGTTGGTTAAATATATTTTAAATTGTTATAAAATTCTGCATCTCTCATAGCAAATATTATTTTCGTTTTAATTGATTCTCACAGCTAGAATTTTTTTGCATTACAGCCGGTGCCGTTCAAAATCTACTTATTTAAAGCGGGCGAATTTTTATATACTCTATATTTCGAAGAGGAATCGAGCAAAATATCAAGTGTGTTATATTTCTGGAAAGGTAATTTTAAATTATTTTCAAAAAATTAAAAATATACAGGGTGTCCCATATAAAAAATCAAATTGTCTGTTGATAATTCTTAACTTATTAATTTTAGAAAAATTATACTTAAACCATTAAAGTCTACGTAAAAAAGTGCTTTGGAAATGTTTTCATAAAAATACAAAATTTGCCATAGCAAAAAAGTTACAGCGATTTATTAAAAATGCATATTTTTGAAAAACACCCCGGAACTCCGAAACGGTAACAGATATCGGTATGCGGTTTTCACCATCATGTTTTTGGTAAAAATTGAGCTCCAGACACCGATATTAGTTTTTGTCTATCTCCTATAGAAAAGGGTGTTTCCATTTAAAAGCGTCGAATTTGACCCACCCTTTACATTATGTCTGCGGATTTAGTCTACAAAAGGAAAAACTTTATTATTGACATTTGGAGAAAAATGCATTCTTCATAAAAATTGCTGTTTGTGCTAAAATAGTAAACTGCGTTTATACTTTTCCAAATTTCCATACCGCTTTAGAGAAAATTAAAAAAAATATATATTGGTTTTTTTTCCTAGTCCGAAAAATTAAAACGCGTTTCTATGGTAATACAATTTCGTTTTCATCTTTGATAGATTGTTACCTGATGGAATTTTAATTAACGTTATATCTTTTGCTGTTATAAAATGTTAAAGAAAAATGTTAAAGAAGTACAAAATTTATTTAGTTCAGTGCTACGGAGAAGGTGATTATAAATTGTGTGCTTCTTTAACTAAAATATCAAAAAATAGCAATGATGTTAATCAAAATTTTACTAACTAATCTATCAAAGAATGAAATCTAAATAATATTAGCATACGCCTTTTGATTTTTAATACTTCAACCTCAGGAAATTCAACCATACTTTCATAATTTTTTTTAAGTCGACCATACCAACAGGTATGGTAGGCTATTAAGATCGACAAAATTAAATCGTGTCTGTCTGTCTGTCTGTCCGTCTGTAACACGATAACTCAAAAACCGCTAAACCGATTTCAACTAAATTTGGCATAAAAATACTATGGCACCCGAGAATCTGGCCATTAGTTTTTGGTTTGGTTTGGTAGGGGGTTGGTAAGGGGGTATGGGAGGGGGTTAAAAATTAAAAAAATCGTAACTCCAAAATTACAGTAGCTAGCGAAACGCGGTTTTCAATTTAAGATTAGGAATAATATTTGCAACAAAATTTGGAATAACATCAAAATCAGTCAAAGTCGCGGTTTTTGAGATAAAAAAAATCAGTATGATAAATTATCAAGTATGGGCGGCTATACGTGCCTCCCGGTGCCAATTTTTTTAATTATTTCTGAAACGGTATGGAAATTTGGGAAAGTATAAACGGGATTAACCATTTTGGAGCAAGCAAAATTTTTATGAAGAATGCATTTCTCTAAAAATGTCAATAATGAAATAAAAGTTTTTCGTCTTGTAAAGACATTCCGGGGACATATTGTACAATATAATTTTAGATGTTTTTGATAGACCTGGATAAGAAAACCATGATATGATATTTGTTATAATGTTATATGCGTGTTTGTTTTACCAAGACCGGATTCTTTTTCTGTTAAACTTTTATTAATTTAAAAATCGTGTAATAACTGTTATTTGGTGCACAATATATTAACTCTGTGGCTACACATAACAGGTTATTTTTATAAATATTGTAAATTAGATAGTGTTAAACAGACCTCCAGTTACATTTTCTTTTTCTTCTTATAATAAACAATTTACATGCATATCCACATATCTCTGTTATAACGAAAATCTGGAGGCTAGAGACGAGTATATATTTTAGTCAGAAGAATAATAAATAAGGAAATATTAACACTGCATGCATCCGGCTCGTCGCGTCTGTTCAAATGCCGACGCGGCTCCCCCACCGGCTCAGCGGTAGGCCGGTGACAAGAGCTTTTAACAGCATTTACCTATCAACGTGTGAACCAAATTAACACAGATGAATATAAACCTTATCATTCATTGACTATGGAATCCATTTGATGTTGTAGTTACTGCAATCTCTTAAACTTATTTATTTATTTAATTACATTACTTGCTAAGTTACATATTTGATATCAATTAAACTTTTAGTTACGTAATCGAGGGTGCGATTCTTAAATTCGTTGTTGCCAACAATGGACATATTCGGCGCCGGGCTGACTAACTGGAATTTAAATGTTCTGTTGGTGATTCAGGTGGTAACTCTGCTGTAAAAATGTCAATTGTGACAATGTCATTCGGTTTGACACTTTAGTTGTGTATTACAAGTTTTTGGATTAAATAAATAGTGTTGTGACACTTTAATCTGAAAAGTGTTTACTAGCAGACCTTGCAGTCGAACATCGTTTATTTCATATGAACTATACACAATATTATACTACCACTGTATAGTGCCACTGTACACTAATTGATTAAATAATTATCTAATAATTAAGGAATCATGATGGAGCTTCGGAAATTCAACCCATGGAACCACATGACCTATATAAATATCTCGGTCTAGAACAAGCACGCAGCATAGATCGCGTTGGAACAAGAAAAAAACTTGAAAAGACTTTAAAAAACTTGTTTTCGAAACAACGCGTAAAATTGCAGATAGTCACATAAATAGCCGAAACATGACTAAAGCAATAAATACATACGCTTTACCTGTTTTAACCTACTCTTTTGGTATCATAAAATGGTTTAAGACTAGCATTAACCAAGTAGAGAGGACAATGCGGTCAATTTTCAATAAGCATGGACATCAACACCCCAACTCATGTTCAGAAAGGTGGAGTCTCCCGAGAAGTGAAGGTGGAACTTAATCTGCATAACAGCCAAATCCGTAAACTTTGAAGGTATTTTTTCAGTAAAACTTCACTTTTACATGGAACGGTAGTAGAAGCTGATAAGAATTTTACTTCGCGAAATATGGCGAACAGGGCAATGGAAATTTAAATTGAACCTGCAAGCCCTTTTACAACGATGGGCTCAAAAAACGATTCACGGCGGGCATTTCTCTGACTTGCACCAGGATAATGTTGACATCAAAGCGTCAAACAAATGGTTAAGTAATGAAGATCTGTACGCTGAGATAGAAGGCTACTTGTTCGATATTCAAGACAAAGTTCTTCCTACACGAAATTACCAAAAATACATCCTTAAATTTCCTGGAGTTGAAGATAGATGCAGAAAATGTGGCAAGATCGGAGAAACTATTGAGCACATACTAAACGGATGTCAAATATTAGCACCTGTAGAATATACAGAAAGACACAACAATGTAGCGAAAATAGTCATAACAACCTAGCAGTTAAGAATAGTTTACTAACTGAAACGCTTCCCTATTTTAAATACTTACCTGATCCAGTGCTAGAGTCGGAAAATCATAAAGTGCTATGGGACAGAAGTGGTATAACGGACAGAACAATACCACACAATAGGCAGGATATATGATATTTACCTTCAAAAAAGAACAAATTACTTATCTTATTGATATCAGCTTACCAGGTAGCAAAAACCTTTCATCATCACAAAGCACAAAAATTCAAAAATATGTTGATCTCTCCTCTGAAATTAAACGGATTTGGAAACAAAAACATTTATACACCGTCCCAATTGTATTATCCTCAACTGGGATAACCACCACAAAACTGCTTCAATCACTAAAGGAATTAAAACTTCAGCACAATCTCTATATTGAGCTACAAAAAGCAAGCATACTATCCTCATGCCACTCAGTAGGAAAGTTCTTACAATAGGAAGATAACTTGTCTTAGACCGTATCTCCTTAAAACCGATTTAATCGTGCTAAACAATAAAAATAATAATAATTAAAATTGTATAATGTTCTAATCTAAATAAATAACGCAACGTTGGGTTAGCGACACTGCGACGATGATTAGAATGACGGAATGATTACGAATCAGTACTGGGAGAATTGTCAGCTCAGGGGCTTGGAACACCCTCAAAAATGAAATACCACTCCTCCAACTCCCAGTGGATGACATAATAAGAATGCACTATTTTGAGAAACACCTCAATGTAGTATTGAGCAATAAAAATAATTGGAAGAGAGTAACGTTTGCTCAGCAGTTAAAAGATCATACCATAACTTATGTATAGTACGATGCTTCCAAAACCAATGCAAACTTAACCTAACCTAACAGATATCGGACTGTTTGGGTCGAGAACTAAATACTTCGAACCAATGGGCAACAGAACTAAATACTTTGAAACAATGGGTACCTACCCTAACATCCTACAGGCAAAAATCTACGCTATCGAAAGATGCGTACAACTTATCTTAGATAGGAACTATCGGAAACAAGAAATAGCCAACTTATCTGATAGTCAGGCAGCGTTAAAAGCGATCAACTCAGTTTCAATCAATTCGAAGTTGGCCAAAGATTGCCTAGAGAAGCTGAACAAATTAGACAAAGAAAACAAAGTTGTCTTACTCCAGCTCACCAAGGGGTAGAAGGTAAAGAGAAAGCAAATGATCTAGCTAGAAAAGGAGCGAACACTCCACTAATTGAACCAGAACCGTTCTGCTTCCCAAATGGAAACCAACTAACTCAAGAACTCAAGAACTTGGAAGACTTCATCCGTAACCTGGAATGGGAATCCTGCAACGGTCTAAGACACTCATAGAAGTTTCTCAGGTCGGAATCAAGGATTTTCCTTGGTCTTAGTAAAAAATCTTCGGATTGTCACGGGGTTTTTCACAGGACACTGTCTCCTCAATGAATACCTTAGTAGATTGAAGCTAAGAAAAAAGGGCGAATGCAGATTCTGTAGAGAGAATGAATCACTAAGTGCGCCTAGACAACAACCATTTGTGCCATAAATTTGGTACGGCTGATATCGGATATGGAGAACCACTCTCTTTAAAACCGTCTCAGATACTGGCTTTTGTCAGGGTCCTGGGACTGTATGATCAGTTATCACTGTAGAAAGGGGGACACAATAGATCTCTAAGTTCGCGCTGTTTAACCCCCCACTCATTCTATATTCTACATCTATATTTTTTTACATTATTATTATTTTCTCGGAACTAATTAAACTTAATTGCAATGGCGACCTCTAAGTTAAAAATACCTATTTCTAATCACATTGTTTATTTCTATAACCTTTGTCAACAAATTTTAATGTTCAGAAACGCCTCATTTATATATTTTCCTCCGACAATTAAGCAAAGTATTTTTTAATTAGAATTATTTTTAATCAACTAAATTTAATGATATTACACCCTGCCAATTAAACTGCATTCCTTCGGCCAAGCAAATTTTTAAAATTCCATCTCGGTTTTCTATTTAAACCAATTAAGGCCAGTGTGATGATGCGCTTAACGAGCATTCAGCTGGTTTAAGAAACTGAGAAATTTAATTTATCGAGACTGGTACTAAATCAAAATACTGTTTGAGATAAAAGTGCAAAATAAATAAGCCGTCTTATTACATTTAAAATTATTATTTAGTCTACAAGGAAAGTTGTGGCTCTGATAATAATACTAAGGATATACAGGGTGAATCAGACTTCCGAAAAAGCTCATATTAGGTTTTTGCTCTGTAAATTTCATTTCAGTTTTTTAAGGTAATATGGGAGCAATGGTAACACACATTTTGAGAATATTTTTGTCGATATGCAGAGTGATTGAAACATATTTTTAACAAAAATTGTATTTTTTTTAAATCGAATACTATATAATTTTTAACTCAGTGGATTTGCCATTAAATTTACATTTCAAAAATACCATAAGGTCATATACTATATCTGTGGTTTTTGGAATTATTATATTAACTGGTTTTTGAAATATAACCGTTTTTAGACTAAATTTACTGCGTATTTAAAGCTCTGGTAAAATGCAAAATTCAAAGAATTCGAAAGATTTTTAACGGCAAGTACCTACTGTATAATAGCGTCTTCTTCAAAACTCGAGTCAAAACTAAATTTTATATTTTTCTCCACTATTTTAAATGAAACATGTATTTTGTATCATAATCGAGCAACGTTTTGTTTCTTTTATCATTTATACATATATCTCTTTGTTATATTATGGTCTTCCCATACCTAAAATCGATATTCAATGAGAAAATTGAGTTTTTTTGGAAATATACAAGATCTGACTTTCGTTATTTCAATACTAGGCGACATCATTAAACGTGTCAAATCTATCTACTACAGTGTGGACTATCTGTCACATAATATTGAATATTACATCTATTTACCAAACCATTACTTTTAAATATAGCTTCAACGAAAAATAAGATTTTAGTTAAATGCCCCAATCTTGAACTGAATTAAGTATTATATATGCATTGAGAAATTCATTCTATTATATTAACATATTAAAGTCATTTAGATCTTGATGTATATAGTTCCTATTGATAAAGATGAAATTTATGTGTTTTTATAATAATTCTATTAACACGACTCTGAGAAACGTCCGTTTATGCTTATATTTCTCGAGAGGAAAGAAGTATTAGAATTTTCTTCTTAATAATAATAATACATTCAGCTTATTCTCTTCTTTTATACAACATCTAACATTTTTTTTTTGTATAACCCACATTGTCCGTCCATACTATCAAACCTTCCTTTTAATTTCTTGACTAGGGATACTTGTGGTGCCCTTAAATTTGGATATCTTTGATGATAAATTTTTCTTGGTAAAAAAATTTTTCAGCTACTCCAATACAATAAATCATATTAATTAATTTGCCATATTAAAAATTGATTATTGAGTTAATTAAAAGGTTTTCCTACTTTGTTGTAGATGGGTATAACAATTTTAATGATATTTGAAAGAGCGAAAGTCAGGTCTCGTCTTATATTTTCAAAAAATGTAATTTTCTCTTATTTCTCTTATGAGATTTCAGGTATAGGAAGTACCTAATAAAACAAAAAGATTGAACAAAACGTTGTTCGATGATCATACAAAATATAGGGTGTTCCATTTAATACAGTGGAGAAAATTACAACATTTAGTTTTGACTCGCCCTCTATACAGGGTGGTCCGAACTGTATTCCGGAAACTTCGGCAGCATATTCTGCAGATAAAAATAAGTAAAAAAGTTCGTATAAATGTATGCCCTAAAATGCTTAGTTTCAGTGATACAGGGTGTAGAAGTTTCATTTTTATTTCGATTTTTTCTAAATAATTTCTGAAGTAACGTCAATATATGGATGAAAATTGGTGTCTGGATGTTTTTTGACATGAGAAATTTGATTTTGATGTCAATATGACTTCTACTAGTAGAGGGCGCCACCTACATGTGTTTTAACTGTTTTGAAGCGTAATAACTTTTTGTCCGTACCTGTATAAAACTACCGAGCGAAAAAATATACATTTCCAACATTTTTTACGTAAAAAATATCTCTTTGTAAAAATCGCTTAGAGCAACCGTTCTTAAGATATTTAGAATGGAAACAGTCAATACATGTCATTATGGACGAAAAATAAACACGTGCGTTGAGTAGATAGTTATTTCACTGAAATAATAAATTTGGGAAATTTTTATTTTTTTTAAATTAATCATAACTTTTTCTGTAAAAAATGATGATAAAACAGTTTCTGTTGAACTTTTGACACAAACACATTTCATATTTATGATTTCAATCTAATAACTATTTAGTCAACATGTTTAATTTATGTCAATGATGACAGGTATTGATAAGTTCGATTCCAAATATCTCGAAAACCATTACTCGTAGCGATTTTTACCAAGAGACCTTTTTCACGTAAAAAACGTCGTAAATGTATATTTTTTACTCAGTAGTTTTATACAGGTACTGACAAAAAGTTACTACTCTTCAAACCAGTTAAAAATATGTAGGTGGCGCCCTCTACTAATAGGAGTCATATTGACATCAAAATCAAATTTCTCATATCAAAAAACTCCCAGACAGCAATTTTCATCCAAATATTGACGTTACTTCAGAAAGGACATACATTTATACGAACTTTTTTACTTATTTTTATCTGCAGAATATGCTGCCGAAGTTTCCGGAATACAATTCGGACCACCCTGTATATCAAACAAGATTGCAAATTTTGGTAGACCGAATTATGAAGAGGGGACACTATTATACAATACTTCCTGTTAAAAATAATTAAAATACTTTGAATTTCGAATTTTAAGGGGGCAATTAATTTAAATAAGCAGTAAATTTAGTTTAAAAAAGGTTATAAATATTTCAAAAACCACTCGTTATAGTAGGTATATGATATTAAGGTATTTTTGGAATGGAAATTTAATGGCAATAATGTTTTACCTGTCATTTTTGCTTGCCGGGTAAAACGGAATGGCGTTTTGATTTTTTTATTAAATTTAACCATATTTTCATGTTGTTTTAATTTTCTCTAAAACGGTATGGAAATTTGGAAAAGTATAAACGGGATTAACCATTTTAGAACAAGCAAACATTTTTATGAGGAATGATTTTTTCTCAAAATATCAATAATAAAAAAGGACTATGGTAATACATACATACATAATCAAGGGTAATACTAAAGCCTATATTTTCATTGCCCATATTAAAACTAATATAAATAGAATTTTAGCGTAAAAAAGTTGTGCAAAATATACCAGTCGTCGCACACCAACATTTATATACGACTTAAATATGATACAAATAAAGCAAAGTTTATAATAAAATTAATATAAAACAATGGCTTGGTTTGAATTTAAAAGGATTTAAAAAACATGAACGAGGTTTATAATGAAAACAAAAAATTAAATATAATGTGTTTAAGTAGATTATTTTCCGGCAAAAAGTCGTAACAAATTACTGAAACGGTCAGGTAAAAGTGTTTATCGTACAAGAGCTTAAATTAATCATGACAAATGGGAGAATAACAAAAACTGCTTTATAACTTCCTAATTATCTGACTAAAAAATAGGTTGGTTTTTAGTTTTGTGGCTGTAGCGCAGCTTATTCATTAATTTTCATTACCAGTGGTTAATATTTGTCATATACTATATTCTACATAGTCTACCATGTATAATCCGTATATATACAGCATATCCCAGAAATAAGTGCAGATATTTTAACTGGTAGTAGGTATATTTCAGCCTCAGAAACACGCCTATGAGGTTTTTTTTCGAAAAAAAATTTTTGAAAATTTTATATTTTTCTTGATTTTTTAGCGAAATTTTAAAGCACTTTTTAGAGCCACTTATTTATTCACCTGAGATTTCTCCACGGTGCACGGTGGGGCCGATTGAAGAATCGTTGGCCAAAACCTTCAAAGATATATGGATCAACCAAAAATATATAGAATTTAACAGTTTTTGCTTAATTGAATTTCTAGGTAGTCAATCTTCAAAATTTTAGTTAATTAAATTATACTTCACGTATATACCCATCATATTAGCCAACCAAACCAAATCAATATAATGTGAGAAAAAATACCCGAATGACAAAACACTTTTGCCTTGCAAGCCATTTCGAATATTGTTGTCTTGTGGCATGTCTGTGTGTCTGTCTGTCTGTTTATCGGTCTGTTTGATATATTTTTTTATCCGTATGTAACCAACAACTTTGATAAAAAAAATAAATATTGTTTTTGGATTCTAGTTTTGAAGAAGTAAAAAAATAATTATTTTCAATCGTGGTCTCACATGTCTCAAAATGAGTAGTCGGCACGTAATCAAGAAAGTATGGGCTAGATTTTTCGAGTACCTATTACAGGCAAGCATGTAAAAAAATAAATTTCGGATAATGAGGGGGTTCCAAAAATTTTAATAACCATTTCTGGGGAAGGGTGGTTTTGGGTGCCGGATTTTTTTTTCTCCTTCTATTTTTGGATTAGAGCAACTAAAAGATTTGAAATTTAGCGTAATGTAATGTGTTAGGTTAGGTTAGTTAAAAATAATTTGTTTAAATGGTTAAATTTTTAAAATCGGTTCATTATTTTAGTACATATCATAGTTTGAATTTACGTGCGGATATTTTAATAAGTTAAGCCGCCATCTTGAAATTTTAAACTGTCATATTTAGACTAAAACGTAATATTTTTAAACATATTGCCTTACTTCAAATCTCCA
The DNA here is from genome assembly GCF_002938485.1 of Sitophilus oryzae. Lineage (NCBI taxonomy): Eukaryota > Metazoa > Arthropoda > Insecta > Coleoptera > Curculionidae > Sitophilus > Sitophilus oryzae. The sequence continues at coordinate 427,889 of NW_022145824.1, forward strand.
TGTTGTTCCATTAAAAAGATAAAAAAGGAGTGGGGAGTTGTATATTATCTAAGCCTCGATCTAAGCATTAATTCAGTTAAAACCCACAAAATTTGTAGATTTGAGGTGGGGTCGGACTGAAGGGTCTAGGACCCTTGGACCCCCTAACTATGTGCTTGATTACAGGCGATTCATGAGTATCAGATTTTATTAAAATCACACGAACTTAATTTAAATAAATCATAAAGACCTATAGTATCTATTACTCAAAGTATACCAAGGACATACTTACATTTAAAAATATTTTTTTTTAAATTGCGCAAAGTTGCGCAAGATGGTAACAAATACATGAAGGGTAATGTCCCATCTTTCAAAAAACATCAGCCAATAAATTGGGCAACTTTGGGCACTCAACAAAACTCAAGGTTAAATAGCATATTTTATTTTTTATATTATACTAATTTATTAATTAATCTAGTATGCATCAGTGAAAAAGTTTTTTTTTTCAAAATATAGCTAGAAATAGTCAAGTAGTATTGTACTTTTATAAAAACTGCAAAAAAATATTTGTATTTAAAAATTAATCAAGAAATTTTACTTATTATTCGGGCCCTACAAATTGCAATTACTATACACGGTAGAACTAAACCTTCGACATTACAGCCCTTCACTGGTTACAGATCTGCATCCAAAAATTTTTTCTGTGCATAATATAATATTTAGGTCTTTTCTGTATTCTATGGTCATCAAAATTTTTGAAAAAGCAACTTCTGTTTTATAAGGTTCTGGCCGCAAAAATGGCAATCGGCCCCATTGTGCGGTGTATCTAAACCTTGCAGTGTTGCCACCTCGTACATTATCCATATTCAACATATTATTTTTATATTCACTGTAATTTTAAATTTGTACACAAAAATTACGAGTATTAATTCTAATCATATCAGTGTCTATTCCTAACAATTCTAGAAACAAACCACATTAATTATTTTTAGGCATAGGTACCACATTTTTATATTTATTTTTAATTATACTTAAAAAAATAACTCTTAACATTGCCATATTACGAAGTAGTTTCTATAAAAAAACATTCTTTTAAATATTTTGCTTGTATTTACCCTTTCAATGAGAACCAAACTGGGTAAAATTATTCTTATGAGGTTTACGGACATCATGGTTATACCGCAAAATAACTTTATTTAGAACTAAATTTAATAAAACAATTCACCATATTTATCTTACTGAGATCATATATAAGAAAATACCAACATGTTTATTGAAATTCGCTATTCCGAACATCGACAAAATCAGACAAATAAACCGTATACGAACGACACACAACAACTCATTCCAGGGATTTCAGATTTCACTAATCATACACTTCTTTTGACTATTTGGCAACACAGGGCGTCGAATAACCTGAAAAACCTCGTGAAAATCTCTTAATGGTTATCGCCAGCAGTTCTCAAAATGTTGCCATTATTTTTTAAACTTTTCAAAGTTAAATAACTCGGGGATTTTATTTATTTTAAAAATGGTAAAGATAAAAGATGTTTCTTTTGACCAAAGTGGCAGAACCCAAACCTCAAAATATCTGCACTTATTTCTGGGACACTCTGTATTATGTTAGATATGGTAAAAGCACAGAAGGTAAAAGTAGTCATGAGTATGGACTTCCGCACTTCAAAATAAGTTATCAAACTGCTACAGCTGTATATAAGCATAAAACTGTCGATGAATATACCACATGATCAAAAAAAAAATTGCGGCGTCAAGTTACCTTAGAAATTCCGATTTATGATATGTATTATAAATCATACAGTTAATTTTTGCTAAGGGAACTTGATACCGTTTTCGATCATATGGCGTATATTTACTAACTTAGTTATAGCAAAGTGTTATAGTCTTGTCTATTCCATATTAATATTTCATTATAATAAGAATACATTTTTTTGTTTCAGGCCAAAGCATTGGGCAGCGTATTATTCGAGCAAGTATGTAAACAGTTGCACCTGTTGGAAGCGGACTACTTTGGTCTTGAATACTCCGATACCAATGCTACGAAGGTAAGCCTTTAATAAACGTGAGAATATGTGATGGGATTTTATTAAGCTTAAATTAAATCTTTTTTTATCTGTCCTCTAAAGTATATAAATCCTTAACTAGACGGATGACTTATTTACACAGATAAATTCTTTAAAAGGATAAAAAACTGCACGGAAAAAAAATTAGGTTACAAGAGGTTCTCACCTCAAGAAATTGTTTGTATACTAATGGTTTTGATATATCATATAACAGCTCGTTAACGTGGTGCATGACCAAACTAAAATATGATAAAAAAACGGCGTCGGCAATGGCTACGAAGATTGCTATCATTTTATACGTAAAATTACATGGGGAATATCATTGATCGTGATTTCCAAGCCAACTGGACGCCGTTTTTTTTCGATCGATGGCTCTCTCGAATGGTTTAAGTTGTATCTGAGCAACAGAAGTCAACTTGTGAGGGTGGATGCCACGTTGTCTTCTAGCAAGCCAATAGAATGTAGTAACGAGTACCTCAAGGCTCAGTACTAGGCCCTATTTTGTTTTTTCTTTTTATTAACGACATTGCTAACATAAACATCAGTGGTAAAATATGTCTTTTTGCGCACGACACTATAGTTTCACTTGGAGCAACAAGGACGTCACGGTCACCTCATATAGGATTATATCAATGACTTAATCGCCATTAAATCTTGGTGCGATTCGAACCTCCTCAGTCTCAACATTTCTAAAACTAAAGCTTTGTCGTATAAAAACTCGCTGCAGCCTTTTGTACTTAACAACACCACCATTGACGTCGTAAAATCTGTAAAATTCTTGGGGGATTGTTGTAGACAATTCAACAAAATGGGACATGCATATCGACGTTTTGTTGAAAAAATTAAGCTCTGCCTGTTTTGCATTAAGATCTGTTTCTAAGGAGCTTAACTTGTCAGTGGCTAGAACTGTCTATTATGCACTTTTTGAGTACCTCAGATATGCCCTTCCATTCTGGGGTACGTGTTGTGCGACTCTTCCTTCCGTATTTATATTTGAATCCGTTTGCCTAATACGTAGGCATGTATCAGCTTCTCAAGAAAGGCCATCTCACACTTATCCACTCAGGAACGTGAAGCAAGAGCTTTATCTACCTACCCCACGCTCAAAGTTAGTTAAAAGTTCAATATTATACAACACGAAAAAAATGTACAATCATCTGTCATTTGAAATCAAATCTATAACATCATTTTCTTCATTTCACAAAGCATTGAAATTTTATTTACTAGACAAGGCTTTCTACGCAGTAAATGACTTATATTTTGATAATCGAATTTGATCTTGTAAACACTGGTCTAATATTTGCTATTACTATATTTACTATAAACTTACTAAATATTTTTGAATCTTATTTTTATTTTTTTATTCTTTGACATTGTAAACATGTATAAATGTTTATTTTAAACAATAAGACTGACAATGTAATTTGTATACTAGTTTTGTATTCTCTTTTGTTTGTTTACTTTACCTTTGTCTACAAATTGTAAACAATTTTGACAATAAAGGCATTTATTTATTTATGTTGTCTAAGTAAAACCTTTAAGAAATACACTCATAAAGAAATATAAAATAACAGAATAACAAGAAATAAAATATAAGATAAAAAATAAACATTAACGACATTAAATCTAAATGGATGGTTTTCCTTCAGCTTCAAATAAAGTTTAACGTTACCTGCCTATAAAGAAACTCGTTTTCCCTCGATTTAAATCCCTTTTAATAAAAGGTAGATGATTTATTCACACAGATTAATTTATTTGAACAGAAAAAAACGCTAAATAGGGAGATGAAGGAAATTAGGTTACAAGAGGTTCCCACCGATTCGATCGAGATTGATGGCTAATCTCCATAAATTTTATGAAAATAGGAATTATTAATTTACAATAGATCGTTATCGCTGTAGATTTTTATCTATTTGGCTAGACAACAAAGTTAAATCCAGGAATTCGATAAAGATGGCCGGGTTTGAACACGGGGGGGCCTAGTGCTTTTGTTTTTAAATGAAAAATAATTTTAAAAAACACATTTTTTGAATAAAACGCTTACACGAATTTCTCTATCAATAAATTTCATAGACTTGGTTATCAAACCGTGTTCCCGTAGATACTAAAATACCTACAAATATTCTTAAAAATTAACACATTTTTTGAACACAATAATATTAACTAAACAAAACTAGAAAACGTCATTTTTACTGCATCACAAGCAAATAAAAATTAATACGTAGCCAAGAGTCATAATCCAGGATTTCTCTGGGGGTGCCCAGCAGTACCTGGGGGGAGGGCACACCCGGGCACCCCTTTAGTTACGCCAATGTTAAGAACAAATACTAAAAACAGAATTAAATAAATGTTTATAAATAAAAAAGTACTTTTACTAAACATTATCTTTTAAGTAAGAATTTTATATACGAGTCGAACTCGCACTTGACCAATTTTTTATAAACATTTATTTAATTCTGTTTTTAGTATTTGTTCTTATAGCGGCAACATATAAGTAGATACATTGTAAAAATTTCAACTGCCTAGCTATAACGGTTCATAACATAGACCTTTGTGACAGACGGACGCACGGACGGACGGACAGCGAAGTCTTAGTAATAGGGTTCCCGTTTTTACCCTTTGGGTAAGGAACCCTAAAAAGGAGATCCAAGCAGTAAACTGATCATGGCGAGATGTCAAATCAATTGCCAACAACCGAACCCGCTGGAGAACATTTATTGAAGCCCTATGCTCCACGTAGGAGTAAAAGACAAAACGAAATGAATATAACTATGTATTTTTATCCAAGTATAAAAATCAGATTTTAATAAAAAAATAACATAGATCAGTCAGAAATGTATATACAAAAATATCAGTAATTAAATGGTATGCTAATTAAATATTTACAAATACCGAGTTAGAGATAAAGTTGCTAACATACTTAACCTTATGTTATTTCGATGCAATGTTTGTACAAGTGATTAATGATTCTTTATTTTATTATTATCGCGGCACTGACAAATTAAGGTTTATGCCACTTTCGAGTAGTTCCATCTCGATAAATATTACATAATCATTATGGTCACTAATAAAAATAAACGCCAACATGTAATTTAAATCATCGAAATACATAAAGAGCTTAATCCATGACCATCGTGTTGTTTATTTAATTCCATATTTGTTCAAAGGAAAAAAATAACATTCATGCTTCTCAAAATTAACACTCACTTAATTACTGTGACAATTTCACAAACAGCAGTAAAATGAACAAATAGCGTAGGTTTGCTGTAATCAGTAGCGGTGCTTAAGTCGGAAATTTATTTTGGGTATTAAAAACCAGTGGCGTATATGTCGCAGACGTATCGAATAACTCGGCATTTTGCAAAAAGACTAGGCATATTATAAAACGCCGACGTTTTTAACAATAAAAGGATATTTTGTAAAGAGCCTATCTGTTTTCAGTGGCTTTGCAAAATGCCTAATGAAGACTAGTCAGATTGCATAAAACATTTTACTCGGGATTAGTAAAACTAACCAAATTTATCCAACGACATTTTTTGAACTTCTATTTCAAAATTAGAAAATAATGATAAATCTGTTAAATTGAGTAGGTATGGTTAAGGACGATTATTATAAATATCCAAATTCATTTTATTCTAAAAGAATAAAAATTCCAAAAAAAGAAAACAAAATTCCACAAAGAGGCAGCCCTGTGCACAGAATCAAATTACAGAGTATAATAAATTAAACGAGATATTAATATTAAGGTTTTAATATATCTATTTTGTATTTAAAATTATGTTACTTATAATAATTATAATTTATTAAATAAGGTTCAAAAAAATTTGTTTTCGTCTAAACAAAATAAAATTTTGACATAAATTATTGTTTTTGTATAGAAAATATGGAGTATTTTTATTAAAGCGTAAAATATTCAATATGCTTATGCTCTTAACTAAGTAAATTTTTATCATTGTCTAATCTGCCTTGCCTTGATTTGGCATTTTGTAAGACTCAAAACAGGCAGTCTTTTTGCAGAAGTGTTCATCGTTGTTTAACATGCCTAATTCTGATTGCTAGGCTTTTTGCAAAGTGACTGAAAATAGTTAGGCTTTTTGTAAAATACCTTCTTTTGTTTAAAAAGGCGGCGTTTTATAATATGCCTAGTCTTTTTGCAAAATGCCGAATTATTCTCCGCGCCTGCGACATATTATACATGTTTATCATCTAGGAGGGGTAGACTGGTGATAAAAAAATTTGTCAGTAATAAAAAGTGTTCAGTTTTTGTAATCTATGTATGCATTACAGCAAAGTGAAAAAAACTGCATAGTATCGGGTGATCAACTAAAAAAGGACGACAAAAAAAAACTTCTTTTCGTATAACTTTGGGAAAAAAATTGTTATAAGTAAATCGACCAAGATAAATCGCTGGAAATTATTTGTGAAGTTCGAAAAATGTCCGCTAAGGGGCGCATCTGTGATTGTGAATCGGAAAAGAGGATTATTCTCAAAAATATGCAGGTGAAGAGGTATTTTAAATATTGCTGTTGTAATCGATGGAAAATTTGTATTTTTTTTTGATATAGCGTATTTTGCTCTATCTCATAAAATAAAGTGGTGGGGGAAGGTTAAACTTTCTTTTATTTAAATAAGAAGAACTCTGACTCTTTAGCTTATTCGATTTAAACAAACTAGAACTCGTTTATGAGAGCTTTTCTTCCCTAATGATGCCCAGTATAAATTTTGTTTCCATATATTTTTTCGTAGTAGCTAGGGGGCGCTGTTTGACATCATTACAGATATTGCGCTTTTGCATAAAAAAATTAAATAATAGACCATATTTATTTTTGCACAGTTAAATAGAGCACAATATTTCCAAAATATCAGCGCAAACCGCAATTTCCTATCGTCTCTCTAGGGGAGATATTAAGAGAACAAATAATGATAGGCTACCGTCTAGAACTATGAGGTCTAAAAATTATAAAACTATAAATTATAGTAGTAGGTCTAAAAAGAAGTAAATTGGTTACGTCAAAATATCAAAACGTATATTTTAGTTTCATTTTAGGGCCCGTTCCCAGAAGAATCCCTGATTCAGCGCGTTTCTTATTGGTTGAAATGTGTAGAAACCAGACTAACAATCAGGTTTCTATGCATTTTAACCAATGAGAAACGTGCTGACTAGTCAGTGATTCCTTCTGGGAATAGACCTTTAATGCCATTAAATTGATATTTATCCATGTTCGTTCTTGATTCGACCCCATAAATAAAATCGAAGATCTATTTAATGAAATTGTCAGGCTAATGTTATTTTCATCTGTTACATGAAAAAAACATACTATAACTAATTAAAATTAATAATTTCTTATATTGTAATCATGCCGAATAGTTTGTTTTTTTCTTTTATATATCGAAAAATTGTCTCTTTTATTATAATCTTTATTTTATTATCATCAGCATCATCGTTTTCAGCTTATTCAACAATGCTTCCCTCACATATTTAGATACTCTCTGTAGTTTTGTAGTTCTGCCCATTTTTGTCTATTGTTGGCTATTCAGCCCAATCAAGTTATCCCTGCTAATTTCCTAATATCGTGGTCCCATCTCCGGTTCGGTCTTCTTCTAGGTCTCTTAATTCCTCGTGGATACCATGATGTAATTTTTGTGGTCCATCTGTTGTCCGTTCTTCTTGTGTGCTGCCCATTGCCATTTGAGAGATTTGACTCTGTGGATGACATCTATTACCTGGGTCTTTTGTATCCACTCTATTCTTTTACGATTTCTCTTGGTTATTCCCAGCATATTTCGTTCCATAGAGCGTTGTGCGACCTGCAGCTTTCTTATGATGTCCGTTTTAAGTGTCCATATTTCGCATGCATAGGTTGTGAATAGAGTCGCATTCTAGACTTGAATATGATTGAGATTCTTCCATAAGTACTCCATGCTAACTTAATTTTTCTGTTGATTTTTGGTAGTAGAGATCCCAAGCTGTGTATTAGCTGTCCCAAATATATATATATATATATATATATATATATATATATATATATATATATATATATATATATATATATATATATATATATATATATATATATATATATATATATATATATATATATATATTCTGCTAAATGTTCTCAGTGTTACTTATTAGAATGTCTTTTCTTTCCACTAGTTCTATGTACATTACTTTAGTTTTTGCTAAATTCATTTTGAAACCCACTTTATTGCGGGCTGTATTTAGTTCATTAATTTTTGCTTGTAGTTCTTCTGGACTATTGGCAATTAGGACTATGCCATCAGCGAATCTTAGATGGTTAAAATATTCTCCATCTGTTTTCAAACCTCTGTTGCTCCAGTCCAGTTGACGGAAGATTTCTTCTAGTGTTGCTGGAGATAGCTTTGGGGATATCGCGTCTCCCTGTTGTACACCTTTGGCAGTTGGGAACTCTGGGGTTGTTTTATATATCATTACTCTTGCTTTGGCTTCTTTGTATATATTGGCGAGAGTTTCTATACTATCAGGCCTGTCTATATCTTGTTTCGCTAGGGCTTCTATTATTGTCTTAGGATATATTGAGTCTAAAGCCTTCTCAAAGTCTATAAAGGCTAGTGGAAGTTCGTATTCTGTTGTTCGTCTGATCTGTTTCTCTCAGTTCATATATGTGATCAATCGTGCTGAAGCCGCATAACAGAAAGCCTGCTTGTTTATTAGTATTTTATAATAAATATTAGTAAATCTTTGTTATCTCTATAATTTCAAAATTCGTATACCTTATACTATCTCATTTTTAAAAATTAATGCGACATAAAAATGTAATCTAAAAAAGTACAGTTAGGGTTGGAAAGTTCGGCGTTAAAACTGCAAAATAAAACATTACTTCACCAAAACACTTTAATTTTACCGCTAGACGGACGTTTATAATTAAATTTACATATACTTTTTTCTATGCGTATTTACAGAAAAAAAATCTGCCGTACTGCAGTACATTAATAAAATTATTAAACCAGATGTAAACATAAATATTTTATGTTTTTATGGCTGGTTATGATATATGCACAATATGTAGCTAATGCATAATGTAAATACCTACTATACGTATAAATAATTAATAGAATAAAATAAAATATAAATGATATTCAAATCTATGTACGGCATTAGCATAGAAATAACTCTTTAGTTAATATTCGGCGGTATTAATCAGTAGAAATTTATTCAATATTTTTGAGATGGTTGAAATTTTAAGTGCAACAAAAAGGATTGATTTAAAAACGTGATTCCTTCTTTAAGACATTACCTACTATTTTTTTGTGAATTTCAATAAATATGTATTCTATATATACTTTTTTGTTTCTTTTTTAGTATTGGCTGGACCTTCAAAAACCAATTTCCAGGCAGTTAGGTCTATCTTTAGTCGATCCTTTATTATTTTTCTGCGTTAAGTTTTACACACCCGACCCCGCTCAACTTGAAGAAGAATATACCCGATATTTATTCTGCTTACAAGTTAAAAGGGATTTAGCGCAAGGTAAGCGAAGTAAAAATTCCGATAAAAGTTATAAAACCATTGAGAAAGTGTTTTCATTGGTTTTATAACTTTTGTCATATTTTTTTAAAGAAAAGAAAGTTAAGACACATCTGTGGTACAGTTAATCTAGGCAGTAGAGTAGTAGTAGGTAGAGTTAATCTAGGCGAGGCCTAATTTATTTAGTGTAAAACCCTATACTCACAATGCGCTGATGCGTCGATTTGATGCGTCCATGCATCCATACACCCATAGTATGATGCGGTTCGTCCATGCTATGTGTCGATGCGGTTCGTTGATACGATTCATTAGTTAGTTCGTTTGGAAATTCGACCATTGTGTTCGTGATATTCATTATATATTTTGACAGTTCGCCCAAAAACTGACACTCCGCCACATCGGATCGACACATTCGCGCATCAAATCGATGCACTGACGAACCGCATCAGCGCATAGTGAGTATGGTGCCCAAAACTCTTGACTGTAGTAATAAAGATACGCAACCTTTGTCAAAAAAATAAATAATAAAAATCTCAAAAGGTGTCCGAGATTATATTATTTGTTTTATTTATATACATATAAAACGGCGTTAAGTTACCTTAGAAATGACGAGTGATAACATACACCATATAATTAATACGATTAATATAATACATATAATACGACATACTATCGATCGATATTCCTAAAGTAACTTGACGCTGTTTTTTCGATCACACTCATACAATATCATACTAAAAAATACATAAAAATGTTTCTACAAGATCACTGACGAAAAATTAAGAAGTGTTTTTCATCAATGATCAATTATTGTAAAATCATATAAATTAAGAAGTATTTATTTTTAGACTTTCTAGAGGTTGTTGTTACCGACGATAGTGCTGATGATATATTAACTATTACTTTTTAACTTTGAACACAGATCACAAACCCCCTTAATGTGTCATCAATACCTTATTTATAGAAAATTCGTAGTAAATACATATACTGCCAAAAACATCTGACAAAGAATAATTTTAAATAGATTCTTGTTGGGCTACATAACATTAACAGTAATGGTTTATTAACGTAACATTAACAATATGGTATCCGAATTAGTGACGGGCATTACGAATGTTTTTAGTGAATCGAATAACACGATTCAATTTTTCATAATGAATCGACTAATCGATCAATTGAGCGAACCGTTTTCTAAGTGGTGAACACCAGGATTCATTTTTCGTATAATCAAAAATCGTATTAGTTTAAACTCTAATAAACAATAACTTTAAATGGCAGTCCAATAGTCCAGAGCTATGTGTCGAAATTTTAATTAATAAAATAATTAGTAATTAATTAACGGCAAGCTTAACTTTATAAACCGTGTTAATAATTTTCTTTTAACTTCGTGATGTTTTAGGAATTATGCAGTGCAATGAAAATACGGCAGCTTTAATGGCAAGTTATATCGTGCAAGCGGAATGTGGAGATTTTGTTCCAGAAGACTACCCAGATCACACCTACTTATCTAGTTATAAATTTGTACCTCAACAAGACCACGAAATGGAAAAAAAGATTATGGAAAATCATAAAAAGCATGCGTAAGTAAATTGTAAATTGCAAATCAACTCTTGTTGGTTTGTAGCTGTCTACGTAAACATATCCTATTCGATAAAAAAAGATAAACATTTATAGAACTAGGATAGGATATGTTTACGATGACACCAAACAGTGCCGTGGCACATATTTTTCTTAACTTAGCTATTTGAAGGGATATTTATATATTTTTTGATAATTGTTTTGACTACGCCTATGGTGTGGTATCATACTAATTAACTACGAAAAAAACGTATTAAAATGTTAACAAAAGGTACAAAACTAGTATCGACGTATAGCACACATCAAGTACATATAATGCCAGAAAAATAATTATCGAATTCAACAAGGAAACTAAGAAAACTCTAAAAAGGTGGAGCGGACTGTCTATTTACCTATGAAACTCCTGGCTCTTTCTTATCGCTGCGACTTTTACACTTGAAAGCTGAACAACTAATCGCCATTCTAATAAAATGTATACAAAGTTTATACGCAAACTATTAAAAATCGCTAAAATTGTCGCTGATGACCACCAGCTGATGACTCATTCGTCGCCATCAAAAAAATGGCGTCTCATGTCAAAATTCTGCTGCAGCCCGAATATGGGCATTACATGTCCTTATATTCTTTAGTCATTGATTGGAATTGAGTTTGATTTGACAACTTTAACAGTGGTGCCGGAATGGCTATACCATTTTCACAAAATAGATGAATTTTGATTAATATCAGGAGATGACAATGTGTTCTTTAATAATCTGTTACTAGAGCTAATAAATTTATTTAGAGATCTAGCTAAAGAATTTTCTAAAAAAATATAGACTTATTACCTAATAACAGCTACGTAAACTACAACAATTTTGGAGATTAACATACAACAGTTATTCTACAATACATTGTTATTCTATTATCATGTCTTTGTAGGTACCTACTGCCTTTGTAACACTATAGCATTCAGTAGACTTTGTTTCCAAACAATTTCAACAGACAATTTTCCAAAGAATATCGTCTATACAATTCTATGAATTATTAAAAATGTATTGTTTGTTAATAATCTTCAGACTCATTGTGAAAACAGCATTATAATTTCTAGTCAGCTACGCTACAAGAAGCAAAATATGTGTATCAAACTAATTTATTATCAATTTGGCCTAAATGACTAGAATATCATGATAAACAATAACACAATATAAAATTAAAATAATACATTTTATACAGATATGCATTCTAAATGGTAAATTTTAAAAATATCATGTATTTGCAAAGAAATATCTAAACCTTTAATATATTTACAATTTTTAAGTATATACACGTTATTTAACAATAATTTATAAATAAAATGTTATTTGGTAACACTTCACAACAACTATAAAAAAATAACAGGTATGAAAATAACAGCTGATGATGTTAGGATCGCCAAGCACAAAATTTTACCGCTGTTATTTTTGGGTTTTGGATTTTCAATTAACTACTGAAAGTGTTATTTTCAATACATACCTGTTTAATATTTATTTTAATTTCAGAGGTCAATCACCAGCCGAAGCAGATTTAAATTTACTCGAAACAGCCAGAAGGTGCGAATTATATGGAATCAAAATGCACCAGGCCAAGGACCACGAGAATGTTTCCTTAAATTTAGCAGTTGCTCATATGGGCATTATAGTTTTCCAGAATTATACGAAAATTAATACGTTCTCCTGGGCGAAAATTAGGAAAATCTCATTCAAAAGGAAACGATTTTTAATCAAACTGCATCCGGAAGGATATGTACGTTAAGTAAAATTTATTTATTATTAATATTACTCTCGATCCGCTTTTTCCCACTCAGCTTAAACAGGAACTATGGCTAATGTGCTACTTATATTTTAACTTGCGCCTTTTACTGTGGAATTAAAAATAATATATAAATTGTTTTATTTTGTTTATTTTATAAATAAACTGAAGTTTTGGGTTTAAATAAATTTCAGTTAAAATTAATTGGAAGAAACTGAGATGATATGTATTTGTTTGCTTAGATTTAGTATTTAATTATTAAATATTACCGTTGATTGGAAGAACTGGGAAGATATGCAACCTAATTGGCGAATTCGTGACAAGGTTGATTTGATTTCCCCTTACGTCTCAAGTGCTGTACGGTGGAGCCTCTACTCGTTCTGCGGCCAACGCATAAAACACTTATTTTCTCTAATTCGGCCAGCGAAGACATATCGTAGGCGGTGTGGAACTGAAAGCGACAGTGTTGCCATATTAAAAGGCGTATTATCTGTAATACGTTTGAAGGAAATATCTTGGGATGAAAAATCCGCGTTTATGTATTAAAAATATATTCGTGTTAAATATAGAATAAACAACAAAAATAATTTATCTTTTTTAGGTACTGACTATTTTGTATGATCGAAAAAAGCCGTTTAGTTGGCTTGGAAATGACGAACTATTGGCATTTACCATAATATTTTACATATGAAATAATAGCGATCTTCATTTCCAAGCCAACTCTGACGCCGTTCTTTGTTTAATCATATAATATTATATTAAATTGTTTAATGATAGAAAATCCGTATTATTAATGTACTGTGCCCAAAATCCGTAAATTTACGGATTAATCCGTAGTTCTGGTAACACTGTCTCCGGTAACCAGGCACTCTGTCGACTGAAAGCAGTATTCTTTATCCGCTGCGCTATAAACGACTATCAGCGCCCAGCGGCGCAGAGCTAAACTAAATCTCGGACATGTAACGGTAACGCTAACTAGACCTCGGACAGGTTTTGTGAAATCGCCCATAATTTGCACATCTTATTTCTTCAATCAACGATATTACTAATATAATGTACCTATGATCGAAAAAAAAAGCGGCGTCCAGTTGGCTGGAAAATGACGATCGGTGACATTTCCCATATAAAATGACGCGATCTTCATTTTATAGCCATCGCTGACACCGTTTTTTTTCTATCATACGGTATTAAAGAATTAATGTAAAATCTTAAATTATTTAAAGAACTATACAGGGTGACAATATAGCAATCGATTTTCTTATAGCACAATCTTATGTCTTATAATTAATTAGTATTCAATGTCGGTATTTAAAAGTAAGCAACATTTTTGACTCTCTTAAAAAAATCACCATACAGGTCTCAAATACAGGTTGGGATGCTCCGCTTCCAATCATTTGATATGTAGTTGAAATACTTCTGATAGTATTTTTGTCCTAATATATTTTCCCGATTGCTAGTTTCAAAATTGTCACCTTGGATTCGTCATAAGCTCTAAATAAAGGTAATTTATACTAAAATGACTTAAAATGATTAATAATATAGTAAACCCTACGAATGTTTGGGAGTGATTCATCGGTCGCTACCATGTGAACTAATCTGTTCAAGGTCACATAAAACTTAATTCCAGTGCCGTGGTGTTTCAAGTCATATAATAATCAATATATAATCTGTTGTAATTTGTTGTTTTAACTGTCAAAGTCTTGTCAAAAATATATTTGGTTATAAATATAAAATGGAATGCCCCATTGGTCGCACTGCAAGCACACCAATGGACTGACGCATAGAAACGAATCAATCAAAGAAACGCGATATAATATCGTCTTTGTCAATCACGCTAACATTTTAGAATAAGTAGGAGGAGCGCAGGCAGATGATTAGACCGGGCATTTAAAAACCTACGTCTGCGGTAAAAATTTACGTTTTTAATGTAAAAATGATAGCGCGCGTGTCGATTCTAACTTCATCAAGCGATGAATCACTCCCAAACATTCGTGGCGTTTACTATAGTATATTTTGAAGGAACAAAATCGATAAAATACACTTGAAAAAAAAATGCAAAACTCTGTTATTTCCAAATGTTACAGTAGAACAAAAAGGTGAAAGTGTAACAGTCAATATAACTTCCTGAAAATAAATTACAATATTATACCGTAAGATCGAAAAAAAGATGGCGTCCAGTTGACTTTGAACGATGTTATTTCGTATATAATTTTACATACAAAATGTCAGCAACCTTTATTTTCTAGCCATCACTGAAGCCGTTTTTTTTTTCGATCGTATGATATATTCCTTAAACAAGAATTTAAATATATTAATAGTGTAAAGGCTTTTGTTATCGTTTTAAATCATCATATTTTGTTTTTAGGGCTATTACAAAGATACGGTAGAATTCTTTTTTGAAGGCCGAAATGAATGTAAAAATTTTTGGAAAAAGTGTGTAGAAAATCATGGTTTCTTTAGATGTTCATCGGTAAAGACTGTTTCAAGGCATAAAACAAGGGTACTTTCGAGAGGTAGTTCGTTTAGGTAAGTGGAATTTTTCTACTCAATCGAATAAAGGTAGAGGATAATAAATAGAAAGACACAAATGGCAGTCTCAGTTATTTAGTTGGATAATAATTTCGATGTATCTTATTTTCACACCGGCAAGAATAATAATTGCTAAAAGTTTCTAATGCTTAAAATAATTTTTTTATATACTTTTTTTAATAACTCAATAATTTTGTTCATACTTTGACAATTTTTACATATCTTGTAGTAGATACTTTTAGCTGTGCCATTATGTGTTTGCCTGAGGAAGCGATATAATACTGGGGTGCAATTTAAAAAAAAAACTTAAAACTTTATCATAACTTTTTGGCACACCCTCTATACCACAAAATAATTTGAGGATATGCCCCTTTATAAACAATGCAACATCTGTATAAAACTTTTTTTGTATATTCGACAACGACGATTATATTGGACTTCCTCGCACCTGTATTTAAATATAATTATTGCTGATTTTTTTTAATATAATTTTTTTCTTAAAATATTTTTGTTCTTTATTTAGGTATAGCGGCAAAACGCAGAAGCAAGTTGTAGAGTTCGTCAGAGATAATTACGTCAAAAGGCAGACTTTCCAAAGGTACGCTGCATGTATTTCACTTAACTTATGATATTATAAACAAAGAAAACAAATAATTAAATTTGCTAATACCAACATAAAAACATTTGTTAATAAAAACCGACACCTAATAATACGATGCATTTAGTAGAATTTGCTACGTCTTGAGCTTTTTTTGACAGTAGATCGATATTTTTGACGGGTAATGACTTTCCAATTGATTATCGAAAAGCACCTGCTTGGAGATACTCAAGATTTAAAACTGGATATTTAAAAAGCATCTTATATTTCAAATACATGAAGGATAGTTAATGCAGAGCAATAAATTTAATACAATTTTCTTGTCATATCAACAAATAATAATTTTCAGATTACAGTAAAGTTTTACTATTAGTTATTTTTCTTGTGTTGTGTTTCCGTTATGGCCTAATATAATATACAGAGTGATTAACTGTGACAAAGCAGCGTTGTATCAACGTTTACATTTGGGTCCTTTGGTGTCAGAACAGCGAAATAAAACACTAATTTACAACAATACACCAAAACAGTTGTTAGAATCATCAGCTGATGATTAAAACTAAACTAATATCTACAAATTTAACGTTTATATAGGCGCTTGTTGGCACTGACCAAAGGCTGCAAAACTCGCCAAGCGAGTCAAAACCAACCGAACGTAACAATTAATTATCGAGACTAGAGCAATAAAAACAGAGAAATGGAAGGAATTGGACCATTATCTCTCTTCATATTATCTTTACATTTATTAATTTTAACGCTCTCTGTGCATCTAGTTGCCTGTAATTTCAGACTTGTTTAATTTTAAATTGTTATTATCTATACCACAGATTATAAACTTTGTTTTTTCTTTATTGTTTTTCGTGTTTCCAATTTTCGGAATCGGGCACTAGTTAGGTTACTAGTTTGCGCACCTAGCACGCCCACTTATGGCCTCTAAAATTGTGCACAGCACCTGACCGGCACAGTTATTAGAGAGATATCGGAAACCGAATAGCGTCATGCAGTATTTACGCGTACCTTATCATGGTTACGATATGCGCGAGTCAATTTTTAACGCAACACCCGCTAATAACGTTACCGCCTGACGTAATTTGCGGATCAATTACACCAAGCGCTATTTCTAAATAACGTTTAAAAATTGCTTAAATGGGCGTGTGCCGGTATTTGACAACCGGGGCCGGCCGGCGAGATCTTTTATTTTAGGTTATGTTTGAATTGTTTTGAATTATTACTTTACTTTTATTAGGTAATTTGATATTAATAATTTTTTAGTTTTATTAGGTAATTTGATATTAATAATTTGATAAAATAAGTAGCTGAGATTAGTTTTAATTAAATAAATATGGCCCAAAATATGGATTCCACCTCTTCCAATATTAAAAAACCTATAAAGAGGCTTAGGTTTACAGCAGATGACGACTTAGCCCTTCTAAGAGAATTTGTTGCTTGTTGCCCTAAACCCACTGGCAGACGTTGAACCATAAAGCACTGGAAATAAGCACTTTAGCCCTTTAGTTTTAAAATACCTAGTAAACAAAACAATTTCAAAGTTTTAAATTCAAAGTTAGGTTAAGTTTAAATAGCGGACGCCACGCCAACAGAATTCTTTCCGATAACTATAAATGAAGAGAGTTAATACCACCTCACGTAAAGAAAATAACACCTGGCCTTATTAACGTCCATGCACGCTATTCGGTTTAGCGATATATCTCTATTGCGCTGTTTATTGTTATTTTACGCCAGTTAATTTTGCGCACAGGAAATTTTACTCGTTTGCACATCGTCATAAAAACAATTTTCGTACCACGAATTAGGGATTAGATTTTTATCTGTATACATATAGTTTACCTAATCTGTGCCTATATAATGATCTTTATTAACAATATGTTGAGCAACGCAAGATTTGTCCCTCTAAACCATAATATGTTCTTTAAATTTTTAGTTAATATTGCACTGGAAAGTTCGGATATTTATGAAATTTCATGTAAAGATTGTAATCAGAAATATGTTGAGCAAACTAGAAGCTTGTTAAATTAAAATGACGGGCACAACTCTCTATGGAGTTGTTTTCAAACAACTGACAACTCTGTATCTTTATTTTGTAGAAATTTAACTATGACTACAATATGACGTAGCAATGAGTACGATATTCTTTATAACATTAATCATATTTTATAAATGTTAAGAACTCTTATCTTCTGGAAAATACTGATGAAAATGAAAAGTTGTATCTACAAATAAATATAGCTATTGCTCTCATTTACTTAATTTTTCATATATTTGAATATTCTCAGGCTTTTTAAATATTCAGTATATTTTCAGCATTGATCAAAATAAAGTCCACTGGTATAGTTGCTTCTTTTATTGTTGGTTCTGGAACGCCATATTTGACCTTTTAGAAAGATTTTTATTTTTCCTTTCCATTTTGTAAAGAGACGTTGACAGTAGTATTTTTGTGACGTGTGGAGCATGTTTGTTTTTAGCCTTTTGAATATACATATTTTTTGATGCAAAATGCTGTTTTCGACATACATATTATTGATTGGTAACCAATTTGCTTCGTTCCTGGTTAAGGGAAGGAGGAAGGGTAGTTTCTTAAAGCAATTTTTGGTCGCTTTTATTTAACTAAACTTCGGTATGACTATTAGGTAATAAATTTTTATTTGTATATATGTATTATAATAAATCCGTAATGCATTATATTTTGACACTTTCTTGGACTTAATATAATGTAAACTAAAAGTAAAAATAAAATTAATTCAACCAATTCCTGTTAATATTAAAGAGATTTCAGGTTTATTATTATATAAAATTAAGAGTAAATGTCTTCATTGAGTTAATCAGTATAGCTCACACACATTGAGTCTAAGATGTGCTCGACGAAAACCCGTTTCTCTACAGGGTGGTCCGACCTGTATTCCGAAAACTTCGACAGCATATTCTGCAGATAAAAATAAGTAAAAAAGTTCGTATAAATGTATGCCCTAATATGCTTAGTTTCGGAGATACAGGGTGTCGAAATTTTATTTATATTTCGCTTCTTTCCAAATAATTTCTGAAGTAACGTCAATATTTGGATGAAAATTGGTGTCTGGAAGTTTTTTGACATGAGAAATTTGATTTTGATATCAATATGACTCCTACTTGTAGAGGGCGCCACCTACATATTTTTTAACTGGTTTGAAGAGTAATAACTTTTCGTCCGTACCTGTATATAACTATTGAGTAAAAAATATACATTTACGACGTTTTTTACGTAAAAAAAGTATCTTGGTAAAAATCGCTACCAGTAATGGTTCTCGAGATATTTGGAATCGAAATTATCAATACCTGTCATCATTGACATAAAACAGTCAAATAACTAATTAACTATCTACTAAACATGTTTATTTTTTGTCAATAATCAGATGTATTGATTATTTCCATTGTAAATAACTTTTATTCTTAATCTGAGTAAATAACTTGAGAGTGGCTGCCCGTAGCGATTTTCACCAAGAGACAGTTTTTACGTAAAAAATCATGGAACTGTATATTTTTTCACCCAGTTGTTTTAATACAGGTAGGGACAAAAAGTTATTACTCTTCATAACAGTTAAAACACATGTAGGGTCATATTGACATCAACATCAAATTTCTTATGTCAAAAAACTCTCTCCCAGACACCAATTTTCATCTAAACATTGACGTTCATAAAGTATTTGAAAAAAATCAAAATAAAAATGAAACTTCTACACCCTGTACCATCTCAGAAACTAAGCATTTTAGGACATAACCTACATTTATATTGTTACGTTTTTCGTCGGTTCCGTGTGGATAGAAAGTCACAATTTATTTAAACACTATTTATTTAACACTAATTAACAAAAACAATAAAGATAAAAGACTTATAGAACTATTTACAAACGATTTATAACTAAGAATTTATTTTGAATTTTAGCGCGTCAACTGCACTGGTATATTTATAACTGCCCCTGTAGGCCACCGCCGCCGGCTTTTATACCGACAGGTAAAGAACTCTAGAATTGTCCATAGATCGTTAGGTGCGTAGAGAAGGTTTTCGAATGTTCTCGTATGTACTAGTCCATTCCAGTGGGACTCGATTCTTCTCGAACGAATGAATCATTGCGGTGTCTATGCGATGTTAAGGTCATCCGAGGGCGGGCCATATTGTGAGGTTAGGTCGAGTCCACACCGGCCCGCAACAATATGAACTTTTTTACTTATTTTTATCTACAGAATATGCTGCCGAAGTTTCCGGAATACAGTTTGAACCATCCTGTATACATCTCTCATGAGGGATGTATGGTGGTCGATGTAAGCAACCATGCATTGACAGAGAAATTGAAATAAACATTAATATTTTTTTCAATGCGAGCATTTTTAGCTATTTGAATGACTTACTTAATATAAAAGAAATAAATGTATTTGTAGTTAGAAAGTACCATACGATTGAAAAAAAAAACGGCGTCAAAGACGGCTGAGAAATGACAATCGATGATAATTTTGGCGAGGTCAATCCTAAGTTGTCATTTACCAGGCACGAATTTTTCTTTATTTTTAAATGACGCTTACTGCCAGATGGTTTTAAGAATATTGTAATATATTTTTATACTGAGTAAAAATAATTTTTAAATGGTGTAGTTTAAAATTCGACAATTTTTTTATATAGATTTGTGTGTTTGGAAACGTTCTCTCATTTTTTAATCTTTCTATACAGTACATCTTCTATAAATAGAATTACATATTTTAATTTAGCAACACAGTAAAATAAATTAAATGGCACGCTCCACTTGATATTTGGACTTTACTAGCACAAAACAGCCTCGCACAGTACTTTGTCTTACATGTCATGAAATGAAAGTAAAAGAAACGTCCTCTTGTGTTTGTTCGGACACTATTTTTTATTTTTTTATAATTTAAGAACTATTTTTTTTGAACATTATTTAAATTATTTACCTATTATAAATAGTGTAGTTTTAACGTTTGTCAATTACTTTAAACTGCTCATGATCAGCTCTCAATAGATGTACACATAGTACAAATCAAAATTAAATGTTATAAGCCTATTGTGGCACCGTTTCCATTCGATCTCAGAATATATCCCTCGTTTTAATTATTCCAGTAAATACAATGCGTTTTTGAAAGAACATTTTTCAAATCGTAAATAAAAAGAAAAAATAATACCTATTACTCGTTACCAGCTACAGATATGCTTATCTCTTTGTTGTTGTTACATGCAGATGACAAAGGGTAAGAGAATTTAGTATTTCTAAAAAATATAGTAACTATTTGAGAAATACAACTAGATATTGGATAACTATCAAAATAAAAGCCAGCTTGATCATAGACGCATCATAAAACACATTTGCACATTACATATGAAAGCGATCTAAAAATTGTTCTAATTTGATGAAAATTTAAGTTTTGGCGCTGTTATTTATATCTGAAGAGGGTGTGTGAGGTTAAAGAGTTTATTCAAAGGGTTAAAAATAATCTATGTCCACTAGAGAAGTTCTATGTTTATAATATATGTCGGTTTTAGTTATATATTTGTTTTTTTTCTTTGGTTCAGTAGTGCCAGAGTTGCAAGTTGATCGGTACAGATGGGGAAACATAATGTTACTAAAATGTTACCAAACATATTGCTGTTTTTATTTGTAGAATTCCATTTACCTACCAAATTGGTATAAATATTAAACAATTGTTGATGTTTAAAAATGCTGCATTATTTTAAAAAGACAAATTATAATAAGTTTTTTGGAGCAGATTCTCAATATTAAGTTTGTAACACTTTTAAACACTTTGTTTTTTTTTCATGAAATTGTTTACTTATATATCTAACGTCCAGAGGTTTGGGGTGTACGTAGAATATTTAGAAAACATCATTATTTTGAGATATATCTTAAAACTAGTATTTATAAATCACAAAAACGAAGAAAAATTTCGAAAAATAACAATAAAAAACATTTTTTGTAACTATACTGTAGCTGATATTAATTTATCAACAATCGACAACTAGCAACTCACTTTTAAAGGCCAAATAAAAAAAAAATAGAAAAAAGCTCAGCTTATTCCAGTTGAATCGGTACTGTAATAGCCGTGTATTAGTTAGTAGATTATTTCCGTCCGATGCTGAGACTGACTTTCCTCGTTCTCTTGCCTAGGTCTCACTCTTTCCGGCATTCGAGTGCGCACTCGAGTGCCTCCAACATGCACACGAGCGCGGTCGGGAACAGCATTTCCGCGCACCCCCTCCTCCCTTTGGCTGACAGCAGTTTGAGTGGTAGGTAGCACCTTATTTTAGATCATATTACCTAGGTATGGTACGGCTTTGCGTACAAATCCTCTAGCCGGCATAATTGATGATATGGCTTCGTTTCAGGGAAAAATTGAATTGGTTTTACGCTTGTATTAAATAGAGAATAGGAATTTTATCTATAAATCTGTCTATAAAATGAAGGGTTCAGGGAAAAACATGATAATCGACTAACCGTTTACTAATTTTGCAGGTGAGTCCTGGACAGCTTGTTATCAGGTTCTTTCCCTGTATGTATATTTTTACTAGGCATATATCATAGGATTTAACAGTTTATTGCCAGGCAGAGTTTATACATTTTGTTTGTAGGGACCAGTTAGACCTACTATCATCCTACCATAATATTGTAAAACCCTGAAGTTAAGAAATTGGTATTTATCAAGCTTTTCCTCTAGGCCCTTCTAATTTTAAGCAAGTTATACAATTGTACATATATAACCTAAGATTAAAAAAAATACTCAACAATAAACCTTTGAATAAAAAGATTAAGGAAGGAGCGTATCAAAAATCTTAGATCGAACGCGACGGGGTCCTAAAATGGCCGACTTAAATTCCGGTTTATCAGTGCCGTTCTAATTTTATTCAAAACATGTAAAAATATGCTGTCGTGTAGACTCAATAATTTGTTTTTTTTTATTTTACGTTGTGAATAAATGTTGGTAGTTACTAAAATTGTTATAAAAATATATAATTCTAATAAAAATAGATAAGTTTATAATAATTATTTATTAACACAAACATCCGATACGCTACTGAAGCAGGTAAATCAAATTAACGTATCTAAATTTTTTGACATCTAATCTTTGACAAATAGTAAATAAAAGAAAAAATGTATAATTAGTTAATTTTAAGTGAATTTCATAAATGATCGGTTTACTACATGTATGTATATTATATATAGTCACTTACTAGTGAAAAGTTATTCCATTATTTCCTTCGATTTTTGACCGAGATCTACCGCACGCTACACAACCAACTATTTTACAGTATTTTTCGATAAATCGCAATAGTGTCACTGTTAATTTAAGTTCTGCCACAATTTCCATCTAGATTTACTACCTTTAAACAACTATCAGTAGTAGAATAAACTGAATAAATAATAAATAACATAAAATAAGCTCAGTAAAGGCTGACAAATCCACAAAATTTCAAATAAAATTCATATGTGTCAAATGAATCGTCAAACAGAACTGTCAAGGATCCCCACCCTAGAGCCCTTTGTCCATCTACCATGCTGTCCGTCTGTCCATGGATAGCATTATTATACTCCTTCCACATAATATTTTTATTCAAAGCAGTGTACATAATACTTATTGTAAAATGCTTTATTACATTAAGCTGTAAATATGTTCTATAAATAGATCTCAGATCTAATATTTAAGGGGGCAATTCCTGGACATATTCTAAGATAAAAACTTCATATGAATGTATGTCCTAAACACCTTAACTTTTATAACTACATGGTTGTAAATTTTTCTAAAAAAATATTTTTTTCGTAATAACTCCGATGCTATTATAGATATCTTCATGAAATTTGGTACACATTTTCTATGCATTCAAATACCTATTTTGATGTACAACCAATTTTATTTATTTCAACCAGTGTCGTCGATACGGATTTTGAATTGAATATTTTTGAAGGAAAAATGGTACGCCACTGACTTCTCTTAGAATAAAATTATTTTCAAAATCTTCATTCATTTCTAAACAATTTTCATCTCCTGTTTTTTTTCGTCGGATGCATAGTTTTTGTGTAAAAAAATAAAAATCATTTTACTTCAAAGTCAAATCGCCAAAAATCTGATGCGGTGATTGTTGTGTGGAAATCATTTCTGCATCGGCTGGATGGAAATTAAGAGATACGTCAAAAAAATTTTGTACGCCACAAAAATTCAGTTTTATGCATAGAAGACGTGTATGAAGTTCCATAAAGATAATTATAATAACCTCAGATTTATTCTGAAACATTTTTTTTTAATATTACCACCCTGTATCTCAAACGTTAAGATGTTTAGAACGAAGTTTTTTCTTAAAATAGGTCCAATAATCACCCCCTTAAATATTAGCATGTCATTAAGGAACACCCTGTGTATACAAAATAATTTTCTCTAGGAGTCACAGTTTTCCAGATATAAGTAAAAGAAACTAGAAACACTACTCTATCGAGTTTTGACATACATCAGTATCATTTTATGAGAATCATTAAGCGTTAAGGTATATTTCCTAAACAACATTTTCTTCATCGATTTGGCAGATATATTGTTATTGTAGAAAAAAATATACTATAGTTCCATTACCATAGGCTTTATAATACTAGATGTATAACCGATATCCACCATGTTTTAGTGGAAGCGTCCAAGCTCTCAGCGTCCCTGGGCTCGATGGGCGCAGTTCCGGCATCGGATGGGTCGCGGCGCCCGGCTTCTCCGACGACGAGATCAGCCTCTCGCCCCCTAGGCACAGCTACGTCCTGGAGCTCGGCACCAGACACCACCAGTACCAGTACCAGACCCAGTGTTATGGTACCGCGGCCGCCGGCTGTTGTTCCGACGACGAGCTCGCCTTCTCCGACGGAGACGCGATCGGTCTCGGGCGAGAGTTCGGAGACCGCGAGCCCACTGGCCTCGCCCCGTCGCACCCAGGCCACGCCCACAGGAGCCACAGCCAATCGGAAGCCTGCGTCACCGCTCGCCGTTCGCGCGGCTGTCCACAGAGCAGACACAGGTACCTTTGCCCGTTTCGTAATAGTATAGGTCTCATAACTGAATGCCAACACTAGAGAGTATCAAAGAAGATGTATTGGTTTGGCAAAGAATTGATAGTGAGATACAGTAGAAACGTTATAAAAGGGCAATAAAGTGAGCACTTTCTTTAGGTTAGCTTGCTGGGGTTTGAGATTCTGTTTGATCCTTCACTTGGAAGCCTTGATCCCATTGCGATACCCCTGTATTATTGTCCTTCCTCTGACTCTTTCTTTGCATTAAAGCACTTCCAGCTGTTTACAAAGTTCCCGAGGTCGTTGATGTTGGCTCTCTCTCTCTCTCTTCTGCTGCTTCCTCTAATCCCTCTAAATAAACCATGCTCTAATGTTTTAAAGCGTCGCTTTTCCAGTGCCGGACAATGGCACAACAGGCGCTCTGGTCTTCTTTTTCCTCTCTGCATGGTTTCTTTTTCCTCTCCGCATTCTCTGCAGTCGTCGTCGTTGGAAATATTCCGTCTCACAAGCTTTACCCACGTAAGCATCTGTGTAGACTGCTATCTCTTGAGTGTTCACTACTAGGTTGCTTTCCCATTCTTCTCCTGTGGACTTTGTTTAATCGGTCTACAAATACGAATGATAAACACGATACACGTGCTTATTATTAGATTTTTCTTATGAAGCCTACTACAGATTTTGATATAGGCAATATGTGATATTTCAGACATTAAGTCTCATAAATTAATAAAAATAGAATAAAAAATGCAAATTCGTTTTTATTGTTCTTTATAAAATTATTTTCAAACATCTAGTACTCCCAAGTATTGGCCTTGAGTCATGAAACATGTAGTTAGGGATTTAATGTTATGCTACTAACATCATATATCCTAATTTGATTTTACTAACCCGGTATAGGTACCATCATGCGCACTCACATTTCCACCCGGACGCCCTCTAGTCACAAATCGGAGGGTAGCCTGGATCATACTCACCAGGTCTTTACTAGCGATCATTGCCCCTCCCAGACTCAATCACAGACTGACGTGGGTCCGCGTCCCATTAGCCCCATCGAGGTGGCGCGTAGCGCTCCACCATCCAAACGAAAAATGTGGCAGCGCAGCGCCAGCTGTCGCGAATTACACGATTTCAGCTTCGAAGAGACGGGTCGATCGAAGCGTCGCGCCAAATCACCCAAACCGTTGGAAAAGGCGGCCATCAGCTTGGACGAACGCAAACAGGACTCTCCTATCACCGTTTACGATGACCATCGGGCACTTTACAGCGCTAGCTCTCGCGATAGTAGTTTAGAGATTCAGCAAGATATTATGGTATCATCCCAAAAGATTTACTCGAGTAGTTTTCCAGGCACAGGTTCCTTTTCCCAAGAGTCCGTTGAAGATCCAGGAAATTACGATTTGCGCGACTCTCAGGACGATTTATCACACGACAGTTATGAACTCATCGAGAAATCTGATGACAGTACTTCCGGAGATTATAAATACAAAAGATCGAAAGCCTTCAACACTAGAAGCTGCAGCTTAGATTCGGGAAATTATTTACCCTCAGATAGTGAGTCCGAACATGGTTCACGGCATAAATACAAAAGCGTTAGCGATCAGGATATTTTCCTAATGGAAGATCCTAGAGATTTTCCGCGAGAAATTGTGCCTCGAAAATCGGACGGAAGTTTCTATAAAGCTTTTAAACATGGCTCAAGAACTTCAAGCTTAGAATCTAAAAGCGATTACTACGAATCAAAAACATCACGATCGAGTAGAGAAAGTTTAAAGAAATCTAGAGATATAGGCTCTAGAACTTCAAGTCAAGAATCCAAAAGCGACTATGAGAACAAAAGGACATTACGTAAAAACAAAAGCGATAGTCTGGAAGAACAGAATCATTACGGTGAATCGAGGACCTCTAGCATGGAATCTAAAAGCGAATATTTTGATGCCCCGTCAAAGCCTGAAGAAATACGATACTCCAAAAGAGTTGACTATGACCGAAAAATTAACTTCGAAAGAAATTACGGTACTCAAAAACCTAGGCATATAGTTGAACCTGTCATTCCAGCCTATCCAGATTTTACAAACGGTTCTATGGAAACAGAACAAAGTATGAGGGTGAACATGATTTTAAACGATATAGAACAGAATACTCTTTCTCAAGCCGCCAAAACGACGCATATTTGGCCGGAAAGTATTGTAGGATTGCCAACGGAAATTGAAGGTGTCAAACACCAACACAGCAGCGGTCAACGTTCTACAGAATCAGAAAGTAATATATTCAGTTTTGATGAAGATCGAATTCAATCCTTGCAAGAAAGCAGTGATTTCAGCGATCACGGTTTTGGTGTGGTGCCAAACATTGATGCAAAATCGAAGAAAAAAGAGGTGAAAAGTTATCGAGACGTATTTATGGAAATTGAACCCAGAATATGTCACGATTTGCCATTACATCAACCTATAGAACGGACCAAATCGGATCCAAATTCTTTAGCTAGGCAAAGATTGAACTCGAACTCCAGAAGATTATTATTGATGCATCAAAAGTCTATTGATTTAACACCAGCTGAATCTAGTGATGAAGATTACTTGTATAAACAAATTCCTAGTGCGCCCCCTATTACCAAATTTAAAGGAACGCATTTCGAGATTCCCACGGCTGAATTTGGCCATTTCGATATATTAAAAAGAGAAATTGAGGGCCAGAAAACAAAGTTCGAAGTGCCGAAAAGTCAGTTTGAAGTGTTGGGAGTGAAGAACCAGTCAGACTTTATAAACTTGCCTCCAAAGGGCGACGATATTCCGTATGTATTACACAAACGACATATAATGAACGGAACGGCAATGATTGAAGAAGTTAAAAAATACGAAAAGGATTTGGGAAAGAAAACAGTAATCGATTTTCAAGTTAAAGAAATGCCAAGTAACCAATCTCTTCAAAGCAAAGAAAAGCAAAAACAAGAAGTAATAAAAAGTGAATCTGAAACGTCGTTCTTATTTACTCAAAATATTGATTTGTCTAAAGTAAATCCAGTTACTTTAGAAGTAGATAAAACTGTACCACCAATTCAGCATATCTCCAGTCCTAAACGTGACATCACTCATATAGACCCTATCATGTTGGAAACACTTAACTCCAAGTTAAGTCAAATTGAAAGTGATTCCCCTACTAGCTCGAAAACTGAAAGTCTGAAACATCTAAAATCATTTGCTGTTGCCCCTGAAAAACCACCAAAACAGGAAATAAAAACGGAGGAGAAGGCCGTCCAAAAGAGTGAAGAAGTTAAACCCATAGTAGAAGTGCCAAAAACTAAAGATAAAATTAAGACTGACAAGCCAAAGCGAGTAATAAAACCTAGAATGCAACCGGGTAAAAAAGTAAATAAGTCTAATAAAACAAAAGTCAGAATAACTTCGTTTAGTTCTGACGATGAGTCGCTTGACTCTGATGATGTTTTTGGCAGTGCTGAAGCAACACCAACAAGAATTGAGTTTTCTCCACCACAGATGAGGAAAGAGATGGAGTCCATTTTGAAATTCGAATCAGAGAGAAAGTATTTGCAGTACACGATGTCTTCCACGGAGGTTGAAGGTTCACCTCCGACTACACGCAAGAAAGTAGAAAAAAAAGTAGAAAATGGATTGGATCCTAATGTCCAACAAACTGAATTGAGGAGGATTTCGGAAAGATCATTTTCTATACCCAGTTCAGAGGATGAATTTAACATAAAAACTACTGATATGGCACCCGTTTTTTCCGAGACACCAGATATATTAAAAACTGTCGAAGAGGCAGACCGAGAGGATGCTGAAAAATCCTTAGACGAAACATTGAAGGATGATCAAATAACAGATAATGAACTTACTGCAATAGACGATGAAAGGCAAAGAGAAAAGGCGATATTGCGAGCCGAAATTGAAAACGATCTTAAGGACTTGAAAGTCCCACCAAAAACTAAAATTACAGAAATAATATCTCCCTCTCTACGCAGTAAAGGACAAAGTCCCTTACTTTTTGCCCATGCAAGATTAAACTTGTCCGAGGGTTCTGCATTTTCATTATTGCAAAAACAGCAAGCTCTTGATTCTCCCCTTCCTGGCAGACGTGCCAGAAGTCTGGATGCTCCTGTCGTGCCAGTTAACAAACTACCGCCACTTAATGCTTTCTCGAGTAAAGATGATACTGTGGAAGAGGAGGATCAACAACAAACAGACAGAGATAGTGGATTGGAAAACTATTTGATTAGCGACAAATCTACAGAAGTATCAGATGCTGAAACTGGCGAGAAAATCCGTATTCCAGATAATGGAATAGTGCCTGAACAAATTCAGATAAGCAAAGAATTGAAAACTAAGACCGAACTTAAGGATAGGGATCAGATTGTACCGGATGTAGCACATACAAAAAAGAAACCTCCATTAAGTATTTCAACTAAAGGTAAACCAAAACTTCCCCCGAAAGGTGTCGTACCTCCGAAACCTCCGAAAGAGTATATTGGCAAGAAACCTCCGCAAACGAAAGAGGCTTCTAAAACCATAAAAGAAAAGCCAAAATTATCTAGACAAACTCCTACAAAATTAACAGGTAGACCTAAAGCTCCAGATCCAAAGACTCTACCTAAGGACGACAAACAAATAAAGTCAGGTTCTGCAGAACCTAAAACAATCTCAAAGAGTGCTAGTGAATCTAAAGTGACTAAATCCAGTGAACATAAGATGTTAAGTGAAAAAGCTACTTCCGCGGAATCAGCTTTAAAAACTGGCGAAAACAAAACATTTTCTACTCAAAAATCATTGCCCACGCAATCATCTTTAACTCTCCCCGAAATAAAGAGAACGAAAAGTCAAGAAATGGAGCCTACACGTAAGATACCGCCAAAAGAAAAAGCAAAATCTTTAGAAAAGCTCGAATTGAAAAGAATGGGGAGTAAGGAACGAACAAAAAGCCAAGAGGAGAGCGAGGAAGTTATTGCTGAACGACGAAAGTTACAACAGATGCTCTACGAGACAGCTATAAAACAAACCAAAACACTCAAAAGCCCAGTAAAGGACGTTTTACCCGTATTTCCGCAAGTTGAAGAAACAGTGAGAGAACGAGGAGGTAAACTAGAGATCAGTATTAATACTATCGAGCCGTCAGTGTCTTTAGAAGAAGCTATAATAGTTACCAAAAGTCCTAAAAAACTTGATAAAAAATTAGATAAAAAACTTACCAAAAGTTTAGAATTAAACTTAAATGAAGGAGGTGCTCTTGAAAAAGGCGTCCAAAGAATGGGTAAGAGTTTGGATTTAGAAAGAAGTAAATCTGAAGATGAGGCTGAAAAATCTACAGAATTTGATTTTAAACCTGAAACAATACGTACCATTAGTGATCGAGATAAGTTAGAGGAAGTTTCTCCTGAAACTTGTGCAATTCAAGAAACTGTAACAGCCGATATTCACACAGAACTTGCGGGAGAAGATCATGTTATCTTGGAAGGCACTAGTCTTGATGTTTGGATATCCGTCGGTGAAAAGAAAGAAGAGAAATTAAAAGATATAGAAGTGGTACAAGACGGGCACGATTTTTTTGAACAACGTACGTCCCCAAAAGCACCTGACTTGGCAAAAATGGATACCAAGAGCAAGAGCTCTTCGGACTCGACAAGTATGGAGAAGTTGAGTTTAGGTAACTCATTGGATATTAAATATATAGACGAATCGGGAGAGTCGTCGTGCAAATCTGATAAAGATAAAGAACTAATAGAGGAACTACAAAAGGCATCAAATACTGTAAGTAAATTTATTAAGAGAAAATTAGAAAGGAGAAGGAAGGATTCGGAAGAAAGTACTGTGATAGCTGAAGGGCCAGTAAGAATTACTAGCGAGGACGAATCTTTAACTGAAGTAAGCGAACTAAAACCAGAAGTATTGGAAACAGATAAAAATCTTTTGACCGTTACAGTGACCGATCATAAAGATGCCTTACTGAAACTAAGCATAGAAAGAAGTAAATCCGAAGATACAGGTTCTTGGATGACAGTGGAATACGAGGAATATGTAGGTACTGAAAGCTCTTTAGATTACGATAACGCCACTTTAGAATCTCCTGGAAAAAGTTCCGAACCAGATAAGGAAATATTACACGATGACAAAAGTTTTGGGTACTTAGGTGCAGATACTAAGCAAACAAAACTTAAACTATTAAAAAAGAGTTCGGATCAATCGAGATCTAGCGATACTGGATCTTGGACTAGTGGCGAAAAGGAGATTAGTCCAAGTAATGTAAAAGAAACAGATGAATCTAGCTTAAGTTGTTCAATGGGTCGAGCCATAGGATTAAGCCAGAATATTGAAATGTTTGCTTCAAAAGAACAAGTAGATAAAGCATCATCACATTATTCAGACGAACCTCCAAAAAGTCCTAGAAGTCCGCGTATATGTGTGCTAGGTAGAACTTTTACTATCGATGAAGGGTCGCAAAAATTGGATGACTCTAGCTCAGATGAGGCCAACGATATACCGAAAGATCTAACGCCTATTCAAGAATTTAATAAAGAAACTTCTGATTTAGAACATGGCAAAAGAAAACCTTATCCATTTGAACAAAAGTGGTCGCATGACTCGGAGCTTGGTCAAAAATTACACAAAAAATTGTCAAAAAAATTGTCTTCTGCTGAAAAAGGAAGTTTATCTTCCATGGATGAATCTATTTCAGTTAGTAAACGAAGCACTTTAGAAAAACCAAATTTACTTTCAGTAGAAAAACTTTCTACTGAATCTAGGAACTCAATTGATACAGAATCTAGTTCAGGTAGTTTTGGCGCTGCAGTTAGAATGCAGAAATCAGGAGATATTCCTAAAGAACTAAGTTCCACTTGGAAACCTTTCCCTTTAGATAGTTCTGGATCAGAAAGCTTTGATGATAACTTGTTGCCTCCTGATCAGGATCTGGATAGACAAGAGTACTTTCTTTGCAAAGATAGTAGCTCAGGAGAATTTTCAGCTGTCGCTGATGTGTATTATAAACCAGACGATAGTAGAGATGACACGGAATTACCAGAAGACTTAGCAAACTTTCATGCTAATTTTGGCTATCCTACACTGAGTAATATTAATGCTACAGACGTTCTTACTGGTTATTCTGGAGGTGCATTTTTGTCGAGAACATTATCTAGAATATCAGAACGTAGTACAAATTCGGAGAAATCCAGTTTAGAAGAGGATTCTACTAAAGCTAGTACTCAAAGCGATAGTTTAAATGACGAATCAATGGCATCAAGTAATCCGCAAGTTAGCATTAGTTCCGAATCACCAAGTAATGCGCATCTCTACGAGAACGAAAAACAAACTCCTACGAATGAAAAACCTACTTCTTTTAACGAAAGAGGTAGTAAAATAATGGATTCGAGTAAGCCGAGTGACAAACACAGTACTGATCCAATGCCTAATCTGAGTAGTTTACTTCAAAGACAAATTTCTGACGACCGGCGAACTTCTGCAGAAATGGCTGAACTTTCAATGGATGATATAGAAATTATAACATCAGAGAGGGGTTTAAGGTTAAAACGGCAGGGTTCAGATGACACAATTATTGACGAAGAATGTTTTGAAGAACCTGTAACAGTTGAAAAACAAAGTAGCCAAGAAAGTGAAGATTGGCCTTTACCTGACATTCCGAACCAAAATCAAAAACCATTATTAGCAATGCATGAGGTACCAAGTTCAGATACCTCTCAACTAACAACACAAGTTTATCAGCCTCCTAACAAAAGTATCCCTAAAACGTTTGGTTTGAGAAGTTCTCTAAAAAGTCAAGATTCCGAACAATGGCCTAGTCCACCATCTAGCGTTGTTGATCCTCCGATAACTGATCAGGTTGAAACGTACTATATATCTCCACCTCAAGAAGCTTTTAAAGTTACAGTAGAATCTACTACTACTACCCAGAGTACATACGATGACTCAAATTCCGATGATTACAAAGCAATAGATTTTGACATAGAAAAGAATCATACTTATGAAAATGTTGCTATATCAGAATATGTAAGTGAAAGCTTATCTGAAAGTTTAAGTGTCGGACCTAGTGGAATTAAAATAGTTCTTGAAGAAAAATCACAGGGTTCGAACTCAGACGAAGATCTGAATATTTCAAATCTCAATGACGATGTATTCATGGATACAAATGAGGCAGTACCTAGAAGTGAACAATTACGTCCACCAACAGCTCTAAGGCGAAGTACGGCATCGGACGATTCTAGAAGTGATAAACGGAGTTCACAGAGAAGTTCGCCAGCGGGTTCTCATAGCTCATATAGTGAGGAAGATTGTACAAGTTCTATGGGTACTAACTTAGAGGACGGAACAGTTAGATTTGCTTTAAAACCTACCAAATGTACCCACAGTTCACATTCGGAAGACACGTCCATAGCATTAAGTTTATCTGAATGGTCTAACAGTACTAATACGGTTAAGTTTCAAAATTTATCTAGCAATAGTGGTACAAAAAGCAGTTCAGGGTTGAAAAGTGACGAAAATTCATTGACTGATATTGCACAAAGTATTTCTGAATGGTCATCAACGAACAGTAGTACGTTGAAAGCCCAATCGCAATCTGCAAGCCATCCCTTTCAGAAGCTGTCAAGTACTACATCTACTGGGGAAAGTACTTTAACCGAATTGATACCTAGTATTTCTGAATGGTCTAATTCTGATGCAAAGCCTTTAGTCCCGCAGCAGTTTTTCCCTGAAATTGGAGGACCTACTAGATTGGGGTCTAGCGTTGACATTGAAGATATAGTACACGATCAAAGAAGTCCAAAGAATATTCCTTCCGAAGACTTTTCAATTTTTTCTGGTGCCTTGCAATCACGCTCTGACTCAAATAAAACTTTCACTAAAAGTACCGAACGACCAATCGTTATTCCGGCACAAATTCAGTCTGATACTGAGAAAAGTAGTAGTTCTGTAGAACAAAAAACTGTTCATATACAACGTTATGACAAAGACAAAAAAGGGTACCTCCAAAAATATCATTCAGCTGGCTCGACAGCTTCCAAGAGCACAGATAGACCAGTAAAAGTTAACTTAAAATTATCTAAATGTTCCCCTTATTATTCTAGCAGTTTAAGCAGCGAAAGCACTCCTCTGACTGGTACTAGTCCGGTACCAATTAACAAGACGGCTACGGTTCCGCTTACTCGGGTACATAGGAAGCCGATGTCGAGGAGTTTAACCCACGCTAAGAGTCCACCAAGCGAAAACGATTCCACTAGTTCTGTAGAATCGCCGAAAAGCAAATCGGAAAGAGAAAGACGCGGGTACCGCAGAAAGCGCCAGCTACAAAATCAAAGGAACAAATCGAAAACCGAAAAAGAACAAGTAGTTGTCGACGAATACTATTACGTTGAGCACGAACACGGTCTTACGGAGTATAACGAATACATCCGGGAAAGAAACATGGAGCAGATGGCTTCGAATTTCCAGTACGAGGCAGGCCTGGCCGAAGATAGTCCTGGACCTCGCTACGCCGAGGTGCTGGAAGAGGGCTATTTTCCCGATGGCGACTCTCAATCCGGGTCGGATATTTTTCGGATGGAACGCGACGAAGAGGATCGTTTCGAGGGAGTGGAAGGGTTTGACGTCAGTTGCATCCCGCCCCCGCTTCTCGAGGACGATTTCGAGGGCGATCCCTCGGCGCATATTTGATTTTAATAGGGCGGCTGTATTGTAGGAAACGCTACAGCTTGTTCTTATCGTTTTCGGATTGATTTCTGGTCCTGTTGCGTTCGTGCTGGCCGCTTACGAGTTCCTTATTTTCGTTGAATTCTTTACAGTTTGTTAAACAAGAGCAATATGTAATACTTAGGTAACACTTAAAGTAGCAGTGGATTAGATATATATGAACGTCTTTTTTTATTAACATTATCATTTATTCAAGTGTGAAAGACTTAACTGTGTCATTTTTTAACAGTTTTTCAATACTAAATTGAAAAAATGTTCAGACTAGTTAGGTATTTAATAAAAAATATTTCATTTTTTTAGGTAGTAGTGATAAAAACATCTAAATTATATGATCCATATTAATTATATTTTGAGATTCATTTCACGATCTCGGTGAAGTAGTAGTAATTACTATTACCTCGATTATTACAGTAGCATGATAAGGAAATTATTAGCCAATCTTGTAAGAAAAAAACAGAAGGATCTGTGTAGCAACCGGCTGTGTAAAATTGCAGATCATCTTACTAAGCATGTACGTGCAAATTAGAAATAATGAAGCACACTTTGTATTCCTTTGAGACGCTAATCTGAAGAAAATAGAAGTTGTATAGACAACCAAGATTATATTTCGGATTAAGACAATAATGTAAAGAAATTACTTATTGACCTGTCTGTAAATGAACAGATTAAACGCAATAAGCCTTATGATTTAAGTGTTGTGCGGAAATAATGTTAGATGTTAAATAAATAAATATCTGTCTCTTTACGTCAAACCCATTTAGGAACTAATTCTAATAATAATTTAAAGTCAAATAGCATGATATCATAAGATATAGTATTTACAGTAAAAGTAGTACAGTTTGCAGGACAGTCTACAGTAGTACAGTTTTCAGGACAGTCTACAATATCAAATGTATCTTACATATTCAGATAAAATAGATCGAGGCTATTGCACGTTACTGTACAAAATATCTACTTGTTAAAGGTTATGTTTGTAAATTTCACGAATTATGAATTTTATACATTCCATCGTACTGTTTGGATTACAATAAGAAAGGATAGTCTCACAAAGTCCAACCGCATATTTTTCACAAAAAAAAACACGTAAGTTTTAAAAATGCGTATATAAACAACTCAATCACTTTTCACTTCTGAATTGTAATATTATGAATTATTCATAATAGAAACAAATAAACATTATATATCAATAACCATAACTCTATAAATATTTAAATAAAAGAAACGTGGCAGTAAATATTAATAATAAACAAGAATTAAAAAATATATTGGCCCGGTCACTTCATCTCTGTGGTCTATATTTTAATGCATGCGACAGAGATAAATATAAATGGCCGGTTGACAGACAGAGAGGCAAAATAAAAAAACAGCATACAGTGTTGCCGGTTTTATGTTTGTAGAAAAAAATAAACTATTCTAAAAACTTTCATGAACATATACTACTGAAATGAAGATAATATATCTAAGCTAAATATATTCTATTACAGCTGTAGCAAAATTAGTAATTGTGAAAAATAAAGTTCCAACCGCAACATGCTACATTTTTCATAAACGCCTACTTGTGTTGTTTGAAATTTTGATGCAAAATCCGGCAATACCGCATAGAAGAAATGTATCAACCCAACTTTTATATCTTTTTAATACATTTGATTTTCCATTAAGCTGTCGGCATCACTGTCTTACACGTTAAAATCCAGACCACAAAGTTTCAATGACCAGATTGGTATAATCGGCTATATAATTACTATTATTTTCTATAATATATTTTTTTTTATAAATAAGTGCTAAGCATTTTTTTGATTACATATCTGCTTTGTTATCTAATAAAATTTCATCATCCTCTCCCTATCTTGGGTAAAACCACAAAGATTATACCTTCGTTTTGTATGTACAGTAACGTTTGTCTATTTATTTGTCCGACATCAACTTTGTCTGTGAAAGCGCAAGAAGTTCTCTTTGG
This sequence comes from Sitophilus oryzae, assembly GCF_002938485.1. NCBI lineage: Eukaryota > Metazoa > Arthropoda > Insecta > Coleoptera > Curculionidae > Sitophilus > Sitophilus oryzae. Next base: position 464,625 of record NW_022145824.1, read on the forward strand.
TCCCGAACATAATTCAATGGCAGGTTGTACCGTATGATCGAAAAAAAATGGCGTCCAGTTGGCTGGGAAATGACGATCGATGACATTTCCCATATAAATTTACATATAAATTGACAGCGATCTTCATTTCATAGCCATCGCTGACGCCGTTTTTTCTCGATCATTCGGTATATGAATAGTAATACCTATATCTATAATAAAATGTCTTAATAATTCATCTTATTCTTAAGGCTATTGCTATTTATAAATAGAGGATATCACGATTCTTAAAAGTAATTACGTTTAATAAGGTTTAGTACTCATAAAAAGTGATAAAAATACTTATCAAAATTAATAAACCATGAAATTTTGAAAACTTTTTCTATAGGAAATAATTGGTTATTATTAACTATTCTGCAACTTTTTTAACGCAAATATTAAGTTATATATATTTGATATCAATTAACCTTTTAGTTACGTAATCGAGGGCGTAATTTTAAATTCATTGTTGCCATGGATAGATTCGACACCTGGCTGACTAACTGGAATTTAAATTTCGCGCTTGGGATTCAGATGGTAGCTCTGCTGTAAAAAATGTCATGTTGCCGCATTTATTTATTTATTTTCTGACATTGTCATTCGTTTTGACACTTTAGTTCTGTGTTACTAGTTTCTGGTTTAAATAAATAGTGTTGTGATACTTTGAACTTAAAAATGTTTCCTAGCAGATCTTGCAGTCGAAAATTGTTCTTTTTAAAACCTCCTTTAGTACGAAGTGGTACTTAATAGCCGCAAAAAACTCATCACAACTTTATGAGAATATTTTGAACGGGAAAGCGGTAGTAATAGCCCTTTATGTCCCTTAAGTGCTGTTAAGGAGGTGAGTTTTGTTGATGTAAATAATAACTATTTAAATATTTAAAATAATTTTTTTCCTAAAATATTTTGATTAAAAGTAAATATATAAGTGGGCAACACTGTGGCGGTCAAGCTTAATCACGTGACTAAAAGTTTATTTGGTATGAACTGTATTCACATATATATTTAAATAGAAGATATGTGAAGTAGCTATTTTCATGGTGTTTCTGACCAAGTGTATAATCCAGTGTCTAATACCTGTATAATACAATAAATTTAATAAAGTGTTACCTTTGTATATCATAATGTTCTTATTATTAAAATTATTAGTCGTCATAATAACAAATCAAAAATTGTGAGAATAGGTATATTTTTTGAATTACTTAGTTCTTCGTGTTGTTGATATAGAATTTTACATAATACATAATTATTAGTTGTAAGTATTATTCACTTTTTGCCGAATCACAGCCGAAATATTTGCTCATTATTTTCCTAGTCTTAAGCAACGTATGTATTTACATCGCACATTTAGCTAATAACCTGTAAACTGAAATAAAAAAAGACATTATAAGACTATAACAATGCCACAGTGAGAAAATATTGTGCCAAAAAGAAACAATATTAAAAGAATTATTGTGATTGGAAAAGTCTGTGGTCTCTCGAATTTTTCGTAGGTCATAATCATTACTTTCTAGTCTAATGTCTCAAATAATATTTTAATTCCCCAGACTAAACTTTAAACTATTACTAAATAAGCCCATTATTATGTCATAGAAATTGATTGAGAAAATATTAAGTTTACTTAGACTTAAAATATAACGCTCAATTTCGATAAATATCAAAGAGACTTTGAATAGTATGAAATGTTAAAATGATTAGAGAAATGTAAAATTGTATGTGTGGTAATGCGGTAAAGTGCTTGGTGGTATATTAATTATTTCTTGTATTCCTAAGAATAGTTATTAGATCCATATTTTTCCTCTAATTGAATCAGGCGCAGCAGTAACAGTTAACAAAATATTTTATATATTTTTTCTTTTCCGCCTTTAAAATTTTTTTTTTTTCAATCGTTCAATCAACTGCAGCAGCCTGAAGACTGAAAATATAAAGTTATTGTAAATAAACCATGTTGAAAATTAAGAAAATCAAAGTTTTAATGTAAGTTATTGTTTTTGCTTTAAGTGATCTGCTGTTTAATGACCTGATGTTCGTTTTTTAGGGATCAAAGACCCATTGAGAAAGAATATACTAAATCGTTGAGCGTTAAGTAAAAAAGCTTCCTTAAAAACGACATTAGGTTCTAGTGATATTACTTTGTAACATAAATATGTGGCTGTATCATTTTAGTACAAATTTGTTTGACAAAATATTTTCCGTAATTTGAAGGCCTAGTTATTAGTTTAAGTAGCGTGTTTCAAAGATATATTTGAAATATCGTATTTTTCATTATACAGGGTGGTCCGAAATGTATTAGGGAAACTTCGGCATCATATTCTACCGATAAACGTAAGTAGAAAAATAATTAAAAATGTAGGTCCTAAAATGGCTTCGTTTCTGAGATACGGGGTGTAGAAGTTTCATTTTTAGATTTTTTTTTCAAATAATTTCTGAATTAGTGTAAATATTTGGTTAAAAATTGTTGTCTGGGTTTTTTTGTTAAGAGAAATTCGATTTAAATGTCAATATGACACCTATTTGTTGTGGCGCCACCTACATATTTTTTAAATGGTTTGAAGAGTAATAATAACTTTTCGTCTATACCTGTATAATACTACTGAGTGAAAAAATATAAATATAGACTGTTATTAAAATCGCTATGTCTAATAATTCTCAAGATATTTGGAATGTTAATACTTATGAATGTTAATGTTATGGAATCAATACATGTCATTTTTGACAAAAAATAAATATGTTCACTGTTTATATATAAATATAAATCACCTGTGACGTCATACGCCATACAAAAAATCTCCATATTGTTCAAATGCCACTAATAAAAAAAGATCTAAAATAGAGAAGAATTAGGATATCTCAAAAGTTACGTCAAATCATTGAGCTTGACATTTGAAAAGTCATTTTTAATCGTCAAACTGTCAAAATTGTCAAAAAAATCGTCAGTTGACGATTTGAAATTGGCGCGCGGAGGTTGCCAACCAATGGTGCCGTTATCACCTGTGGTGCCGTTATCACTACGTCGACCAACTTACGCAATATCATACCAAAGAGTAGATAAGACAAGAGACGTCAGTTCGCGCGGTACCTTTCATGTTTGAGTGGTGGGGAGAGTGACCTCGTCTCGCTTGTCCCTTTAAATTTTCGTAACTTTTTCGCGGGAAATTTGAAATAGACTATTATTAAAACTTGCCTGTATAGCTTGTAAATATTTACTGTATGGGTAAAGAAATAAATAGAAACGAAAAAAAAAAGTTTTATAAATATTATATAAAATAAATTATAATTAGAAACATATTTGTCGGGGAATAAAGATAATGAAAGCAATATTTTGTATATCGTTGGTAAACAAGATAAAGTGACCAAGTCGATTTGTAAGAAGTGTTTTATTTACGTGTATATTTTTACATATGGACTTAAACAAGTGTAATATTACAATGAACACACAATAGATCTATAAAGTCGCGGTGATTAACTCCCCTCCATACAATATCACAATGTGGAGTTTATGTACAAAAAAATAGTGTTGCTCAATTTTCTTTGTAAAAATATATTACAAGCTTCTAACCATGTCTTCGATCTATGGATTACATTTAGTTTAATAACATAATTATATAGTATATTTCTAAAAAAATAATTTTCAGGATCCTTTGGAAACGAGGGAAATATTATGTTTGTCGAAGAATAAGACCTATTTTTGCAGTCTTTATAAGCACACACATTGCCACCATCTCGTCTTTTCCTGCTCTACTCGTGTCCTGTTCAGTATTCATATTTAACAATAATTACAAATTAATACGCAACAAAAACGATACTAAAATTAAACCTTAAAAACTCTAGCCTGATTAGCACAGCTGATTAGCGTCCTAAAATCATAGGTTAGAATAAGTAAAATACGCCGTTGTCAGATTTTCAGATTTTATCGTTTATCTTTGAAATCGATCAACTTAGTTAGTCATTCTGTTTCTTTGATATTAACAGTACATTGCGAAAAAAGAACCTAAACCAACCTAAACTAAAAATTTTCGTATTAACATACGTTACTTATATTATTAATTTATTTTCAGAAAATCTTGTTTATTTTTCAAAGAAATATACTTGGCAACAGATAAAATGGGACTTGATGGGACCTTTAAATTTTAATATATCTGCGTCTCTCTCGCGAAATTCGACTTCTTTGTTCACTGTCGTCTCTTGTCTTATCTACTCTTTGATCATACCTTGTTTTCTTTGTATCATGGTGGTGCCCCCTACAAATTGACGTCGAAATCAAATTTCAAAACAATCAAGTCAAAAAACTCACAGACACCAATTTTCATCCAAATGCCGACGTTAATTCAGAAACTATTTCGAAAAATCGAAACAAAAATGCAACTTCTACACCTTGTATCTCCAAAATGAAGCATTTTTAGAACATAAATTTATACGTATTTTTTTACTTATTTTTATCTGCAGTATATGTTACCGAAGTTTTCCGAATACAATTCGAACCACCCTGTATATGCGTGTGTTAAGAATTCTGTTATAGTTAATATTTGTTTAATAGTTTTCCATGACAAGTTAAATACAGATCTTGATAATATGTAGTCAATGAAAAATATTTAATATTTAAAAATAAACCCGACAGAACTTTAGTTTTTGTGATATTTAATTGTTAATAACGAATAATAATCTAATCTTTAGAATTGTAAATATTTTTGACCTCTATGATGGATTTTGTTAAGCGGATACATGAAATGTCCTCCCCTATTGTGTAAGTTTTTACTGATTTTACAATGCGATATTATCGTTGTAACACGAAGTTCCATGAAATAAGGATATAGACCAGTACAGAATCTCCAATATGGTATTAAATTTAACAAGCTCATATTTCTTTATATACGGTATATATCCTTTACCTTATATATTAGTAATTTTATATCGGTACCAATTTTTTAAAATATCTCCTATCATCTCCCACATTTTTTTCAGTAATACTAAAATTTAGGAACCTTTTTTGTATTTAAGCTTGTACAATCATTAATTTATTCTTATCAAAATTTAAAGCACTATAGTCTCATTATATTGTAAGGCCATGGAAATAAATCCATACAAATTTATATGCATTTTCATTCGTTAAATTTTACAAGCCTATTTGTTGATATGGAGAAAGGTGAGAATTTTTATGTTTTGAAACGATACATATTTTTTCTTTTGTGTATTTTGTCGCATGCAGTATTTTAGATTTAAATATAAGTCGTTAATAGAGAAACACATATTTTGAAAATATATCATTATGTTTTTTTGATAAAAATGTTTATATAAACTTAAAACAACGAAAAAGCTGAACAGGAAAATGAAAATAGCAAAAAATGTTTGCAAATCCCATTAAAATGGCTATAAGGCCTCCTTGATGAGATAACCGCAATTCTATTAATATGACTTGATCCAAGTCTGACAACAACTTGCGAAAATTTGAAATAAGTACTCACTGATTCCTCATTAAAAAATATGAAAAAAGTTTCTATGAACATGGGTATGGAAATGCATAGTTTTAGAGTTACAAGATGTTAATTTTTTTAAAATTAGGTTTTTTGTAATTATTTTAAATACCATTATTTTTTTATTTAAAATTACTCTAGGTTGGACTAGTAGTAATAAGAACTAATAGTAATAATATTTAACAATCAATTAGATAAAATATATAATATATCAATTTTATTTTAATTTTATTAATTGTGATTAATAAAATTGCGTTTATCTCATCAAGGAGGCCGAATTCAACAAAGTATCAAGAGACAACTTTTAATTGACATTAAACGGCTTCCACAATTTTGATATAAAAAAAAGTCAGTGGCGCACATGTTTTTTTTTCAAAAGTATTCCAGTAAATAACGCATATGCACATCTCTGATGAATTTATCGACACTTTTTAAGCATTAAAATATGTAGCACTTATAGTAACTTTTACCCTCAAAATTTCATTCGAATCACTAAAAGTACTTGGAAGAAAATTATAATAAATCGAAAGATTATTAAGATTTTAACACCCTGTAGCTACGAAACAAAGCAGGATCGAGCCTATGTCGACATGAAAAATAAATCTTATTTTTACCTGAGGAATCTCCCCACGAGAGATGGCACATGTTTTTTGAAACACCCTGTATAAGTTAAAATTTTAAAAACATAACTACCTCTTTAATTTTTATCACTGACAAAAAATAATCTCATTCGTTTATATCATGTATACAGGGTAAGCCTGTATACAAGGTGAGTTAAATGAGCAAATACTTTTAGGGCTGGTAGATCTCGATGAAAGAAACATATTTTCTCTTAACTTTTCAAATAAGTCCGGAATAACAAGGGAATAACCCAATTATTTTACTTTGAAATTAAAAAATATATATTTTTGTCTAAATTTTGAAAACTGGATTTTTCTGGGTTTTCTTTCTTTTGAATTTAATCTAGTACCTATGTTGGCGTATTATCAAGTTGTTATGTTTTTCAACTGAAAATTTAAAGAAAATCCGATTTTCTAGAAAAAAACTCATAGACGTGTTTTTGGGGTTGAAAAATACAACCCCTAAAAATATTTGCACTTATTTAAGACTCATCCTGTAAAGTTGTTTTTTTAACTTAAAAGTTGTTTTATTTTACAAAGTACTGAATCAAATAATGATCATTATTTATGATTGCAGCATTTATGATTTTTTAATTAGGCAGACATTACAGGACAAACTTATGCGCTGTAATTGATATGACTAGAATTGTATGTAATAACGAGGAACTCCCCTTTTCTAGTAAAAACCTTTTGTCAAAATTGTAGAACACCATTCTATCTTAAAAATCTAATTTAAATTTATATAGGAATTGCTCTACAACTCTACAATGATATAAGCACTAAAAGCGTTTGTTCATCCACCAACAGGCTTTTTTTCAATTTTTAGCTTTATATTAACTATATTTTTAAATATTTTGTAGTTAGTATTGTAAAATTGTTATATTTTTTTCGGTCAATATTATTTCATGCTTGTATTCCACCTATTTACTCAAATTAGACATTCTTTTTTATGTATTTTTGCGCAATTACTTATAATTTCAATAACGCAATTAATAGAACAGTTTAATTGTTAATTCCTTGCTAATTAAAATTTTCTGTTTGCAGATGACATACCTTACCATCAAACACCAGATCCGATACTCGTTAACAACAATTTGTACACTTCCACGCCTACGTCCAAGACTGTTAATGGGAACATTTCGAATTTATCTCTCGATGCTACAAACGGCAATTATGTGATATCGAATAGGGTTGATGAAAGCCCGAACAAAAATTACCAAAACGAACGATTTATGAATAGTATCAATGGTAAAGTAAATTTTACATTAAGCATATAGTCTGTCCAACGAGAGAAGATATGACAGTGACAATTGTGTGTCATTTTAATTCCAGGGTAATTTTTATTTTCTGGTTGGACAGACTTTATAGGTATATATACCTATGCTGGAACATTCTATAGAATGTTCCAGCCATCGTTCAACGTCACACGTGACGTGACAGCATATTAACTATTAATGTAACATATAATAATATATACTGATCTCGGACACACCCTAAAACTCGTATTTGACAAATAATGATGGCGTAACGGTGAACGATGACTGAATAACAGTCTCAGACAGTCTTTACGTTAAATAAAAAGGCTAAGAAAGGAGTCAAAATTTATTAAAATTTTAATATTCATTCATTAAGGTTACACCATACTAGATATTTTGAAACACCTTTTCTCTCTCTTATCAATTTAGTTCACTCTTTCCTGTTCATTAACCCTTTAAAATAAATTAACTTTCAATATCCTTATTTATTTTTTTAATTGGTTTTATGGAAAGGTTTATAAATCTGGAAAACGTTGTGACACATCTTACAGTGAGATTATTGAAAATCTCAGAAAATCTTATCGTAGTGTTGCGGGCCGGTGTGGACTCGACCTAACCTCACAATATGGCCCGCCCTCGGATGACCTTAACATCGCATAGACACCGCAATGATTCATTCGTTCGAGAAGAATCGAGTCCCACTGGAATGGACGAGTACATACGAGAACATTCGAAAACCTTCTCTACGCACCTAACGATCTATGGACAATTCTAGAGTTCTTTACCTGCCGGTATAAAAGCCGGCGGCCGTGGCCTACAGGGGGCAGTTATAAATATACAGTTGACGCGCTAAAATTCAAAATAAATTCTTAGTTATAAATCGTTTGTAAATAGTTCTATAAGTCTTTTATCGTTATTATTTTTGTTCATTAGTGTTAAATAAATAGTGTTTAAATAAATTGTGACTTTCTATCCACACGGAACCGACGAAAAACGTAACAATTGGTGTCAAGTGTGGCGTGTGTGATAGACTAGAAAAATAAAAAGACTAACGATGGCTCCAAAAAAATTGAAAGACCTGAAAGTGTCGGAATTAAAAAGCATACTGGAAGAGAGGGAATGCGAGACAGATGGAAAGAAAAGCATTTTGCAAGCCAGACTGAGAGACGTTTTGATTGAGGAAGGTGAGGATCCTGACACATTTTGCTTTGAGTTGAAGGTGACCTTGACTCGTGCCTACAAAAATTAGAAGACAATTTGAATGACAAAATTACAGAAAATTCCCGGGAATTGCAAGACAATTTAAACGGCAATTTGAATAATTTAGAAGATAAAATGATGAAAAATTCCCAGGATTTAATTAATATTTTAGAAGATAAGATCGCAGAAAATTCTAAAGACATACAGGCCAGCTTTAATAATAAAATACTTAATTTAGAAGAAAAGATAACAGAAAATTCCAGGGAATTAGAAGAGAAGATAACAGATACACAAGACAAAATAACAGAGATTGAGGAAGATGTAAATAGAAAAATCGAAATTTTAAGAGAAGAAATAGCGAAATCAAATTCACCAAAATGTCAAGAAACATCGGAGGGGCCGAAACTAGTCGAAAATAAGTATATCTCAAAGTCAGTTATTAAGCCTCCACAGTTTGACGGAAAAACCGCTTGGGCCAATTATTTTTGCCAGTTTGAGGCCGCTGCGAGAGCGAACGGATGGACAATCGCTGAAAAGGCTACCGCTTTGACTGTCGCACTGCGAGGAGATGCGACTGATATCTTGCAGACATTGTCACCATCGGAACAGGGAGATTATCAGCAACTGGTACGACATTTAGAAATGAGGTACGGCCAAGCTCATTTGGAACATGTCTATCATTCCCAGCTAAAAAATCGCATTCAAAAGTCAAATGAGTCTCTGCAGGAGTTTGAAGCCGACGTAGCCCGCCTCGTTCGCCTTGCGTACCCTGCTACGCCAGAGAATGTTATGGAGCGGTTGGCAGTACAGGCATTCTCCGACGGCTTACGTGATAACGAGACAAGACAAGCACTTCTCCTAGCCCACCCAACGCACTTGGTGGATGCTTTAGCACGTGCCCTAGAATTTGAGGCCGCGAAACAAAGTTCTCGGTCTCTAGTGAGAGTACGGGCGGTCAACCAATGTTCCGACGAATCCGTGGAAAGCATTGTGCGGAAAGTCATGGAGGAGTACATGGGCAAGAAAGGACCGACTTGTTGCTGGAATTGCGGCCAGGCAGGACACGTAAGAAGTCACTGTAAAGAAAAGGACGTGGACCCGGTTTCGCCAAGTGTCGAATCAAAGGGACACATATCGAGCAGTACCCAACAGGTTCCAACGAAAACTGCTCAAGTCGCATCGCTACAACACAAGTTCAACAGCATTTTTGTGGATGGTTTCGTGGATGGAGAGTTACGAACCATGCTTTTGGATACGGGTGCGACCAAAACGATCATCAGGCCGGATATCCTTAAAACATCAAAAAGGATAAAACAACACAATGGCGACTACGTACAGCTACAGGAAGCTCCGCTCTCATCCATGGAGAGGTAGATCTTAATTTTGTTATCGGAAGCACCTGTTTTAATCATCGAGTGTTAGTAGCAGACATCGAAGATGAACTTATTCTCGGAATGGACATCATGACCACTAGAGGTTTTCAGCTAAACCTCAAACAAGGAATTTTGAAAATAAATGAAGAAGAAGTGGTTCTGCATCGAAAATGTGAGGAGACGCTTCGTATGGTGGTAGCAGAAGATGTTTCGATCCCTGAGCGCTGTGAGACATTTTTGGATGGTTGCCTGGAAGGTAAAATGAATAATGGGAGTATTATTCTGTTGGAGCCAAGGAATCATGACAGCGAAATAGGACGAGGGGTCGCTGTTGGAAAAGCCCTGCTACGAGCGAAGAAGACTGTACCGGTGAGAGTAATGAACACGAATTATTATTCTGTATCCTTGAAGAAGGGAACCCCGTTAGGGTACTGTTGTTCGGTCTCCTCAGTCATTCGAAGCGTGGAGGCCTCCAAAGTTTCGACTTCAAAAATTCCGGACAAAATGGTGAAGGAGTTAGTAAACGTTAAGGGATTATTTCCTGAAAATAGTAGAAAATTGAGAAACCTGATAATCAAGTATCAAGATGTGTTTGATAAAGGAGAAGCAGGACAGAGAGGTCGTACCAATTTAGTACAACACAAAATTGATACCGGAGATGCACAACCAATCAAACAAAATCCGAGAAGACTTCCGCTCGCCAAACGTGAAGAAGCTGATAAAATCCTTCGAGAAATGAAAGAAGACGGTGTCATCGAACCATCTAACAGCCCGTGGACATCGCCGGTAGTACTAGTAAAGAAGAAAGACGGTACCACCAGGTTCTGTATTGATTATCGGCAGCTCAATAATGTTACCAAGAAGGATAGTTATCCCCTGCCGAGGATAGACGATACTCTAGACACGCTGGCGGGGTCAACGATATTCTCTAAGTTAGATCTGAAGAGTGGATATTGGCAAGTCGACATGGCGCCGAAAGACAGAGAGAAGACAGCGTTCTCGGTGGGCTCCGGACTGTGGCAATTTACCGTCATGCCTTTTGGATTGTGCAACGCGCCAGCTACCTTTGAGAGACTAATGGAGTCTGTGTTAAAGGGACTATCCTGGACTACCTGTTTAGTGTACCTGGATGACATCATAGTGGTTGGGAAATCCTTTGACCAGCATCTGAAGAATTTGGAAGAAGTTTTCAAGCGACTAGGGAGCTCTGGTTTGAAACTTAGCCCCAAGAAATGTCATCTGTGTCAAGAAAAGGTACACTACTCCCAAGGAGTTGCGGTAGATCCACAGAAGACCAAGACAGTGGAAGAGTGGCCGATACCTAAAGATAAACATGAACTACGAAGCTTTTTGGGACTATGCACATACTATCGCCGCTATGTACAGGGTTTCGCCACCATCGCAAAACCATTGACCAGACTTACCGAAGGCGAGAGGCGTTTCTCTTGGGACTCAGATTCTGACGAGGCATTCCGAAAATTGAAGAAGGCCCTGACTAGTGCGCCCATACTTAGCTACCCTCTTGGCAACGGAAACTTTATATTGGATACCGACGCTAGCAATGTTGCGTTAGGCGCTGTTCTGTCTCAGATCCAGGATGGTCAAGAAAAGTCATTGGTTATTTTAGTAAGACCTTGTCAAAACCGAAAAGGAACTACTGTGTAACCAGACGAGAATTACTAGCAGTAGTTAAAGCAGTGGAACACTTCTACAAGTATCTCTATGGAAGAAAGTTCTTGTTAAGAACAGACCATGCTGCTTTGAAATGGCTGTTGCAATTTAAGAATCCTGAAGGGCAGGTAGCTAGATGGATTGAACGATTACAAGAATTTGACTTCGACACAGAACATCGAGCTGGGGCAATCCATCGGAATGCCGACGCACTTTCCAGAAGACCTTGCGCTAAGGACTGTAAGCATTGTTCCCGAGCTGAAGAGAAAGAAGTGAAACTCCTAAGAACAACTGTGGTTAATGATAGTTGGCAACCTGAAGATCTTGCAAATGACCAAACCAGTGACCCAGAATTAGGTTTAGTAATTAACTGGAAAAACACAGGCCAAAGACCAACGTGGGAAGAAGTTTGCAGATATTCGCCGAACGTAAAGTCGTACTGGGCCCAGTGGAATTCCTTGGTAATAGATAACGGACTACTTCGCCGTGTGATCGAGAGACCGGAGGGACAAGAAGAGAGAAGGCAGATCGTCATTCCAAAGAAGAGGGTCCCAGAAGTCTTGGAGGAAGTTCACAATGGAACCAGCGGAGACATCTTGGTGTTACCAAGACACTTGGCAAGCTGCGTGAACGGTTCTACTGGGTGAACTGCAAAGAAGATGTGAGGGCCTGGTGTAAGAAATGTGACATTTGCGCAGCCATTAATGGGCCACAAAAGCGTGGTAAAGCCCCTATGCGCCAGTACAATGTTGGTAGTCCCTTCGAACGAATAGCGATCGACGTGGCTGGTCCTTTCCCGGAGACGAACGATGGCAACAAATACATTGTGGTAGTAATGGATTACTTCAGCAAATGGGTCGAGGCCTACGCGTTGCCAAATCAAGAAGCGTCCACGATTGCTGATGCCCTTGTTAAAGAATGGATCTGCAGGTTTGGTGTTCCCATGGAGCTTCATTCAGATCAGGGAAGAAACTTTGAGTCCAATCTGTTCCAAGGCGTCTGTGAAGTCCTGAACATCCGCAAGACCAGGACGACTGCTCTACATCCACAATCCGATGGGATGGTTGAACGCATGAACAGAACTATCAACCGTTATCTGGCCAAAGTAGTCTCTGACCACCAAAGAGACTGGGACAAATTTCTTCACCTGTTCCTGTTGGCCTACCGTTCATCCGTCCAAGAATCTACAGGGCAAACTCCAGCCAGCATCGTTATGGGACGGGAAGTGCGCCTACCCTGTGATCTGAAATTTGGTTGCCGACCGGGAGAAGAAGTCGCCGGAGAAGATTATGTCCACACACTACGTCAAAGGATGGACGACATTCATCAGAGAGTCCGCCTAAATATTCAAAGTGCTAGTGACCGAATGAAGGAACACTACGACATTCAAGCTGAGCATGGAGGATACCAACCAGGGAAGTTGGTGTGGCTATATAACCCGCAGAGACGTCGTGGGTTATCTCCGAAGCTACAATCCTCGTGGGAAGGGCCATACGAAGTCATGGATAGAATTAATGACGTCGTATACCGTATCAGAAAATTGCCAAAAGGAAAACCGAGGGTAGTCCATTTCAACCGTTTGAGCCCCTACCAAGGCGAAATAGAAGATCGTGCTGGGACCGTGAGAACCTGCAGCTTTGATCCCCCTGATTCGGAGATGTCCTTTGACGATTTCATGGCCCGATACAACAGCAGTGAGAAGGCTCGCTATGGTGTAACCAAAGAAGATCAACGAGACCTCTTTTCCGTGCCTCCTGATTATTCGCTCGCTCATTGTGTGGCTCGAGATTTGCGGATGTCCAGAGGAATCGCTGCGACGTTCAATGAGAAGTTTGGGCGTGTCGGAGAACTACGCCGACAGGATCCAGAGGTTGGAAGCGTCTTGAGGCTAACCGACAATGCACATGGTCAAGCAAGGCACATCTTCTACCTGGTCACCAAGGAATGGTCCCCGAGTAAGCCGACTTATCTCAATCTATGGAAGACCCTGATTGAACTGAGAGAAGCCCTGCTAAACAACAACATTGCACGATTAGCCATTCCGAAGCTGGCGTGTGGACTCGATGGTTTGAGTTGGCGTACAATCCGGAACATGATTGAAGTCTTGTTCAGATTTACGGGAATCGAGATCCTCGTTTGCTGCTACAACCCAAAGCTGAGATCGGGAGAGAAAACTGTAGACTGCTATTTCTACCAGACTTCGCAATGTACCAGGGGCCAGCTTTGCAAATACCTTCATTCACCGTATACATCTCGGGACGAGCATGTACCTAAGAAGGGGGCAGTGTTGCGGGCCGGTGTGGACTCGACCTAACCTCACAATATGGCCCGCCCTCGGATGACCTTAACATCGCATAGACACCGCAATGATTCATTCGTTCGAGAAGAATCGAGTCCCACTGGAATGGACGAGTACATACGAGAACATTCGAAAACCTTCTCTACGCACCTAACGATCTATGGACAATTCTAGAGTTCTTTACCTGCCGGTATAAAGCCGGCGGCCGTGGCCTACAGGGGCAGTTATAAATATACAGTTGACGCGCTAAAATTCAAAATAAATTCTTAGTTATAAATCGTTTGTAAATAGTTCTATAAGTCTTTTATCGTTATTATTTTTGTTCATTAGTGTTAAATAAATAGTGTTTAAATAAATTGTGACTTTCTATCCACACGGAACCGACGAAAAACGTAACAGTAGTATAAATCATCTTTGAAAAAGACTTTAAATATTGTTACGTGGCATCAGCGTGCGTTGGTTTCCAAACGTAAAACAAAACATCAAACTATTGGGTGTAGGTACAGGATTTTCAAAGATAGATTAGTGGAAGCTTATTTAATGGAAGAAGTAGAAAACTTTTAATGTAGGAGTTGTATAGTTTTACCTGGGCCACCAGAAAGGGAAATTAAAATAAACAAGATACGATTAGAAAATTAAGGAATTTTTTAGAAGTTGTCTTTTTGTATGGACTTTTTCTTCCGATTTCAAACATACACCGGATGTTTCTCAAGTGGTTCACCCCTATAACTTTTTTATTTTTTTCAGATAAAAAAACGAGATTTGGTATGTTAATATATGACATAAATTAGGATTGATTGACATATTCAATCGCTTTCGGTCACTTCCTGCTTCACCGGAAATGACTACAACTTGTGATTTTTAAATGGCGCACTCGGTATTTTTTTACTTTATTGGATAGAAAATGACACCCTGAATAGAATTACATTTCACATGTCAACTTCTGACATTTTCACATAGAAAAATCGTATTTTAAATTTCAATCTAGGTAGCCATGGCTGTGAGCCTCGGAAAAATAGATTTGATTAGATTTGATCGTCTAATATTTTTTGTGTCTTGTCCTGGTCGGTTAAAAGATACCCAAATCGTATTTTTAATTATATCTCAATTTTTTCAAATGGGGAGAGGGTGGCTTATTAGCATATTTGGAAAAAGCATTTTTTTACGAATTTGGCACCACACATTTGGTATTTCGAGTCAAATTGTCTTTATGAACCGCATGGTACAATTTCAAATAAAACGTATGCGAAAATGTCAAAAGTTGACATATGATGAGTGTCATTTTCTATCGAATAAAGTAAAAAATATTGAGGGTGCCATTTGAAAATCAAAATTTGAAGTCATTTCCGGTGAAACAGTAAGTAATCGAAAATTGCAAGCAATTGATTCCTGATTTATGTCATATACTAACACACCAAATCTCGTTTTTTTATATGAAAAGATAAAAAAGTTAACCACCCGATATAGTTTGTCTATATTTGCGTGAATCGTTTTTG
Source organism: Sitophilus oryzae (assembly GCF_002938485.1). NCBI lineage: Eukaryota > Metazoa > Arthropoda > Insecta > Coleoptera > Curculionidae > Sitophilus > Sitophilus oryzae. The sequence goes on from NW_022145824.1 coordinate 480,029, forward strand.
TATTACTGTTTAATCAGCGGATTAACTACATTAAAGGTTTTTTACCACTTCCAGTAGATAAACCTACAGATATCGCAGTAAAAATATCCCTGAAAACTTTAAACTCCACTTATATTTTATTATTTTAAAGAAATTGAAGGGCTAACTGATAGATCTGAATTCACTTCATCAATAGTCAATATGATCGAAAAAAAAAACCGGCGTCAACTATGGTTTTGAAATAAAGATCGCTGTCATTTTATATAGAAAATGATATGGGGAATGTCATCGATCGTCATATCCAAGTCACCTGGACGCCGTTTTTTTCGATCATATGGTATTTGAACTCCTTTGTGTTCTCGCGAATTTTATGGATATACTCCTTATAATTTTTTTCAATTTCATTTTTTATTTTTATCAATCAATTTTTGTTTGTAGATTCAAAAACAACAAACAATAGCACAAATACTACCACGATTATCGCTGATATAGAAAACGATGTTAAGAAAATAAAAAGCAGACATTTAGTGGATAAAACTTATTACATTGCCAAAGAAATTCTTATGACAGAGTTGACTTACAAAAAAGATCTGGACGTAATCAACATTGTATGTATTTAATTAAACAGCTTTTAAAAGAATAAATACTAATGTAATGTTTTTAGTGGTTTAGAGACGAAGTTAGTAAAGAAGAACCCGAAGAGTGCTCTATTTTACTCTCACTGATTGCACCGTTGGCACAAGCTCATAGTTTGTTGGTTCGAGATTTAGAACAAAGGTTACATGGTTGGGATGGCAGAGGAGGACCAAAAGCTACAGCCGGAAGAATAGCTGACGTTCTTCTGGCTCATTTGCCACCATTATTACCTGTATGTAAACATTAAAAAGATCTATGTGCGCATATTTGAAGTGAAACTTCTTACTTCCGTCTGTCTGTCCGTCTGCGAACTCCATTCGGGTACCTCTATTCACGTACCGAGTTTGGTTCCAATCGACCCATAATTAAGAAAAATCCTGATGATTTCGTCCATTAGAGGCATCGGTTCGAAACGTCGAGGGCGTCATCCTGTAGCCCGTCCCCAATTATACCGAAATCGATCCACATTTTTCTTCAATATCAAATCCTTAGTCCCATCCTGATGTAGATGTAAACAAAATGGCGTCGCGTCGCTCACATAGCCAACCCGCCAAATTTGGTCGCGATCGGACTACATCAACTTTTGACGTTTCTTACGTCAAAATTAACTGTCACAGTGACACGTGTCGTACACGATCAAGTCGGCCTTGGTCCATCCTATCGACATACCAAATTTCATTTAGATTGAACGGTTTTTTTATTTTATTCATTGATGATGGGGTTTCGTAGTGTAGGAAACGTCGTCAAAATATTATGAAAAGATAAAATGTAGAAGATAGGAAGATTCTTCGAGCCCCATCTACATTCGGAGTTTCAGCCTCCTAGCTCACATAGGTCCCGAGTTACGATGCTCCAAGATCGTTACCACATTTCCTCTCGCGTCTCGTGTAACGGCCTTCAATTTTTACTCCCATCGCGCGTAAGGAAGTTTCACTTCAATTAAACAAATTAATGTCAATATCATTAATTGTTTGTCTGTGTACCTTGTTTGTTTACTCTGTTTCTTTAGTTTACCTTTGTCTACAATTTGTAAAAAAATTGACAATAAAGGCATTTATTTATATAATACTTACAGATATATGAAGAATATCTTGATGGGCACATATTAGTGTTAGAAAGGCTAGACGAATCCTTTAAGAAAAATGCCAAATTTGAGCAACTGTACAGAGAATTCGAGACACAAAAAGTATGCTATTTACCTCTTACCACGTTCGTTCTAAAACCCTTACACAGGTAATAAATCTATTTAAAGTTAATTTGTCTCACACTAATTAATATTGCTTTATATTTAGGTTACTTCAATACCAATCTTTACTTGAACGGCTCCTCAATCACTACGGCCCAAATCATCCCGACAGGTCCGATTGTCTGACAGCTAGTGATACGCTGAAAGATCTTATGATACCAGTTAAAGAAACTCTCGAACACTCGGAGAATTTGGCTACACTCTGCGAGTTACAGAGAGATATTGTTGGTTTTGATAATCTAGTACATCCGGGTAGGAAATTTATTAGGCACGGATGTCTGCTTAAACTATCTAGGAAAGGATACCAACCACGAATGTTCTTTTTGGTAAGTATGATAATGTTTAGAATCGGGTGTAACCATATTATGTTTTATGAATGCTAGTCAATTTCGCATTATTAAGATAACTTCGTTTAAATGCAGCGTTCAAAATATATCAATGTCTAGGAAAAAAAGCTTTTACTTTTCCTAAAATTTTAAGATTAATTGTAATGAGTGATGAAAATAATATCTACTTTGCCATTGGGCAAGTATAGCCAAATTTGATTTAGCATTTTGGATTGATTTTGATTGCCATTGTTAGCTTTTTCTCCTCTACAATAGGGCAAGATTTTCCAATCCGCCGTAGTTGGTCAAGAGACCAACATCAATTTTCTTAATTTAATGAGGATCTCATTTTATTTCGCTATTTAATGGTCTCTACAACAACAAAATAAATTGTGATACCATCTAATTTTTTTTGATAAAATTAGCTCATTTGGAGAATACCCAAACAATGTTAGTAACCCTTAACAGTATCATTACGGCACAGTTTATGACTCGTCGAATATAAAAAGAAATGGCAGTTTTCTATAGGCTTAGTGCATTCTCCGCCGGTGCTGCCACAATAGGAGAATATCGTAAACAACTGGTATGGCTATACAGGGTGGTCCGAATTGTATTCCGGAAAATTCGGCAGAATATTCTTAAGATAAAAATAAGTGAAAAAGTTTGTATAAATGTATGTCCTAAAATGGCTTAGTTTCGAAGATACAGGGTGTAGAAGTTTCACTTTTATTTCGATTTATTCCAAATAATTTCCGAAGCAACGTCAATATTTGGATGAAAATTGGTGTCTGGGAGTTTTTTGACATGAGAAATTTGATTTTGATGTTAATATGACTCCTACTACCTACATATTTTTAACTGGTTTGAAGAATAATAACTTTTTGTCTGCAGCTGTATAAGACTACCGAGTTAAAAAAAATTCATTTACAATGCTTTTTACGTAAAAAAATATCTTGGTAAAAATCGCTACGAGTAATGGTCCTCGAGATATTTGGAATCCAAATTATCAATACCTGTCATCAATGACATATAAGTAAACATGTTGACTAAATAGTCATTAGACTGAAATCATAAATTTGAAATGTTTTTGTGCCAAAAGTTCAACAGAAACGATTGTCATCATTGTTTGTCATCATTTTTTCGAAGAAAAATTTATGATTAATTTAAAAAAATAAAAAGTTCCCCAATTTATCATTTCAGTCAAAGAACTACCAACTCAACAGGCTTATTTGTTGTCAATAATGACATGTATTGACTATTTCCTTTCTAAATATCTTCAAAACGGTTGCTCGTAACGATTTTTATCACGGAGACATTTTTTACGAAAAAAAATCTCGGAAATGTATATTTTTTCACTCAGTGGTTTTATACGGGCACGGACGAAAAGTTATTACCCTTCAAAACAGTTAAAACACATGTAGGTAGCGTCTCCTACAAATAGGAGTCATATTGACATCAAAATCAAATTTATCCAGTGAAAAAATTCCCAGACACATAAATATGAAACTTCTACACCCTGTATCTTCGAAACTAAGCATTTTAGGACATACATTTATTTATACGAAATTTTTTACTTATTTTTATCTGCCAAACATGCTGCCGAAGTTTCCGGAATACAACTTTGACCACCCTGTATGTTACGGCTAAAATGGATACTGGGCTAGTTTTCAAACTAGCCAGCTATTTTGCAAATAAACAGCACAACCACCATCGCAAACTAACACTTAACCAACAAAATAACAGCGCTTTCTGTAAAAAAGCTGGCTAGTTTGAAAACTGCTGATAAAATAGCTGGCTAGTTTGACCCTGTATAGTAGGTCTAACTGGTCCCTACAAAATGTAGAAACTCTGCAGGGCAATAAGCTGTTAAATCCTGATATATCCCTACTAAAAATATACATGCGGGAAAAGAACCAGATAACCATTAGCCGTCAAGGGCTCTCCTGTAAAATTAGTAAAACGGCTTTAGCATTTTTCCTCTGGACCCCCTTCATATAATAAGACGTTTACACCGTTTACACACCCCAACGAACCATTTTGACACATTAATTAAAAACATTTGAAGCAGAGGCTTTTTGTTGGTCAAGGTGGTCTTTGGATTTTAGGCTTCTTCTTTTGTAAAAAAAAAATAAAATGGTACTTTAATGGATTACATAGCTTTTAAGCAAATATAACTGATGTCAACTAACGCCACAATTGGAAATTTTCAGTTTTCGGATATACTGCTGTACACTTCCCGATCCCAGGTGACATTACAATTTAAAGTGCATGGTCATATGCCCCTTAGGGGTGTCTTAATAGAAGAACCCGAAGGAGAATTGGCAATTAATGGTCTTATAATTTACGGCGGGACTAGAGCTCTGACTGTGGCCGCCAGCTCGCCAGAAGAAAAGGACAGATGGAAGCAAGATTTATTGACAGCTATACAGCAAGCCAGGGACAAGCTCGATACCAAAATCACTTATTTGAGCCTAAAAAGTTGCAGTAAGTTTGTTTCATTGTTTGAGTAATTATAGGAGTAATATTTTTTGTTTATTTTGAAGAAACATGTTCTCATTGCAATTAGAATCACGATCTTTAATCACATGCAGTAAAAAAATAGATTATAAACATATGTCTCATACACTTAATAATAATTGTACACATAAAGTCCAGATTACCATGCGTTAATGAATATATTATTCAAATTTTCTTATATTCTGTTTATTTTTAATTAAAATTCAGCTTGAAAGACGATCTGTGATATTAGTAAACAGTTTGAATTTGCGTTACTGTTTTATTAATGTTGTGTTTTAATATATAGACTGTTATTCGGTTCAGTAATAAGAATCTATATCGATAAAAAAATTACAAAAATGAATGTTTCCTTTGAAATATTGTATCTAAACCATATCACTAATAGGGAGGATAACTTTCCCAAAATGGCTTCTTATAGTTCAATTACGTCATTTAAGGATGCTTTGTACAAAATTTTAAAAAAATTGTACGATCTCTCAACCCTGATATATCCCTCTTAAAGGATGAATTTTTAAAAATCGCTTTTCTTAGTACTTACTGTCGTCACCTAAAGAGCCCCTGTGCAAAACTTCATACTTCTAGAACCGTTTTAACAAATTTTTTACAAACTTTCACCCCTAATTTCACCTTCTTAGAGGATGAATTTCCAAAAATCTCTTTACTCACGTTCGTTATTTAAGGTATCTTTGTGTAAAATGTCATACTCCTAGGGCAGTTTTTTTTTTAAATATAGACATTTTACCCTTACTTTCGTCACATTACCCCCATATGAAATGAATTTTCGAAAATCGCTTCTTTAGAATTCAGTTGTCACCTAAGGAACCTCTGTGCCAAATATCATACATCTAGAACCGATTTTAATAAGTTCTTGTACAAAGTTTGCCCTAATTTTACCCTCTTAAGGTGCGTACTCACTGAGCGAACGAATGCCGAACAAACAACGAAGTCCGAACAACGAAGGTTCTGGGTTCGTTTTCTTCTGGGCCGTAATTCAGGTACCCTACCAATGAGCGAATCCGAAACGAATGCAGAAAGTTCGCTGTTTGTTTAGCAGAAAAAATGTGTGACAAAATTATAGCGGCATCAGCTTTTATAATTTATGCGGGATCACTAAAAGCAAAAAAAAACAAAAAAGGAAAAGAAAACATTGGATGTCAAAGGTTTATCAAAGTCGGGAAGGATTCCATAACAATTCCTCCTTATTTCTATATGCTTTAATTAAATCAATTGTAAGGTCGTCTGTCCATTGAAGTTTATCAGACATCTTGAATCGTTTTAACTTAAAAACACAGCGTCCAAATGCAAATAATACAAATTCGAATTCGGAGTTCCCCCAAAAAATTAAAAACCCGCGAATCTCGTCAACACCGAACTGCGAATCTCTTTGATGTACCGCTCTCCGACCGAACGCAGGCGACGGCGAACCGAACTTAAAAATGCCATTCGATTCGCCTTTGCATTTACGTACACACTTGACGAATCATTCGGAGTTCGTTGGTCGTTCGGCATTCGTTCGCTCAGTGAATACGCACCTTTAGAGAACGCATTTCCAAAAATAATCTTTGTATACTCACTTTCATCATTTAATGAGCCTTTCGGTAATATTAAAAGTAAGCTTTTATACAAAATTTCCCTCCCTATGCTACGAATTTCCAACAACCGCTTCATGGTGTTGGTTGGCACTACGCCACTTAAGGAACATCTATGCAAAATCTCATACTCCTAGGACTTACAGCCCTAGTTTCACCACCTTTTGTGGAGAATTTCCAACAATCGCTTCTTAGTATTCATAACTCCAGTAAAGGAACCTCTGTGCAAAAATTCATAAATCTAGGACAGAGTTTATTTTTTTCTTACATTTACCTCCGTCATTTCACCCCCTTAGAGAGCGAATTTACAAAAATCGCTTCTTACCCAATTACGACACATCAGGACTCTCTATGCAAAATTTCATACTCCTAGAATAATTTTATCAAATTTGACGCCCGTAGGTATTGAATTTCCAAAAATCGGCTTCTTAGTGCTCACTTTCGTCATTCAAGGAGCCTATGTGCCAAATTTCTTGCTTCTAGGACAAGCGGTTTCGGCTGTGCGTTGGTACATTAGTCAATCAGCATTGAGTTTTATATAATACAAAATAAAACAAAATACGGGGTCTGTGTAATAATTTCTCCATCACTCGGTATAGTTTAACAACACAGTTTTTTCTCAGTAATCATACAATTGACCTTATGATATTAGACAAAAATCTTTCCACATTCTCTCATTCAATTATATTATAATAAATTGTAGGCTCATCAGATGAACACGTCGAACAAGTTAGTAATGAAGCAAGTACTCAAACGAAACCCCAAGCCCAGAGAAGTAATACAACCGTCCATGTTTGTTGGCATCGTAGCACCAGTATCAGCATGAAAGATGAATTACTTGCTGTAGAGGTATAAAAAGAACAAGACATTTTTTAACGTTCAATTTATTCAAAATCATTAATTTTTAGAATCAACTTTCCGGCTATTTGCTCCGAAAATTTAAAAGCACGAACGGGTGGCAAAAGCTCTGGGTAGTGTTTACATCATTTTGCCTATTTTTTTACAAAGCCTGCATGGACGATTTTCCGCTAGCATCGTTGCCTTTGTTAGGATACAGTGTTGGACCACCTTCAACAGAGGACCAAATAGGAAAAGACTATGTGTTTAAATTGCAATACAAAAATCATGTGTATTTCTTCAGAGCAGAATCGGAATATACTTATAACAGGTTTGTAATAAATTACACTGCTGCGCAATGGAAATGGATATTTCGGGAAATTATAATATAGAATAAGGCTTGGCGCGCACTGCATCGGATCGGACCGACCAGGAAAAGCGACTGCGACCATCGTACATATAGACGGCGCCGGCGTCCACTAAAACATTTCGGCCTGTAGAGGCCAGATTACTACCTCTACCTATCTACAATAGTCGAGTCACCGCCTTCGCCGTTTCTCGCCGGACTGGTACCGATTCAGTGCGCGTACACCTTAAGGAGAAAATATAATGCGTTTAGAAATACTAAATTAAAAATCACCCTAAAGTATTTAAAGCGAAATTCACCACACATATTGAAAAAATTATCTGTAATTAAATTATTTACTTCCACGTATGACTGCCAAGTTGCTTGCAATTAGTTGGCCATACATTCTAAAACAGTGAAGGGCGGTCTATTAGAGTGCAGCCAAACCTAAGAATTCAAAGTCGTGTAACTGTGATAGTTTTGACGTAAGAAACGTCAAAAGTTGATGCACACGGCCCCACCCTGCTAAGTTGGATACGACGGACGTTTCGTTATCTTCGTCGGGGTGGGATTATGGATTTGTCATTGAAGAAAAATGTGGGTCGATTTCGGTATAATTGGTGACGGGCTACAGGATGACGCACTCGACGTTTCGAACCGATGGCTCTAAATGGACGAAATCATCAGGATTTTTCTTAATTATGGGTCGATTGGAATCAAACTCGGCACGTGGATAGAGGTACCCGAATGGAGTCCTCGGACAGACAATCGATATTCGGAATTTTGGAGTTGCGCTTTTGCGCCAGTGTCTGCCTAACAGACGAACTTATGTGAAATATACATGGATCGGATACCCAGTTGTCTCTAACTCGGCTTCAACTCCAGCACATTGCAGGGATAGGCGATAATCTGTATAGAACTTTATAAGTATATGGTTTTATGTCAACTTTTAATAAATGTCTAGAGATTGACCGCGCCAAAATTATCATTGATTGTCCTTCTCCAACCGTCTGTGACGCCGTATTTTTTCCAATCATACGGTATCATGGACATAATAATTACTAAGCTAGATACTAGGAGCTAAATCGCATCAATAATTCAATATTTTAATTTTCAGTAAAAAATTATGCTTAGATATTATGAAGTTTATAAGAACTAAGATTTTACATGGTAGTATTTGTAGATAAAAAAACATTGTATTTTTCTTATTTTAAAAATTGTTACTTATCGCAGCCTTCCTACCTTAATCGGAATATTCAGTACAATGCAGTTGTCCTCCTTCATGAATCAAACTGTAAATCAGTTGAATCGGTAGTACTTATAATAAGTGTAATTTAAAATCAAATTAATCCATTTCAATTGTTAAGCAGTATGTTTCTAAATATCAAACTGAATCATTTTTTTTCTAATTTTAGATGGATAGAAGTGATAAATAGTGCTACCCAATCTAAATCCAAGAGACCAATTTTTAACGAGTCCATGGAAATCATCACCATTGCACGCCCCGACTGATCGTTTCCAGTTACATTCTTAATTTACACCTTAAAATCAAATAGTAACTAAGTCATTAGGACTTTAAACAGATGTATTTACTAAGAAAGTATTAAAAAGCAGCATTTAACTTTGAAAATCAATCATTCCTAGAATTAAATATATTGTGCCTTATTTTATTAAAACTTGTATATACTGTATAGTACTAAATTGGTATTTTTATGGTTTTATCTTATTAACATGGTATTTATTTATAATTGATTACTATAAGTAGTAAAATAATTGACGGAACTTGTGATTCAAATAAAATCAATAAAGATATATTTTTAAATTCATTGTGTTATTATCTATTTAGGTTATAAATTAAAAACAATATGTGTATTCCATCATCTTGTATTCAGAGTAAGCAGTTTCTTTTCGAGAAGTAATTTTAAAATAATCTACATTCTATAATTTACATTAGAAATGATTTTACTATAGTTATTTTTCAGACTTCACTACATAGTAAAACGGAAAATAATGATTAAAAAGACCCTTTACTCATATACACCTTAACATATCACTTTTCCGAGTCTTATTTATACATCACATTCAAAACATAATAAACGCTTAATCTAAAGTACGATTAAAATTTTATTAGAACAGTTTCTAGATGCAAGTATCTTACAACAAAAGAAAATAATATAACGAGTTTAAACAAAACCAAAGTTCTTGGTCTTGATGGCTAACAATAACTTCTGTCTGAGCACTGTTCGGCTACTGTAAAGTGGGATGTAAAGTCTCGAGATACAGGTATTAGCTGTTGGCAAGTGGGCATCATCAGCTGGTCGAATAGTTACCGAAGGCATTGGCTGAAAACCGTCTTCGCTGGCAGGAAGTGCCGGTGAACCCGTCCAGAAGTACACCTGTTATAAATTTATTAAATTTTAGCAAATTGAAAAATATATATGTATATTCTAATTTAAAAATATGTGTTATGAGTCGTAATATATCAAAACACACGTGGTAGACCGTAGATGATTATAATTCAACGAAATTACTTTAAAATTCACTTAAAAATCGTTCCAGTTGAAAATTTTAAGAGTAACCATTTAGTCATTAGAAAGATATGGCAAAGCAGTATCTCTAAAAAGCGGTCGTAATTTGACGGCGAGCTACGCTGCTAAAAAGCGTGTATGTTCTTGCAAATTGACGTGTGTTTCTCCAAAGCGTTCAGCCCGAAAAAAACAGCACCATAATTTCTGAAGCGGCCGCTCTGTACGGTGGGATATTGCAAACACATTTTTGACGTTACTCCAGTGCAGTGATCTAGCGTTTTATATTTGATTTGAACTGACTCAAAGCGAAAAGCGGCAGTATTTTAACGCCACCGTTTTTAATGTTAATTTACAATAATATTCACCGTCAAAGCGGCCGTACTACTCGTCGGCAGAAACTGTCGCTCTTTAGCGTTACAGCTTTGTAAGAAACCGAGACTTAAGGGTCGATTTAGACACTCGCAAAGTCGGTTATCCATTGACAATGATACTGTTCGGATTCAGCGTGTGTATCTTATCGCGATTTTATTATCAATCCTTGGGTGAAACAAAGATACAAATAATCACACAAATTCTTGTTTGGCTTTATTCAGTATTGAGGCTCAACCGGTCTAGTTCGTCCGGTAAAACGTATAATAATTTGACACGGTTCATTCAAAAAATGACAGAAATAAATTCTGTACTCGATGCCATTTTTTGTCGCAACCTCGTCTTAAAACTTGCCTGTAAGCGTCTAAAAGAAGGATGTCATCGGTTTTGTGCGTTGGTGTTAAACTAAACGGAAATTTGAAAATAGTGAGTCTATGATGACGAATTTAAAATTATGACCACCATCAACAATTTTAATAATTTTGACATATTTATAGTCTGATCAACAAGAGAATATGACCTCCACAGAAAACATAAAAAAAATAGATTCACAATGCAGTTTAATTAAAATGACAAAAAACTGTCATTATATGTCACATAATCTCTTGCTGAAAATACTATACAATATAAAAAAATAAAAATTGTACTTACTAAGTCCTGTCTTTCTAAATGTGTCATTTTTTCCACAATGGACCACAGCCACCGTTTAAATTTAACGAGTCTCTCGCTGCTCTCTCCAGATTCATCATTAAACGACGTGTACGATATCAGCACGGACACGTTGATATCTCCAACACCATTTAGCAACAGTCTTAGATCTTCAGCTGTGAGGCCATCCAATGATCCCTCAGGTAAAACATCAAACACTCCTGTTCGTATGCTCTGAAACGGAATTCATATAACAATTAAGATATATTATTTAAATGTCATTTAGTTAATTTAAACATACCTCTATTGCCTTTTCTTGAACCTTGATCATTCTATACTTAGCATATTTCCTAACATAATCGTAAACATTAGATGAGGTTACTTCAATGTCTTTTCCATTTGCCATAATTTCGACAGTGCCACCTCCCTCTTCGAGACCTAAATCAATCCTAAAATAATAAGAAGGTTTAATATTATACATGTAATAATAAAAATGTCGTTAATTACGTGAAATTCAGATCTAAGGCCGAAAATAGACTGTTGCTATCTTTAGTTTCGGCGTCTACTACCAGCTGTCTTAGGGATTCATAAACCACTGGATCAAAGAAGGCTAAATCATGAAACTTGATTGGCCTTCCTAAAATAGATTTCAAAACATGTCTGGTCAAAAAGATGGGACAGAGTTCATTTTGCAACAAGCATAATCCGAGTAATCTGAAAAAAGAAAAATATATTAAGATCCCAAATAAAACGTAATATTGATTATACGTATATTTTTCCTATTTAGAAGGATGTGATTAATAAGTGATAATCATTTAAGTGATTATCGCTTGGTGGCCATATTGTAATTGAAGAACGATTGATAAGAAGGATATATGTACTTCATTTCGTTGTATAATCTTTTGAATACAACTCGATGTTTCGGGATTACCTAATACTTTTACCTGGCACTCAATGCGATACCGGGTAACGCATTTCGTGTCAGGTAAATGTATTATTCGGTAATCCCGAAACATCTTGTGGTATTACATTCGATAATTAACCTACATATTTATATACACGGAAATATAGTCATAATAGTTTATATTCAAATAAAAATCGACTAAATTATAGCTCCTGCATATTAAAATTATCATGAAAATTGTCATTTTTATTGTAAAAAATGTTCAACATTTTCGATTTAATATTTTTTATCTGTATGACCATTTGACTTAATAAATGATATATGAATCATGGCAAGTTTGTAGGAAAATATGTGTAGAAAAATATATGCTATTTTAAAAACCTTTCGTGTATGCTACTGAAACGATGATAATATATCTACACTAAATATAATCTATTACAGCTTTAGTAAAATGAGTAACTAATAGTGAAAAATAAAGTTCCAACCCTAGATGCAACATTTTTCATAGACCAGACTGTACAGTTTCGAAGACCAAATCGGTATGTATAATTACTTATTAGTGAAAAATGTCCATTATTATATTTCTAATCTGGGAACGACCGAATACTACAGAAATAACATTTTTTGAAGTATATTTCAAAGATTCATAATAACATCACTGTAATTCAAGTTCTGACAAATGTCTTTTCAGATTTAAATTATTTCATTTTGAATAAAACCAATATAAAATAAACAAGAAATAGCAAGCTTCCGTTTTCCACACAACATTTATAACTATAAAAAGTTTGTGATTACTTCATTAATTTATCTTGTTCAATGTAACAGGTAAACAATTCTTATGGGAAATTGGATTAGATTTTATTTAACTGTCAATGATGACAAGTGATCATCAAACTTTTTGATCACACGGCATATGAACAAGAATGTAATTGATATAAAGAATACAATTTTACCGCTGGTCAATAAGAAAATATTTCAGCAACACTTATTAAAAATGGTTTTAATATAGAACCAAACCGAACAAGAAATTCTAAAAAAGTTAATATTTAGATATCTTACCTTCCAACATTTCTAAAAGCGTTTAATCTCTCGAATGTGGCTTTGCCCTGACGAGGGGCATAAAATCCTCTTTTGCCTGGACAGTAAAACAGAGGAGCATTGTCCTCTTCCTCGGGAGCGCCCTCTTCTGTAACAGAATTATCGGCGCTGGTTGTCCTGGAACCGCCGGCTTTTTTCGAACCTCTTTCGTTCAATGAAAAAACGTCTAATTCTAGAGAAAAAATAAAAATAAAATAACACATATTTTGAATTACGAGAGTGATGATAGAGCCCAACGAGCGCGAGTTCTGTTTATATTAAATTCATGTAGGGTATGTTACGTCTTCATGTATTTTGACCGTCTTATAATATATCAATTTAGGCGCATATACCACTTTTTTCCAGGTTAGTCTACATATTTTAAAAATACTAAAAAATAACTGATGAAAAAACTTGAGATGCTATAGGCTTGGTGCATTCACCGCCGGTGCTGCCACCGCCCGAGAATATCGTATATAACGAACATATACAAATACAGAATATAAATGGCGAGAACAATACAATATATAAATGGCGAAATACAATATAAATGGCGAGTAAACGAAAAAATTAGAATATAATTATTCTAAAAGTGTTAGAATGTATAATTTGTGGAAATTCTAAACAAAAAAATAAAAAGGGAAATATTTTGATATCTTCAGAAGGTCTAACTTGCATTATAATTTATTATTCTTATTTATATTAGAGTTTAACTACGGTAGCGAGCATAGACTTATCACCGGTTTTGCCAATGGGGCATAATTGGAGCTATTTCGGCTATAACGAGATTTTTTAAAGATACATAATTATAATTTTAGAAGATGTTCATAAAACATTTAATCACTAGTTGATTAAAAAAGTATACCATTAATATTGCAAATTATATTTCATCCTCTCATAGTATATGTCTATTTAATTTTTTGATTATGTAACGAGCACTTTGTTTACTCACTTGTTTCATCGAACTGCTTGAATCCGTTTTTGCTTTTGATCAAATCGGTGTGAGAAACTATGAAGCTATAAAATGTTGTTTCGGGAGAGTTGAATATCCGGGAATGTTGAGTTATTGAATGTTATTGCATCCAACAACGCCCTAATTACGCTCTCTTTACGCGTTAACATTTTTTTGGGCAATTTTATTAACATTTGAAATTGTCACAACACAACAAGACGCCCAGTTCGAATTTTTTTTCGCTTATTTTTTACTATCCGAAACAGCGTTACATCACACAAACCTCGTACCTGAGTGTTTTATAGTCTCAATGACTGCACTAGCAAAAAACTAAAATACTGAAATATTACGACAAAACCCTAATTTCAATATTATTTTAATGCGATCGACATGACGGCGGCGTGAACTATTTATTGATAATTTATGATTTCTGACGTAGAGTGCGCTGCGGTGGGAATTTGTTCAAATCAACTGATGTCGATCAAATTAGTATTTTTATTAAAATGCTATTACTTTAATAAATCCCATATTGACCAAATTTATATGGCATTTTATTAATGGCAAAGTTTCACTTCTCAAAACAGTAAGGCTTGTATCATCACGTATGTAGGTCAAGTAATATAAAAAAAATCCAGAAGTACTTACCTAATAGTGCATCTTGGCCCATATCAGCATGAGATTGAGAATGCGCTAAAATCATTTCAACCGCTTCCTCCACCTTCGACCTTAAAGACTCTTCTGAGGCCAAAAGTAAGAGCAACTGAGCTGGGGATAATTCCAGCAACATTCCTAAAGAATTTATATTTAATAAAATACATAGAAGACTCTTGAGATGTCACTTACCCGTAATCCTTCCAGCGAAAGTAGGATGAAGATTGAAAACTTTCGGATACAATCTATCACCCAACTGCTGCTGGTGACTGGTCAGATGATCATTAGTCAATGGGTTACTCTGTCCCACGTTTGCCGATATGTCAGGCATAGACGGAGCCTCGGTGTTGTTGTGCAGATTTTCACCGGGCACGTACGGACGAGCATCCACGCTCATCGTTCTGCGATGGTGATCGCGATTTCGGCCTGAACCTCTCGACGGAAGAGAGCGACGAAGCACCTCCCTGTCTCGTTGTCTCAATCTGAAAAAGACAAAATTAATGATTTTCACACAAAAATTCAAATTCATTTATTATGTGACATTTCTGGAAAAATGGTTCACATAAGAAAAAATCTTACAAATTATTTTGATTTTTTTCTTTAAAAATATCACTACACAATATAAACCTTGCAAACAAGCAAAACAAAATAAGCGGATGACCTGTCCAAGAATTCAAGACATAGATTTTTCTTTATTTTAGGTTTTTGCACGACGAGATACTTGAAAAATTTCTGAAAAACCTAAAATATTTTTTTCGGCCTTTTGATCTTGACTTTATTTAAACACACTTTATCAGAACGCGTTAGATAATAAATAAAAATTAATACCAGGTGCGTCTCAAAAGTGGCTCACCCCTATAACTTTTTGAGTGATTTGGTATATTAGTATATGACATAAATTAGGATTGATTGGCATACTCAATTCTTTTCGGCCTCTTCCTGTTTCACCGGAAATGAGTACGAGTTTTGATTTTTAAATTGCACCCTCGATATTCTGAATAGAAGGACATATCATATGTCAACTTTTGACATTTTTGCTTAAAACAAAATTGAATTTTAAATTACAATCTAGAGTGCTGTGTTTAAAAATACTAATTTTTAATCAATGAGCCTTGGAAAAATAGATTTGATCGTCTAATGTTATTCGTGTCTTATCCTGGCTGGTTAAAAGATGCTGAAGTCGTATTTATAATCATATCTCAATTTTTTCAAATGGAACGAGGGTGGCTCATTAGCAATTTGGAAAAAGCATTTTTTTACGAATAATTTGGTACCACACACTTGATATTTCGAGTCAAATTGTCGTTATGAATTGCATATTGCAATTTCGAATAAACCATATTCGAAAATGTCAAAAGTTGACATACATCATTCTATCCAGAGTGTCATTTTCTATCGAATAAAGCTTGATTTTCATGCATCTGTTATACGTTGATACGATGGTCCGATGGTGCTCTGATTGGTCATAGCGTTTTCGCGCCACTTTTTATCCATAAATATTTTACTTCAGCCCGTCAACGGACCCGTTCATACGATAACGGACGTTTTGACACTTTTTTGGCAAATTTAATCTAACCTTAATAAAAATATAAGTAAAATAGCAAAATCGTTATGGAAACGAAAATATAAAATGACACCAACGTATATCCGATAAACGGAGGCATGAAAATGCAATAAATTTAAAAACTGCGGAATTTTCTAACCAATCAAAATTTTTAAATCCAACCAATAAAATTAATATCGTATCATCGTATCGTCGGATAACGGATGCATGAAAATCAAGCTTAAAGCAACAAAACACCAAGGGTACCATTTAAATATTAAAAGTTGTAGTAATTTCTGGTGAAACAGGAAGTGACAGAAAACAATTGAATACGTCAATCAATCCTAATTTATGTCATATATTAATATACCAAATCTCGATTTTTTATCTGAAAAAAATAAAAAAATTATAGGGGTGAGCCACTTTTGAGACGCACCCGGTATATAAGTTTAATAAAGTCTCTAAACTGAAAATAACTAAGGTATCTTAAAATATATTATTTTCCGACAAGGAGAAGATTTCGACAGACGATGACAGATGATGTCCATACCAATCCATTTTTATCACTAAAGAAAGTTTGTAATGTTTTTTAAGTTAACTATGGATGATTTTATAGTTTATATGTATATAAATCTATCATGGTTCGTCTCTTGTTGTTTTTAACCAGTCTCATTGGTTTATTTTAAAAATGACAAATCATATTTCAATATAATTGGAGTGAAGGAAAAACGCACGGTCGCAGATGCGTATGAACTCGACTTAAGATTTTCGAAACATGTCAAACTAAAGGTAATATATTGTGTCAAGTAACCAACGTTCCGGAAAATGATAAAGATTTGCGAATTGCTTTGGCATTTTCGTTTGTTATTACGTGTGTTTTGTGTTTTTAAAGCTAAGTGGAAGAAAAATCGAGAGAATAGTGTAGACCCAGATAGTTGTATTAGCCACCAAAAAATTGTATACTATCTCGTATATGGTATTAAAAACTGAAGTAGCTGTAAAATTAAGACATCATACGATAGGTAAAAGATTTTTATATGTAAAAGCCTTTTAGCACTGTAGAGAGATTATGTCAAAAGATACTGGTTTAAAAAATAAGATTAAAATTAATTAACAAACTTATAAGGTATAAAATTCAGTGTTTGGTGAATTGAAATTATTGTTAATAAAATGTTTTGTAAAAAGCCAAGTTTTTTTGTAAAAAGCACACAAGTCAGTTTCCGTTAGAATTTTAACTCAGAGACATTAAAAAAATATATTTATGTTTTAGTCGCGATATACCTAGCGTTTTTTCCAGATTTAAACTCCCTACAAAAGTATCGACATTATTTAGAAGGTTCCCTTACTTTACTAACCTTTGCAGGACACTGTACTGATTGTACTTGTTATCAACCTGCGCTGGTTCCAGATTTGGTAGTTTTTCGTTGGACAAAATAGCTTCGGCAATTGCAGTGTAAAAACTACGAGCGACCCCGCTACCTTCTCCTGGTTCATCTTTAAATGTAACTTTTACCCTGTAATGAATATTTTCATTATCTTCTTGAATTTTATATTTTCGATTTAAAATACCTGTTTACCGCTAACGGAGGAGACGAAGAGTTTCTTCTGTTGTAACTAGTATATTGTGTGTTGAGTTCTTTAAAAGTTTGCAATAATAGCTGAGTTCGGTCGCGTTCGATTTTCGAAAGTGTCAAATCCCGTTGCTGGTTGTTTCTAAGCTTTTCCATATCCCTCCTGAATTTAGCTTCTTTAACTGGAAACCCGCCTAATTCGGACACAATCGATCCTGGTTCTAATCCTACATCTTCCATAAAGACACGACCGAAAAGGTCTAGAGATAACCTCCATCGACCTAAAATTATAAATGATGTATATTCCCAAAAAATATCGTTAAACAGCAGAAAATACAATACCTAAGAGCAAATCATGCGAGACAAGCTGTCCTATACTAGGTTTTGAAAGCTCCTGCGGTGCCGAGCTTGTGACTACAGTAACATTAGCAGATATTTCCTGATTTTCCAATGTTTCAAGTTGGACATCCATAAGAATTCCCGAATCACAACTTTTTGTCACATTAGTATTAGTCTAAAATACAATTTACATAAAATAATCAATATAGAATTAAGAAATAAGATGTACTTTTTTTTAAATTCAGTTTTATATTTGGCTTTAAGGTAATGGCCCTATAATAAATGCAAAGAGTAGAAAATATTGACGGTGCGTGTTAGACTAACAAGTAAAGAGCCAAGCAAAAAAAGAAAGAGCCAAGCAAGGAGAGCTCATCAATGCCATTCATAGGCCCAGAAGAACCTTTCTGCGGCGTTGCAAAGGCGGTCACGAGAATGGCCACGGAACAATGGGTGGCCAACAAATCTCCAGAATGGTGGAGAAACTCACCAGGGCAGAGACAGGCGAAAAGGTTCATTGTAGAACATTCGCCAAAATTCACGGTAGACTTGATAAGCAAGGACAGAAAAACAGTCAAAGCTGTAGTAGGTCTACTAACAGGGCATTGTAAGCTAAATAGGCATCTAAAGCTGATGGGATTGACAGACGAAGCTATGTGTAGGTTCTGCCAATCTGAAGAAGAAACGTCAGAACACATTTTATGTCGGTGTGACAGCCTGGCAAATGTGCGGTTCCCGGTAATAGGCAATGATAGGCCATTGCCAAGGAGCTACATGGAGGGTTCAGTCTCCAAGTTGCTAAACTTTGTGAAAAGGATAGGACTGGAGAATGTAATCTAAGGATCAGAAGAGGACCACAATAGATCTGAGAAGGTCGCAGTGGATCAGGCCGAAAGCCACCTCTAAGAATCTAATCTAATCTAGACTAACAAGTAAATTACACAGAGACAAGAAACAACTGACAATACTGGTAACACCAATTTAGAATTATTGAAAGTCTGGTCTTATATTCTCTACTGCTTGATATTTTCCGTCCTTATATAGGTCCGTCTATATGAGACAGCCTAATATTCATATAGAACCGAATTTGATGCGAGACGACTTCTATAGCGTATAATATTCTTTGATAGTAATAAATATTCAAATTTTATTCTTAACTGTTAGATAGACATTGTTAATGTTTTTACTGGATGATTAAATAAAAATGATTATATACAGGGTGGTCCGAACTGTATTCCGGAAACTTCGGCAGCATATTCCACAGATAAAAATAAGTAAAAAAGTTCGTATAAATGTATGTCCTAAAATGCTTAGTTACGTAGATACAGGGTGCAGAAGTTTCATTTTTATTTGGATTTTTTCCAAATAATTTATGAGGTAACATCAATATTTAGATGAATATTAGTGTCTGGGAGTTTTTTGACATGAGAAATTTGACATCAATATGACTCCTACTTTTTAGAGGGCGCCACCTACATATGTTTACTGATTTGAAGTGTAATAGTTTTTCGTCCGTACCTCTATAAAACTACTGAGTAAAAAATATACATTTGCGACGTTTTTACGTAAAAAAGGTATCTTGGTGAAAATTGCTACGAGTAATGGTTATCGAGATATTTGAAACCGAAATCATCAATACCTGTCATCATTGACATAAGTTAAACATGTTGACTAAATAGTTATTAGAGTGAAATCATAAATTTGAAATGTTTTTGTACCAAAAGTTCAACAAAAACTGTTTTCGCGTCAATTTTTTGGAAGAAAATTTTATGATTAATTTAAACATATTAAAAGTTCCCAAATTTATTATTTCAGTCGAATAACTTATCTACTCAACATGTTTATTTTTAGTCAATAATGACATATGTATTGACTATTTCCATTCTAAATATCTTGAGAACGGCTGCTCATAGCGATTTTTACCAAGAGACATTCTTTATGTAGAAAATCACGAAAATGTATATTTTTTCACTCAGTAGTTCTATACAGGTACGAACGAGAAAAGTTATTACTCTTCAAAACAGTTAAAACACATATAGATGGCGCCCCTTACAAATAGGAGTCATATTGACTTCAAAATCAAATTTCTCATGTCAAAAAACTCCCAGATACCAATTTTCATCCAAATATTGACGTTATTTCAGAAATTATTTGGAAAAAATGGAAATAAAAATGAAACTTCTACACCCTGTATCTCCGAAACTAAGCATTTTAAGACATACATTTAAGTATACTAACTTTTTTTGCTTATTTTTATCTGCAGAACAGGCTGCCGAAGTTTCCGGAAAACAGCTCGGACCACCCTGTATACTGATACATCTGGTTAATGTTCCCCCGACAACTATGTTAAATTAGAGTCGTAATAAAAAAAAGATGCTCAAATATTCATAGTAAAAACCTGTCAAATACAAACTAGTAATAATACTAATGGTCCTGTTACACTATAAAGTCGAAAAATAAATTCATCGATACTGAGTTATCGCGTTAACATCAAACCTATTACATTGCCCTAAATTCACTTATTTCATTTTTTTTATAAAGAAATTGAAGAAATCACACAAACTGTTTAAGAAATAAATGTATGCTCCGTATCTGTCCTCAGCCAAAACCTCAAACGACTGCGGTCATCAGAGAGCAGTGACTTATCAAAGACATAGTTTTGGAAACTTAGTGATGTATACATTATGATATTTTATGTACACACGTATTTAGTTTCCATTACAATACAATATACGTTTGTTTTTAAAAAAAATTTACAGCTCACCAAATTATTTCTTTGTAATTAACAAAAAGTATAAACAGTGTGTATATGTAAGTGAAACGTAAATTAAGTAATGAATTAAACAAATGATGAAACTCTTAATGAAACAAAAAAATCATGTTAAAATGTTTTGAAAAATCTATATTTAAAGCTAAAAATATGGATATTTGATATTTCAAAATGATAAAAAAATTAATTTAAGCTGCTATAATGCTGAGGCTTAAATTAAAAATTAAAACTTCAGATTTAACGAAAGGTATAAAATTAGTACCTTAGCATAAATCTTTTCTAAAGCACCGTTCTCAGAACATCGACTGTTGCCAGCGACACGTTAAATGAACCAATCAGATTTGTATAAAATTCAAACAGCTGTCAATTTTGAATTTTGTGCAAATCTCATTGGTTCTTTTGACGTGTCGTTCGACAATACGATGTTCTGAGAACGGGGCTTAACTTATCTCTAATTTAGCTCTTTTTTCTATACCAAAGAGGCAATTTAAGTAAAATATTTGTCAGAGACCATAATAAAAATCACAAAGAATTCTTACCTGTGAGGATCCTGCTCTAACGATAACGCTCTTACTGGGACTTCTTGACGACCCTGAACTAGTGGAGTCGCCACAGACCGCGCTACAAGAATCCATACTTTCAGAATTTTGAAACATGGGAAGAGAATTTAATTGCGGCATTTCTTGGCTGTTTGATTCCAACGAGTCGGATTTTCTAGGCGACACTATTATTTGTGGTCTAGACGTTAAAGGTGTTTCAACAGGAGCGGGTGTTACAGATCTTGAACTACTTTTCGATGATAGATCCTGAGGTTTTTCATTTATCGCTTCTTCTAAAAAAACATATTTTTTATAATTTGAACTACAATGCCAAGAAAAACATATATTAGTGATTCTGCTCTAACTGTTACTTGTTTTATTTTTTTAGTTCATAACCAATTATGCAATTTTTTGTCATGTTTTTCTATTTTACAGGAAAAATAAAATATACAGTATATCCCCCCGTATTGCCTTTACAAGAGGAAACACTTTTTGATTATTGACATTTTGAGAAAAATTCATTCTTCATATAAATTTTTGCTTGTTTTAAAGTTAATCCCGTTTATATTTTTTCAAATTTCCATACCATATTAGACAAAATTAATAAAAAAACTTGAAAATAAATATAGTTTTTTCCTAAAACTAAAAAAAAATTAAAACGCGTTTCTATGGTAATATAATTTCGTCTTCATTCTTTGATACATTGTTATTGAAAAAATTTTAATTAACGTAGTATTTTTTGCTGTTTTAAAATGTTAAAGAAGAAGCACAAAATTTATTTAGTTCAATACTACGAAAAGGGTGATATTATAATAGTTATCGCAAAATATGACATTAATCAAAATTAATAACAAATAACCCAAGGTATGATATTGCGCAGGTTGGTCACTACGTCACAGGTGATAAACGGTACCATTGGTCGGCAAGCTTCGCGCATCAATTTCAAATTGTCAAACAGATGACATAATAAATGTGAAAATAATTTTTCTACAAAATAATTTTTCAAATGTCAAGCTCGATGATTTGACTTAACTTTTGGGTTTATGTCCCAATTCTTCCCTATTTTAGTTTTTTTTTATTAGTGGCAATTGAACAATATGGATATTTTTTTGTATGGCGTATGACGTCACAGGTGGTATGCGCAAACTTAACGAAATTGGAGCCGCTATCGATCATACCTTGTTTTCTTTGTGCCATGACAAATAACTATCTATCAAAGAATGAGATCGAAATTACATTACAATAGAAACGCCATTTAATTTTTACTTGATTTTTAGAACTTGTTTTTTTTTAATTTTGTCTAAAACGGTATTGACATTTGTAAAGGTATAAACGCGATAAACCATTTTAGAACAAGTAAAGTTGTTTATAAAGAATGCATTTTTCCCATAATGTCATTAATAAAAAAGTTTTTCCTCTTGTAAAGACAATCTGGAGACATAATGTAGATTCTCCTGTATCTACAAAATATTGAAAATGATACATGTCACGTCACGGTAATGATACATCTACAAAATATTGAAAATGATACATGTCACGTCACGGTAATGATACATTTTCCTACGTTACTGGCATTTTTTGAGCACCGCAGACGGGTCCTGAATCTAGAAACAAGATTTCTACAATTGCCAAACAAGGCTAATCAAGCTTGCTCTACCATGGCTAAAGTAACATTCCTACGTTCGCCCAATATACAGGGTGAGTCTTAAATAAGTGCAAATATTTTCCGGGGTGGTATATTTCGACCCCAGGAGCCCAGATCGTTCATTTTCTTCTAAATTTCCCTGTATATTTTTCGAAAACTTTTTAGAACTGTCTGTTCACCGCAAATTTTCTCACGGTATAATTTCTTATATAATCTCTAATATTACCATAGTTACGGCATTAAAAAGGATGCAAATACAGAAAAAATCCGGTGGTTCTCAAAATTTTAAAAAAATATTTTTTTTTTAATTTTCAAACTTAAATAACTCGGTTATTTTGGACTTATCTGAAAAATTGTTAAGAGAAAATATGTTTCTTTTATCGAGATCTACCAGCCCTGAAAATATTTGCACTTATTTAAGACTCATTGTATTTAGAGCACGCACACTATAGAAATTTTTAACTAGTGTAGCACTGACTGCTATAGAATCTTTACAGTCTTTAGCTCTGCTTTGATATCTGTCAAGAATTCATCTTTTATAAACAAATAATAATTATTATTTTGCCAATGCCATTACTCTGACTGAAATTGAACTATAAAATGCCACAAACTTGTTGCACTATTTCATCTGCGTGATTTATACAGGGTGTCCCAGAAATAAGTGCAAATATCTTAAGGGGTGGTAGATCTCGACAAAAGAAACATATTTTCTCTTTATCGTTTTTCAAATAAGTCCAAAATACGGAGTTATTTTACTTCGAAAATTTTCAAAAAAAAATGATTTTTTGCTAAAATTTTGAGAACCACTGGATCTTTTCTGAATTTTCTTGCTTGTAAATTTAATCTAATACCTATGTTGCCATATTATCAAGAAATTATGTTTTTTAACTAAAAACTAAAAAAGATTCCAAAGAAATGTTCAAAAAATTTCGAATTTTCAATTTTTTTTCGCGAAAAAAACCTCATAGGCGTGTTTCTGGAGTTGAACTATACTACCAGTTAAAATACTTGCACTTATTTCTGGGACACCCTGTATATACATATAAGTTATTGATTTATGTAACTTATAGAATTATTTATTGCCATAAAAAATAGGTGATTTGCAGACAAATCCTAGAATAAAATATGCTACAGTTGCTGTCCTTCGCGAACTTCAAGTTCCAGTGCTTTACGCCCTGGGCTACTCGAGAACGGTTCTGAAAGGAGCTGTGCGCAATAGCCTACTGCCTTTATATGGCGCGGAACAGTTCTGAACTTTATGACTCAATTGAATGGAGTCAGAGTATCGCGTTCATGAATAGTTCAGAGCTGCACAACTGCGTGAATGGAGGACAGCAATTATTGACATCAAAGTGAGAGCTTGCAACTAAGTTTTCTTCAGACATTATACTATAAATTATATAATACGCAACCTATAGATTACACCAAATAAACTTTTAGTCACGTAATTAAGCTTGCCGGTCAAGCGTTGCCGACTTTTACATATTTTCCTTTAATCAAAATATTTTAGGAAACAAAAATGAATTAATTATAAACATGTAAACATTTTATTACATCAACGAAACTCACCTCAGAGGGAAACAGCACTTAAGAGACATAAAGGGTCATTACTTTCGCGTTCCCGTTCGAAATATTTCAATAGAAAAGAGATGAGTTTTTTGTAACGGTCCTTAAGCTGCTTCGGCATCTTAAACACTATATAGCACTACAATCTGTTCTAAAAAGAACAATTATCAACTACAAGGTTTGCTAGTAAACAAATTTAAGTTTAAAATATCCCAACACAACTCCCTTAAAAACCAAAAAACATGTAATACAAAACTATACTGCCAAAACGTGTCAAAATATCAGTAAATAAATATGACAACTTGACATTTTTCACAGCAAAGCTACCACCTGAATCGCAAGCGAAAAACTGATATTCCAATTAGTCAGCCCGGCGCCAAATATGTCCGTGGTTAACAACAATGAATTTAATAATCGCGTTCTCGATGACGTAACTAAAAGTTTATTTGGTATCGATAGTATATAACGAGTGATGAATATGTTGTGAGGATTGTAATAATATAAAAAATCCATTAAATTGATAATGTCGACCAGTGCGAGCAAATAGTACAAGACATAAAAAATCATAGTTAAAATGGAAATCTCTAAATTCCTCTTAAGGTAATCAAATAATTACCGAATTATTTATACGTATTTTGGCATTATCAGATTTCATATTAAAGTAGCCATTTTGCAGAAAAACTTTAGAGTTCTTAAAGGAGCAGTTTTTGTTGCAAAAATAAAAACATATATAAATATAAATTACCTTCTTTGCATTAACTAACAGCATAAGCAATATTAAAATATTGTTGGTGTATTTGTTAAAAAAAATATAAACTTTAATGCTTATATTGCTAGACAGCATTTTAACCCAAACTGCTCATTTAACATCTAACTTACCACTAGTTTTATTACCGATAGCTGCCAGCAGACTTTCAAATGGCTGCATGGTCCGTTTCTTAACGTCTTTGCTCAAATTACTACTACTGGGACCGGCCTGGGGTTCCCTTGCTGAGCTTGACTGGCTTAAATCAGTTTGAATCTGGAAACAAATGTCATTATCAGCTACAATGCAAATAAACAAGTGTGCACAATCATCGTTGAGAGCACAATGCAGTCAATAATTACCTACTAGTAAAAATTAGAGAAGCAATGAAAAATGTTATTGCAAACATCCATTAATGGGTTTGCATTAGAAAAAGAAGAAAACCTGTTTTTAATATGTGAATTTATGCTGTCAAAATAAAGAAAATTTAAGTCAAGTTCTAAGATTCACAATAATCTCACTGTAATTCAGATCCACAATGTCGATGTCTTTCCAGATTTATATACATTAACTTTGTTATATATAACCTAACCTAACTGTTATAATAAATTTTCCTACCTGTACTTCTTTAGGCACATCGCCTTCTGGATTGTAATTCCTTGGGTATGTCAGTGGATTGGGACCCATGACATTTAACGACCTCGAAATAGGATGATTTGCTTGAGCTGGTTGCCCCATAGCATAATCCGTAGTTCTAGTAGATAAACTTAATTTGGTGGGTAACTGTTCTAAAGGATTATCGGAATTTCCTGAAAAAAAATGATGATTTTTATATAAAATAAAAGCCCTTAAATTTTCTTTAATAAACTAACCTGTAGTAGAATTTAAAGTAACAGGTTGCTTAGGAATACCAAACAAGTCTTCTCTACGAGCATTTGGTTGTAACAAGTGAGGCTGGTCAGCTAGAGGAAGTGCTTCTGACATTGGTGTTTCAAATGGATCTGGCGGAGGACATCCCAAACAAAGGGTAGATTCTGATCGCTGTTTTAAAGAGGAAAAAAATACATAGAATACAAGGAATATGCAAAGGATAATATTGAATACCTGAAAGAAAGAGTGCTTCCTTCCTTTCCCATAAAATCCTTGTTGAGAAGAACTGTTAAGATTACTAGACATATTACTGGCTAAGTTTGATACTTCTTGATCATCTAGAGAATCCGTTTCCATCGCCAGAGCGATTTCGTCTTCCGCTTCCTCATTTTCGTTTTCATCTTGATCATAACAGGGCGGTAAAGGCAGACTACTATTTTGGTTTCTTAGGTCGTCATCCCTTGTAAAAACGATCGATTAATGTCTATATTAAAATATGATCGATCTAAACCTACCTATGGTCAATCATTCCTGATCTCATAAAATAAATAAGAGCGTCAAATACGTAAGCTACGTGCTTTAAGGCTGAAACATCTAAAATTGGCAATGAATCCAAATGTTCACTATTGTGAGCTCTCATCAAGGACAAACAATAGGAGAGGAATTCTCGTCTTGCAGCGTGAGCATTTGTACCTAAATAATAAATCAACATTTAATAAATAGTAATAGAATTGTAAATGAATACCTTTACCGTCTCTGTCTGCACGGGAACGACCACTTTCTACGTTTGTAGTAAACCCTACTATTCTGCTACCAACGGAACCGCTAGTAGTACCAGTAACTGCATGACGATGATTCGACCTGACGACACTGGAACCGCTTGAACCTACTACAGAAAAAGCTTCATGTTGTATTTTGTATTTTTTCTAAATTGACATTTTTTTTATTTCTTTGCATAATTTGAAAGGCTAGTTGTTAATATAAGATAAAATTTCCGTATAAATTTAAGCAAACGTCACCAGCCTGCAGAGTAACTGATAGAATCGAAAATCTAATGTTAAAAGCTAAAAAGCCTATTTATCAAGCACACAAGTAACCTAAAGCAGCTAAAGATGCTAAAAAGGGGGGAGCAGGCACGTATCGATGCCCACCTCCTGAACCAGAGCTGCCAGTTGGATGCTGAGCAGAGGCGGCTCCACTAGCAGGTCCACCCGTTCCATCCAATGAATTGGTCAATGAAGCTCCAAATTTCAATTGTGCCTCTGTGGCGTCCATTACTGTCAATAACCAATCCCAGGTAGGTTTGAGGCGAAATTCAAGATATATCTGCAAAATAATAAACTATTTATAGCTTTTGACATTAACAATAAACTTCTTTAAATACAAGGGGGCCCAATCTTCCGAAAAAGGTCTATGCAGTTATCTCTTTTAAGTTTTACTGCAGTTTTAAAAAAGCAGGCAACGCTAGCATATAATTTAAAAATGGTATTTAATTATCATAGAAAATGACTCACAAGTTTTTTTTTGCAACAGTGAATATATCAGAAATTTATATAATAAACTCAAAGTGGTTAATTATTTAACTTTATGGAAATGTAAATATAAAATTACCTGAACATTGCAAATGTCATCTGGTGAGACAGCCATACACGCAGACAGAGGTATTCCTGTAGAGTTATTGTTTGATATATTTCCAAGTAAGTCAGCTATCTGACGAACGACAATTCCTGAAAAGAAAGATTCAAAGTTGAATTAAGTATATTAACAGTTGCAGTGTAAAATTTTAAAACTTTAACAATGAAATGATCCAGACTTAGCAATATCCAATGTTATAGACAGCCTATAAGAGACTTATAATAAACACTGAACATTCCAATTATTTCTATACTAAAAAAAGATAGCCTGTAGAAAAATAAAAGAGGACAATGCTCATTAAGAGAAATACCTTTTTATCGCGAGAAATACGAGAAAGGCCAGTCATGAGTTATTGAAAAACTTTTTCTGGAATCATTACAGTATTCCCAAAGATACTCAGTGACCATCAATTCGAATTTGGTCAAAGAATGCCTAGAGAAGCTGAACAAATTAGGCAAAGATACCTCCTATTAGGCAAAAAGTCCTCCTACTCTGGGTGCCAGCTCACCAAGGGATAGAAGGCAATGAAAACTGGACTAGAACCGCTCTGCTTCCCAAGTGGAAACCAACTTAGAGCAGAACTTAAGAACCTGAAAGACTCCATCCGTAACCTGGAATGGGAATCCTCCAACGGTCTAAGACATTGAAAGACATTTCTCAGAATTTAGAACTGAGAAAAATTAAAGATTTTCTTTGATTTAAGTAAGAACAATCTTCGGATTGTCACGGGGTTTCTGTTTCCTTAATACTCTACAACCTGTCTCCTCATACTACACATACTGTCTCCTCAACGAACACCTCAGTAGAATGAAGCTGAATAACAACGGCGAATGCAGGTTCTGTTTGGAAAATGGTAAAATACCAGAACACCTCATCATTGGATGCGTCGAGACAACCATTCGTGCCATGAAGTTTGTTACTACTGATATCGGAAATCTGTAAACCCGTCTCTCATACTGGCTTTTATGTTACATAATAAAAAAAAAACAATGTAAGATCGAAAAAAAATCAGCGTCAAAGACGGCTGAGGAATGACAATCGATGATAATTTTGGCAAGACCAAGCCCTAGGCGTCATTTACTTAACCTATACTCTTCTTTATATTTTAATGGCACTTACTGCCAGCTGGCCTTCGGAAGGTTGTAGTTTATTTAGTGCTTTTAGTAGTTATATTATTTTAGTAATTTTAGTAGTGCTGGCTGAATGCTGTCAGGGCAAGTGGCCACATCTGGAATGGATTGGGAATTGGATGTTTCCAGAGTCACTGATTCTTTCCACAGAAAAAGAAGATGTAATTTATTTTAATATATCGAGTAAAAATGACTTTTAAATGGTGTAGATTAAAATTTGAGAAAAATACTTTTTTGTAAATAGATTTGTGTATAATTTTTTAATCTTTCTCTAGTGTTAATTTTTGACAAGAGTTTTATGCCTTTTTTTCTTAAATGACGTCTAGAGATTGACATCGCCAAATCATTATATGGTACTTTAGATCAGATCATACTTTATTATATTGAAACATAAATTATATAAATGCATACTCACCAAAAGCTCTGGCTAAACAGCTCGCCGTTGTCGACATGGTAATAGGTTCGGAACTAGCGGCCACCGCAGCGTTGCCAGAAGCCGACCTTCTCAACGAACTAGGATCGATAAACACCAAGTTGGAATCGTACAGACGCACTCCGGCCGATCTGCCGGACTCTCTCGATCTGATAGCCCACTGCATGTTCTGGGGTGCCAAGTTGGAGCGCTGCCCCTGTCCGCCCGTAGCAGTGCTGTAACGGCTTCTTTTGTGAAAAGGAAAATTTATATAGATAAACATTCAGAAACAAACTAGAGAATAAAAAGGTAATAAATAAAGATCTGATTTTCGTGCACAAACTGGCCTGGTCATTCTAAATCGGTAGTTTATATGTTAATTAATAAAGCTTCATTCAGAACCTCCCAATTAGTGGAATAAATTAGTGGTTTCAATTACACTTTCTACTTTTTAGTTTACGATCATTCACAATGTCTAAAAAACACAATTAAAATTAATAAAATATCCTAGCAACAGCTTGCGGTAGTCTGTTGTACCCATAGAGAAAGCATAATATTTAGCTTATAAAATAATAAACTTTTGATTTCTAACCAAAATTTTTCTTGACGGGTGATAATCAAAGGCCAATCAAAGGCCAAAATGACATTCCTCGCAAATTTTGAAGTATAATTAGTGGAAAAGACAAAAGTTTGTTAACTTTTTCCACTAATTTAAAATTACTACCACTAATTATGACGTTCTGAATGCTTACATTAAAATTAGGTAAACAAACTTCTACGGCTAATTGAAACTACTAATTTAGTCTACTGATTTCGAGGTTCTGAATGAAGCTTAAGACAAAAATATAGGTAGTCAAAATATGTAGAAAATTAACTAAAGTCTGCCCGACAAGTCAATACCGTGGTACAAACAAAACAAGGTATGATATTGCGCAGGTTGGTCGCTACGTCACGTCACAGGTGATAACGGCATCATTGGTCGGCAAGCTCCGCGCGTCAATTTCAAATCGGCAAAAGTGACACATAATAAATGTGAAAATGACTTTTTAAATGTCCGGCTCCATGGTTTGACATAACTTTTGAGGTTATGTCCTAATTCTTCCCTGTTTTAGGTCTTTTTTTATTAGTCGCAATTGAACAATATGGATATTTTTTTGTATGGCGTATGAGATCATAGGTGATATGCGCAAAATGAATGAAATTGGAGCCGCTATCGATCATACCTTGTTTTCTTTGCATCATGAGTCAATACTTGAGAGTCAGTTAGTGCTTAGAGTTATTGTTCCAGTTATTCAAATCCAAACTACTGATTTAGATTGTCCAGGTCTCTATAGAACAAATATCGGCACATTGTGATCATACCTTCTCCTCTCGAGTTGTTCGTCATTAATGTAATCTTCATTATCGGGTTCATCTGTACCCGCTTCACTCTCCTCCTCCTCTTGCTGACTAGATTCGCCGCTCTCGTCTTCAGGAAATAGTAGTAGACCACCTAATAAGACATTTATAGTTCCACACACATAAGAATAAAAGATATTTGTTTAATAAATAAAAACCGCCATTTCGAATTTAAACTATTTTAAAAACAAATATCTTTTATTATAATCAAAATCAAATATTTCACAAACACTTACCAGTATCGCTTCCAGCTGTAGCTCCAGTCTGCACTGATCGCTGGGCACTAGCAGCATCCTGATTACTGTGATTATCATCACTATCTGATTCAGTTTCGGCAAGTAAGTCCAGTTCTGGATCTGAATCTTCTCCCTAATGTCAAAATTATAATAAATAAAATATCAATCATCCATCAATTAACTTGATCATACCTGTAAACGACTCTCTTGATGATCGGTGGGTGGATCTTGATTTTCAGTTTCAGCCAATGACGCTTGACCTACAAGACTTAATTCACGGTCTCCTTGATTGTCTTCATGCTCAGAGGCAGCATCATCGTCGTTATCAATGGCCATACCTACATTAAAATGCATGTTAAATAGTAGTAAGCTACATATCAAGTTATAAAGGATGACAAAATCGACATTTTTTTCATGAATTGAACTTTAGACACTTATTCAACTAAATAAAATGGATAAAAAAATAGAGTGCATAAGTATTGAACAAATGTAATTTTAATCTTCAAATTACCTTCGGGATCAACAATGTTCAGAAGTTCCCTTGCTGCCTGAGATCTCCTGATCGAATCGCCGATGTACGAAAACGAATCTGTAGAACTCTGGTTACTATTTTGTCTAGAAGTGCTAGGAGCCAAAGGATCAACCAAAAATAACTCTTCAGATCCCTACAAAAAATAAAACATGAACAGACAAGAAAATAAAACTAAGAACTAAAATATTTACATTTAAAACTTCGCTTGGGGAAGTGGCTAGAGAAAATGGCGCTGTGGGTCTAGCTACGCCCAATCTGACTGGTGCAATTAAAGAATCCGCAGTTTCGCACAATTCTTCTATAGCTAGTTTACTCAAAGATTGAAAGATGCGTTTGCACTTTATTAATGGCTGGTTTTGATTGTTCAAAGCCCGCCTCTTAACCGAAGTTGGAGCCATTTCAATGCTGAATATTACAAATATTCTCACCACAGATCTAACAAATCTTCTTGCGACAAATCTATTTAAAAAAACAATTAAAACATAAGAATAAAGTATAACTTCTATAATAATGTAGTAAGACATACTTAGCAAACTCAGCCTGCTTCTTTTCAGAGATCTTCATTTCTTTGATTAAGGTTTCTACTAAAATATCAGTTGACATCTGGCATTTTACAAGAAAACAGTGAGTGAATTTGTCGAGCAATGTAGTTCCAGACTGTCCTGATACATATGGTTGATCAACAAACTAAAAATAAAATAATTATTCAATAAAACATATTTAGTGTGAATTTCATACGATAATTCATACATGTATGTTTTTTAATAAAATCAATTATGGCCAATAATAATCTTGATACCATTATTTATAGGTTAACAATTTTGATATACAACAATAGGGTATTGGGTATACCGTGCTGGCAACTGTTACTTTTGGGTTGGTATTTACATGTGTGGAAGTAAATCGCATAGGGATCTTATTAAGTCGGAGTGAGAGAAATGCGACGGTGCCGTTGCGGCGTGGCCGGTACGCCTTTCCCTATCAAGTAAAGTAAAATCACGATTGCAAACCACTTATTTTTAAGACATTTTTTTCGAAAAGATAACTAGATAAAATCATTAGACATGTTTCTGCGTATCTGAAATGGAATTATAAGGATATCGTTAAGGTGTCATTTCTTTATAACGAGAAAACATCAGTAATTGCGATAATTTAAAAATTCAACTTTTTAACACATAACAGGCCATAACTCAAGAACCACTTTAGATATTGAAACATTTTTTTTATTTTGATCGGATCTTTTATAAGAAAAATTCGATAAGGATGTTTCTTTCCATTCAAAAATTGTAAACAACTCATCAATTTACTTTTAGAGCATAGCAATTTTTAGCAATCGTGTAATTTTACGAAGAAAATACAGCAGAAATATTAAGCAAGTTTTTGAAAAAACTACAATCAATTATTTCTAATAGATTTCGAAATATCGATTTTTTGAATTCAGAGTTCTAATAGCGCGACCACTGTCGAACACCAGCTCAATTCCACTTATTTTTACCAAAAATGGTTAGGTCGGAATCAAAGGCCAAAATGACATTCGTCGCAAATTTTGAAGTATAATTAGTAGAAAAGTTAAAAGTTTGTTAACTTCTTCCACTAATTGAAAATTACTAACACTAATTTTGATGTTCTGAATGCTTACAATCAAATTACAGGAACAAACTTCTACGCTAATTGAAACCACTAATTTATTCCACTAATTGTAAGCTTTACCGTTGTCACCCTTTATTTACTTGAGAATTTGCAGAAAAAAATGTTAGGTGACCCTGCTATTCTTTATTGTTAAATGTTACTTCAATTAAGATATATTATTGCATAAAAAAACAAATATAGTATTTAGCAGACTTTAAATAATTCTAATTACCTGTTGATCGCTGGGATCTCTTGTTCCAGACATAATCATACTCTTTACAGCTTTCCAGTCCGACAGTAAACATTCCAGCGCCCTTCTACTGAATCTAGGTGGTTCCAAATCATGTTCTGGCATATCGGATTCTATGTCAGAAGACGGGGTTTTATTTCTTGAATTAGTCCTTGGTCTACTTTTACTAAATTGTCTCTGCTCTTGATTTTGCCTGCCCACAGTTTGTACCAAAAACAGCAAAATACTTTCGCCTCTCGAATTTGGTAAACAAACTAAATTAGTCTCTTTGACTAACCTGCTAAGTAGCTCAAATCTTACTGACTGATTACCCATAATAAGTGCCTTGCACTTACATTTCTCCCAACAATCACAGTAAGCTGTTGGAGAAGTTTTCTTCAGCTTACAATCGTGGCCTTTGTGGC
The DNA here is from genome assembly GCF_002938485.1 of Sitophilus oryzae. NCBI lineage: Eukaryota > Metazoa > Arthropoda > Insecta > Coleoptera > Curculionidae > Sitophilus > Sitophilus oryzae. The sequence goes on from NW_022145824.1 coordinate 513,845, forward strand.
AAACCCTAGCGCACTCAGTACAACAGCACAGGGTGCCTGTTAGGCCGCAGGTGCGACATTCGAAAATGTCTTGATTGATGTGCTCCGCTCCAGTCCATGTAAAACTACATGTGTCATTACAGCATAAGACGTGTAAGGGGGAATGATCTGGATTAGAACCCTGAGGAAATATCATCTCTTCCCGTTCTTGAGGTGTGCCTAATTTAGTTATTCTCTCGAATATCTCTAAAGCTGCTGGGTAGCTTCGCGACGAGACAGCTAACATAAATGGAGTTTGGCCTTGGGCATCTTTAGAACACAACAATTCAATCAAATCGCTTTCAATCGTGGAAGACTCGTAAAGCAATGCATGGAGAATTTGCATGGCATTAGAACGTCGTTCTGATGGCTCCAATACATTTCCCGACATTGTATGATTATGACTGCTGCTTTTATTCGCTGCGCTACTTCCTAGGCTCATTATACTATCTTCGTCTCCTATAAAAGGTATGTGTTAGATTAAACAGCAACAAAATAATATACTTTCATATATTTTATCTTCAAAAAAAAATAATAAAAAACCACATTTTTACTTGACAAATAGACAGTAGGATTTGATCTATTTAGTGAAATAAATTATTAGTGGTTTGAAAAAAATACTAATTCGAGGAGCAAAGAGTAATTAATAACAATTAAAGTTAAGCACACAGTTTATTGAGCACTCAAAAAATCAATTCATGAGATATCCGATCTCATTTGGCCTCGAACCGGCGCGGCGTGAATGAGCAGTGTGTATCAATAGATTTTACACCTTTCCCTTGGACAACAGCACGATACAGAGTTTCGAACAGGTCACCCGTCCATCCACCAGTATCGCCTTACGTCGTTTAACTTCGGTGTTCTAATGATAAAAAAAGATAAATAAAACGAGATTTGGTACGTTAGTATATGACATAAATCTGAATTTATTGACGTATTCAGTTGTTTTCGGTCACTTCCTGTTTCACCAGAAAAACTCTTAATTTTTAAATGACACTGTCGGTATTTTTTTTTACTTTATTCAAAAGAAAATAACACTCTGAATAGAATGACATATCATAAATTGTAACATGTGGTTCATAATGACAATTTGACTCAAAATACCAAGAGTGTGGTACCAAATTATTTGTAAAAAAAACGTTTTTTGCAAATATGCTAATCACCCTTGCTTCATTTGAAACAAATGAGATATCATTAAAAATACGATTTGGGCATCTTTTAACTGACCAGAACAAGACACGAAAAACATTAACAATCAAATCTATTTTCCAAGGCTCCTTGATTAAAAATTAGTGTTTTTAACACAGCCATGTGGTACTCTAGATTGAAATCTAAAATGTGTTTAAAATCTAAAATGTTGTAATAATTTCCGGTGAAACAGGAATTGTTATTATTACTAATTTATGTCATATCCTAACAACAAATCTCGTTTATCTGAAAGAATCAAGAAATTATAGGAGTGAGCGACTTTTGAGAAACACCCGGTATATGATAAATATCTAGTTAAGATCACATATTTCAATGTAAAAGACTATAAGTTGATTCTTCGCTAAATAGACCAAATGTATCCATCCAGTTTGCATTTTAAACTTTAAAATCTAAACCACTGTTTTAGGATGACCAGGCTTGTATAATCAGTATTAGTCAAACTTTGCCTTGAGAAATTAAACTTAACTTACCTGAAGCGACATCAAAAGATTCTGGCGGCCAACTCTGCGTGGGAATAGGATCTTCCTGAATAAAGTGATCATCATTATCTTTATTAGAGGTAGGAGTGCACATATTAATAACCGCGTGAAAAATATTTCTATTCCCATCGCATCGTTCATTCAAAATCGACGGTCTGGTAAAACTCCCCATTTTATTATCCTGGTCAAGTTGAGTTAACACCTGTCTAACGCCTTCAGTATCGCATCTTAATATTTTCGGCATTAGGAGTTGCTGTTCCAACGCAAATACCACTATCGCTACTTGATTTTTCATATTCATACTTGTTCCAGTTAAGGCCATCGTCCCAGCGGCTACACATTTTACTGGTGGTAAATCTAAGAATTGCGGGTCACGAATAGCATCAGCGCAGTCCTTAGCCAAAGGATAAATGGTGTTGTTCCCATCGCGTAAAATTAGCACTGAATCGTTGCTCTGAAAATGTATTATTAAAAAAAGTTCTCACGTTTAGAAAGAAGACTTACTTCGCCTGCACAGGTGAGATTAATCAAAGATGGGTAGAGTCCCATAAACGCAGCGGAATCGCTAGGGAAAGGATTATCTTGCTCAACACGTCCACTACTAATATTAAATATAGCATAGCTAAGTTTGGTTCCATTTCGAACGACAGCGTGAATGCCTTGACCATCTACAGCAATAGTTAATATTTGACCTACGTTCTCAGAAATTTGAATCCTACGCGGTGTCCTTTGGAAACAGTCTGGTACTCTCGAGTTTGAGCTTGATTTGATTACCTGTATTAAAAAAAATAGAATTTTCAATGGATTGTTTAGCTAGTTTGGTAAGAATTACGTAAAATGTAAGTTATGTACATACATTCCCTATCGTAGAAGAAAAATATCAAATTTTCTATTACAATTCATAATGGGAGTATTCCATATTTAACTTCCCTCTTTTTATCATAAAATGAAAAGAAAGACAGAATTGCCTTTATACAGTGGTCTTATTAAGGCATGTAATTTATGAGAAAATTTTACTTCATGTAGGAAACTATACTAGTAGTAAATCCTAGTTGATGTAGGACACTGCAATAGTAAAGTCGCAAACCAAGGTAGTTAGTAAAATTAGTTGTAAATAGAAAAAACAACCGATAGGTTAACTGTGACAAGAATCACCTTATCTACAATTATCTAAACGCGGAAATTATCATAAATGGTAAAATTGACATTCACAGGTTATTTTCACAACGAAAAACAAAATCTATTAAATAAGTTATCCAATACATATCTTTAGAAAACTGGGTAGATTTATCTTAGATATCAGCTTGCCATTTTCAAGGTAGTGAGAACAGAAATAAATTTCTGATTTTTTATTAAATGTAAATAAAAATATTATTTAAAGCGTTTCTAATGTCGAAATTTCTTAAATGATAGATTTTCCTTAATAAAAAATCCTTGATAGTGATTATAAGAGCTTTGAAAAAATAGTAGTAGAAAGAACTCCTTGTTTGAACTCTCTTGATTTGCAAGGTTTTATTCGTTTTTGCTTACAAATAAATATTCATACAATTATTACTTGTGTTATTATGTAACTTTTTTTATTCGTTTTTGCTTCTAAATAAGTATTTATACAATAATTAATACTTGTGTTATTATGTAACTAACCGTTCTGTTTATTATTTGTTACTGAAATGGCCAAATTTGAATTGTGTTATTAAAATTAGTAAATTTCAGTACATATTATTTTCTTTATTTTCCATATTTCTCAGTTTATTTTTTTTAAGTACGTGTATAAACAATAATGACATACTAAACGTCATTGGCAGCTACCATACTAGAGCTACATCTAGACTTCTTTTACAAGAACATAAACATTTACAGTATCTGTAAATACACCGGTACCAACTGATTTATTCTAAAACTAAGATAGATATTTGAGGCGTGAAGTTGCAAAACCGGCCTTACCCATTTAAAAGAAAATTGCCTAATGACATATATATTAACAGTGGTCCAACATAATCATAGTCCCAAACTGCAGTAAAAGTAGCCTATTCCTATATAAAATTCACTACAAGTTACGTTACTGCTGCAAAATCTGTCTTATCCACTTATATCCGCTTTTTATTGTCATTATTGTTGCAAACCCCGCATTTCTTTGTAGGCTTTTTACACAAGTATAATATTACTACTGACGTTTTATCCATTTCAAATCCTTACCAAATTTTAATAAAATAGCATATATATTAAATCAAATATCTTGCTGTAGCAAAACCCGAAATATGCACCTTACTGCAACAAAACGCGCCATATCCGAATTATTTATGTTTCTTCTCTTTAAAAATTAACTATTAATTTTTATTTCCAGCCAGTTTTTAAAATAACCTTACCTGTAAATCGTCTTTTCGCATCAGCCGACAGTCCTGAAAAATATCATCCAGATCTTTAGCGGCATCTTTCTCCCTGGAGTGCGAAGATGGAAAACGGACGGCTGCGTATGCGCCATCTACCTTTAGTACCCTCCCAGTCGGAACACTCCGTACGTCCTCCACGAAAATGACATCTCTGAGATGCCATTCCTCCTCATCTTTGCGATTATCGGTATTTATATCGGCAACGGTTACTACCAATTTCTTTTGACGTTCTACAGCAGATAAAAAGATTGTAAACAATATTTCACATTATAATGATGTTCACTTACTATGACTGGTACTTCCTGTATCGCTGCAAGTGCTTGAAGCTGGAGACGGGGGTGGAGGCATATCAAGCCTATCAGTGTTTTCTTTACTATTAGAGCCTTTGGAGGAAGTTGCTGCAATAGAAAAATATCTAGTATACAACTTTGTCATTGAATTTTGCTTTTAACATAAAATATCCAAACATACTCGTGACAATACGAATAAACCATTTTTATAATAAAAATACTTTTTTAAGGTTTTGAAATACGTATCAATATTATTATAAATACATATAATTTTGAAGAATATTTCAAGTAATTATGTCTTAAGACACTTTTATTGCAGATGCAATAAATTGTAAAAAAATATTACAGTATTTTATAAAATTTGAACGAATTCAATATAAACATAATTTGATAATTTAGTGATCCTGTTGCATATAATCGATACCAAATAAACTTCTAGTTACATCATCGAGGACGCGATTATTAAATTCATTGTTGCCAACCAACATATTCGGCGCCAGGCTGACTAACTGGAATTTAAATTTCCCGCTGGCGATTCAGATGGTAGTTCTGCTGTAAAAAATGCCGCATCAAGTTGCCACATTTGTTTATTTATTACCTAACATTTCCATGCTTTTGAAACTTTAGTTTTGTATTAAGAGTTTTTGGTTTAAGAGAATTGTGTTGTAATACTTTAAGCTTAGCATTCTTTACTAGCCGACCTAGCAGTCAAAAATTGTTCTTTTTAGAACTGCTTGTAGTGCGAAGTGTACAAGATGCCGAAGCAGCTTAACAGCTGTTGCAAAAAACTCAATGCAACCTTATTAGAACATTTCGAACGGGAAAGCGGTAATAATGACCCTTTATATCCCTTAAGTGCTGTTTAACGAGGTAAATTTTGTTAAAGTAATAAATAACTGTTTATATATTTATAATTAATTAATTTTTGATTCCTAAAATTTTTTCACGTGACTAAAAGTTTATTTGGCATGATCTATAGTCAGATTAATGGATAAACCACAATGTCATAGCAGTAGTTTACTACTGATCAAATATTGCAATTCAAGTGCAGCACAACATTTAAAAAAATATGTTCAAACACAATATTTCTTTTCTGATTCCAATGTAACAAAACTTCTCTGGGTTAAGATTACTTACGTTCAGTTAAGGCTTCATCCGTCCTCTTGTTGGATGAGCCTTTCTTAATTACATCTAGAATGGTAACATATAATGCATTAAAGATGAGTTGCAAAGATTTAGCGCAAGAATTAATTCTCCTGTTCCCCCTTGTTAAACTACTTTACTTACATAATGCACAGGAGCTGGTACTTGCTCTCTCTTCTTTGTTGACCTTTTCGGTTGTGTGTGGAGTTTGTACATTCATAATTTTAAATGTACAAGTATCACTTAGTGTCCACGCGGCAGTTTGAAGTTGGCCCATTTTCGGAACACCCGCAGCAACGGTAAAACCTGTAACGAAAAATTAAAATAGAATAGTTGGAGATCCTTATTAGTGAGATTAGAAATATTATTGCAATCGTCGATATTTGCAAATGCGAGTATTAAATTTTAAATGAAAAAAAAAAGTATTTTTTCTCAAAGATTAAAGGATAATTCACAGTATACCCGGCCGTGTCTGTGCTTGAAGACTTAATACGAACAATGCCAGAGTTCTCGAAAGTGGAACTGGTACCAATTGCAACTGATGAAGACAGAACAACACCTGCTTAAAGGACAAGAAGAAGGGCCTATCTTCTCCATTACATCCATTCTCATAGTCCAGTTTCAAACATTCTGTATCGCGACGATATATAAGACGACGATATTATTTGTTTTTTTTTACATATTTTGAAATTTTTTAAAAAATCAAACAGGGTGTTCCAAAAAGTTGGGTAATTTCTTAACCACGATTCTGCTTAAACTGCTTGACGTAAAAAGCTTATTTTTGGCAAACGGATTTTTCGAAAGTCAAATTCCAACGAGATGAAACTACCCCTCAAATATTACCAAGTTATATAATAATATCGTCATAATGTGTTTTCTCATGCTGACATAAATGTGAGAAAATTTAATCCAGTTTGTATGTTAATGGAAATTCTTGCTTTGCTTTATCATCACCATTACAAATGATTAATTCGACGCGAACGAAGTCGCTGGTACACGCTAGTATTTTATAAAAATGAATAATCCCGTCAGTTCTCTAGACGGTCTGCCGTCATAATTCAGTTAAAAAAATGGACAAAAATAATAAAAAATGTTTTTTTTCGTCTACACAAAAGGATATACTTGATTTGTTTTGACTGATAACAGATAAGACTGTCAGGTAAACGTTATGTGTCAACGGGGCTTAAGAAAGTTTAAGAGCCAAATACGTCTTTTATTATGTTTATTAATATTTTTACTTTCATAAAAGATCAATATTTTTAATTCAAAATGAACTGAAAACAATACATTTTAGAAGATAAAAACGTGATAACAGTGAGACTTCGCTGATGTTGAACTTACCAACAGCGCCAGGTTGATACATCGGACTATTCTTCATGCAAACTTGAGAACCGGCTACAATTTCCGATTGACTTGCAGAAGGCCTTTGTTTTCTGCATTTTGCTCGATATTTTTCCCAAAGCCTCTTCCTTTGAACAAATGGTAAAACTCCCCTAAAGGAGAAACATAATAAAATCAAAAAATGTTTGGAAATCTCTCAATGCCAACTTACCACCAATACAAAGCTCCACTATCTAGCTTCGCAACAGTATACAATGGGCATGTATGCAAAGCGACGATTTTATCACTTTGAAATTCGTTATAGGCTTGAGCAGCATGTTCTAATTTGTTTGAAGCAGGAGCCAAAAGCTCATCTAACCATGTCGCAACTTTGCCTGTTTCAGTGGCAACAGAACAACGAGTCGAGCAAGCGGACAAATGAACTACTTTCTCGTTGGTCAAACTTAATGGTATAGTTTTTGGATGATGTATGTTAGGATTCTGCAAAAAAATAATAATGTAGGAATTCAATCTAAATATGTTTCATATAAAATAAAAATGCATCCTTAATAAAATATTTTTCAAAAATTATGCCTTGAGCGCCTCATGATAGAGCTAAAAAGTATTCTTTCAGGTACTATTAAATATTAAAAACCTTATAACAAATATCTAGAATAGTCTATACCTATTTCATTAACAACAGTACGCGTAGAAGCGTATCTACGTACGAACGAACTACTTTCTCACTGTGTATGTGGTGTCAAACTTGGATTAGGTTTATAGGGTGAGTCCTAAATAAGTGCAAATATTTTTAGGGCTAGTATACAGGGTGGTCCGAACTGTATTCCGGAAACTTCGGCAGCATATTCTGCAGATAAAAATAAGTAAAAATGTTCGTATAGATGTATGTCCAAAATGCTTAGTTTTGGAGATACAGGGTGTCACTATTTGGATTAAAATTGGTGTCTGGCAGCTTTTTGACATGAGAAATTCGATTTTGATGTCAACATGACTCCTACTAGTAGAGGGCGCCGCCTACATATTTTTTAACTGGTTTGAAGAGTAATAACTTTTCGTCCGTACCTGTATAAAACTACTGAGTAAAAAAATATACATTTACGACGCTTTTTACGTAAAAAAGGTCTCTTAGTAAAAATCGCTAGGAGTAATGGTTTTCGAGGTATTTGGAATCGAAATTATCAATACCTGTCATCACTGACATAAATTAAACATGCTGACTAAATAGTTATTAGACTGAGATCATAAATTTGAAGTTTTGTACCAAAAGTTCAACAAAAACTGTTTTATCATCATTTTTTTGCTCGTAACGATTTTTACAAAGAGATATTTTTTACGTACAAACCACGGAAATGTATATTTTTATACAGGTACGGACGAATAGTTATTATTCTTCAAAACAGTGAAAACACATGTAGGTTGCGCCCTCTACCAGTAGGAGTCATATTAACATTGAAATGAAATTTCTCATGTCAAAAAACTCCCAGACACCAATTTTTATCTAAATATTGACGTTACTTCAGAAATTATTTGGAAAAAATGGAAATAAAACTGAAATTTTTACACCCACTATCTCTGAAACTAAGCATTTTAAGATCTACATTTACACTTACTTTTTTACCTATTTTTATCTGCAGAATACGCTGCCGAAGTTTCCGGAATACAATTCGGACCACCCTGTATTTCGACCCCAGAAATACGACTATTACGAGTTTTTTTCGCGAATTTTTTTTAAAAAATTAAGAATTTTTGGAAATTTTTTTAGTTCATAATTTCTTCTTCACATAATTTCTTGATAATATGGCAACAAAATATAGGTAGTAGATTAAATTTACAAGAAAGAAAACCCAGAAAAGAACCAATGGTTCTCAACATTTAAACAAAAAATCATTTTTTTTGAAAATTTTCAAAGTAAAATAAGTCGGTTATTTTAGACTTATTGAAAAACTGTAAAGAGAAAATAAGTTTCTTTTATCAACATCTCCAGCCTTGAAAATATTTACACTTATTTAAGACTCATCCATATATTATTATTATATTAATGATAAATCCTTATGACAAATATTTAGAATGGCCTACGCTTGTTATAGTAGTAAAAAAACGGGTCGAGGAAAACGGACAAGTGAACTGCTTTCTCATTAGTGAAACTTATTGGTGTAGTTTTCGGATTATGTATGTTCAGATTCTGCAAATACACTAATGCAGGAATTTCAGCAAAATATAACATTTAAAATCAAATAAAAATATGTCTTAAATAGTTATAAGAAATAGGTTTTAAAAAATTAACAAGTTTAAAATATGGTCATATCAGTTAAAAAGTATTTTTTTTATTAAATATTGAAAAGTCTTTATGACAAATATTTAGAATGGCCTACGTCTGTTGCAGTAGCAAAAGAACCAGTCAAGCAAACGGACAAATGAACTACTTTCTAATTAGTCAAACTTAATGATATACTTATTGGACGATGTATACATAATCCTGTAAATAAAATATAGTAGGAATTCCAGCAAAATATAATACATCAAATAAAAATGCTTTTCAAAAATGAATGGCTCAAAAATATGGTTATGAGAAGAGTTAAGAAGGTAATGGAAAAGTGGTTTTAACAAATATTTAAAATGATCTTACCTCTGGATGTTTATAAGGTTCATGTTCATTCCATTTCCACTGATACAATTGTCCGTTAGTTGAAAGTGCTATCAGTTCACTATATAATGTGGCTATTTGACTAAACTTTGGTGCCGGCTCCGGCCAAAATTCTAAATCATCTGATATCCACAATGGGCAAGAACTCTCCTTTTTCTTTTGATCGGAGTCTTTTTCGTAAGGATTTTCTCTCAACGCCGACTCCAACCATTTTCGTGGACCGAAGTACTGCCTATCTCGCCATCTAGAGAAATTTTCTCTGTCTCTATCTGAGCTGTTACTTCCGGCACCTCCTGGTGGAACGTCTCTATCCGGCAAACGACTTCCGCTACGTCCACTGGTTCCACGGCTAAAAATTAATTTAAGTAATTTGAAAGTGGTAAAAAATAGAGTTGAATGGCGCTTTTTGTTTTTGATTTTATTTTTATTGAAAAAAAAGATGTTTAAAACATGTTTTATTTAGATTTAAAGAAATGTCTAAAAGAAGTTTAAAACAAGCAATAGTGTTTTAAAAACATCTTTTTAAAAATGAAATGTTTAAAACAACGCTGCTTGTGATACCATACAAGTCAAAACGTAGTGTAAAATGTCAACATTAAAGACAATGCTGGTCCAAAAAGATATTTTATTTCAAATTTAAGTAAATAGTGCACAATGTACATAATACAAACTGAAATGAATCACTTACTTTCTAATTCCAGCATATCCAAACATATCTTCGGAAAACATAGCATCCGCATCGATAATAACCGAATGATCTGAATGAAATCCGCCGTCAAGTAATGAGATTAAATCTTCGGGCACGTATGAGTCAGCGGCATCGTCACCTTCTTCTCCTTCTTCGTCGTCACGAGATAGAAGATTGTTTACAGCCAAATTGACGTCGAGATTTGTTCTCTAAATGGATAAAATAAAATTCTAGTAATGTTTCAATAAAAAAAAGATGGCGTTGAGAAAAAACTGAAAGCCGTAAGAATAGGTTTCTTATGTTGCGACGAACCTTGGCAAATAACTGTCGCAAATTCCGAAACAGAGTGGAAATCACCCGTGGTAAGCCAAGGTTTGGCGAGGAAAGAAGTAAATCCGAGGTTTCCCCCTAACACTACTCGCGAAAATATATTAAAATTGAATAAGATACAAAAACGAGAGAAATAATCTAAATTAATTAAATAATAGACAAAGAGTCAATATTCAGACATTCATATATCGAATCGGCATTTCTAGCTATGGGTGTCAATTTTCCTGTGTATGAAGTAACAAGTCAAAATGCTTAGAACAATAAGATGAAATGAATAAAAAAGAGCTAGTATTTTCCCAAACACATTAAATTTAGCGTCGGATTAAGTGGTTATGTAATAAACGATTCGCATTTTTCTCTCTCTCTGACCTACAAAATCGCCATAGCAATTCACTCCAACACATGGAGATACAGACCCACGACTAAGACTTCTCTTGCTGATATGGAATACTAATCACTGGAAATCTCTTTGAGTATACAGAATATTATATTTACGTTATTTTACTGTACTTTCACTTAATATACCACTTAAATTATTTATAATTTTGTTAACTACACAGTTAGTATATAATATCTAAATTATTTTTTGTATCTAAGATTACACTTTTGAAAGAAGCATAGAACATACCTGTAATTCGCGAATAATCAAATTTCTGCTCTTTCCCTGCAGAACAACTTGGGCTTGCGAGACTAATTCCTCTGGGACGTATGGAGCGGGTACTGTTACCATAGGACGACCACTACCCGAAGTAGAAGTTCCTATAATGACTGGATTACCTCGACTACCTATTAGCATACAAAATATATGAGTTAGCTACCTACTTTAAAAAATAACCAGATTTTAGATTATTTTAATATTAGTCAAATGTCAAAAGTAGATATTTTCCTTATAATTAATTCCTAAAAAAATTAAATAATTAGGAATTATTTCCTAAGAAATAATTCCTCGATCAAAAGTAGATATTTCCTTAAAAAATTAAGTTAATTCTTTTTATGTAACTTGGGAATAGTCAGTCAATAGCAGTACTCTCGGAATAAGACTACCGAAATATCATTGCAATTGTCTGACAGAAATAAAATGTAAAGAATAATTGTATATATTTTCTCAAACTGAGTTTATTTTTTGCGATTTCTTATGTAATTTATCAATCATCAGCATTGTTGAAAAGGACCAAAATTTGCCGCTTCTAAGTGGAATTAAAATAGAGTAAAAATAGCGGTACTTTTATATCATCTAGAAATTTTAGAAAAATAGAGCGTCCGGCACCATCTCTCAGGGATTGGATGAAGACAGAAAAAGGCCAGTCAAATAGATATCAGTAGAACTGACATGTCTGTGTATAGAGGTGGAACCCCAGATGGAACACCAGTTGATATAGTCTGTGAAACGAATGAATAACTTTGAATTTGACAGTCCCCGCGGGCTTTTCTAGTGTTAGTTTTATTAGGTTAGTAATATGGAGTCTTTTAAGCCCTCCATAGTTAGCAACTTGCGGCCATGCTGATGCAATGCCGTCTCTAATAGAACAGCCACGGAGCGAGATTTATGACGTCACGCTAGTTAGATACTATGGATTAATAAATATGTTGTAGAATAAGTACATAGAAAACATAATTATTCCTCGCATATGTAATTTTTTGGATTATATTCGACACTATTTTTTTCATATGACACAACACTGATGAAGGCTATAAATGTTAGCTATGTTTTTTCTTTAACCAAAAAATGAAAAACCAAATGAAAACTTAATCAGCGTTTTTCCCGAACCTAAATCCCAAGAAAATCAAAAATTTTAGAATAATTTTACATATAAAATGACAGCGATCTTTATTTCATAGCCATCGCTGACGCCTTTTTTTCTATATTGTATTATTTGCAAATATAATTTTTCGAACATTAATGCTTGCAAAATATACATATAAATTTTGTGAATGCAAATAATAATACATCACTATTAGTAGATATTGAATGTTTTTTGTTAAATTAGATCGATTTTCAAACCCCAAAATTTAAAGTATATTTTACATTTCATTCATTATCTTATGTACCTATTCATTATTTGTATATTGTAAAACATTTGCTGCATTTGTATGGTTCATAGTTTATTTGCCAAAGTATTTATTACTATAAATAGGTATATATATTGTATTTATTAACTGTATATTATGTATATTTCATGTAAACTATATCATTTTTAAAATACAAACCAACGAGGAAAAAAATACGAGGAATAATTATGTTTTCCATGTATTCTACAACATATTTATTAATCCGTGGTATCTAACTAGCGTGACGTCATAAATCTCGCTCCGAGGTTGTTCTTTTAGAAACGGCATTGGTCTGATATTTAGAAATGTCAAAAGCTGATGACATTTTACTTTTGTCAATTATGACATTTCACGTTGATTTTTGCAAGAAGAGGAAGAACTGTCACTTGTTTTATTATTTTCCTTTTCTATTTCACGAAAGTAAAAAGAGTTACCTATCTGATTCGTTCAGGCACTCATTTTAAAGAATATCAGTAACTTTTTGGATAGAGGGATTTTATATTTGCCATGTTGGTAAAAAATAACGGTCAAAATTCAAAGTTATTCATTTTATAGACTATAATTATTGATAAAAGTGAATTTGTGAGATATAAATCAAAAGCGATTGGGATTTGTCTTTCTAGGGGCTTTACAATAATGTAATCTCCTTAGATAATATAAAGTACCTCAATTGAATTATCCATTACTTTTGGAATCAACATGATGTATAATGACAGAAAATAGATATTTTAGATAGACAATATATATAAATTGGCTATTTTCTTAATAGATTAAGACAGAAAAGCTTTATTATAACATATTTGTTACTCATATTTTACAAAAAAACGAAAGTAGATTTGAATTTGGAATAGGCGAAATTTAACTTAATGCTTAGCAAGCAGCAACTCTTCAGAAGTCTCTGATAAAATAGTATAATGTAAAAAAAAATAATGTAAATATTTGAAAGTATTTTTAGACATGATTCATGTAATGGTTACTATGTAATTAACTTTAAAAAATTATAAATAAAAAAAATCTGTTCGAGTAAAAAATAGAGTCAAGCATCCGCAATGTCAGCCATCACTTGTGCTCAAATTAGAAAGAAGTACTAATTATCTTAATCAAAGAGTTTTATAATTAAATGGACCTAGACTTTGTTGAAATTTTCTACAATTTTTATTGCCATAATACAAAGTACACTTAATCATAAAACTTCTATTTAGATCATATTGTATGGCGATTCAACCCTAGCGCCTTGTGCTAATAATAAAGAAATAGCAAGTTGGTTAATGGATTCAAAAACGGACAAGTTAATACATATTTTTGTATATACCGGTTTGGCAGATGTACTGCAGAAATGTGAGAGGAGAGTTTGTTTAACGCGTCAGTCATAATGGAGGTGGAAAAGAAGAAAGCGTTGTTCATTTCTGTCTAACCCTAGACTTTTAATATGCGATTCATTCAAATACATGTAAACTGGCCTGTAAAAAATTCATTTGCTAAATTAATCTGCCATAAAGACTATATCCATGCCAAATGGGGAATGTAGACACCAAACCTATTTTTTCCGACCATGCAAATTCTTTGTTATAATCGGAAAGATTCTAATCCATTAATAAGCCTTTGAACTCTGTGGTTCCTAAACCCATCGAGAAAGACAAATTTTAAAATTGCAAAAGTATTATGTTCTTTCAGATTATGATAATAATGGTTTGGTTGCCGAAAAATATAGTGTCGATAACCATTCACCATTTTTTAATAATTATTATATTCGATTCACCATTTTTATAACTCTGAAGATGATATACAAAAAATAAACTTTAACAAATCCACTTTTAATCGCGTCCATTAAACTTTGCATCCGAATTTATCATTTATTTTATATTACCTAAATAAATAGTTTCTTCAATCACCTATGCCTAATTAGTTTACATAATCAAGATCATCAATCACTCCGTACTAAAGCAAATAAATTAATTATATTTACCACTATTACTGCCACCTCTTATAGCTGTATTACTTCTTTGACCTGTTATCAATCTTGAATTCGCTCGGGTCCTGCAACCTCTGCCCCCTCCTGCAGGTTTATTTCCAGCGCCACCACCAGAGCCTCCTCCAGAGCCACCATTGCCTGAACCCCCATTTCCGGCACCTCCAGTGCTACGCAACAACCAAGACCTTTGGTTGTATAAAAAATGTGTGTTAAAATTTACTGATAAATATAGTGATTAGACAGGATTACAAAATAATGGGTTGGTTCCAACCCATAAAAAAAGCGCAACCAAAATCATCGCATCGTTGCGCAATATAAATATGCGTTTAGACCAGAACACGATTGCACTGATCCACCACAAATGCTCAAGTGTAAACGGTTATGTGTGCACGCTAACCTTGTGCGTTTATGTTCGCGAACAGCAGAAGTGTCGCGCATCGCCGAAGCAATGTCACTTTTAAACAAAGTCAAACCAAAATAGAGGTGGGTTGTGAAATCGCAGTCCGCTACTTTGTCACAGCTCCACCAACGTCGCAGTATGTGACTGCTCCAGTTCCAAGAAAATCGCAGTGACATTTCGGAGCAGTTTACAAGTTTAGGACATCTGCGCTCGTGAGTAGCAATAGGAGCAATAGCAGGCAATAGTGTAAATTCTGAAAATGCTCCTAGCCCCGTCGCCCGGTCAGACTGTTCCAGTCACAGTCGTCGCAGGTCGCAGTCGACTGGAGCATAGTATATTGAGTATATTCTGTGTACTGGAGCTGTTGGGAGTTTGGGAACGGGAAACGTAGCAGCGTTCGCTTTTTCTTTCATGAATCTAAATAAGATATTTATGTATTATATATTAATCACAAACAGATGTTTTTGACAAAGGTAATTTTTAACTTGTTAGTATGTTTATTTGTTAGTTAATTTTGTATCTGTGTTTTGTTGTATATCCTAAATCTTTTATTTGATCTTATACATTCATATAAGTTTTATTATTTATATCTATTTTTAAGGTCTGATGATGGCTAAATAGCCGAAACCGGTCACTAATAAAGATTTTTTTGACAGTTTCGACTTTGAATTGAATATAACATTAAGTTTTTACCATGGGCCACCACTCTGTGAAAATGAACAGACTCTTTAAGATATTTATAGCAAAGTGCTTGGTACTTAGAAACACTCAAATTCTTCTGAATAGACTAAAAAAATATAGCAACATCTATCAAACTAAGACATCAGTATAGTACCGTACAGCCGCGATTTTAAGAGCTCTAGGGGCCCGTAGTTCGGAAAAGTTCGAATCTTGTTCGCAAGGGCCCGGGAGGCTTGGGGCCCGTCGGTGACTTACCCCGATTGCACAGACGTTAAAATCGCCACTACTGATCGAAATAAAAAACGGCGTCCAGTTGGCTTGGAAATGACAATCGATAACATTCCCCATAAATTTTACATATAAAATGCCAGCAATCTTCATTTCATAGCTATCGCTACGCCGTTTTTTCGATCATATGATATAAATAAATAAAAACTAGACGATGATGTTGCCTATCATAATCACACCTATAGTCCTGTACTTTTTTAGTAAATGCAACGAACGGTGCCGAACACCGAGTGCGATTTTTCGGAGCAATTAACCTATAAAACTACATTTTTAATTTATAGGTTAATTGCTCCGAAAAATCGCTGCTACTTGTCACAGTGCTTTTATTGGAGCAGTCGCAGAGCGTAGCAGCTCCACAAAAATCGCAGACTGGCCCACCTCTAAACCAAAAACTTGCTGATTTTAAGTTCATCCATATATTACTGATAACACACATCGAATAGCTCCTATTTGCGCAAGAGAGTTACAATGTGATGAAAAAATTTCATTCCTTTTATGGAATATCAATAAAAATATTTTATTTTCACAAATCTAAAGCCGAGGGAACAAGTGGCGAATATTACAATTCATTCGCAGCCCCATACTCATGCGCTGATACAGTTCGTCAATGCTTTGATTTGAGGCGTCGATGAGATGGTTTGTGCAGCGGTTCTGAGCAATATCGGTTTTTCGGCAAACCATCAAACAAAATTATCACGAACGCAATGAACGAATTTCATCATATTGTAAATAATTAGTAACCAACCAATCTCAACGGGAATGTGTAGATAATGATATCCTATTTAACCCCTCAAAAGTACCATTCGATCCCAGTGGGGGAAGTTAGAAAAAAACCGCCGCCATCATTGATTTTTTCGTTTTTTTTTCAAATATCTCCGTTTGTATAACTTTTTTCGAAAAAACTAAAGATACGTTTTTTGTAGAGAATTAAATTTAGAATATTTTACTTTTAATCATTTGTTTTCTAAAATAAATAGTAATAGAGATAGAGCAATTTTTTACTATGCGTTTTATAAATCTACCAGTTTTTTAAACCATTCAGCTATAATTTTTGTGTTAACAGTATAGTGTTAATAAAACCAAGTATAAATTTAAGCATTAAAACAATTAAAAATAACGTTTAAATATTATTTATTAAATAAAATTATTGTTAAAAACATTATTATTAAATTAAAGTTATTAAATAAAATCTGCTATGACGTCATCCTAAGCGTCATTTTCGTCCTCAACTAAAATACAAAAGTTTGTGCAACTGATTCCGTAGCACTGAACACGCTTTGAAGAACATTTAAGACCCGGTTTTCTACAAGAGCAATTTTTAAAGCACTGACTCTCTTTGGAATTGCAAAAGATTAATTAAGTAGGTCAGGACATCTTCTGTTGATTGAATATGTGTCAGATTGCCTTTTTGATCTTTCTTCCATCCATATTGTAAAGGATCTAACTTCTTACCAACCCATTCTTGAATCTAAAAAGTACAACTTATACCATTTTCTATAATAGATATTATCTTTACAGTTGCCTGAAAATATGTCCTGAGTAAATGTAGTTTTGCGGAGATAAAGGTAGTCTTAAGGGCTTGTCTTGATGTAATCCTATTGTATAGAGTGTATCTCAGATGGTTAATATGTTTAATATAGCTTGGGCAGTGAGAGAGAGAGAGAGAGAGAGATATAGCTTTAAAAGATAATCCTGACTGAAACAAGTCATCTTAGTTAGCATTTTTTATTTCTAAAAATACGTCGAGGTATTGACAAAGATCGTTATCTTTTTTCAGTACCGACAGGCACAGTCTTTTTATTTTTATAAATTAAAAGGAGGTAGTATCACAGCCCAAGAGAGAATGTAAAAACAATATCTGTTTTTTTTTAAATGTGCCATTTTGTCTTGTAGCTCAGATATTTTATTTTTTATTATATCTTTTGCTGCTTTTCCCGGACGAGGCATGGACATATTTTTATGACATAGATAATTCCACAGCTGTTGAGGCGATAAGAAAATCAGCATCCCTTGCCGCTACGTATACAGGTATACCTACTTACTTGATTTATCTTCGAAATAGGTTCCAAAGATCATTATAAATTGCATTTCAGGTAACTGTAAAGATATATCTATTAGAGAAAATGTCATAAGTTGTACTTTTTAGATTCAAGAATGGATTGGTAACAAGTTAGATCCTTTACAGTATGGATGGGAGAAAGATCAAAAAGGCAATCTGACACCTATTTAAGCAACAGACGATGTGGCGCCTCCTGACCTATTAAAATTAATTTTTCGCAATTGCAAAGAGTGAGTGCTTTAAAAATTGCTCTTGTAGAAAACTGGGTCTTAAATGTTCTTCAAAAGTGTGGTCTGTGCTACGGAATCAGTTGCACAAACTTTTGTATTTTAGTTGAGGACGAATATGATGCTCAGGATGACGTCATAGCAGATTTTAATTAATAACTTTAATTTAATAATAATGTTTTTAACAATAATTTTGTTTAATAAATAATATTTAAATGTTATTTGTAATTGTTTTAATGCTTAAATTTATACTTGGTTTATATACATATATTAATACTACACTTCGCAAAAATTATAGCTGATTGGTTTAAAAAAACTGGAAAATTGCTCTATCTCTATAACTATTTGTTTTAGAAAAAAACGATTGAAGGTAGAATATTCTAAATTTAATTCTCTACAAGAAACATTTCTTTACTTTTTTCGAAAAAAGTTATGCAAACGGAGATATTTGAAAAAAACGAAAAAATCCAAGATGGCGGCTGTTTTTTTCAAACTTCCCCCACTGGGACCGAATGGGACTTTTGAGGGGTTAAATAGGAGATCATTATCTACACATTCCCATTGAGATCGGTTGGTTACTAATTTTTTCTACCTCAACCTCCACATTGACTGGCCTATACTGCAAAATTTCCAAGCATTCGCGTTCACAAGAAATTCATTCTCAGGAGCGCTATTCTGTACACGGCATCGACAATCGTCGGTATCGGTAAGTTACCGATAGC
Organism: Sitophilus oryzae; assembly: GCF_002938485.1. Classification (NCBI taxonomy): domain Eukaryota; kingdom Metazoa; phylum Arthropoda; class Insecta; order Coleoptera; family Curculionidae; genus Sitophilus; species Sitophilus oryzae. The sequence continues at coordinate 532,775 of NW_022145824.1, forward strand.
TATCGGGAAGCACGACCAATGAGCATCGTCGTTAATTATTGTTGTCATAGTTTTAGCTGTCATTAATAGGACATATGGCAAATTTGTACCGACGACTATCGGTATCTCTACTGTGGAGTTAAGAAGGGGACGGTAGAGATACCGATCCTTACTATATTAAAATACTACCTTAACAAGACGCTCATTGGGCGTACGTACCGAGAGCTGTCGTAACTTACCGATAACGATGATTGTCGATGTCGTGTGCAGAAAAGCGTTAGTTAAGATTATCGTTCTTCGGATTATGGAGTCTCTATACTATGTATTAAGATTTTGTTGAATTTGATGTAGTCGGATTTTGCAGCAAAGTTTTGTTGAGAAAATTCAATGAATATCCAATTGGATATGTGATGTTTTTGTTGCTGAGTCTAATATGGATAGGGCCCACTTTGTTTACCCGGAATCCGAACCGCGGTTCTCGACCCTATCATGGTCAATGGCCTACCGACTAGGCAAATGCCTAAATCAAAAAAAAATTCAAACTCTGGATAAGGGAAAAGCAGAATGTCCACTGGAGAAACAGACAGGGGCACAGGCACAGGACCATCCATGGACCTAGCTCTAAAGCCGCAAAAGAACTGCCAATGCTTAGCAGGAATAAAGTGCGGATTACAATAGGCCTCTTGAAGGGACCCATGGCTGTCAAATGTTACCTGAACAAGCTCAACCTGTATCAAGGAAGTCTTTGCTGCATACTCTTCGATAAAAATCCTGAAACAGCGGAGCACATAATATGTCACTGCGAAGCTCTGGATCGCAAGCGACACTTTTTATTTGGGAAAGCTAGGCTAGAATCGGAGGAACTATGCTCCCATCCTATCAAGGACCTGCATAAGTTAGTGCAGGGTATAGGTATATCAGAATGGGTGCAGATATAGAAAGGGGACAAACACAATAGGCCTCACAGGTCGCAGTGTTTCCGGCAGAGGACGGCTCCGTGTTGGGGAAAAAAAAGTTAAGCGACATTAAACGATAAAAGTGGATGGACGGGTGGCCATCTGGAAACTGTTGTTCCATTGAAAGTGTAAAATCTATTGACAAACACCGCCCATTCACGCCAGGTTTGAGATGAGATCAGATATCTTGTGAAAAAGAGTTGATTTAGACACTCGCCAAGTCGGTAATTCATTGACAATATGGCCGAGGACCGCAGTTCAGATTGCGGGTAAACAAAGTAGGCCCCATCCAGATTAGCCTTAGCAGCACGAAGGGAATGTTTGAAAAAGAGTTGATTTAGACACTCGCCAAGTCGGTAATTCATTGACAATGATATGGCCGAGGACCGCAGTTCAGATTGCGGGTAAACAAAGTAGGCCCCATCCAGGTTAGCCTTAGCAGCAAGAAGGGAATGTTAACTTAAATTACTTAATATATTTAGGTAAGATAATGTATTTATGTCTTGATTAAAACTTTATTTTAAATATAAAACGAAGTTATTTATTTGCTAAAATAAAATTGATAGAAATATTAAACTTGAGTCATTGTTAGCAAAGTCTGGCCAGTATACCTAAATGAAGTTTTATTTGTTTTTTTTTATGTTCAAGTAGAATTATATTTAAATTTGTTAACAAAAGTATCTCTCTAAGATATTGTTTCTTTCATTTATGGAAAATATAAATCTTTAAATTTAGAACTTTATGAACTATAAAATACACTGAATGCTCTTTTAACTCACCTTTTTGAATCATTTTTACTCAAATCTAATCTATCAGAAAGAATATTATAAGATACTCTGCAAATACGACCATCTTCTAGAAGCAAAGCAATATAAACTGAACTGATGCAGATCTTCTTTATACCCACTCGAAGGTTTGACAAAGCTGGGTGTAAGTTGAGTCCTAAGCGATTGATTCTGTCAGCAACTTCCTTTAGCCTAAAGTTATTGAAAAAAAAATATATTTCAATAATTTCTTAGCTAATAATGAATATTTTCAATTTTTATATCTAGAAAACTCAGGTTGGGTTAAGACAACTGATTATCATTTAACAATGAAACATTTCTAAACAAACAAATGAAACTTGACAATGAACAAAAATTATAAGTGCTTTAGAAAGAAGGATTAGAAAGAAATAAAATTTAATATAGTAATAATCGATTACCAGTAGGACCAATATCTCCTTGTAATTGAAAAAAACTAAATCAAATCTTTCTATTGCTTAATATCATACCTACATAAAACATACCGATCAGTATTATCTCTGGTATTATTTGATTAAGGTGGTAGAGTGACAGAATTTATATTACATACTTTAATTAAATTTTTATTCTTCAAATGACACTAAATTGAAGACACAAAAGTATACATGAGTTAAATACCAACAATTACCTACATAGTACGTTTTTATTAACAAAGTAAAATCTACAATAACGTGGTTTCGATTACTTGACTGGAGTATAGGAAAAATAGCATGAAAACCGTTCATTAAATATGTCGGCGAGTATACCCAATCATTCTAATAATTTCAATGATACTTATGTTACAAATTAAACCATTTTCTATTTTTTCAACCATACCTAATAATAATATACATAGAGTCTCGAACAACTAAATGAAAACCAAATTTACCGACACAAAATTATCTAGTTGATGTAATTCATACAAACGACATTAAATCGAAAATGGAGACCTCCATGGCAATAGTTTTACCGGAGTGTTTAATAGTAAAAACTCATACCTGTCGTTGAACTGTTCTTCAGTTCCGGGCAAAGGATGTACAACATATTGTAATGAACTCATTATTTACAAAAAAAGCACAACTTTCACAAGTAGAAACTCTGAAAATACTGCACACATTTTTCGCAGTCCACTCACGACGAAAAACACGACGCCATATTGTATTAACTAGTACGAAGTTTGTTCGAGAATGTTACGATTTTTGACAGAAGGAAGTCAACGACCTGTCAAGTGAAGTTAGCGATAAACAAATTTTTAATTTTTGATGGACAATCACTAGCTGTGAATATGATCACTAGTTAAAATATGTCTGCATTATTATTTTAACTTAGACGACCAGTTTTTGAACAATATATAGATAAAGCAAGACCGAAATAATACAGAGTACACATTATTTACGACGAAAAAATAAATTAATAAACCACTATCATATATAATTTATATGATGTTATATTAAATCGGGCTGTACATGTGATAACAACCCTGAAAATTTTTAATTGACTATGGTCTTTGGTCGATTTATATTTTTCTAATCTGTAGTAAATTAAATTAAGGTATCCGAACATCAAACGAACATAATCCGAACCGAAACAGCTGCGAAATGTGCGAAACAGTCCGAAATCCGAAAATGGCGGACGAGTCGTTAGAAGAAAGTTCTGCTCTAGATATTTCCAAATTAAAGGTAAATATAAGTAAATTATGAAATACTAATATAATACTGGCTATTCTTAATATTGATACAAATAGTTGTAAAGAATTACATTAGTCAACATATTTTTTATTGTTTGAAAATTAGTGGAATTTTTTCGTTGTTAGGTTCCAGATCTGAAAAAGGAACTTAAAAATAGAGGACTAAGCACTACCGGAAATAAAAATGATTTAGTGGAAAGACTCCAAGCGGCAATAAGATCCCCGACGAATCCAGAATTAATTGATGAAATTGAAGAGGATCTTCTAAATGTTAATGTCTGTTACAAGGCAAGTAATTTAAACTAATTTTAATTTATTTTGTAGGAAGAAGATGACGATGAACATCTGGATGAAAGGGATTCGATTATTAACGAGCTAGATAATAACTTGGACGATTCACCAAAAGCACAGAAAAGAAAACTTGACGGAACAGATAAATCCCATATTGATGGACCTCCTAAAAAGGTTATTTTGAAACGAAATAATAGTGATACATTAACCAGTAAAGCTGTAACTGCAAATGAAAAAAATAATGAAGTTCAGGAAGACACAACTCCAAATGGGCAACAGATAGAAGATAAGAAAGTTATTAAATTTTCAGAACTTTCAGCCAAAGAGGTAAAATTTTGTTATAGGTTGCAAATAAACTGTTTAACAAATGTGTGTTGCTTTTAGAGATTAGAAATGAGAGCAAAAAAGTTTGGTGTCACAGCTTTAAGTGATGATGCAAAGAAAATTGTTCGAGCTGAAAGATTTGGAGCAAACCCAACAGATTTTAGTGCAAGTAGCATAAAGTCTGGAAACAAGGTATCCAAAGGAAGTTTTTATTCATATATAATGGTGGTAGTAAATATTGATTTTTTAGGAAGCTGATGTTGATGTATTGAAACAAAGAGCAGCTCGTTTTGGTGTGTCTGTTTCAAGTGTAATGTCCGATTTAGAAAAACAAGAAAAAATGGAGAAGAGAAAGCAACGATTTGGCGTCATAACTGCTACTTCTAATAACACAATAAAAGATTCAGAAGCAGCCAAAATTGCTAGATTAGAAAGGTTTAAAACATCTGTTAAATAACTTTCAAAGGGACTGTTTATATAAATGTTTTTAATTTAAGCAAAACTAATTAATCTTTTTCTTATTTGTTTTTAGTAACGAATACATTTTTTTATCTATTTTCAATTTTATTTAAATACCTATTTTTTATTACTTGTGCCCAGAATATTATGTCTATTCTAAACTTAACTGAAATAAATATTTTCTAAAACAATTTTTGATGTAAAATAATTCATATTTTATTACATAATATACATTATATTGTTTACATTATATACAAAAACCTAACAGTATCCAAAAATTTCCATCTATATTGAATTTATTGCTTGCACGGTCTGATCATCTGCAGTACTAGAAAAATTCAAATATGAATTCTGAATTGATTGTATTTTTAAAACCTACATAATTTCAGCAATCTGTATGTCACCTATATTTTCTAAATCTTCTTTAATTTGTATTGCGGTTGTTCGAAGTGCTGGCGCTTGTATAGTGTGAACTTCCAAAATATGCTCATTGAATGTGGTATCATCAGCAAAATTCTTATTGCACATTTTACACGTATATTGTACTATTTGTATATCTGGTATCTGATGTGACTTCAGGTGTACCTTTAAGCTGCTTGATCCAGAGAATCTGAATAAAAATAATTAAATACTTGATTTACTTCATCTACAATATTAGGATAAGTTACACTTACTTTTTACCACAAATTTCACAAGTATATGGCTTTTCACCCGTATGCGTTTTCATATGCCCAGATAACTGTCCAGATGATGCAAAAGCCTTCTTACACACGATACATACATGTGGCTTATCCCCAGTATGAGATCTGAAATTAATATCATATTTAAACTATTTATTTAATGGAGAAATTACAAATTTACCGTACGTGGATGACCAAAGTCTCGTGACGACTAAAATTCTTATTACACATCTCGCAACTGTAAGGTTTCTCACCAGTATGGATTCTTTGGTGAAGTGTGAGGGTATTGGATCCAGAAAATGCCTTACCACATACATGACATACATAAGGACGTGCTCCTGTATGAGTGCGCATGTGAATAGTTACATATCCTGATTGACTGAAACTAATTAATTTCTTTTTTCTAAATAAAATATAATGTCAAGATAATAAAATTCATTTGAATTTCAATTTTACTAATAAATTAAAATTACTATTCGTGAATAATCACTGAAGTTAGAGAGTTAGAAGTGGAGAATATTAGAAGTTATTCAGAATTTGTTTCACTCGTATAAGTGCTAACTTTAATAGATTAATTAAAAAAGAAGAAAATAAAAATTGAAGGCCTTGATACACGAGTCGACATGGCCTTGACACACGAGCCAATATGACCTTGACACACGAGCCGACATGGTCGTGACACACGAAACGCGAGAGGAAAAGGGGTAACGATCTTGGAGCGTCGTAATTCGGGCCCTATGTGAGCTGAAACTCGGAATGTAGATGGGGCTCAAGGAGGAATCATATCAAAAAATCGTCCGATTTGAATGAAATGAAATTTGGCATGTCGATAGATTGGACCATGGCCTGTCAAAATCATCAGGATTTTTTTACTTGTGAGTCGAGGAATCAAACTCGGCACGTAGATAGAGGTACCCGAATGGAGACCTCAGACGGACAAATGGGCAGACAGACAGACGGAAGTAAGAAGTTTCACTTCAAATATGCGCACATAGTGCACAACAATTTTTTTAAGAATTAAGACAATATCCCAGATTGCTTGGGAATGAACATCAATGACATTCCTCATATAATTTTATATATAAAATGACAGCAAACTTCATGTCATAGCCATATCCATCGCAGATGCCGTTTTTTTTCGATTATATTGTATTTTTAAGTGTAGGTTCGAAAAATTAAATTGGCAATAATTTTCATTAAGGTTGATAGGTACATATGTATGTAATATTTTGAGAATGTCTATTATTGATGGATTCAAAACCCTCATAATAATTGAAGGGTCCAGGGGAAAAACATAATAAGCGCCAATTTCTTAATTTTTAGGTTTTACAATATTGTAGTGGGTCTAACAGGTCCCTACAAAATGTATAAAATCTGCGGGGCAATAAGCTGTTAAATCCCATAATATGTGCCAAGTAAAAATATATACAGGCCCGGCAATTGATCTCTAGGCATAGGAATTACATGCATTGGAATGAAACGCCTATAAAAAGTCTATGCTTAAACTGAGATGGACAACAACTTCCCTGTTTCCACTTCCACTACGACTGTCTACTTAGACAAACTCCAATAAGATAACAAATTTTGGAAATTCCGCCACTCCCCATCCACTCATGATACCCATCCCCCTGCCCTTAATTTATCGCCATTATTTTATTTCCCTTCCCGCGCGTCCACAACTCGCTATTCCGTCTCCCGTCAGTTCATCACAGAGTTGCCAGGTCTATCGGTTTCGTCTGTAAGCTACCCATCTATAGAAAAATCTAACGATATGTTCAACTGCGTCTTTAATATTTTACAATAGAAGCACTTTTAAAAAGCTGACTTATTTGACTAAAAATTAAGCGACTGCCGCTATGGAATCTGTATAATCGACTTTATCATTGTTTCATTAAATTTTATTTAGTAATAACACACATATAGGTCATCGTTCTGTCTAGTTGCAGAGTTACAGAGATATTCCTAAAAATCCTTATTAGGCGCGGTATTGGCGACATACCCGAAGTAGATGATATCTTTTGAAAAGATTTTGTTTCATTCATCTACTAAAGTTGAACCCATATTTTCCCCAAATGTAAACAAAAAACAAAATTTGTGCATATATGTGCAGTGTATATGTATATTGTAGTCTCATGGTGTATTCCATATCCTAGCTAACTTTATGAAGCGTCGGTTAGGTTAGGAGTTTAGTTATGTTATTAGGTTAGTTTTCTTCATTAAGTGACTAGGATGTTCATGAAAGGCCGGAATACACTATGAGACTACGACATACATACAGGGAAAGAACCTGATAACCACGAGCCATCCAGTGCTCTCCTGTAAAATTAGTAAAATGGCGCTCATCATATTTTTCCCCTGGGCCCTTCAATTACAATTGGCAATCATATAAAACCATTTATATCAAGAAATTGAGCATTGAAGTAAAATGTAAAAAATGGTGGTAGGGTAGAGGGGGGCAGGTTCGGACGGTTTTGGATAAGGTGATATTTTACTTTTATTTTTGCCAAATTAAATGTTTTAGAGATGGCAATAGCTTGGTTGATATGTTTTAAAACCAATAATTTAGCAGATGCCAATAAAACCTGCATCGTTTTTTGAAAAAAATAAAATTACAAATGTGTTGCATTTGTCCAAAGGTGCCCCATGGTGGGGCAGTTTTGGACACCCCTGGGGTACATCCAGACATATACTTCACAAACACTTTTTTCTTTGAAATATCATTATTTAGTAACATAAAAACTTATAACCTAAAGGAACTTCAAAAATAAACATGTAAACACATAGGAAATTTAGCACTTAAACCTACAAAATTAAATTCCTGATATTAATAACAAGAAAAGACAATAATAATAACATAAATGAATAAGTTTCTGTTAAATAGTGGGTTATTTTAAATTAAAAGAACTAAAATTAACGTTAAATTTTAAAAAACTAGCCAAGCGCGCATTCCCAGCAACTGTAGTTGGTTTGGGCAGTTTTGCCTCTATGTCACATCTTGCGACATTTGAAATATCATCCACAAAAGGAAAATGGAAACGGTTCTGCGAATGCCTCAAATATTTTATAACAAACTCGCCGTATTCTGCAAGCTCTATTACTTGTCCGACATAATACACAACTGTTTTTTTTGTGGGGAATCTTACAAGAACAAAGTCGTCACATGAAATTGTCTCGTCATCTAGAAAAAACAAAATAATTATGAAAGATACTGAACCGTTAGAAAAATAAAGCAAACATTTTTACCTAGAAGTTTAGTGAATTCATCGCAGTCAGATTCCATGCCAGTATCCGAGTCAGATGGAGACTCGAGGAATCTGTTTTTCTTTTTCATTGCTTTAAAATATTCTGATTCAGAATCTGAAGATGTGGGACTTTCGTTAGCTCTTTTCGTTACTTTTCTTAAAGTCTTTTTAGTTTGCTTCTCTTGAACATTTGGTTTGGTTTTTAGGGATTTTTTTTTCAATTTTGTTGCGCTTGTTTGAATCACTAACTTTTTTTTGGTTTCACTCTTGTCTAGTTTTTGCCTTCTAATGTCTTCTAATTCTTCAACTCGAATTTTCTCTGGGGTGCTGGTGTAAATTCTAGATTTTCCTATACGAGATTTCCTGTTAGTTTTTCGTGACGGTGCTTTTGGGAACGGTTTAACATCTGATGGCTTAACAATAGGATGCACAGAAATAATATTAACAGGTGGTTTTGTTACTACATCGATGATTTCATCAATTATTGAACGAATCATGGCTGTTGTTTTAACTTCTTTGGTTACACAATGAACGGACACATCATTTAAAGATGTAAGATGATCAGAAGCGGAAGGCGGATGATCAGAAGAGGTGGACGGAATATTGGAACTGTTAATTGAATGATTGAAAGATGTAGATGGTTGATTAAGATGGTCGTTCGGCTGTGACGTAAGATCTCCGGTACTTTCAGGTTGAGGCCTGTCTGTGGCGTAGGCTCCAAAGAAGTCACTGTCAGAGAAAATAAGCCTATTAATGGGCCACAAACCGGTGCTTGAAAATCCGCTTGTAATGTTTTTTGGTGTAAAACTTTGAAGATAGGGTCCTGACGTCAGCTTAGCGATGTCATAAATCGTTATCGGTGCTCCTGGGTTGTTCAGGATATGATCATTAAAAGAGACTTTGCATTTTTGCTTAAATGGTCCATACACTGCTTTGTCAAGAGGCTGCATCTTATGTGTACAGTGTGGCGGGAATGACAACAGTACAATACTATGATCCCTGGAATAATTAATAGCCTCCGCTGACACATGAGTCTCATGATTGTCCATTAACAAAAGTATGGGATTCGTTGGACTGCTCTGAGTATGGTTGCTGATATGTTCTAATAATCTTACAAATAACTGAGCAGTCATCCACTCAGACTCTGAGCCGTTCCCTATGGCACCAGGAGTAGAACCATTCAAAAAATGGTTTTTTATTCGAGCCCGAGGATATATATACATTGGGGGAATTGTGTTACCTGTAGCAGATATAATGCCGCAAAATGTAACTAATGTGCCCCTTTCTCCAGAAACACATTGTCCTACAACTCTTTTACCAGTTTCTGCAACTACTTTGGGAGCCTGAATTACTGTGGATATACCAGTCTCATCCGTATTCCAAATACGATTAGGAAGAAACCCGTATTTAGTTTGCACATCAGAGTAATTCTAAAAAAGTCTTCAACATTATATTTGTTAAATGCTGACGCACGTGCCACACTGGTGTTTTCGGGCTTCCTTAATGATAGCCTTGGATGCCGCTTCATAAATGAGCGCATCCATTCGACACCAGCTATTTCATTTGTTTTCCATTGTTGAGGAAAATGTTTTCCTAATTTAACTGCATATTCATAAGCTAATTTGCGAGTTGCCTGATAGGTCAAACCATATAAAATTTGTGATGATTGCTTAAGATATGATTCTAGCTCATTTTCTTCAGGCACAGAAAATACTTGCCTTGTCGCATATTTTGATAAGCCAATACTTGGCAACGAATCCTCATCACTACTCTCATTTCCAGAATCAGAAAAGGCATTTTGTCCCCTGGCAGTCCTGGCTTTTTTAACTCTGTCTTGAAGCGTTGATTTTTTCACCCCATGTTTAGTGCTAGCAATACGTATGGAAATTTTATTTTGTAGTACATCTAGAACCGCTGTTCGAATTTTTGCTTCGGAAACCACGGGTTCGTTTCGCTTCCTAACATAGTTTCTAACCATCCTTAAAATAATAAGTATATCATTTATAATCTGAGTACAAATGGGTGTATTAATGTTTAGTAGCCTGTATATGTGGGGCACCACCGGACAGTCCGAATATGCCCCACCTTGCACTGTCCGGATGTGCCCCACATGTAGAAAATTCAAACAACCGAAAAAATACTCAAATTACGCGCTTGTGGATTCTTGAAAGATAGGTTATGTGATATAAAACTATCATACTTTCTAGGCATATTCCTTTAAAACAATGAAATTACAACACTCAATCGTGTAAAACCTTACAAGTTAATATACATAATACTTACTTGAGGTCACTATATATTTATTTCGGTAATAACTTTAAAATTTCTTTAGGCACCGGCACAAAATTTTAGCTCGCAACATGAAAGAACCACTATTACCACCTGTTAAAATGCGAAAACGTATTTAGTTTTGGAAAGCGGTAAATTTAAAATGTCCGGAGGTGCCCCATGTCCGAACGTGCCCCACTCTACCCTAATTATTGGGAAAACTGGAAATCGTCAGATTTTCACCAAAATTGGTATACACCCTATTTTGAGGTCGTAGATGACGAATCTGAACTTTTTTCTTGGCGGTCTCTTACCGTTTTTCGGAAAAACGGAAAATTATTTCAACATCGAATTTTTCTTAATTTCTCATATTTTTAAGGTTTTCTAGCACATATTTTTGTTAGGTGTTCAATAAACAATGATGTTATTGCTATTTTCTGTTACTTTTTTAACCAAATCTATGCATAATAGAGGAAAATTTGCTAAAATAAATTTGTAAACAATCTGAAAATGTTGGGTTATGTGTTTCTGGCATTTAAAGCAACGTTGCCAATGCTAAACCTAAATTTATCGTGTTTTTTTCGCTCATTCTGGGATTACGAAAGGCGGTCGCCAGAAGAACGGCTCTTTCCCATAATTGCTATTTTACCAACGAGATCTGACTATTTATAACCACGAAGTTGCAGGAAAGAGTTTTGATTGCATTAATTAATTAATCTTTTGTTGTTATATTATATAAAAAAAAAAAATTAACCCCCTCCGCAAAGAAGTTAAAACCAATGCAATCAAAACTCTTTCGTGCAACTTCGAGGTTGTAAATAGTCTTTATATAACTTCTAAGCGGTAAATAAACGGCTTCTAATAAACGGTAAGAGACCGCCAAGAAAAAAGTTCAGATTCGTAATCTATGACCTCAAAATAGTGTGTATACCAATTTTGGTGAAAATCATACAATTTCCAGTTTTCCCAATAATTACGAAAATGGTAACATATTCTTAATTATGGCTTTAAAAAGAATGCATGCTGAAAAAAGAAAGCATGCTGAAAATTATAATTTGATTCTTGTTACAGCCTGCAGCATTATTCTTACCCTTTGTTACACACTGTGCATGTATAAGGTTTTTCTCCTGTATGTACACGAATATGTTTCTCTAAGTTGCAACGTTGGGTAAAACCTTTTTGACAAAATTCACAAACATATGGTCTTTCACCAGTGTGCGATCTGACATGAATTTTTAAACTTCTTTCCTAAATAAAGAGATTAGTGTTCTTAAAACATTTTTCTCAATCATTACCTCTACGTATTGTTTGGGACAATATTGACAGCTAAATAGTTTATGACCAGTATGATATTTCATGTGTTTATGTAAACTAGAGGCCCATTTAAATGCCCTACCACAAACAGAACATAAATGTGGTTTTCCCTAGAAATTGAATTTATGTATGTTAAATCATAAAACCTTTTAGTGTCACATTACTTTAATATTTCGCAATTCTCCGGTATGTTTCTTTTTATGCTTACTTAAATTGGAACTTTCTGCAAATGACATATCACATTCATCACAGCGATGCGGTTTATAATCCAGATGAATTTTTTGATGTCTTTTTAAAATACGAGCCTTTTCAAATTTTTTATTGCAAACATTACAAGAAAAGACTAATTCTTTAGGATGGGACATCATATGGACCTATATATATTTAATCAATTTATAAAATAGAACAATTAAAGGTTTGTTATTATATACTTTTAAATCAACCTTGAGGACAAAACATGCATCACATTTTGAACATTTATATTTTTTGTCCTCTTCATTATTAACATTGCTCAAATCATTATCATAACTATCGTTCAATTCCTCCATTGATACAGTTTCCAAAAACTCCTCATTTGTTGTTTCAACTGTTTCTACAGTGTATATTTCTCCATGTATCTAAAAAATACATATAAAGGATATTTTCTCATGCTCTCAAGTACAGCACTTTACTTCAGCAGTTTGAACAGTTACTTCTGAGTTATTGTCACTTTTATCTTCATAAGTTACAAATTCATTGTTGAAATCATTTTTGCTATGATCCATAATAATTTTTACTTCGCTGCCTTGAAAGGTTAATTGTTCTTCTAACTCTTTTTTTACCTGATTGTGAGATTCATCGGCTTGTTGATTTAGTAAAGCCTTAAAAAAATTATTATGCAAATAGAGAATAAAATGACTTTTTTGATAATACTTGAAATGCTGGGCTTTGATATTGTCGAAGTATTGAGTCAGACTTTTCACATAATTGTTTAAATGTATAAGCTCGGCTACATTGTAAAACACATTGAATACACATTAGATGAGGAAGATCATCATCTGGAGACATCTAAAATAAATCCATTGGGAATAACTATAAATTATGAGACATGATATGTAATTCCAATTCGGTTACCCTCCAATTCCTTACGAAAAAGATAAAAATTCATAGAGAATTTTAGTAATTTAAGATGATTATAGGTATGTAAAATGAAAATCAATAACTTCAAACTATATATTCTACTCACATCAATGGATGTAAAATATTGAAGCATTTCATCCAAACAGGCACCAAAAAGTGGCTTCATGTCTTTTCTCTCCATCAAACAAGCCCTACAAATTTTATCAATCTGTAAAGGTGCTGTTAAATATTGACCGATATCCATTTTTGTTGTTCTTTATTATTATTAGGACGTCCGTCTGAGTTTTGTAGTCTTGCAATTTAGCAACGTATGTCTGAAACAACTCAGAGCATGAAGTCAATATGGCCTTTGATATGGCTGTGAATGTGAATATGGCGCTGACTGTAGTTTCAAGCGTTTCTAGTAGTTTCTAGCGTTTCTAGTTTCGAAATATGTTTGATTTGTCATCTTTCACTATTGATTAATACAAACAATGGAAAGTACTTAAACGTACCTCGTTGTTTGGTTTTTGCAGGATGGCAGATAATGGGCAGATCGGGCAGATATATAGATAACAAGAGCTATCTTTGCTGGCAATCTGCAATTAAAATTTTATATATAAATGTGATTCAGGGTTGGGGTTAGTCAAGGACATGGTATATTTTGGGTTAGCTAAAATCCTTTCTAAAATCCTTAGGTCGAACTTCTACTGGGTCTATGTCTCGTCTGTGGCAAGATACATCCTGTACTATGGTCTGTGGTCTCGTTTTTGGCTTGACTTTGACATTGACATTGACAGTTTAAAATAACCGTGCTTCCTGCTTTTTAAAAATTTAATTTGTGTGTTGTTCACAGTGTTGTTGAACTAAGAATAAAATGAGAAACTTACACGATTTTGAGATACCGAATGAGTGTGAAACTGCTTTATGCGAGATAAATGGACGTGTTCATTATATGAATCTAGAATATGCCAATATTTCGACTTTTACAAATAAGGTATTTAGGCTTAAAAAAATGCAGTAATTTAATTAATAGTTTCTCTTTTAGATCGAAAATCATCCAAATATACATATTACTCGAGATCAGCTTCATGCAACAACATCAGGGGATGAAGGAAAAGCACTTTTTTTACCTGTCAATGTATCTTTTCTTAAGCAACTTACTCAAGTGTATTATGAACAGGGCCCAGTTGAAGCACTGCATTATGCAAAATCACATAACAGATTTCTAATTTCCCAAGTAGCGAACATTTTATTAAATGCAGTAAAATATATTCAAAAAGTGAGACTTATTTTAAATCCAAATATTACATGCAGTGGACCAATATTAATAAATAATTTAGGACAAACAAAAAATTGGCATAGTAGTACCATAAGGTATATTTCGTGGCATCCATACTGCACAAAAGTAGCTGTAGCAACTTGTGATGATAGTGTAAGGATTTATAGCAGTGATAGTACATACTGTCCACTATTAAGATGTAAAGAACAACGGCATATTACTTGTGTTGCCTGGAGACCTTTGTCTAATACAGAAATAGCTGTAGCACATGAAAATGGAATTATTATTTGGAATATTGATCCAAATTCTTTGGTACTTATATCATTTATGCCAAATGATTAGTATATATATTTAGTTAGGTTTTATTAGGTGTCCAGGCCATCAGTTAGCAATGGAATTATTCTTCAAAGATTAGAGCACCGACCTGTAATGAGTATTGCTTGGTCTCCAAAAGGTGACAAACTAGTAAGTGTATCGGCTTGTGACAATACTATTCTTGTCTGGGATCCTGAGTTAAACAGAACTAGTTCCTTAAAGAGGGCTGGAGGTTTTGGGAATACATTAGTTAAATGGTCCCCCACTGGTGAGAAATTAGTTACATGCTCAGATGGATTAGTTTTTAGGTTATTTATCTGCTGAGTATTAGTGATAATTGAATTTATGATAAACTGATTTGTAGAGTCTGGGACTATCGTAATTGGGAATGTGAAAGATGGACTGTTTTAAGTGGCAGAGTTCAATCAGCCTGTTGGTCAAATTGTGGAACAACTTTACTTTTTGCTACTACTACTGAACCTATTATTTATGGAGTTATTGTGAAAAATGATTTAATTTTTGCAAGTGACACTGGTAAATATTTGGATTTTATTTTAAATGAATTTAAAAGTCATGTGAATGTACTAACATATATATGTACATTTCCGAGTCATCTTGTCATAAAATAAAGGTCTTAATTATATATATTTTTATAGCCCTCTTGCGTTGATGCATTTAGAAGTTATATAAATTTCCTAACTATATACATTTTTTATAGTCATCTTGTAAATGTATCTAAAAGTCATAAATGTCCTAACTATACAGGGGTCCGTCAAAAGAGAATTTTGTTTAATTGCAAACCTAAAGTATGTACTAGGATGTATTTCAGGAAAATATTTTAACTTCTGTAGGGTGGCTAGGTTGCATTAAATGGAACACCCTCTATATTATTGCATTTCTGGCTTCCTTTCAGATCACTTGACATAATCCTAAGATATGAGTAAATATATTTCGATAATTTCAGAGATATTAATAAATAAATAAAAAATATATATTTTTCAGAATTAAAAAAATTATTAAAAATGCAAAAACTGTCCTGAAATCAAAATTATATTAGTTATTTACTTTAGATGGTTTGTTCTTACTTTGCTATAAATATGGTAATTATAAATCATACAGGATGTTCAAAATTCTGCGCTAAACTTTCTAAAATATAAAATAATTTTTCTTCGTTTTTTTTTTAAATAAAACACCCTGTACATATTTAATTTTTTAAATAGATGAAGAATTAAAAAAATAAACATACTTTGTATTTAAGAGTATTTCAAAATTTTTAACGGTTTCGCAGATATTTGTTATTATATTTCCGATGGCATTTTCCACAGTAAATTTTTGTCAAAGCCACCTAATGTTTTTCGCTCGTATTTTACCGTTGGGAGAGACATATGAAATCTGGGATCTACATATGAGTATCTGGGAAACCATTAAAATTTTGAAAACAATAAAATGTTTTTTTTAATTCTCCATCTAGTAGAAAAATAATATCCAGGGCGTTTCATTTGAAAATACAAAGAAAAATTATTTTATTTTAGAAACTTTGGCGTAGAATTTTGAACATCCTGTAAGATTATTACGATATTTATAGCAAAGTAAGTATAGACTATCTAAAGTAAATACCTAATATAGTTTTGATTTCAGGACAGTTCTTGTATTTGTAATATTTTTTTTAAGGAAGGTTGAAAAATAAATATTTTTTTATTTATTTATTAATATCTCTGAAATTATCGAAATATATTTACTCATATTTTAGGATTATATAAAGTGATCTGAAACTCTGAAACAAAGCCAAAAATGCAATAATATATAGGGTGTTCCATTTAAAAAATATCATCCCGACCCACTCACTCTGTTTTGAGCCACTCTACAGAAGTTAAAATATTTTCCTGAAATACATACTGTTACGTTTTTTGTCTGTTCTGTGTGGATAGAAAGTCACCATTCATTTAGACACTAATTAACAAAAACAATAACGATAAAAGACTTAAAGAACTATCTACAAACAATTTATAACTATTTATCTAGAAAGAATTTATTTTGAATTTTAGCGCGTCAACTGCACTCGTCTATTTATTTCTGTCTTCTTCAGGCCCCAGCCGCCGGCTTTTATAACCACAGCTAAAGAGTTTCTCGAAGAATCCATAGATCATTAGGTGCATAGAGAAGGTTTCGAATGTTCTCGTATGTACTACTCCATTCCAGTATGAGACTGTATGATGAGTTATAACTCGTTATAACTCAAGAAAGGGGAACACACAATAGATCTATAAGGTCGCGGTGATTAACTCCCCTCCTAAACATTCTACATTCTACTCCATTCCAGTGGAGCTTGATTTTTCTCGAACGTTCGAATGAATCATTACGGTGTCTATTCTTTAATGCGATATTAAAGTCATATGGGCGCTGGACATTTTAGCTAGTTAGGTTATGCCGAGTCCACACAGGTCCGCAACAATACTTTAGGTTTGCAGTTAACCAAAAAAAAGTTTTTTATTCTAGGAGCTACAGATGCCCGACGCACTATTGCCGGACCCTGTATATATTTCTTATTACTATTAGTTTTTATTTTTTAACTATAAGCTCACTCTTCTTATACACATAACTCTTCTTGTTATATATAAAAGTCATATCAAATCTCAGTGCCTTGACCTGGAGGTAGACTGCGCCGGGCCAAGGCACTGACATTTTCGTATTTAATTTCTTTTTCTTCTATGTATCTATTCTTTTTCTCAATAAAGGCAATTATTATTATTAATATTATTATGTATGCATTTTTAGATTCAACTTGTCAATGTATTTAAGTCATATAAATGTCCTAGTGATATACATTTTTATCAAAGATTTTTATAGTCATATTTTTAATGTCTTTAAAAGTCATGATCATATAATATGAAGCTCCTCCATTTTAAGAGCCGTCTTTTTTTGTATTTTAAAATCATATAAAAGTCCTAACAATATATATTTTTAGAGTCATCCTCAAAACAAGCATTACCAATGTTTGACACAAGTAAAGTGGATTTGGATGGCATAACGGTAGGGGGATTGATTCAGGTTATGGAAACTGACCCCAATGGAAAACATCTTGCTGTTATTTTTCAAGAAACTAACACAGTTGCTGTTTTTAATATTGTCAGACAACCTGATCTCAAAGTAATACCAAGGTAAGTTAATCCTAGGTATAATAAAGGTATTTGTGCAAATTTATTATTATGTTTTAGTGCATTACTTATGGGTTTATCAGAGGAGAAACCTAGCATATTGAGTTTTCAACAAAATTTTGATGCTGGAGCGTGCTTATCTATTGGTTGGTCTAATGGCAGGATTCAGTATTATCCAATTATTTATACAGATTTATCCAATAGTTTATATGAAAATCCACCAGTTGACGTTTCATTATATAAATCTTTTAATAAGTCACTTTTTTAATTCTCTTTTTTAACATATTTATTATATTTTAGGTTCTATATTATTATTTAGATTTATATTAATTTTATTACTAAGTATGGGTGTTGTAATATTTTATATTACCTGCATGAAATCATGATGCCTTTCCAAATGTCGATTTTTCCTATACATCAGCAATAAATAAATATTATTTTATTAACATATTCTATTATTTATTATTAGTGGCCGGTCGTAGCGCAGGCAATAGTGTGTCGATCTGCGATGCGAGAGGTACTAGGTCCGATCCCCAGCCAGTAGGATCGTTGTATTTATTTAAATAAAAATATTTATCTAAATAGAGCGATTGGAGATAGAGCCATCTCAAGGAAGGCAACGACAAACCACCTTGAGTATATTTGCCTTGTACACCTCAAACAGTGCCGTTCGGATTTGGCGATAAACTGTAGGTCCCGTGTACTTGTGAAACGCTGATCACACACATCACAAGTATATACGAGAGGTAGCCGACGCTCTGTATAGAGTATGGCACTGTAAGAAGAAGAATATTTATTACTTACTTTCACCCTTTCAAAATCAACCAAGCTTTTTCACCAACTAACAGTTTCAAGACTGCTATATTTTGCTTGGTTTGAACCCCTGGTTATGAATAATAGACACTGGCTTAAAGCAGGGTTGGCAAATATGATATTTATATAAATATCAAATATCGGCTATATATCCGATATATATCAAGTTTTGATATTTATTTTTGTTTTTATTTTTTATGTAAAACTGCGTTTAGTATTAAGTAAAATCAAGAGCTCAAGCAAATATTTTTATTTCAACTTAATTATTGTTGCTTTGCACATAATAGGAACAACATTAAAACAAAAATGTATAAAAATATACAGAAATTCTAAAAAAAATAAACAGAACTTCTAAAAAATAAACAGGAATTCTAAAAAATAAACAGAAATTTTAAAAAATAAACAGAAATTCTAAAAATTCAAAACCGTTTGCCGGTCCGTAGGGAAAGGGCCAGAATCAAAAAACTGTCATTTTACCTAAAATTAGATAGAAAAAAAATCGCCGCCAATTTGTTAAGGGTTGTGCCGCAACGAGACCACCTGGAAACGATGTACAGATGACAAGGGTACACCACCCCGTATTCAAAATCATTTGCCGGTCCGTAGGAAAAGGGCCAAGTTCAAAAAACCGCTGTTTTTCTTGAAAATTAACAGAAAAAAAATTGAAGCTCATTTATTAAGGGTTGTGCCGCAACGAGACCACCTGGAAACGATGTACAGATGACAAGGGTACACCACCCCGTATTCAAAACCATTTGCCGGTCCGTAGGGAAAGGGCCAAGTTCAAAAAACCGCTGTTTCTCTTGAAAATTAGCAGAAAAATAACAGAAAAAAAATTGAAGCTCATTTATTAAGGGTTGTGCCGCAACGAGACCACCTGGAAACGATGTACAGATGACAAGGGTACACCACCCCGTATTCAAAACCATTTGCCGGTCCGTAGGGAAAGGGCCAAGTTCAAAAAACCGCTGTTTCTCTTGAAAATTAACAGAAAAAAAATTGTAGCTCATTTATTAAAGGTTGTGCCGCAACGAGATCACCTGGAAACGATGTACAGATGACAAGGGTACACCATCCCGTATTCAAAACCATTTGCCGGTCGGTAGGGAAAGGGCCAGAATCAAAAAACTGTCATTTTACCTAAAATTAGATAGAAAAAAAATCGCCGCCAATTTGTTAAGGGTTGTGCCGCAACGAGACCACTTGGAAACGATGTACAGATGACAAGGGTACACCACCCCGTATTCAAAATCATTTGCTGGTCCGTAGGAAAAGGGCCAAGTTCAAAAAACCGCTATTTCTCTTGAAAATTAACAGAAAAAAATTTATAGCTCATTTATTAAGGGTTGTGCCGCAACGAGATCACTTGGAAACGATGTACAGATGACAAGGGTACACCACCCCGTATTGAAAATCATTTGCCGGTCCGTAGGAAAAGGGCCAAGCTCAAAAAACCGCTGTTTCTCTTGAAAATTAACAGAAAATTCTAAAAAATAAACGGAAATTCAAAAAAATAAACAGATATTCTAAAACCAACAACAAACAAATTTATATTTGATTTATTAATTTTGTTAATGGTAAATCATCGTCAGATTCGTCAGTCAGAATCAATTGATACTGTTTCTGGCAAAGTTTTTGGTACATTTGAATTGTCCCAGATCCAATCAATATTATCTTTTTTGTTTTTTACTTATTGTTGAGCTTTATTTTTTTTATAAATATCATGATATATATCAAGGTATAAATATCATGATATATATCGAGGTATAAATATCATGATATATATCAGTGATATATATCCGATATATATATTATTGATACATGCCAACCCTGGTTTAAACCAACCTATATAACTGAACAATGTTTCAAAATAATTTTACCTAAAATTAAACTCACCCATATTATATATTGCTTCTTAGGACTAAATGTATTATAGTATGTCCAGTGAAATGACTGTCGTATGTCATTTTATTTCAAAAGTAGAATGTTTTTTTTCTGTATTTTTTAGATATCTAAGTTTAAGATGATTTACTGCATGTTTGGTATTTGCTTAATATTTGTTATTTTTACTTTATTGATAACTTTATGTTTATTTTAAAGCATTTTGATAATCTGTCAAACATATGACTTGGAACAGTCCAATCAGCAAGCTCAATCGTTGAGCAAGCGTAAGAAACGTCAGCGAACTCAGTATATTTTTTACAGTTAGGTACATGCCCTTACTGACTCTGCCACTATTTGTTAAAAGGGAATATCACATGATAGTCAACAATATTATAAATAAAGGTTCTAACCGGGGTATTTATCAATTCATTCGCTTGAATACCCTCTTAATTATCCTATAGTTATTCATACACTGTCATATATTAAATTTTTTAAATTTAGTTTTCTTAGGGTTGAGTTGCGGAGACTTACAATACTGATATAAATATAGTGATAATGTGTAGCTACCTAAATCTCCATTAAAAAACTGTATTTTTCATTACTGATTGGTAGGAATTCTATTATGCCATTCTTAGACAATTTACGAATACGATACAATCATAATTTTATAAATTATGAAAAATAAAGCACTAACAAGTTTTTTTAGTTACAAATTTGCAATTGAAATTTGAATTGACCATTGAATTGTTCGTATGTACCGATAGTTCGTATGTACCGAGCAAAGAAATACTTTCTATCGTTTTTTGTCCCAGTAACTGCGTTTCTTCATAACTTAATCAGTTATGATTCCCATATTATGTTTATTAAAAAACGCTGGTACTTTAATAAAATCTATGTAAGGGCGTAAAGTAACATGTTATTTTAATTTTTAATGAAAATATATGTTTATAACGTATTTTTTATATCAGGGTTAGTATATTGTGACGGATTCCGCGGGGGTATATTCCGTATATTTAAACATATTACATAAAATATACTTAACAAATTTACTAAACAACTAAAAACTACAACACACTAATTAATTATACCATAAAAATACCACAATACAAACTATTAATTTTCAATCATTGCCGATTTAGCTATATATACAGGGTGAGTCTTAAATAAGCGCAAAAAATATTTTTAGGGGTGGTATATTTCGACCCCTATGTCTATGAGGTTTTTTTACGCAAAAAAAAGATGTTGAAAATCGTGCATTTTCTTTTAAATTTCCCTGTATATTTTAAGAAAACTTTTTAGAACTGCCTGGTCACCGCAAATTTTCCCATGGTATAATTTCTTAATCTCTGATATTACCATTTATTTATTTATTTATCGTATGGCTCATATACATACATGCAAGAAAACCAGACTCTTAAACATAGATATAATTAAAATAAACTACAATGTAAGTGAAAACATTACAATGTAAATAATATACAAAAACAAGTATTTGATAAAAAAAACTACATAAAAACCGCATTTACGAACACTATATATTAACATCTAGATGCCCTATAATCCATTCTAAAGCTGCTGGAGAAGCCTCCAGAAAGTCCATCCAGTCTTCACCATAAGAGCGTAGATTGCACTTTCTAGTTATGTGATGGATGGTTTCGTCAGGGGATTCGCAATCACATTCTGGGGAAGGTATTTTACCCCACTTATAAAGTGGCATCCGCACATATTCCATGGCCAGAGCGTATTCTATTCAAAGTTGACCATGGCTGGCAATAGTTATGGCTGGAAATAGTTATTTTTGAACCAGGGGTATAGGTGCGCATCGGCCATTTTTCTCCATAACTGAAGCCACTGTTCTCGAGAATTGTAGTTACTGCTTTTAAGTTGTTCAGCTGTTCGCAAATGTGGATTTCTCGACTTTAGTCTATTCATCTGTAAAGCGGGAAGTGTTTCATGAACAGGTAGCGTTGGGTTAGGTATTATTTTATCAAATTCCCTAAGAAGAGCCTCGTTTCTGCGTAGATTTGGAGGTAGGATGTTACTCAGAACTGGAAGCCACTAACTAGGTGTGCATCTGATTGTCCCTGTAATCAGCCTCATGGTGTTGTTCAGCTGTCTGTCTACTGGATTTGTGTGGTGGCTGTTCAACCACACGGGTGCACAATACTCTGCCACACTGAATACCAGGCCAAGGGCGGAGATCCGAAGTGTTGTTGCTTTTGCACCTCAAGAAGTACCACAAAGTTTTTGTATAATGTTGTTTTGTGTTCTGATTTTACCAGCAACATTTTCTAGGTGTTTTCGAAATGAGAGTGTACGGTCTAAAGTAATCCCCAGATATTTTGGATATTTGTAATTACGCAGAGTGCTGTTACCAAACTGGACGCTTATTTCAGTATTCGCCAGCTTGTTATTAAGATGGAAGGTAGCCAGTGTTTTATTTGCACTGGGCTGAAGTCTCCATTTTATAAAATAGGCTTTCAAGGATGCGAGATCTTTTGTAAGCGTTTCTTGGGTTTGAATGCTTTGATATAGCGATTCATGTTCAGTCGATATTACCATAGTAATGTGTTCAGTGATATTACCATAGTTACAGCTTTACTCTATGGTTACGGCACTAAAAGGGATGCAAATACAGAAAAAAGCCGGTGACCCTCAAAATTTTTCCAAAAAAAATAATAATAATACAAAAAATATTAAAGTAACAAAATACAGAGGGTACCATTTAAAAATCAAAAGTTGTAGTCATTTCCGGCGAAACAGAGAGGAAGTGACTTGATTTTTTATCCGAAAAAATAAAAAAGTTATAGGGGTGAGCCGCTTCTGAGACGCACCCGGTACTGACGACGTTACTTAGAAAGTCGAAGGCGACGTAGACATCACAGTTGACGCAATCAATAATTCAACTTCAATTCAATTATCGACGTGAAATTATTGACGTCGCGCGTCGCCGAACTCTGATTAAATGTATAATTTTTATTGCGACATATTTATTATTATTGGTAATAAGCATACCGTGTGGTGCATCGGAACATGGGACATAGGAAATCACATGTAAATTTTAAAAGGTCAAATATATTATCTCCACAAAGGATTTTCTACAAAAGTTGTTTTAGACCATTTTGAAGAATTCAAAAAAAATATAAAGTGTGGTATATCATTGTACTCAGGAGACCGAGTGCTTTCAAAACCTGAAATAAAAAATGCAGGTCCGTATTTAAAAAAAATAAGTTGGCCTCTGTATCTCACAAATTATTAGCTAATTTCAAAATCTAAAAATACTATCAGATAGCCCTAATAAAGTGGCTACGAGAATGTGCAATTAGTTTTTTATTTTTCAAAAACAGGAAAAGATAAAATTGATTTTCAAAAAAATGCGTTGTTTCCAAAAAACTCAGCAATCCTTGAAATTTTTAAATTTTTTTTGATGGCATCTTGGTGAATATCATAAAGGCGCAACTTTGTCCCGATTTAACCATTTTCGTATCTATTACGGTTACCGAGATAACAATTCTCGTACCCCGAATTTGTAGCACCCTGTATACTCGTATAGTCCGATTCAGAATAGATGACGGTTGTATCATACTCAATATTCCAATGAACGTATAATGATGACAAATTCATTCAATAATCCTCTCCGTTTTGATTGATCACTTTCCTGCGTTCATTAAGACTGATAGTACAACGAGAAAAATTCGTCTTCGTTTGTCTCAGGTCTTATGCGTAATCTCAATCCAACCTAATATCAGTTCCGTATTTTTTTTTTCCGAGTAAAAATATTCTGATGCAGTTAACATCGTATCTATTTGATTCAAATTACTCATAGATTTTCAAAATTGGTACGAACTTTCAGGACTCCTTGTATATTGTAACAGATATAAGAACTATCGATTGGATGCGATAATTACCAGGATAATCGATGTAGGTTTAAGTTTATTGTCTCGAATATAGCAACTGATTATCTTGTAAATATCTGAAAGCAAACAGCCATATGTTTAATTAAACTAAGCGAACGCCATACAATAAAAGCTCTTCATTGGCAGAACAGAATAAACAATATACATTTGCCAGATAACATCGTCATATTTTTGTTAGTCAGATTGTAGTAAAAGTAAATTAAACATGCTACGATAAGCATTTGAAACACTTTATATAGGTAAAAATAATATCGTAAACTAGTAATATACGCAACGTTGCTATAAAAATCGGAATAATTAATTATAATTATTATTATTAAATCGAAACTATTGTAATATGTAGCGGAATTCAATAACCTAGGCAGTTTGATTTCGGAAAAGGCCAATATATCGACTCTGAAATTCAGCACAGAATTAGCAGCGCCTTAAGAGCATTCTGGAAAATAAAAGATAGGGTTTACTGCAATCATGACTTGAGCACAAAAACGAAACTTGCAGTGTACCGAGAAATAATAATACCCACCATAATATATGGAAGCGAAACCTGTGTGCTGTACCGTCTGTTTGTCGGCACATGAACGCATTTAACTTTTAATTTTTTTGCAATAGAGGCACCTGAGACAACAACAAAGAATCAAATGGTACCACTATGTCTCAAACGTATCGGTCCTTGACAAAGCTACCTGCGAGAGCGCTCAAGTCATGATTACTAAATCCGTCTTAAGATCGGCTGGTCGCCACGTATGTAGGATGCAAGAAAACCGTCTACCCAAATATTTTCTTTACTGTGAGCTTGTAGATGGCAAGAGAAACCGGGTGGACAACTCAAAAGGTACAAGGATGTTTTCCATGAAAATTTAAAGGTGATAAGCATGCAGAATCAGTGGGAGACAGCAGCGCACAATAAAACGCAATGGAGAAGAATTCAGTTAAAACTAAGTTAACTGAATTCTCAGTTAACAACGATTACCAAAAAGTAAAAAAGCAACAAAGTAATGAGATTTTTGAATGTCCGGAGTGCGGAAGAGAGATAACATCAGGTATCGGGCTTTTCAGTCACAGAAAAGCTCATGAAAGAAAACGCCTTACGTAAACATCTTCTGATACATGTCAAATACCCGTCAGCGAGTAAAGGCAGTAAGTAAGTACGTAGTACGTAGCGTTCGTTGGGGGGCTACATTTATGATAGAATATACACTTTATTTATGTTATAATAAATTATAATTATTGTTAATAATACGTAGTATTTAATCATTTATCCATTTTACAAGAAATCATCATATCCAGACTTTTATCCTGTATATGTACTCTACAGTTTACGCTGCGGTGTCTATTGTCTTCTATTCTAGAGTATAAAGACGTAAGGACAGACTATAAAGTTTTAACGTTTTAATGGTTTGACTAAAACTTAAATATATTGTCACGGGGTTTCTAACAGGACACTGTCTCCTCAACGAACACCTCAGTAGGCTGAAACTGATAAACAACGGCGAATGCAGATTTTGTGGGGAAAATGGGGAAACACCAGAACACCTTATCACTGAGTGCGCCGAGACGACGACCATTCGTGCCATGAACCTTGGTACGTCTGATGTCGAGGATGGAGAGCTGACCTCTGTGGAGCCGTCTCAGATAATGGCTTTTCTTAAAGCCCTGAGACTGTATGATGAGTTATAACTCGTTATAACTCAAGAAAGGGGAACACACAATAGATCTATAAGGTCGCGGTGATTAACTCCCCTCCTAAACATTCTACATTCTACACTCTACAAAACTTAAATATCGTTCCGTATATGTGTCGGTTTTCTATACACAGCAGTGTCAATAGATCCTCCATTTTGATTAACAAAAACATCTAGAGACGTCAAAGAGAGATTTTTGTCTCCTACAATCGTAAATAAATTTGACGGGATGGAGTGATTTTTTGAATTAAGATGATTGAGAAATGAATCTAATTATCTATCGGTTCCATTTCAGATAATGTATCAGTATCATCAATATATCGAAGCCAGATTTTAGGTTTGACTAGTGCAGAGCTACAGGTATGAGTCTCAAACCATTCCAGTACACATATTATCTATTACATCACTGGAGAGAGCGAGGAACCATAATAAGATAAACCATAACTTTGATCACTTATCTTTAACTTTGCAGTAAGCGAGCTACAGTAAGAGAGAGCATCTGAAGAGCCCCATCATTCCTTTAAAAGGCAGCTAAGTTCTTTCAGAAAATGTTATGTCTGCCTTCAATAAAAAAAATAAATAAAAATATAGCTAATATAAACAACTTGCACGTTTATGTATAGATCCACTGACAATTTGAGGAATCTCCGATATTTATTTTTCCAAGTCTTTTAAGTATTTTTTAAGTGGCCATAGGTACTCTCAGATTGCATACAGTTTATTTAAAACAAGTTTTATAGTTTCAAAATAATTAAGGTGTCTAAAAAATAAATTTAGTGTAATGTGTGTTTATTACAACTTAATAACATCATAACTTTAGATCTAAAATTAGTTGAAATGGAATAATTATTGTAAGATTTCCGAAAGCATGTTTATAGAATTAACTACAAATATTTGATGGAATCGCAATGTGGCAGTTTAACTATTTATGATTAAACCGGAAGTATTAAGATGTGGATAATCTTATAAAAAATAAATTTATATATAAACTTGTTAATCTAAAAGATTAATTGCTAAAATGGATACTTGGTTTGGTTTGGTAAAATACGTGGGACGCTTTTTGGCAAAATACTAGATAATAATAGATTTAAAGCTGACCAGGAACTTTGTAAACCAACTGATGGCTAGGTAATCAATTGAACTGAGAAGACTGGGGTTGGCGACTCATGGTACAAAGAAAACAAGGTATGATCGATAGCGGGTCCAATTTCGTTAAGTTTGCGCATACCACCTGTGACGTCATACACCATACAAAAAAATATCCATATTGTTCAATTGCCACTAATAAAAAAAGACCTAAAATAGGGAAGAATTAGGACAAAACCCCAAAAGTTATGTCAATCATCGAGCTTGACATTTGAAAAATTATTTTCACATTTATTGTGTCATCTGTTTGATAATTTTTTGACAATTTGAAATTGGCGCGCGGAACTTGCTGACCAATGGTGCCGTTTATCACCTGTGACGTAGTGACCAACCTGCGCAATATCATACCTTGTATTCTTTGTATCATGTTGGCGACTGGTCAGTATTGGGCTTCATAAATCTAGCATATCGTCGGCTTTATGGTTAAAAGCCGTATCTCGATTTTTGCTACTTTTCAGGACAGCAATTAAGTAGTTTTAATTATTTATTAATTCTAGTATTTGAGATATAGAGGGCAAATTTTTAAATGAACAAAGAATCATAAAAGTATAGATACGTCAATTTTGTTACGTTAAAAAATGACCCATTAGGCACGTCATGAAGTTGACATCTTGAAATTGCCGAAAATCGAGAGCCTTTTCGTTATAAAGCCGATGATATGATTTAGTTTAATTATACATTTATTGATATTTTATTGTGTTATAAGCACCTTCCAAAATTAATGGCATTTCGTTGACGAGTCATAAAATATAAAAGTATCGTCAATAAAAATCGACAGCTAAAAATAAAACAAATTAAAGATTTTATCTGAATAAAAATAGATTAATTTATCCTGGGTTGGGAACTTTGCTAAAAATAAAGATGCTAAAGTATTCAGCATAGCTATTAATATTAGTTAAGCATATTTAGAAAATTGTAATAAATTTTACTCAATTTTAAATTTGAGTATATTATTTGACTCAAGTCATTTTACTTAAGGGCAAATTCGCTAAAATAAGTAAATTTTTAATGAGAGTCATAAAAGTGCTAATGGAATAGCTTAAATATTTAATGTTCACCACTAAACTAAATATCAGATCTATCTGAATATATTTTAGAGATATATTATAAAAGTTTCTGACAGTTATCTCTTTATAATTCTGTTTAAGTACATATCATAGATAAATGAAACAAGTTTAGATTGGAAAGTGCCCATAAGGACAATGTAAACACTATTTGGCGCTATTGTTGCAACGGTCGCGACCCAAAACTTTTGAAAATTTCGGAGCGGTTCGGCTTTTTCCGGAATTATATCGCCAAATATTGTTTATTTAAATTTATTATTATTTTCGTTTAATTTTATAAATAAAATACAGTGTGTTGCATACAAGAAATTTTATTTTATATAAGGACGAAGTATGAAATACCTATGAAACATTGGAAACCGACGTTATGCCACGATCCACGATGGTTTTTGCAGTTCACAGTTCACAGCACAGTTTTTAAAGTTTTTAATGCCACTTTTTCACAATTATCACCGGTTGGAGTAAATCAAACTTGAATTAAACTCACAAGATAGCAATAATTACTTTGAAAATTGACGCTATAAACACTTTTCGGAATTTCTTTAATGAGAGCGGTTTAGATTTTGAAAGATTATTATGATTTTTGAAGATTCTGACTTTGACAAGAGAAAATTATTTCTGTTTTTGTTTGCCGTTGTTCTTAGCGACCACTATAGCAGCGCTAGATCGCGTATAACGGTCGCGACCCAAAATAATTTCGCGACCTAAATTTTTTACGGGCTTTCCAATCTAAACTTGTTGCATTTATCTATGGTACATATTCTTCAAGATTTTACAATACCAGAAAAGTTGGAAGAAGGTTGGTGACAGCATCTGAATTTACGGGACAGATAAGTTTTGAAATATAAAAACCCTAGATAAAAACATAGACGCACATTGTAACAAAAATGTATTCGTACAGCGTTTTTTTATTCTTTTTTAATTTACTACTTATATTTTACATTATAGTCATATACATTCTGTTTATAATTTATACCAGAATATTAAATTATCTTTAATTAAGCTGGAAAATGAGAATATATTTATTCTATTTTTTATAGGATCTGAAAAGCAATACCTACATATATTTGATATTAATTAAACTTTTACTTAGGGCGCGATTTTTTAATTGTTGCCAACTAACGGACATATTTCAGCGCCGTCTTTGGCGCCCTGCTGACACTTGCGTGTCTAGCCCTAGCAGGCAACTGTTAAGCCCGACCAATCACGTTAGAGTTTTTGACAAACACAAATGAATTAACACACTCCAAATAACCACGCTAACCAACCTGATTGGTCAAGCTTAATAGTTGACTGCTAGAACTAGACACTTCTCTGCTGACTAACTGGAATTTAAATTTCGCGCTGGTGATTCAGTTGGTAGCGCTGCTGTAAAAAATATCAAGTTGCCGCATATAAAAAGGCATTTATTTATTTATTTCCTGACATTGTCATTCGTTTTGACACTTTACTTTTATATTACAAGTTTTTGGTTTAAATAAATAGTGTTGTGATACTTTAAGCTTAAAAAATGTTTACTAGCAGACCTTGCAGTCGAACATTGTTCTTTTTAGAACCTCTTTTAGTGCGAAGTGATACAAGGGAAAGCGGTAGTAATGATCCTTTATGTTCCTTAAGTGCTGTTAAAAAGGTGAGTTTGTTGATGTAAATATTAAGGGCGGATTTACCCAATTCCTTAATTGCTATTCCTTAATTCTTATTTCTTAGTCTCTAATTTGTAATTCTTAATACACAATTCTTTATCCCTTATTTTTTTAGAGACAGTTATCCAATGTCTTAATCCATATTTCTTAATTCTTAAAACTGACACTAGTAGATCAAATCAAATCGTTTTTATTTCGTTGTGTTATTGTGTGCAATGAAGTCCATACAAAAAATTGTAGCACTTTCGGGTTTGTTTATAACCATGGCTTGTTGTGTCGCTACTCTCGTGAATCGCCACCGAGGTTGTAGACGATTTGGGGTTCGCCCCATGAATAGAAGAAAGGACATGGAAGGCAATTTTGGAACTCTAATACAAACATGCCTTCCTTTGAATGGGACGAATAACAGTTCACAAAATACACACAAAATTAACATTTCAAAATTTCACGCATGCGCATCTACACGTTTTCCTTAATCGCTAATTCGTAATCGCTAAAAAGTTAAAAGTTGGGAACTTTCAAAATAAAGAATTACGAACCGTGGTTAAGAATTAAGGATTAAGACATTGTATAAGCAAACTAACTGCATAACACGTATTTTATCTTTTTATAATTTAGCGAATAAGAAATAAGAATTAAGGAATAGCAAGTAAGGAATTGGGTAAATCCGCCCTAACTGTTTATATATTTGTAATCAATTTATTTTTGTTCCTTAAATAATTTTGCTTAAAAGAAAATAAAGTGGCCAACGCTGGGGTGAAGTTTTTTTTACTTGAAATCACTTAAAAAACAACAACAAAACATCCAGTATATAGAAGCCTCCCTAAACACAAAATCATATAAATTTCTCGGCGGAAATGCATCATTATATTTTTTCTGACTCTCGAATAACTGAAATCAGTTATATGAAAACGTGTTTCTGCTTTACATTCTGAACATTTATCTTGTGTAGGTTGTTGTAGTACTACAACATGACTACAACTTATTTTACTACAATTTAGACATCAATATCATACCGAGAAAAAACGAAAATACAGAAAAATAAAGCATTAATCCAAACCAAACCAAAACAACCCTAACCAAAGCAATGAAAGCACGCTGTAAGCTAAAACGCGTCTTTTACGATTTCCAATTGCCGAGTACTTTTCAACTCTTGCTATATTTTACAATATTTTATCAATAAATGAAAATGGTACACTTCCACAAGAGGAATTTCTAGAATGAAAAACAGAAACGTGTTTCCATGTAACTGGTTTCAGCTATTCTAAAGCTGAAAAACTGAAAATTATGCATTTCCGCAGAAAAATTTTCGTGACTTACTATTTGGAAAAGCTTCCAAGTACTTCCAAGTTTAAAGTAGCTCTGATTTCAGCTATTTTAAAGTTGAAAAACTCGACCCCCCCCCTTCCAACTACTAATTAAACAAATATTTCTTACATAACTGATTTCAAGTAAACAGTGTCGTATTTCCCATTACGCACAATACGCCCAGGCGTAAAGCGGCAAACTTTTAGGGGCGGCAAATTTTCAGGAAAAAATACGATAAATTGCGGCAAGTTGTCAAAAAAATAATAAAAAATGCAACGAAGGCCAGCAGAATTATTTAAAAAGATTATCGAATGCTAATCCGAACTTTAATTAAATAAATATTTCTGGTGTGGTCAATCTATATCATATTTCGTCCCATTGCTGCCAAAAGTCACTAACTTACTTTTTATTACTTCCGAGAAAAATGCGTCGAAAGAAGAATTGCATTGCATAAAGATGTTATAGTTAGTAACTATTCGGTATTAAAATAAAACATAAATAGCCAGAAATCGTAGTTAATGACTTTTGCAATCGATTCTCCGCTTCAAAACATAGTTAGTGATTGAATTTGGTTGTTCGGAAAAATGTTAGTTAGAGACTTTTGGCAGCAATAGGACGATTTATTTTACGTCGTTACAGTTCGAACGGAGACAACTGGGATAAAAATCGCCTAAACCGATTCGAAACTGTTTTTATGTCAGTTTTTTGGGAAAACATATTAGACCAATTCTATAAAACCAACAAAGTTCTACAAAGCGTCGATATTGATACTGGTAACGTAATTGAACTCTTCTTGGCTCTGATAAATTTTGTAAAATCTTTGAGAAATTCAGTCATGTTTGAAACATAAGCAGACAAGGCAAAAAAAATTATGGAGAAAAAATACGATGATGACCCTCAAAAAATCGAAAAAGAACACACTTCTCCCAGGCGAAACAAGAGATGGAGATACAATTTTAACAGGGAGGGAGCAGCTAAAAATTGAAACGTATTTTGTTATACTGGATAGGGTTACAATGGAACTGCAGAAACGTCAAGAGGCGTACGACAGCGTGTTTAAAAAGTTTAGATTCTTTTTTGATTTCAAAGAAATTTCCCAGGAACAATTAATACAAAGCACCAAAAACTTACAAACATTCTATAAGGATGACTTGGAAGATGCTTTTACAACAGAATGCTTACATTTTTTAGTAATAGTAAAAGAGACCGATATTCAACGCACACTGTCAAATATGCTTTCATATATTCGAACTCATAATTTGGAAGTAGTTTTTCCAAATCTGGAAATTGCTTTACGGATATTTGTATCCATGGCGGTTACAGTGTGCTCAGCGGAACGGTCATTTTCCACACTTAAACGATTAAAATCCTATTTAAGGGCCACTATGGAATAAAATTGTTTAAATGCCTTAACAATATTAACAATAGAATCAGATTTAACTACAAGTATAAATTTTGACAACATTATTGATTCGTTTGCTGCCATTAAATCCCGGCGTAAATTATTTATTTTTTTTTATTTCTACGAATTCATTTGTTGTTTACTTATAAAAATAAATTTTCAATATAACATTTTTGTTTTATTTTTGTTGTTATAGCGAATATAAGGGCGGCATTTTTTAAGTGACGTAAGGCGGAAATTTGGTAAATCCGGCACTGCAAGTAAACGAAAATAGCCCTGATTATTCGATAATGATCAGTCAAAAATGAAAAAAGTAGAACTGGTTTTCACTTTAACTGAAAGTACGAATTTACTGATCATTTAACATGAAAATGTGTTCTGACGTTCATTATTTGTTCAGTATCACTGAATCAGTCAGACTGCGTCAGCGAAACTGACAAGTGAGAACCCGCCTTTACAAAACTAATTTCAAATTTTAAGTAAACGAAACTTGAGTCCAAAGCTGTGCCGGCCAAGCTTAATCACATGACTAAAAGTTTATTTGGTATGAACTGTACCTAAAATCTTTTATTGCCAAGTATTTTGAATCATTTTTTATCGCTCCGTATATCTACGTTAAGCAGTACTTTTTCTTTTTTACTTTTCCTTTGTATAAATCGAAATCCATGTTAGCAAGTGTGGTCCCTAAAGTGTAGGTTTATCAAGTAATCAATCGATTAACAACGTATCTCAGAATGTTTATCTTTTTTTATGTCCTTATTGGTGCGGCACTGAGCAGGACGCAACAGGAAGAGCGCTAAAACTTTCGCATCGCTTCAGCTTCAGTTTCAGTTTCGCACCGTTCGGGTTATCGTCGCAGATCGGCGCGGAAAATTTATCAAAATCTCGATCGGCGTTTTCCTCGAGTTGAAAGTTTTCCAGAGAGTTTTAAGGTAAGTTTTCTTTTCGTATTTATATGCAGATATAATATTTTACATTTACAATATTTTAGGAATCTGAAAAAGTGTATCTATACAATAATTTAACTCGAAATATCATATCGATGCGTGTTTTTAACAATAATAGCAATAAAGAAATGAGTTCTTATTTCTGCGCTGTGATAGATGTGTGCAATGTATTGTGTACTTTTTTAAAGTACACGATGACAATGATTATACAGTTTTACTTATTTTTCAGTGATTATGATAAGTCATTATCTATGACTATGATTACCTGTTTCAAATCAGAGTTAGTCCAGGAGGCAGTGAAGATGTTCGTTACTTATTTTCCCAGTCAGTAAAACACCCATATAATTATTTAGTATCTTATTTTAAGCAAATTTCATATACAGGGTGTTCCAAAAAACATGTGCCTTCTCTCGTGGGGAGATTCCTCACGTAAAAATATGATTTACTTTTCATATCAACATAGGTCCAATTCTGCTTTGTTTCGTAGCTACAGGGTGTTAAAGTTTTAATAATCATTCGATTTATTATAATTTTTTTCGAAGTACTTTTAGTGATTCGAATGAAACTTTGAGGGAAAAAGTTGCTATAAGTGCTATTTTAGTGCTAGAAAAGTGTCGATCAATTCATCAGGAACGTGCATATGGGTTATCATTAGAATATTAAAAAAAAAGACATGTGCACCCCTGACTTTTCTCTTTTGATATCAAAATTGAGTAGGGCGTTTAATGCCAATTAAAAGTTATCTCTAAATATTTTGTCGAATTTGGCCTCCTTGATGAGATAAACGCAATTCTATTAATCACAATTAATAAAATTAAAATAAAATTCATAAATTACATATTTTACCTCATTTATTATTAAATATTATTACTATTAGTTATTATTACTATTAGTTCAACCTACAGCAATTTTTAATAAAAAAATAATGGTAAAAATAATTTTAAACAGTTATAACATGCTGTAAGACTAAAACTATGCATTTTCATACCTATGTTTATAGGAACTTTTTTTCATATTTTTTTTGAAAGGAATCAATGAATCCTTTCAAAAATTTCCTGACAAAAGTTTCATTGATAGTGGGATTTGCGGGAGCCTGCCGGAGTATCGAGTTGACAAATCTGCAGCTGCAAAATGTTAAAGATGAAGGACAATGCATTAATATCATTATTCCATTTACGAAAATAAAGATATGACGAGATTTTTTTATAACGAAAGGGAATGTTGAAGGAATAAATATGGTGGAAATGGTTCGAAGATATATAGTTATGCGGCCAAGCAACACAGAGCATACTCGATTTTTTGTGGGGTACAGAAATGGAAAATGTATTAAGCAACTCGTTGGCATTAATACTTTAGGGAAGATGCCGTATAAAATAGCATCGGTCGTAACTCTTCCAAATCCACAACAATACACTGAACATTGTTTCCGTAGATCGTCTGCGTCGTTGCTTGCAGATTCAGGAGTAGATTTATTAACTGTTAAAAGACATGGTGGTTGGCGCTCTAACACAGTGGCAGAGAGCTATATAGAAAATTCCAAAGAAAATAAGAAAAAAGTGTCATGTAATATTTTGGGTAACATTTCTGGCAATGATGGTCTTCAACAAGTTCAAGCACTCAATTTACTTTCTAAAAATTCAACTCACCTGTCATCGTCTGGAATTAATTTAACTAATTGTAGTGATATTATAATTAATGTTTACAAGAAATAAACGTTTTAGATACCTTTTTTTGCTTGTTTCTCATTTTAAAATTTGCGTGTTATTATGAATTCATAATAGCACTAGTGCTATTATGAAAGCCATAATGACATCCAAATGACAATGTTAAATGTGTCATAATGACATTGTCGTAGATACATTTTTTTAAAGGTTGTTTATTGGGTCAATGCAAATTAATAAAATTGCGTTTGTGTATCTCATCAAGGAGGCCAAAATCGTTAAAATATCAATAGACAACTTTTAATCGGCATTAAACTGCTTACACTATTTCGCTAGTAAAAGAAAAAAAGTCAGTGGCGTACATGCTTTTTTTTAGAAAAATATTCTAGTAATAACCCCCATGCACGTCACTGGTGAATATGTCGACCCTTTTTTAGCTTTAAAATATGTCGCATTTATAGTAACTCATACCCTAAAAATTTTACTCCGACTGTGATTTTGTAAACTAGGACCGTGATAACCTTATATCTGCGAATTTGAATTTTTAGGCGTTGCGATTAGCGATATTGTTGCGAATGTAATTTTGTGGTCTATTGAAGCATTTTAGAGTAAACTGCGATTAAATTTTCTCTCTCATATTATTTATTTATAGAGAAGGTATTATTTTTCTAGAGCCACGATTATAATATACCGGGTATTTCTCATGGGTTAACTTTTTAGAACTGCCTTTTCACCGCAAATTTTCCCATATTTTTTTTCTCATAAAAAAAAACGAGATTTGGAATGTTATTATATGACATCAATTAGGATTGATTGACGTATTCAATTGTTTTTGGCCACTTTCTGTTTTACTGGAAATTACTACAACTTTGATTTTTAAATGGCACCTTCGGTATTTTTTACTTTATTCGATAGAAAATGACACTCTGAAGAATGGCATATCATATGGAAACTTTTGACATTTTCGCTTAAAAAATTGTATTTTAAATTTAGAATGTCATGGCTGTGTTAAAAACACTTTTTCGTGTCTTCTCCTGGTCAGTCAAGAGATCCCCAAATCGTATTGACGTGAAACTTCTGTACGCGCGATGGGTGTAAAAATTGAAAATTGAAGTAAGATGTAGCGTCGTAACTCGGACCCTATGTGAACTAGCGGGCTGAAACTCGGAATGTAGATGGGCTCGAAGAGCCCTATCTTTTCATGAAATTTTGACGGCGTTCATGCACTGTGAATCTCCATCATTAATGGCGAAAAATCGTCCGATTTAATGGGTCTTTCTTCTTCTTATCACGCTCTCTCGTGCCGAAGGTTGGCGATCCAAATTGTAATTATCTCTGGAAACTGCAGCCCGGAAGATTTCCGCAGACGAGCGTGCAAACCATCTCCTTAAATCTTTTAGCTATGAGTTCTGGCGTCTTTCTACCTGGTCTTTTCCCTTGCACTTTGCCCTCTATTATGAGGCGCAGTATTTCGTATCTATCACCTCTCATCAAATGACCCAAGTATTGCATTTTTTTTTCCTTGATGGTATTTAGTATCTCTTTTTGTTTCTGCATGCGCTGGAGTACTTCATCGTTGTTGGTGATCCTTTGTACCCATAAGATTCGCAACATCCATCTGTACATATACATTTTACATTTCGAAGGCTTCTAGTCTCTGTGAATCCAGTGTCCAGCTCTAGTAACTGTAAGCTGTAAGTATCCATAGAGTAACACAGAGAAGACGTAACATCTGGCCATTCGAGTTCTTGGAGTGATGGGTCTTGGAGCGTCGTAACCAATGTTAAAGAAACTAAAAACTAAATCTACTGATTATGATTAACTCTTTTGAACTTTTATGTCAGTTTTTTGGGAAAACATATTAGACCAATTCTATAAAACCAACAAAGTTCTACAAAGCGTCGATATTGATACTGGTAACGTAATTGAACTCTTCTTGGCTCTGATAAATTTTGTAAAATCTTTGAGAAATTCAGTCATGTTTGAAACATAAGCAGACAAGGCAAAAAAAATTATGGAGAAAAAATACGATGATGACCCTCAAAAAATCGAAAAAGAACACACTTCTCCCAGGCGAAACAAGAGATGGAGATACAATTTTAACAGGGAGGGAGCAGCTAAAAATTGAAACGTATTTTGTTATACTGGATAGGATTACAATGGAACTGCAGAAACGTCAAGAGGCGTACAACAGCGTGTTTAAAACGTTTATATTCTTTTTTGATTTCAAAGAAATTTCCCAGGAACAATTAATACAAAGCACCAAAAACTTACAAACATTCTATAAGGATGACTTGGAAGATGCTTTTACAACAGAAAACTTACATTTTTTAGAAATAGTAAAAGAGACCGATATTCAACGCACACTGTCAAATATGCTTTCATATATTCGAACTCATAATTTGGAAGCAGTTTTTCCAAATCTGGAAATTGCTTTACGGATATTTGTATCCATGGCGGTTACAGTGTGCTCAGCGGAACTGTCATTTTCCACACTTAAACGATTAAAATCCTATTTAAGGGCCACTATGGAACAAGATCGTTTAAATGCCGTAACAATATTAACAATAGAATCAGATTTAACTACAAGTATAAATTTTGACAACATTATTGATTCGTTTGCTGCCATTAAATCCCGGCGTAAATTATTTATTTTTTTTTTATCTCTACGAATTCATTTGTTGTTTACTTATAAAAATAAATTTTCAATATTTGCTGTTATAGCGAAATAAGGGCGGCATTTTTTAAGTGACGTAAGGCGGAAATTTGGTAAATCCGGCACTGCAAGTAAACGAAAATAGCCCTGATTTCAGCTATTTTAAACGTGAAAAACTCGAAAGGAATGCATTTCCGCAGAAATTTTTTTAAATAAACAAATATTTCTTACAAAACTAATTTCAAATTTTAAGTAAACGAAACTTGAGTCCTTGTAAACGAAACTTGACTAAAAGTTTATTTGGTATGAACTGTACCTAAAATCTTTTATTGCCAAGTATTTTGAATCATTTTTTATCGCTCCGTATATCTACGTTAAGCAGTACTTTTCCTTTTTTACTTTTCCTTTGTATAAATCGAAATCCATGTTAGTCGATGTGGTCCCTAAAGTGTAGGTTTATCAAGTAATCAATCGATTAACAACGTATCTCAGAATGTTTATCTTTTTTTATGTCCTTATTGGTGCGGCACTGAGCAGGACGCAACAGGAAGAGCGCTAAAACTTTCGCATCGCTTCAGCTTCAGTTTCAGTTTCGCACCGTTCGGGTTATCGTCGCAGATCGGCGCGGAAAATTTATCAAAATCTCGATCGGCGTTTTCCTCGAGTTGAAAGTTTTCCAGAGAGTTTTAAGGTAAGTTTTTCTTTTCGTATTTATATGCAGATATAATATTTTACATTTACAATATTTTAGGAATCTGAAAAAAGTGTATCTATACAATAATTTAACTCGAAATATCATATCGATGCGTGTTTTTAACAATAATAGCAATAAAGAAATGAGTTCTTATTTCTGCGCTGTGACAGATGTGTGCAATGTATTGTGTACTTTTTTAAAGTAGACGATGACAATGATTATACAGTTTTACTTATTTTTCAGTGATTATGATAAGTCATTATCTATGACTATGATTAACTGTTTCAACTCACAGTTAGTCCAGGAGGCAGTGAAGATGTTCGTTACTTATTTTCCCAGTCAGTAAAACACCCATATAATTATTTAGAATCTTATTTTAAGCAAATTTCATATACAGGGTGTTCCAAAAAACATGTGCCGTCTCTCGTGGGGAGATTCCTCACGTAAAAATATGATTTACTTTTCATATCAACATAGGTCCAATTCTGCTTTGTTTCGTAGCTACAGGGTGTTAAAGTTTTAATAATCATTCGATTTATTATAATTTTTTTCGAAGTACTTTTAGTGATTCGAATGAAACTTTGAGGGAAAAAGTTGCTATAAGTGCTATGTATTTTAATGCTAGAAAAGTGTCGATCAATTCATCAGGAACGTGCATATGGGTTATCACTAGAATATTTAAAAAAAAGACATGTGCACCCCTGACTTTTCTCTTTTGATATGAAAATTGAGTAGGGCGTTTAATGCCAATTAAAAGTTATCTCTAAATATTTTGTCGAATTTGGCCTCCTTGATGAGATAAACGCAA
Organism: Sitophilus oryzae; assembly: GCF_002938485.1. Taxonomy (NCBI): domain Eukaryota; kingdom Metazoa; phylum Arthropoda; class Insecta; order Coleoptera; family Curculionidae; genus Sitophilus; species Sitophilus oryzae. The sequence goes on from NW_022145824.1 coordinate 572,232, forward strand.
TTCTATTAATCACAATTAATAAAATTCATAAATTACATATTTTACCTCATTTATTATTAAATATTATTACTATTAGTTATTATTACTATTAGTTCAACCTACAGCAATTTTTAATAAAAAAATAATGGTAAAAATAATTTTAAACAGTTATAACATGCTGTAAGACTAAAACTATGCATTTTCATACCCATGTTTATAGGAACTTTTTTTCATATTTTTTTTGAAAGGAATCAATGAGTACTTATTTAAAATTATCGCAAGTAAAATGATATTATAGTTATTAATGATACAAGTTCGATACGAACATCATAATGAAACGCGTGTAACGTTAACGTGTTAACTCGGCTAACGCCTCGTGGCTTAGTTACACAAGTTTCATTAAAAAGTTCGTATCGAACGTGTATCATTCAAAATTTAATCTACGACGCGACAGGAGGGACGATCCAAAGAGATTTGATTTAATTTAAAAGATCAGAGATATCCTCATAAAAATTAAAATTCAAAATTTTCAGGTGCCCATATTAGTCGACGCCGTGGTAACCGTGCTTGTTGATTGTTTCCATTTTGATTTTGACAACTCAATTATTGATGTTCAATTTTGTGTTAAACGTTCAGTTTTAGCAAAAAGCAAAAAATAATATTAATATGGGTGATTCTGATTCTGAAAGTGTCCCTTCGGATATTGAAGGCATTGCGCGAAACGTTGTCGATTCCCTACTTCCGGAAAAATCAAGAAAAATGTACGAGCAAGCCTATGTAAAACTGGAAGATTGGTGTAAAGGGAAAGGAATCCAGAATAGTAGTAACGAAAAGGTTCTGCTGGCATATTTTGAACATCTTTCAAACATAGGAAGGCTTCATCACTTTGGGTATATTATTCCATGCTACGTTCAGTTATATCAGTGAAGAAAAATACAGATATTAGTAAGTACGTCCATTTAATTGCATTTCTAAAAAGAAAATCGGAAGGGTTTCGTCTTTTCATGAAATTTTGACGGCGTTCATGCACTGTGAATCTCCATCATCAATGGCGAAAAATCGTCCGATTTAATGGGTCTTTCTTCTTCTTATTACGCCCTCTCCTGCCGAAGGTTGGCGATCCAAATGGTAATTGTGGCTCTGGAAACTGCAGCCCGGAAGATTTCCGCAGACGAGCGTTCAAACCATCTCCTTAAATCTTTTAGCTATGAGTTCTGGCGTCTTCCTACCTGGTCTTTTCCCTTGCACTTTGCCTTCTATTATGAGGCGCACTCTCATCACATGACCCAAGTATTGCATTTTTCTTTCCTTGATGGTATTTAGTATCTCTTTTTATTTCTGCATGCGCTGAAGTACTTCTCGTTGTTCGTGATCCTTTGTACCCATGAGATTCGCAACATCCATCTGTACATATACATTTTACATTTCGAAGGCTTCTATTCTTTTTTCGGCCTCTGAATCCAATGTCCAGCTCTCACATCCATAGAGTAACACAGAGAAGACGTAACATCTGGCCATTCGAGTTCTGAGTGATGGGTCTTTGGAGCGTCGTAACTCAATGTTAAAGAAACTTAAAAACTAAACTACTGATTATGATTAACTCTTTTGAACTGTTAAGCTATAGATGCATACACAGAAAATCATATACCTAGTACAATATTTAAATATTAATATCGCAATCGCAGTTTCATTTGCGATTCGAGAATCACAGTTTTGCTCATCTCTAGTTTTTAATACGGTATTAATTTTAAATTTAACTAGGTCTATCGCTGAAATTTTTCTTAGTTAAACTCGAATTGAAAAGCTATCTATGTAATCACGCCGTGGTACTGTTTATTCAATAATAGTTAAAACGGAACAGATTAAGATTGAACCTGTTCTTCCGGAGCAATATAGACATGGAATACACGTGTATTATAGAACGTTTACCGGCTTAAAACGGAACAAGTCGCATCGGAGCATTAGTAAATCGAACGGATAGGTTTATTATTAGATATATTGACGAGGGCGAGAGTCCAGACATGATAATAGGCTGGCCCTTACTCAATTTACAGATGAAAAAATATATTTCTTTGATCCCTTGTAAAAAAGTTAACGAGAACAAAAATATTAAAAGTTTAAAACAAATACTTAAAAATGGGTAAATTTGGCTAGGATAAACGATATTGATTCTTAAACTGTTTTAATTTTTTTCACTTACATTTGTATTTTGACCTTATTTGTATTTTTATTAAAAAAATTCTGTATCTTAATGTTGTATTAATTGAAGCATTGAGACTTTATCTAACCCGACCGAATATGCAGTATCTGGTCTATAGATCTTACAATCTGCGACACAACATGTGTTTCAATAGAGTTTTGAAACTGCAAATACTCATTTATTACTCTGTACAGGGTGGTCGAAGTTGGTCTGTTTTAATAGAGAAAACCTATTTCCTGACTAGATAGAGCAAAACGGACATAGATGTCATGGGCTCGATTCCTAAGAAACGTTTAATGGCGTAAACCGTCTGTTGATATTTTCACTGCTAACTGAGATACGGGGTCTTTTTGAATTTTTTACCATTTGGAAAATTGCCCATAACTTTTTTATTTCGCGGAATAATAAAATTCTGTAAAAACGTTCTTAAGGCACTTTTTTAACTACAATCCAGTGGCGTAGTCAGTTTTTTTCTATGCTTGGTCTTTTTATCAGAAGTAATGAAAAATATAATTTTTTAAATGGAAATCATAGTTGGTTATGAACTTAAAAAAATGCTGGCGTTTAACCCTTTCCAACGATATAAAGTTTTGGGTATCTATGTATTTCTAAGAATGAGAGAAATGTTAGTTTTTGGTTTGGTTTGGTTTGGTTTAATAGAGATCCACATAGACGATTGATTTTTAATATCATTAACTTGCGAAAGTTTAAGTATTCATTGATTCTTCATCAAAAAATATGAAAACGTTCCTATAAACATGGGTATGGAAGTTAGAAGGATGTTAAAACTTTTTTAAATGAGGTTTTTTGTAATTATTTAAATACCATTATTTTTTTATTTCACATTGCTGTAGGTTGCACTAATTGTAATAATAACTAATAGTAATAATATTTAATATTAAATTAATTTAATAAAATATCAAGAGAGAACTTTTAATTGGCATTAAAGGGCCTACACAATTTTAATATCAAAAGAAAAAAATCAGTGGCACGTTTTTTTAAATATTCCAGTGATAACCCATATGCACGTCCCTGATGAATTTATGGACACTTTTTTAATATTAAAATATGTAGCACTTATAGTAATTTTTACCCTCAAAATTTCATTCGAATCACTAAAAGTAGTTGGAAGAAAATTATAATAAATCGAAAGATTATTAAGACTTTAACACATTGTAACTATGAAACAAAGCAGAATCGGGCCTGTGTTGATATGAAAAATAAATCTTATTTTTACGTGAATCTCCCCACGAGAGATGACACCTGTTTTTTGCAACACCCTGTATAATTTGATTATATAAACAATTTTCGTTTGACAACATTTATACCAATTTTTTTTAAATTGGAGTTCTAAGTACAGGTTTTTCATCCGTAAAAAATCAATTAAATTTTAATTATATATCGTGTTGGTTCGTTATTTTCCCAACGAAACTCATTCAGAACCTACATGGTTTGCTCTCTACGAATTTCTAGCTGACGTAAACAAAAAGAAATTAATTACGTGGCGACGGACGGAGAACAACTTCCTATAAAGTTTTCTCTTAGCACGCTTTGCTTTTTATCTTTTTTACCCTTTTTAATTAGTAGCTTAATCAAAATTAGAGTTGTAAAGTTTACAGTGAAATAGGCCACAACATACACTTTATTAGGGTAGGTAGTGTAAGATATGAATTGGCTATATAACAATCAAAATTAGAGTTGTAAAGTTTACAGTGAAATAGGCCACAACATACACTTTATTAGGGTAGGTAGTGTAAGACATGAATTGGCTATATAACTGAATAATTTTTGAAAAAAAAACATATTATAGCATATCTTATATCACTGGAAGGCTTTAAAGATGGAGCTTTTTATGGAGTCATGGCTAACCAATGGTTTCCATAAAAAAACATATGTTTGTGTCATATGTCAAAAATAAAAAACAAGCTTTAGAAACAAATGGAGAACACAATCTCATATCTCATTAAAGATGATCCACAATATACCGGGTGCGTCTCAAAAGTGGCTCACCCCTATAACTTTTTTATTTTTTCTGTTTCAGCTTCTGTTTAGCTTGTGAACCACGTCCTTGCACGCATATAATGAGATATTTCTTTTGATGGTTCACCCAAAATCTGACATTCCACCAAACCGGCATACAACCCATCGCATCGACACATTGAAAAACTGCCTGATGTGAACACTTTAAATATAGTATTTTTACAAACGTCGTTTTCAAAAAGAATGCTCAATGGCATAAAGTAATTTTTTTTTATTTAAAAATAAGCTGTACACTATACCACCCTGTATATCAGAAGATAAGATATTTAGGAAATAGGCTCGTATGAAGTTTATTTTTATAAAATTAATCATAAATATCTCCTTTAAATATTAGCATACAGGGTGTTCCTTAATGACGTGCTAATATTTAAGGGCGTGATTCTTGGACCTAATCTAAGAGAAAAACTTGATATGAATATATTATGTCCTAAACATCTTAATTTCTGAGATACAGCGTGGTAAGTTTAATAAAAAATCCATCATATTAGAGATATTTTGAAAAAAAAAATAGAAAATTTTACCACCCTCTATCTGAAAAGTTAAGGTGTTTATGACATATATTCATATGAAGTTTTTTTCTTAGAATAGGTCCAAGAGTTACATGCTGAAACATTAGCATGTCATTAAGAAACACCATGTATAAATATACAGGGTGTTCCCTAAATAGGGAACACTATAAATAAAAATAAATAAAACATAATATATAAAATACATAATATATTAACATAATATAATATATTTTTGTAAAACATAAATATATTTTTGTAACATAATATATTTTTGTAATAATCCACAAAAAGTATTTCAAAAATAGCAGAGTTTGTTGTCTTTATAATACATGATTTACCGTCCTTGATTGGTTGAAATGGCCATATAAATATAAAATGTCATAAAAACTTTTAGCCTTTTTCAAATGGAACTGCAAAGCGAAAACCACTTAACTCGAGAAAGGCTATTCAATTGTACGTCGAATAGATTTCTTTATATAGGTCGAATCTCTTTGATATAGAAAAGAGGCAATGCGTGCCAATTTTATTTAAAGATCTCTAAGAAAAGAAAAGCTACTGACGCCACAGGTCCATTTTAGTTCATTCAAGTTTATTTTTTTCCAAACTTGTTGTCAATTCTAAACAATATTGTCATTTTCTAAACCAATACTAATAAAAGTATGTAGTAGATTAAAATTAGAGTATAAATGTAGATTTTGTGGGAGGGAAGATTTAATCATCGCGAACTTATAGATCTATTGTGTCCCCCTTTTTTGAATTATAACCCACCATACAGCCTCAGGGCTTTGACAAAAGCCAGTATCTGAGAAAGTTCTAGAGGCTAGTTCTCCATCTCTGATATTAGTCGTACCAAAGTTTATGGCACTTAAAATTAAAGGATGTAGTAAAATATTCAACGGTAATTAAAAATACACGTTTTAAATATATTTTAACTATTACAGAATTAAAACTAGATATAAACGTATAATGATATGACAAACATTACCTAGATGAAATGAAATACTCAAAAGCTTCGTGTTGACTGCTTAAAACGATTATCTTTTGAACAAATCTTTTCATGTTAAAAGGTATGTGGAGTTTTATTTCGAAAAGCAACCACAATCATTTCTCATCAAGTTTTAATTTTATTTAAAATATAATTTAATTTAAAGTATAATAATAATATTAAAATTGTTTAACTACATATATTAGGCCATACCGATAAAATTCCTCTTTAGGTAGCTTTTATTGACATTTAAAAAATTGTTCTTCATTTTTAGAGAATGTTAAATATGTCCAAAACCTTGCATTTTAGTCATATACTTCTCTCATGAAACTCGCCTTTATTTTTCTTCTAGAATCCGATATGTATATTATCAGAATATCATACACTCTTATATCAAAGTCAAAATTTGTGTTGACTTGTGTATTTGCCTCATACCAATGTTATTAAATTTAACATAAAATTACCTTATGGTAAAAAAACGGCGTCAAGTTTTCTTGAAAACAAAAAATTTTGTCATATAATTAGGCATATAAAGTGATAGCTATCTTCAATATTTCCAAGTCAACTTGCCACTTTCTGTTGATTGTATTGTACATTAGACGGATACAAATAAATTTATTAAAAATCCCAAATAATTATTTTCTTAGCTATTATCAAACAAATATTTTAATCCATTTCATTCTAAGTACAATTTTATTTAGATTAAATATTTTGTTTTCTAGTTGTATGATATTCATTACTGCGATAATAATTTTTAATCGTTAAATATTAACGTTACATTGATATTATTGAAATGAAAAACGTATACTCAATTTTTCAATACATATGCTAGCCATATTGTGTGTTGAAATAAAAATAACTCAGTATATAAGTATGCCTATAAATCAGATACTTTTTTTACATTATTTTATTTTCTGCTTTCTTTTATATATCGGATCCACAAACTGAGGTCATATGCTTTTATATTTTAAAACGTCCGATTTTATTATAAGTCTGTTTGTGTGACCTATTTTTTGGCAAAAATCAAAAGAATATAGTTATTGGGTAATTCAAAAGTAAGTTAGTAGGATTTAGATGCGATTTAATGAGAACATTACCACTAACGTTCTCACACCTGTGCTAATTTAATGTTATCAAATTTGTATATACAGGGTGTATATTAGGGTGGGTCAAAAAAATCGACTATTTTTTTGTTTTCATTCTGCATACGTGACCAGCCCAACTTAAGCGGGATTTTGTAACCATGGCTTCAATACTCTCGCAGTTAGCTTTTTCAAGGACCGATACGTTTGAGACATGATGGAACCATCGGATTCTTAAGAGTTGTTTAAGGTGTCTCTGTTGCAACTTTTTTAATGCGTTCGGCGCACAGAACACACTAAAGAAGAACGCTAACTCCCATGCATTTTTTAGTTTCAAAACGGTTTCAAATTTGTAAAGAAATCTGTAATCTGTATATTGAAGTGGCGCCATCTAGCCACCCAGGAAAGTAACAAATGTGGCGGCAAATCTAAATAGATGCAATTTATTTTTAAGCAAGACGTATTGACTTGTTCGCCAGTTAGAGCCAATCAGATTTCTACAAAATAATGTGTAGTCATCTGATTGGTCCTAAGTTGGCAAACAAGTCAAATGGTAAAAAACAAGGATTTATATATAAAGGTTAAACCAGGTTAAACTATTGTAAAGTGTTAAATGGTTTGCTTATATCATTTTATGTGCATAAAAACCTACAATAAATAATTTATTTTAATTTACAGAAAATTATACCATGAAACATTTTACAGACAAATAAAACAACAGATTTAAAAGTATAATATTTATTATAGTACCAGATTTAAGAACACATAACAAATATCGTTGGAATACAAGAGAAAGTGACGTCCATTAGAAACAATGTTTTATTTACGTGTATTTTTTACATTATGGACTTGAACAATTGTGTAATATCACATTGTGGAATTTATGTACAAAAATATGGAGTTGATCAATATTTTTTTGTAAAAATATATGGCGTTGTAAATATTACATTGTTAAAAAATAAAATTCACAAACATTTGGACTTGGTTAGGTTACCTCACCTCACTTTCTCGGATTATTAAATAAAATTGTTAGATAAATCAAAGACCTTTAACTTAAACCTTACTTTAATAAAGATCTTAAAATCAAACACAAAACAAAGTGCTAAAAAATACAAAATCACGATTGTAAAATGAAGATTGCAAAAAACACAGCCAAACAACCAGAAAACAGCGAAACGCACATCTCCGTTCAACTGCAAAACACAACTGAAGAGGAAGGAGGAAGCCGGAAACGGAAAACTGATTTGACATACAGAACAATGACAGAACATAATTAATAGGCCTATTTAGGCAACTATAAAAACAATTTTGTACGCAATTGTTAGGCAACTAGAAAAATTAAAATAAAAAATACGCCATCTAGCGCTCCAGGAAATTACTACACCAAAAAAGATCGTTCAAGGTCGTATATCTCAGTTGACTGGCTCTGGTTCGGCGGTACGGCACCCAAGTTTCGCTCCCATATAACATAGTGAGAATTATAATTGCTCGGTACACTGCAAGTTTCATTTTTGTACTCAAGTCATGATTGTAGAAAACCCAGTCTTAATTTCCAGAATGCTCTTGAGGCGCTGCTAATCCTGTGCTGAATTTCAGAGTCGATATTGGCCTTTTCCGAAATCAAACTGCCGAGGTAATTGAATTCCGCTAGTTCTTGAATTCCAGTAGTTCTTCTCCGATTTTTCTCTGATAGCATTGTTGTGATCTTCCGGGGGAGTGCACATAATTTTGGTTTTGTCGATGTTTACTTAAGGTCTAAAGCTTCGTATGCCCAGGTATATGTGTTCAACATTTCTTGTAATTGTTTTAACGTTTTTGCAACTAGAGCGCAGTCATCAGCGTATTGAAGTTTTGAAACTTAACTAAAGTAGTGAGTTTAACTAAAGTAGTATTTTTTAAATGGAATGTTTTTTTTTGCTGAGTAGATTTATCATAAACTTCTTTTAACAAATATATAACAATGTCATATTCTATACCCAGCGGTTATTGAAATATGACTATTTTTAAATTTTGTTCTCTATACCGATTACCATATAAACCTCTCTTAAAAATTGAAAAACTGCAAATTATATTGATACTTTTCAGATGGAATGTAATTTATACTGATGTCTTCTTCTATGGTGATCAAACTAAAATAGTCCAAATTGTTTAAAATATACAGCGATCTAAAACTAAATAAATAAATAAATGCCTTTATTGACAATTTTTTTTTCAATTTGTAGACAAAGGTAAACTAAACAAGCAAAATAAACAAACAACTTACACAAACAAACAAACAAAAGATAATACAAAACATTATACAAATAATATTGTCAATCTTATTGTTTAAAATAAACATTTATAAATGTTTACAATGTCAAAGAACAAAAAAATAAAAATTATACTCAAAAATATTTAGTTAGTTTATAGTAAATATCAATGACCTCTAAATAAATTTATTTCGATGTCATTAGTAAATATAGCAATAGCAAACATTAGACCAGTGTTTACAAGATCAAATTCGATTTTCAAAATATAATTCATTTACTGCGTAGAAAGCCTTGTCTAGTAAATAAGAGTTCAATGCTTTGCGAAATGAAGAAAATGAAGTTATGGATTTGATTTCAAATGGCAGGTGATTGTGCATTTTTTTGGAGTTGTATAATATTGAACTTTTAACTAACTCTGAGCGTGGGGAGGTAGATAAAGATCTTGCTCCACGTTCCTGAGTGGATAAGTGTGAGATGGCCTTTCTTGAGAAGCTGATACATACTTACGTATTTGGCAAACGGATTCAAATATGAATAAGGAAGGAAGAGTCAATATTTTTAAATTTTTAAAAAAGTCCTGGCAATGAGTTCTGCTGTTTAGTCCCAGTGAATATCGAACAGCTCTCTTCTGGAGCTTGAAAATGCGGTCAAATTGAGTCGCAATACAACAATACAAACACGTACCCCAGAATCGCATACCTGAGGTGCGACTCAAAAAGTGCATAATAAACAGTTCTAGCCACTGACAAGTTAAGCTCCTTAGAAACAGATCTTAATGCAAAACAGGCAGAGCTCAATTTTTTCGACAAAGCTTCGATATGTATGCCGAAGAGATAATTTTAATGTTGTACCAAATACTAAATGTGCATTTCCGAATATTTTCATAGATATTAGTTATAGAATTAGTAAATTAACATTGAGAATCTGTGTTTCAATACTATTTTTGCATATTTTATAAAAAAGAAGATTGAATAATACCATACAATACGGGTTACATGGAGAAAAACTTTAATCTAAAGAAAACAATACTTTACATACGCTTGTTAACAGCCTTTTTTATTCCGTTGAAAGCATAAAAAGAAAACACAAACAAAAGAAAAAGGTGTATTATTTCAAAAGATTGTTCTCCACAAAGCATCTCGGTTTTCCCATAAGTATTATTCCGTTTATGGAAATAGAACGTTATAGAGCCGTATATTCCTCACACGATTCTGTCTAAACGAATATATAATTCAGTTTCTTAGCAGGTAAAACGGACGCATATTTATACAGAGATGGCTAAAAATACATTTAAGGTTCTAAACTTTGACGTTATAAAGGCAAAATAAATCACTCGCTAGACGAGTATTTTGCTAACCATGTTACTATTGTTGGCATATGCTTAAAACAACGTACATAAATTGGGCGTTTATATAGGCGCTCTGTTGGCATTGTCACTAAGCGTAACAAAATTAGCAATGTGCGGGAGAATAACAAAAACGGGGTACAATAAAATAACGAACTAGAAAAATGTAAAATGCAAAGAATGAAAAGGAATAGATGCATTATCTCTGTTCATATTAGAGATGAGCAAAACTGCGATTCTCCAATCGCAAATTGAAACTGCGAAAATTACATTCGTACCAATATCGCAAATTGCAAAAAATTAGACTTAATTGATGCAAAGTAAAATTAACTTATGTTTTCTGATCAAATTAAAAAGAAAGTATTATAAAAATTTGGTTAATTAACTTATTAGTTATATTTTAAGAAAACCTAAATTTAAGTTGAGCGATTAATGAGAAAAAATGTATAGGAATATTTTATTATTTTTGTGGCTATATATCCAACTCATCTACTTTTGATATTGATAATGTTAGTACGATTCATCACATACGAAAAGATAATTATAATGTATTAAATCTGAAATCTGTAATATTGTGACTATCAATCTAATGGCAAATAAAATAAAGTTAAATAAATATTTGCAATTGAATCTGATTTTGGTTGTATATTATCTTTGTAAGCAAAGTATATACTATCACTCTCACGGGCTGAGAAATATAACTAAACTAAAAGCATAAAACTGCATTTTATAATTCTTTTAAAAATATGTTTTGTTAAATAAATTCATAATAATTACAAATTTTAAATATTTCAATAAAATATTAAATTGAGGTTAATATTTTAATTTGAGTATAAATTATATTTAACATAAAATTTTATACCCAAATAACATGTTAATTTGTTGTTTGTAAACAACCTAAAAAGTAGAATATTACCATTTAAAAAAGGTCTATTAATAGACAGTTTGTTTCTACTTTATTACATTATTTATTTTGTATTGAATTATAATGCTAAAAATATAGATATATTTCATCGACATTTAATTATTTTGATTAGTAGTCCTCCATCACGTCGAGGTGTTTATAATTGATTTTAACAGAAGTTGTTTTATATATATATAAAACAACTTCTGTTATATATATATATATATATATATATATATATATATATATATATATATATATATATATATATATATATATATATATATATATATATATATATATATATATATATATAAATATATTATATACTATAGTTTTAGTTTTATTAACAAAAGGGTCATCATAGTCAATAAGATTATGCAGAATTACACTGATTAAATTATATTTACATATATTATACAATTCTAAGTATATTTTTCCTATATAGAAAGATGTGATTAATAAGTGATAATTATTTATGTAATTATCGCTTGGTGGCCATATTGTAATTGTCATTTTTTGAAATATTAATTCAGAAGTAATTTCTGTCACTTCCACAAAATATCCCGTCAATTCTATAATAAAAATGTTTAAGATATGAAGGATATATGTACTTTATTTCGTTGTATAATCTTTTAAAGACAACTGATGTTTTGGGATTACCTAATACTTTTGCCTGACACTCAATGCGATATCGGTTTACACACTACGACTCAGAAGGAGAAGAAACCCTAGATCATATATACTTACGCGGATAAGTAAATCACTATGGAAACTGTTGCAAACATATCAACGACTTCCATTTATCTTCTTTTTCTATGCACACGCGGTGCTTCTATCTCTGTCGAGGACCTAGCGTCCACGCGCCAAATTTGAACATTAATTTTAAAAATTTAATTTGGAAAATGCATATATTTTATTGTCACAAAAATTAAATTATATAAAAATACATTTAGCCACTCCGTACAAATATCAATATTCTTAGGAAATCTAACCAGAAAGTATGCATGTGGTTTAATATAAATAAAAACTTAATACTTTACTTGCCTATGAAAAGATAATTCGGGGACCTTTATATCAGAACCACACAACAAACACTTTCTAGTCATTTTTACGGGTATTTAGAAAGTCCAACGAAAAAAAATAGAAATATAATTACAAAATTTTAAAATTAACTTCTCAATGAAGATATCATCCTTGGCTATATAAAAGCGGTCGGTAATAGAGTAATTAATACAATTTTTAAATTATAGTCTATAGTAATAGAAAAGTTTAGCTAGACTTCAAAAATTTTATTTTTTTTAGTTAAAACACACAAAATATCGAAAATAGGCTTAATAGACCAAAAATGGCCCGTCCTCCGGCATGATTTTTTTCACTTCACACCCGTACTCAACGTGTTAAATGTTAAGCTAAAATGGACTCGCCACATAAAAATATAATTTACAGTTCTGCTATACCATATAGAAAAATATATAAGAAAACCTATAAAAATAAAATTAAATAAGTAAATCAAATGTTAAATACCCGTTTTTATTTAATAACAACAGTTCTTAAATACCAAGAGAAATATTTATGAGCAATATTTATGTACAAACGGCAGCTTTTTATAAATAAAATCTATTGTACGTTGAACAAATGTAATTGGCAAATATTAGTCACTATTTTATTCTGATTTCTTTATACAAATACTCATATTATTGTTTTTGTTTAAAAAATACATTATAACAAAATGCTCATCATAACCAAAGACATTATGCTACAATAAGTACCACCTATTAAAATTTGAATATTACATACACATCTGTATTGCTTGCTGTAATTGTCGATTCCTCAAAAGTTACTATAGTAAACTAAACTTAGAATTAAAAAAAATCTTGTGCGTGTTAACATTAAATCAAAATTAATAATTATTATATTATAGAACATTTACAAAAAGCAATGGATTTAACTAGGTAGCAAAAACAATAAGAAGAGATATAACAAATATAAAGTTTATCATACTACACAATTTATTTTTAAAATATTATAAATTATATACCGGGTGCGTCTCAATAGTGGCTGACCTTAATAATTTTTTCAGATACAAAACGAGATTTGGCATGTTAGTATATGACATAAATTAGCATCTATTGACATATTCAATTTTTTTCGACCACTTCCTATTTCACCGGAAATGACTACAATTTTTGATTTTTAAATGGCACCCTCCGTATTTTTTCACTTTGCTCGATAGAAAATGACACAATGGCTGTGTTAAAACACGAATTTTTAATTAAGGAGCCTTGAAAAAATAGATTTGATCGTCTAATGTTTTTAGTGTCTTGTTCTAGCCGGTTAAAAGTTGTCCACATCGTATTTTTTATCTTATCTGAATTTTTGAATGAGGGTGGCTCATTAGCATATTTGGAAAAGGCATTTTTACGAATAATTTGGCACCACACACTTGGTATTTTGAGTTAAATTGTCGTTATGAACCGCATGTTGCAATTTCAAATAAACGATATTTGAAAATGTCAAAAGTTGACATATGATATGTCATTCTATTCAGAGTGTCATTTTCTATCAAATTAAGTAACAAAATACGGAGGGTGCCATTTAAAAATCAAAAGTTGTAACCATTTCCGCTTAAACAGGAAATGACCGAAAACAATTTAATACGGCAGTCAATCCTTATTTATGTCATATACTAAAATACCAAATCTCGATTTTTTATCTAAAAAAATAAGAAAGATATAGGGGTGAGCCACTTTTGTGATGCACCCGGTATAATTATTTTAGGCCAAAATGTTAGGCCAACAAGTTTATTTTTTTAAGTTATTAATAAAATTAAGACATATATCTTGAAATAATCAATTTAATTGACCATTATAAGCTCATTGATTATGCTTTTTTTATTGTCTACTCTTCGAATAATAAACTTAATGGATAAGTATAAAGTTGACAAATTACAGTAATTTACTTAAATTAGCTGCTCTGTGTCTTTCTTTTCCATTGACAGTCGACATTAAGCGAGAAAAACATCCAGAGGTGACTGCCCTCTCTTCTACTAATCTAAAATTAGTCGTCATTTATAAATGAATTAAAACGTTTGTTTTGTTTATCAATTTTTAATATCATTACAATTTTGTTTTTATCTAAATTTTGATTAAGTCATAGCAAATAATTCATGTTTAATTAAAATAAAGGATTTGAAGTCTACTAGTTTTGAAGTCAATTATCTATTATTAGACAGAACAATTCTTCAATAGACAATACCTGATATTGTAGGTGATTACCCTTGCTTCTATTAATTCAAAATTAGTCAATATTTATAAATGAATTAAAACGTTTTCTCTTTTATATTTAATAAGAGTTTTGTTTACCAAATTTAAATACCATTACAACTTTGTTTTTATTTAAATTTTGGTAAAGTCAATATGAATAATTCATCTTCAATTAAAAGAAATGATCTAAAGTCCTTATTCACAAACTTTTAATAAGCAAATCACATGTGTCAGTTTCAGATGAACTGCCTATTTAAAAATAAACAAATTTCTTTAAATTTATATCCTTCAATTTTAAGTCACTCCACTAAATATAACATGATTTTTAAAATATTTATTCGCAAACTAGGGTAAGGAAAATCAATGAACAGACAATGATAGGTGTTAGGTAATAGCTTGAAAACCACCCTTTGAGGTGCATATATATTATTTTTGTTTGTAAATTTTGAATATTGTGATAAAGAATGTTATTAAAGGTAAAGTAAATGTTTTCTCATTATTTAACTATTGTCCACTAAAGCTATAATATATTTTATTTTTCTCTTGAAATATTCTGTGTTAAAGCTTTGCCTTATTTATTTGATCTGACAAACGTATTATATAGCATGCGTATGTATTTAATGGATTTAATTTATTATGCTGTTAATAATTTTCAGTTTAAAACTAAAGGATGATTCACAGTACACCGGACCGTGCCCGAGCCGGGCACGTTCCGTGACGTAGACACCGAGCCACGTCCGATCCTTCTGTACATGCAACACCGAGTTGATAACGGGGTTCGTATTAGTTTCGAGTATATTAGAAAACACAGCCCCATAGACACACGAAGATTTAATACGAGTAATGCCAAAGTTCTCGCAACTGGAAATGGTATCAATTGCAGTTGATGAATAAAGAACAACACCTGCAGGGGAAACACCTGCTCAAAGGAAAATATGAAGGACCTATCTTCTTCATTACATCCTTTCATTGTCTAGTATTATGACTGCTTTAAGATTCACTAATACTTACTACAGACATGATAAAAAGTGTACTTTGTTTATATCATGACTGCAGATTGCAGTCGGGGCACCAGGAAAAGTACATTCAAGCTTTCCGCAACGTGGCGGGAACGGAGCGGATCCGAGAAAAAAATGTACGCCGACATTTCTGGAAAGGGGCACGGACGAGTTCCGGCGAAGCTCGGATCGTGCTCGGCCTGAGATAGAAAATGCAAGTGGTATAAAATATCCATCATTTGCTGCAGTCTTAGCAATCTTATCAGCACCTTCGTTACCTCTTATATCCACATGGCTAGGAATCCATGCTAGATCCACAGTTGAACCTTTAGATATTGAAGAGTGATGCAAGTTGAGCGATTTAACGGCTAGAGGATGTTTTGGTGATAATTCGTTTAGGCATTTTAAAGCATTTAGTGAATCTAAACATATCACACATTTGGAAAGAGGTAGGTTGGAGATTATTCTTAGTGATTCCTTAATAGCAAAAAGTTCGGCAGAAAGGATGCTAGTGGTAGGAAGTAAGCGATATTTATAAGACATATTTTTATGTAATACGGCGCATCCTGCTGCTTGGGATAATTTGAAACCGTCCGTGTATATTATATTACCTGGAGATAGATCTTGAATAATACCGTAAAATGACGCTTTTATTAAAGATGGAGGGGTGCTTTTTTGTCTAGTTTGGTGAGTGTATTATTCATTGATGGGGTAATTAATTCCCAGGGAGGAGTGGTGACATTTCAACAGACTGTTACAACAGACTGTTACAAATTATAAGCAAGTTGATTAAAAATTGTAAGAATTATTCAACATTAAATTTCTAACTAGCATAAGCTTTAAAACATATTATTCCTTATTGGTTTTCTTGATTTAGTGGTATAAAATAAGTGTATATTTTAGGTATTGTCTTCTTCTTTGTTAGTTTCTGACCTCAAAAAGTAATTGAGAAATTAAGACTCCGTAGATTACAATATAGTTCATTCAGCACAAAACACGAATTATGGTTTTTTATATTTTTACAGAAAACATAAATATATATAATGCACTATTTGACTAATGATTATTTTTATTGCTCGTTTTATTACGCTTTATTTTTGGAACTTATATTTAAAAGCTATTGATTAATACTTATGTCAATATTCACAATATTTGTTAACGGTTTTGAAAGTTCTGAACAAGATTGCCTTGATTTGGTTAGGTTTTATCGGTCGACCTGGTTTCTTAATTTCGATTTATTCTGCGTGAACGGAAAGCTGTAACGTATTTACCTCTAACGATTTCAAACCCCTGCGTAGTGGCAGACTGAGGCTAGAAGAAATCTAATATTCTTCATCTATTGAATGAGCTTTCATCAATATTATGTCTGGTACATTTGTGACTAAAATTGTAGAGGGTGTCCCATTTTGGTTAAAATTATACGGTATCTCTGTTATTAGTAGATAGGAAGATGCGGTTTGCACAAACCTCTCCAACTTTTTTGTCACACGGAAGATGCTGTTAACAAAATTTTCATTCGTTTCTGAGCTACAGTCTTTTCGAAAATTTCACAATTTGAGGGCTTATTATATATAAATATGGGGGCTTATTTACAGTATTGTGGATGATATCGAGAAAGTGAAAACTGGTTCTTTTAGATCTTTTTACGTAGAATACAGTCGTGTAGTCTGTTTTTCTACGAATATAATATTTTTGAAAATATGACATAAAGTTATGTTTTTTATTCAAATGGACACCCTGCATATGTATAAATCATTTCGATCCGTCTTGATATGAGCTTCTCAAAATATATATCACTGTATATTTATTTTTACTATTTACTGCATTTATTATACAGGGTTGTTCACCACATATGACGCGGAGTATTGTAGCTAAATGGTTAGATTTCTACAAATTGTAAGTTTTGGGTACGTTGAGGGACTATTAGAGCTACAATTTAAAAATAAAAATCCTAAATAAGTAAAAAATATTATAGTTGTATTTTTTTTAAATGGAACACCCTGTATATTATTTTATTTTTAGATTCTACGATTGAAATAAAGTTAAATTTGATCAGGTTTATCACGCTTAAACCTTACTGTTTTTGAAATATTTTCAATTTTATGCAATTGCAGGAAAAATTTTAAGACTTCATTTCTCCAAGGTTATCGAAATTTTTAATACTAAATATTTACTAATATTATATTTACTAATTTTATACTAAATATTTACTGTAGTTTATTTACTGATCAGATATTGTGTTGCAATAATAAACAAAATACTACCTTATACAGAGAGTCTAAAAATTTATATTAAATAATTACTAGCTTTAAACGGCAATAACTTGTTTAATTTAAATAGAACCCCCTATATCTTTTACGAGAATCAGACGCACAATTTAATTGTCTATCAAATTGTATTATACCATTTTTACCTATCTCTTCAAGTTTTCGTAAAAAATGCATTTTCTAATAATTTAGACCTTATTTATCACTATACCCATGGAATATTGACATTTTAGATTATTTTTAAAGATGTAATAAATTTTCAAAAAGCACAGATACTAATATTGTCGATATAGTTCGCTTATTTCATTAAAAGATAAAAAAACTAAATATGATCCCAGTATTCAAACTACTTTAATTGACTGTTTACATTGATTAATAATAATTGCTCCAAATACTAAAAAACTGAATTTTGTATATGTATTAGACACTGATAAAAAGTAACACCTTATAAATTTTATTTCATTTTTTGACGAATGCTTATTTTCATTTTCATAACTTATTATTGTATTGATTTCTGAGTCAAATTCACATTTATTTAGAATAATTAATTAATTAAAACAATTAAGTATGTAATTAACTAAATAAATATAAATAATAAAGTGCATTTTCTACGAAAACTTGAAGATACAGGTAAAAAATTCTATAATACAATTTGATAGAAAATTAAATTATGCATCTGATTCACGTAAACTATACAGGGTGTTCCATTTAAATTAAACAAGTTATTGCCGTTTAAAGCTAGTAATTATTTAATATAAATTTTTGAACACTCTGTATAAGGTAATATAATTTTAAAAACACAATATCTGATCAATAAATAATTTTCGGTAAATATTTAGTATTAAAACCTTTAATACCCTTGGAGAAATGAAACCTTAAATTTTTTACTGCAATTTCACAAAATTGAAAATATTTCAAAAACGGTAAGGTTTAGGTGTGATAAACTTTAATCAAATTTACCTTTATTTCAATCGTAGAATCTAAAAATGGAATAATATATAGGGTGATCCATTTAAAAACATACAACTATAATATTTTTTACTTATTTGGGACACTCTGTATCTTGTAAAATTATTTTTAAATTGTAACTCTAATAGTCCTTCAACGAACCCAAAACTTACAATTTGTAAAAATCTAATCGTTTAGCTACAATACTCCGTGTCGTATGTGGTGAACAACCCTGTATATGTTTAACTTTTTTAACTTTTCTTTACTTGAAATCGATATTCAGATTATTAATATTATTATAAGTAAATAAGAGAAGAAGTGTACAGGCACTACGGATTTGCTAACAAATGACCAGCATAATATTAATCTTATTTATGTACATAAAGTCTTTTGTTACTAATTGTAAAACTAATATTACACAAATTTAGTGCCAAAATTACTTTGTCGATAAGGAAATTTATCAGGTTTATAAATTGCCATCGATAAGATAATGGAAACAAATAGGAAACACGGTATGAAGTCGGGAAAACTAGAAAAGCGTATAAAATAGTTATTTGATCAGAAGAGAAATAACAATAAAATATCTGTTTGTCCTTTGGAATTGCGAAATTTCCTGTACTGTCTACAGATACTAAGCGCCTCTAGTTGTTTCGTGCTTTTCACAATATTTGTCTCAATTTATCTTAATCCAGAACACACATCTGTTTTCGAAGTGTAAATATAATTTATTTTTTATTTTTGTTTTTATTTTCTTTTCTATATCTAAATGAATCTTCTACCAACTTTGTAACTCTTATTGTAGAGCTGTGGTATTTTTAAATCTAAAAACATATTTATTGATCTTCAACACACGTTTCTAGCTGGTAATATTGCTTCCCCAAAAACAATTTTACTGTTTGTTAAAAAATTGTTGTATTCTATACGTATTTAATGTCTAATGTCCTATGCCTACCTATGTATTTATGATCCATTTGGGGATAGAGTCATTTCATCTTAAAAACAATCATCGAAATTGGTGAAGCGATATCCTCTTGAGGGATCGAATAAAAATAATCTTATAGCGTTTATATTCAGAGTGTTCTAATATTCCGTGGAGATAGTTCGACTATGTATTTTTTGAATTAAAATAAGTTAATTATACACTATTTATCTCTATTCGCAAATGCGTCAAAGTCATTTTAACGCATAGGCATAGAAGTAAAGCACGTTAACACATATAGATAAAGGAAACAATCCTTTATCTATGTTAACTCTTAAGCACAAAAGTATGCAAATCAAAAGGTGCGTACTCACTAGAGCATTTTGCTCCGAACGAGCCAAACGAACCGAGCGCGAATGAATAGTTTTGATAAAATAGTTACTTCAAAACCAATTTAAAATGATTATGAAATTACTGTTTTATAAAATTAGTAGTTATTTGCAAGAAAAATTACAAAATTAATTGCTCTGCAATATTGCTTATTCGGCCTTTTTAGAGAGGCAGTGTTTCTCTCGTGAAAAAACAATTGAATAAAACGTGCTGTGTTTGTCTTCAAATCGAAAGAGGACAATTAAAATATCTGTAAGTTACTAAGTTACCTATCTATACAGGCCGTTGTGATCAACCGACTAGTACACGTAAAACAAAATACTTAAGTACTATAACAAAAAAGGTAGGTTACTTACTTTTCTCCGGCACTAGCAAACACAGATATAAATTTTCTCACAACTTTTTTTTCCAAATTCCGCCTTTTTTCGAAATTCCGAAACAAATGAATGCGTTTGCCTTTGGCATCAAGTATTTATAGTGGTGATCAAGTTCATGTCTGAACAAGCATTAAGCATTGTCGGGCGGATAGCGCTTTGCAAGTCTGTACACGAAATTGTACGTAATATCGAATACGCAAGTTTGGACAAGTAACAGTCGCTTGCCTTATTAAAATATTATCTGCTTAGATAGGTACTTAAAACAATGTAGGTAGGCCCTTATAAAAACTATGCTTACATTTTTGCTCTTTACTATCAAAAGCAGATAAATTTTCGTGGACCCCCATTAACATCTTATGGACCCCCATTTTTTGTTCACGCCTACGTAGACCCCCAGCAAGTCTCCCGTGGACCCCTGGGGGTCCACCTGGACCACTTTGGGAATCACTGCTCTATTGGGAGTAAAAGTGACTTTTTTCTACGATCGTGTAAAAAGTACCTATTTTTTACACTATCTACTGTTTTGAAAGTCAAATTTTTTAAAGTAGTGCAAAAAGTACTCGTAATATAGTTTTTGCACTAGGGCAAAAAACACCTTGACATTTTTAATTACCACTTTAACTAAAGAAAAAAAATTGTATATTTTTGTAAAAATTTGTCAAATCCTGGAAGATAAACCAAGTACCAGTACTGCACACCTCGCAGCAACGTCACGAAAAAGAGTTTTAAGTGAAGAACAAGAACCCGAGACCTCCACGAGCTGAAATGAAAATAAAACTCAAAAAGTACTGGAAATCAAGTTTGTCCATCAACTACTTTCGTAAATTTTTCAAACTGCGACATTAAAATTAAAATAAACTCAAAAAAAAAGTGTCATTGTTAGTGGTAATATTATTCTGAAAATTATTGTAAAATCTTTTTAATAAACATTTAAATAAGAATTTCAATTCGATCGTAGAAAAAATGTTGTGTGCAACATGTGCAAACGGCATATTTGTTGCACTCAGCACTCAGCAAAATTGTTTAAAAATTATTTATAACGTTTGAAAAAAATGGCATGTTCCATTCGGGGTAAAAGTACTTTTTGCGTCGCCCGTGTAATGTCGGACTCGCAAAGACGGAGTTTGACTTGAGCCAAGCGTTGTAACGTAACGTATTGTAACACGAGCATTCGCTAATCAATCTCTAGCTAGTTTAGAGATTGAGTCTGGGAGGTAGTAGGTATAGGTTTAAATTAAACATGCGTTGAAATGTTTTGTGACTGTAGAAGAAACATACTTGGATTGGTATTTTTTTGGTTAAATTAGTATTCAAAATAAAAAATAGAATTTCCAACTCACAAAAACTAAATCCTATCGAGCATATTATAATAAAATATACCAAACAGAACCTTTTACATATCCTGAAAAGTATTTTTAGCCACTGGAAGAAGATGAAACTATCATCTAAATATTTTAGTCTTCTTCTATAGGTAGATATCTATCGATTGTTTTATCACTGTAGTTTCTGCGAACAAATGTGTTGCATTAGTTGCCAAAAACTACTACTTTTATGAATTTCACATATACATAACTAATACCTTTACTTCTGGAGCATATTTGAGCAAACCAAATCTCTGGGAAGGTTTGTACACTGGCACTTTCCGATAATAAAGTTAAGAAGTTTGATGCGTGGAGGCAGATATATGAGATCATGGGATGTGCTTCTGGAGAAGCAAAGAAAAAAAAAAAGAAAATCTTCTGGCAAGTTTCAGAAGGGAGAAGAGGAATGGAAAAATGATTGTAAACCCAATCTATTGGAATGGGAAAAGGTACATTTACACAAATTATAACGAATATAACAATAAAGCTTGTTTTTTTAATGGAAAGATTTGGCAAATGTCACATGATTTCTAACCTAGCTGTAAAGAAGCAATCACGTGTAGATAGAGATTCAAAGCGCGAATAAAAATTAAATACAACTGAACGTGGGAACACAGCGAACGCAACAAGCACTCTGAACATCGCGGTCTTTTCCTTATTGAGTTCGTTCGTGCGCGCTCGGCTCGCTTGGTTCGTCCGGACCAAAATGCTCTAGTGAGTACGCACCTAAAGACGAAAATATATTCTTAAACTGACATAGTATCATATTTTCGAGTCGTGTGTGTCAAAGTGTTAAATTCAACGAGCGCAACGATATATAATTACATACAAGGTATTAGTTTTAAATCTTTTTATATTATTTGGAACGTTTGAAATTGTTTCAAAAATTATTTGTGGCGTTTGAAAAAAAATAGCATGTTCTATTGGGAGTAAAAGTGACTTTTTTCTACGATCGTGTAAAAAGTACCAATTTTTTACACTATCTACTGTTTTGAAAGTCAAATTTTTTAATGACAACTTTAACTAAAGAAAAAAAATTAGTATATTTTTGTAAAAATTGTCAAATCTTGGAAGATAAACAGAGTACCAGTACTGCACACCTCGCAGCAATGTCACGAATAAGAGTTTTAAGTGAATAACAAGAACCCGAGACCTCCACGAGCAGAAATGAAAATAAAACTCAAAAAAGTACTGGAAATCAAGTTTGTCCATCAACTACTTTCGCAAATTTTTCAAACTGCGACATTAAAATTAAAATAAACTCAGAAAAAAAGTGTCATTGTTAGTGGTAATATTATTCTGAGAATTATTGTAAAATCTTTTTAATAAACATTTAAATAAGAATTTCAATTCGATCGTAGAAAAAATGTTGTGTGCAACATGTGCAAACGGCATATTTGTTGCACTCAGCACTCAGCAAAATTGTTTAAAAAATTATTTATAACGTTTGAAAAAAATGGCATGTTCCATTCGGGGTAAAAATGTACTTTTTGCGTCGCCCGTGTAATGTCGGACTCGCAAAAGACGGAGTTTGACTTGAGCCAAGCGTTGTAACGTAACGTATTGTAACACGAGCATTCGCTAATCAATCTCTAGCTAGTTTACAGATTGAGTCTGGGAGGTGTAGTAGGTATAGGTTTAAATTAAACATGCGTTGAAATGTTTTGTGACTGTAGAAGAAACATACTTGGATTGGTATTTTTTTTGGTTAAATTAGTATTCAAAATAAAAAAATAGAATTTCCAACTCACAAAAACTAAATCCTATCGAGCATATTATAATAAAATATACCAAACAGAACCTTTTACATATCCTGAAAAGTATTTTTAGCCACTGGAAGAAGATGAAACTATCATCTAAATATTTTTAGTCTTCTTCTATAGGTAGATATCTATCGATTAGTCTATCACTGTAGTTTCTGCGAACAAATGTGTTGCATTAGTTGCAAAAACTACTACTTTTATGGATTTCACATATACATAACTAATACCTTTACTTCTGGAGCATATTTAGCGAGCAAACCTTGGAAATCTCTGGGAAGAGTTTGTACACTGGCACTTTCCGTCATTACTACAGGTTATATAACATATATTTAACAGATTATTATAAAAGCAATCGAAAAAATTAATGAACAATTATTTAAGTATAATTAAGATTATACTTTTAAACTGGAAATTAAAATACTATTGCTCCAGCGCTAAAGACTGAAATCTATCTACGTATAACTTTAGTGAAAAAGTAAACTTTTAAATTTGATTCGATTTTTCTTGTTCCAGAAAATGTTAGTTCCACTTCTCAAGTCGCTCTGAAATGCGGCAACAATCAAGCATTTGATGAACGAGACGGAGATGAAGGTGGAAACTAGTTCGGAAGTTACGGGTCTCCAAAAAGCATCTGTTCCTGACCCGGGGGATATTGTCGATTCGACTAAAGAAAGGTAAGAGCAAAAAAGCGCAAAAAACTTTAACCTTTACTACAAAAAGGTTTATAGATTATCAATTTAGGAGCTGGAGTGTAAACTGAACGCTATATAGTTTCTGTTTTAGTTTTTGTAGGGTTGTGTGCTGTGTTAGAATTTTTATTTTATACCACTATAACAGGATTTAACTTTTTAATTATTTTAACAACAATAATAAAATAAATAATATTAAAACTAACAGAATTTTTGACTTCTATTGTTTTTCTTTATTTAACTTATACAGGGTGGCGCCTCTCATACGACGCGGAGGCTCCAAGGAGAACGGGAGTTTATATAGAAATAAAATTTTGGGAGTATATCAACATATAAGTATTCTATTAAATGGTGAATGCACACTGCATTGGTGGCTGCAGTAATAATAATAGAATCTATTATATACAGGGTGTGTCTTAAATAAGTGCAAATGTTTTCAGGGCTGGTAGATCTCGATAAAAGAAACATATTTTCCCTTTACCATTTTTCAGATAAGTCCAAAATAACCGAGTTATTTAAGTTTGAAAATTAAAAAAAAATGATTTTTTTTCAAAAAATTTTGAGAGCCACCGGATTTTTTCTGTATTTGCATTCCTTTTAGTGCCGTAACCATGGAGTAAAGCCGTAACTATGGTAATATCAGAGATTAAGAAATTATACCCTGGGAAAATTTGCGGTGAAAAAAAGTTTTCGAAAAATATACAGGGAAATTTAAAAGAAAATGCACGATTTTCAACATTCTTTTTTTGCGAAAAATACTTCATAGACGTGTTCCTGGGGTCGAAATATACCACCCCTGAAAATATTTGCACTTATTTATGACTCACCCTCTATATTTGCTACACGTTAAAACTATTTTTTACGTGTAAAAAATTATT
This sequence comes from Sitophilus oryzae, assembly GCF_002938485.1. Taxonomy (NCBI): domain Eukaryota; kingdom Metazoa; phylum Arthropoda; class Insecta; order Coleoptera; family Curculionidae; genus Sitophilus; species Sitophilus oryzae. The sequence continues at coordinate 597,381 of NW_022145824.1, forward strand.
TGTTACACGTAAAAAAATATTTTTATGCAATATTTAAAGTTTTTCTACAACCACTTGTTTTTTTTATTAAATTAGTTTTTTTAGTTGTATTGTAGTCATGTACAAGGAGGACAACTGTATTTTAAATATTATATTTAATTTAACGTTTTTCAAACAGGGTTCATTAGACTATATTTCTACTAGGTACACTATTTTGAAAAAAAAATTAAGAAAGTAACTTAAACATTCATAAAAACAGAAGTAACTACTGTTGTAGATTCTTCGGGTGGGGCTTTTTATCCTTCCCTTACTTTTTCTTTTGAAAGTCAAAAAACATTTTTTAATTTATCACCTTTTAATTAGTTTCATTTCATTCACATTATTACTTACATTTTAAACTACACTTTTTCAGCATGTCCTTCAAATCCACCAATTCAATAGCTGATACTAAGAAGTTTCAATTCAAATATGCACACACAATTTTTTTATACACAATTTTAATTAAAATTACCAGTTTAATAGGATTATAAGATTTTAATCCAAATATTATGGAAGATCCTACTTTAAAAAATACGTGTAAAAGAACGGAAAAAAATAACGGATAGGCTCTGAAGTAAAAAGAAAAAAATTAAAATTAGCTAATTGAATTAGTTATTATTAAGAGAGAGGGAGTCAGTAAGTTAATTTTCGCTTTTCCTACTTGGGGCCCTTAACGAGATTACGGCAGAAAGGTCGCCAGAAGTGCTGCGGAAGCGGACCACTTAAAATAATTCAGTCTGCCATTCGGCTAACTAATATTAAATGTTCCCGTAGGTTTTAAAATATACTATTTTTATAATTTAATATTCTGTCATCATATTGTAGTATAGAATGTAGAATGTTTAGGAGGACAGTTAATCACCGAGACCCTATCTTGAGTTATAACTCATCATACAGTCTCAGATCTTTAACAAAAGCCAGTATCTGAGACGGCTCCACAGAGGCCAGCTCTCCATCCTCGACATCGGCCGTACCAAAGTTCATGGCACCAACGGTCGTCGTCTCGGCGCACTCAGTGATAAGGTGTTCTGGTGTTTCCCTATTTTACCCACAGAATCTGCATTTGCTGTTGTTTCTCAGCTTCAGCCTACTGAGGTGTTCATTGAGGAGACAGTGTCCTGTTAGAAACCCCGTGACAATCCGAAGATTGTTTTTACTAAAATAAATAATCTTTGATTTTTCTCGGTCGTAAGTTCTGAGGAACTTTTTCGAGTGTCTTAGACTGTTGGAGGACATCCATATTCCAGGTTACGGATGGAGTCTTCGAGATTATTTAGTTCTTCTTTTAATTGGTTCCTGCTTGGATATCAACCCAGGGTCATTCAACAAAGTTAAAGAGGTAATATTTGGCCAACTGTATAACAAACAATTTAAATGAAATACAGGAACCTCCGTTGTGTTTTCCATTCAACCTCCAAACATTTCTTTTATTGTGATTACCCCGGATGCGCCAGACAGAAGCAATATTTTGGGAAATTTGAGGAGAATAGTTCCATCTTCTTGTTCCATTTTGTCATTGAGAACATGTAAAATTGTTCCAAACAATATAAAATGTGATGGTTGACTATTTCATGCGCTTTACTGCATTTGTCATGGTTGACTGGGCACACATAGGTATAAATAGCACGTTTTTAAGAATTGTGATCATTATTATCCTAACTCCTATTGTGAAACCTGCCTGAAAATGTATCAACTGCTACCCATTATCTGCGCCTATACTACAGTGTTACCACAACTTCCTGTAGAAGTTTGGTGCATAATTTCGAGGCTATTAGATCCAGTTTCCTTATTAGTAACTGTGAGGACTGTTAGTTACTTCGAGATTCCATTGTTCAAGGAGATCCAATACTGAAAAGATCATTACGGGAAGCCATCGACAAAAAAAATATACTAAAGATGCTGTACCAACCAACCATGGTGGTGGAAGTTAGTCGGTAGGGTTTTTTCAAGATTATTTGCAACCAATATGTTCATAAATCCATTAGGTATAGAATATATAATATAGAATAAAATTGCCAATATTATTCCAGCTCAAGAACGAATAGACAAGGAAACAATTAAAAGCTGCTAATATAACTAATCAAAAAAGATTTTATCCTTATTGTACCATCTATAGAATTATTATCCAATATTATCCCAGCTCAAGAACGAACGTAATCAAAAAAGATTTCATCCTTATAGATTTACACAAATGAGATTTGGTGTGCCTATGTTTTTTGACTTTCAAAAGAAAAAGTAAGGGAAGGATAAAAAACTCTACCCCTTCATAAATTTTAGTAGAAATATTTTCCAATTCCATCGTTAGGGCTCTAACTCACTGACGACTAGGTCAGACTTGGCCGTCGGTTGGCCGGATGCATTGCGTTTATTGCTGCGGCCAGATGAACGACCAGTTTCAACAGAGTTGTCAGATCTAACGATTTTTTACGTTTTACCAATTAGAAAATATTGTTTCAGAAAGAATTAAGTTTCAGAAATGTTAAAATATCCAAGCGAAATTGCTATTCATGAGCTTATTAAATGTTCTAATATTAAATAATGCATTTAAAATATTCTTAGATTTTTCGTTAATAAATACTTAACTGGTGTGGTATGGAGTAAGTAAAATCTCCAACCCCGACTACACGATAACGTCGTCATTTCCATGTTTTTCAAATTCGCGATGCCTGCTATTGCATCAGTCGTTTCATAACAGAATATTCTACATGCTACGTCTATGTAATTTAATATGTGTAGACTGACAAATGTAACTCGTGAGATTTTTAGCATTATATCAATAAAGGACAAAAACAGTATTGTTCCTAAAGGTGCGTCCAGACTCGAGCATTTTAGCCCGAACGAACCGAGCGCGCACGAACAGGCCGAACAAAAAGCATTGTGTGTGTTTTTTTTTTCTACTGATATGGACTTCTACTAATGGCTCTTATCGACTTTAGAAGTAAACATATTAGGGCCATCGTGAAACAAGGTCGTCAGACACTGGCTCTAAATATAAACAGGGAGAAAATTTAGCTTCCAGTTATTTCAATGTTTACAATATAAATTCCTCTTTTTTATTGCTACTGAGAATCTACAACATTAAATACTTCTATTTTTATGAATGTTTAAGTTACTTTTACTCTTTTTTTTTAAATAATGTACCTAGTAGAAATATAGTCTACCGGACCCTGTTTGAAAAACGTTAAATTAAATATAATATTTAAAATACAGTTGTCCTCCTTGTACATGACTACAATACAACTAAAAAACTAATTTAATAAAAAAAACAAGTGGTTGTAGAAAAACTTTAAATATGATTTTTTTTATTTTTTAACATCGAAACTCGAAGGTATAATAACAGGTATCATACCAACCATAAATAGAGTAGGTCATATAAAAATGTTTTGAATTTTTAATAGAATCGACCCTTGCTAAAAAGAGGGACTAGATTAAAGTTTCCCTTTGATCCAGTCTGTATACTATTTCTTTAGATTTACTGCACGTGTGCAAAAACTACACTAAAACACTATATCTTATAGAAAATAAAATATTATGGGTTGAATTTGAGGGATTTCATCTGGAAAATTATTAATTTGGGAGAAAACCGGCAACAAGCGGCAGAAAATAATAATATTTTAGTGCAGTCTACTGGTCGCAACGACCAACGGACGGCCAGGTCGTCAGTGTGTTCGAGCCCTTAGACATTATTTATAGACACCCCAAATCTCATTCAAATTGGAATAACAGTTCTCAGGGGCGTATACAGGAATTTATTTTAGGGGGGCCCAAAATAAAAAGTAATGTAGAATATGCTTTTTAGTGCGCCAATTTTTACCCAAAAGCCTAATATTTAAGACAATTTGCAGATTTTAGGGGGGGCCCGGGCCTCATGGCCCCCCCTCTCTATCCGCCACTGACAGTTCTTCAAATATCTTAAAACATGTGTTTATTTTTTAAAGTTTGAAGGCATCTAACGGATATATGAAGGAAGCACTTTTGTATAGAGGTAAATTGTGCCCAGTAAACTTATTTTGATTCTAGAAACACGTAGTAGTTCTATATCCACGGAATATTGGGACACCTTGTATACGAGTTGATATGAAATTTAATTTTAAAATTTAAAAATTAAAGACAATGTCAGTCAAGTATGTTTTATATCACTTTTCCATTTGTTCTGTTTTGATTAGCAAGTTAATTAACTTAAATTATTGTAGTACTAAGATGTATAAAAATAGCTAAAAATACGGTTTTACTACCCAGTTTGGCGACCAATTGCAATCGATTGAATATAAAACGTCAATTGCAACTGGAAAACAGATAAAAATCTTAGTAGAATAAGCCAAAGTTTGTTTTAAATGTCGATCGAAATAGGGTGAATGCACCCGTGAAAAATACCCCGCCGAGATTAAGGGTTGCTGTCTGGATTTATCGTCAGCTAGAAACTTAATCCTGATCTGTGGCTATGGGCCTGTGTATGTGTGTGGACAGAAAACGAGATTCTGTGCGGATTTAAACGCAAAAGTCGACGAACTGTCGTTGTCTTTGCGAATCCATTTCTAACAAATTATAGGACATACGTTAAGAAAATGTAGTAGGGTATGGATGGTTTTTCTTTCTTTTATTCCTATTCAACAATTTTGTTACAAATTGTTAGTATCAATATTAATCATTTTTATTTCTGTAATAATTATAATGACTTGGCAATTGCACAGCACCATAATTATAACAGAATAATCTACCATTTCGATTACTAAGTAAATTTAAACAGTGCACTTAAATGTTTTTTTAATTAATATTGAATATCATATCGTGCGATTGCCAAGTAGGCCAGTAAGCGAGGAGGGTCCGAATTCTTAAACGAATTCTGAACAACCAGCGCCAATTGACGTGAAATTTTAACAGTGAATAATAGAGATATATGTAAGAAACAAAAGTTACATAATAGCGATGTCTGCTTTCACTCCCGAGAAGGGATGAGGTTTGGTTAGGTTGGTAACCAAAACAAAAACCAATAAAGTTATGAATTCTAAGCAAAAAAGTCCTATACCATTTTTTCAGAATATTAATATAATATTTTTCTAGTTATTTAGGATTGAATATGCTGATTTTTCATATTGTTTTCATATATGCTGCATATTTTTCTGCCATTTTTTTTAAATAACTGGAAAACCTTGCGTTTTATCGCAAAACTCATAGAAAGCAAAAATGAAGCTTTTAGAATAACTAAGCGATTCGTTTTTTGTTGATTACCGTAGGTATAATAATAGCCGAGTTATCATTCTGTAAATGTGATTTTTTATTTTTCGAAAACTAAATTGCAACATTTTACCGTAAAATAATGACGAAAGAGCACATTTTTCGAAGAAAATGAATTTGACAGTTTTTAAAGTGCTTGAATAGGCCTTTTAAATGCGTTTTTAAAAAAGTTTGTAGCTCAAAAACTCGCGGAGTTATGATAAAAATAAAATGGTCACCTCATTTCTTCGGAAAAAAATTAACAACAAAATTTATGACTAAAATCATAAAAATACAAACTAAGCGTAATACATGTACAGTTGGCTATATTTAAATACCAACAATGAGCTCTGCAAGTTCCAGCGGATAGGATGCCTAAATTTGAAAAAAGCTGATAATACTGAAAATATTTTTTTTATTTTTAAAAAAATTTTAATTTTTTTGACATATCTCAAAAACACAATTTGGGTAGTAAGTACAATAAAATTATTAAAGTACTGTAGTGAAATACTTGTTTGCAATATTTTTGCTCTCCTTCAATTTTTCTGTAGGTGTCTTTATTTCGTAGATATTATGTTTTTTTAGTTTGACTTGCGTGGAACGACCACCATCTTTGAGCCCTTTGAACCCAAAAATCTCGTAAAAATGAAGAGTTCAAGACTGTTCAACTATAGAGGTTAATTTGTAGCTTGTGTAATTTCCTACAAATTGATAGGTTGTATTTTTATGATTTTAGTTATGGATTTTGTTGTTAATTTTTTTCCGAAAAATGAGGTGACCATTTCATTTTTATTATAACTCCGCGAGTTTTTGAGCTACGAATTTGAAAAAATCCTTTTAAAAAAGTATTTAAAAGGTCTTTTCAAGCACTTTAAAAACGGTCATATTCATTTTCTTCCAAAAATGTGTTCTTTCGCCATTATTTTACGTAAAAGTGTGCAATTTAGTTTTCGATAAAAAAAATCACCTTTACAGAGTGATAACTCGGCTATAATTACACCTACGGTAATCAACAAAAAATTAATCGATTCATATTTCAAAAGCTTCAGTTTTGTTTTATATGAGTTTTGCAATAAAACGCAAGGTTTTCCAGTTATTTATAGAAAATGGCAGAAAATATGCAGTTTTTATATGAAAACTTTCAATCCTAAATAACTCGGAAAATATTAATTTTCTGAAAAAATGTTATAGAACATTTTTTTGGTTAGAATTCATCCCTTTATTTTCCGCAATTAAAATGGATGATTTATTTTTCACCCCCGAGAAGGGGTAGCACTCACTCCCAGGGTGAAAGCATACATAGCTACTATAGTTTTGTTTCTGTTCACTGTTAAATTTCACGTCAATCGGTGCGGGTATCAAGAATTCGGAGGTGATACTTTATTTTACTTTATATCTACTTTTATGCGCTTACTGGCCGAAAGGCATTATTAATTATTACAGAAATAAGGATGATTAATATTGATACTAACAATTTGTAGAATTAATAACAAAATTGTTGAATAGGTGCTTAAAGAGAACCTAAATAAAATAAACTGACTTGGTTTTACATGAGATCTCACAATTTTTTATAGTGAAAGAATTGTATTGCGAGACAGCATTTTTTACATTCTATGTTTTTGATGGGATAAGATATTTTCCGAAGTTTCTTTTCCGATTTTTTTTTTGAATGAGTATAATATAATTTATATTACTTTTTGTCCTAAGAAGAGACATTATATTTGGATGTTTACGTTACACGTGCACTTAATGAGGAACCGCCACTATATGTGAGGCAATACATAATGAGGCAAGCATATTCATAGTTTTCACAGAGATCAGGTTCGGGTAAGTTTTCCAGTCGATGTTACTTTTTTTCAAAGTTTTAATAAAAGAAAAGTCTCTCTCCGTACAGATTTTGGTAGCATATGGTGTATATAATAAAACTTTATCGAGAATAGTTTTTCTGTTTTCCAGCAGTTTGTGTCATGAAAGTTTTTAGAGGACCAGTTTATATTAAAAAATTAATAGCTGTTCCTTTAGGATTGTACAGTCTGTTGCATCGCCGATCTGGACATAGGAAATCCTATGTAAAATTTAAAAATGATGAATAAGTTTTTCCCATTTTATTTTACACAAAAATTTATTTAAAACTTTTTAAAGAACCTCTTAATGTGAAGCAAATTGTTGTCATTATGAATGATTTATCCGAATTGCTAACATAAACATCAGTGGCAAAATATGGCTTTTTGCGGACGACACTAGCTTCACTTGGAGCAACAAGGACGTCACGGCACTTCATAGGATTATATCAATTGACTTAATCACCATTAAATCTTGGTGCGATTCGAACCTCCTGAGTCGCAACATTTCTAAAACTAAAGCTTTGTCGTATAAAAACTCGCTGCAGCCTTTTGTACTTAACAACACCACCATTGACGTCGTAAAATCTGTAAAATTCTTAGGGCTTGTTGTAGACAACTCTCTGAAATGGGACATGCATATCGAAGCTTTGTCGAAAAAATTGAGCTCTGCCTGTTTTGCATTAAGATCTGTTTCTAAGGAGCTTAATTTGTCAGTGGCCAGAACTGTTTATTATGCACATTTTGAGTCGCACCTCAGGTATGCCATTCCATTCTGGGGTACGTGTTGTGCGACTCAATTTGACCGCATTTTCAAGCTCCAGAAGAGAGCTGTTCGATATTCACTGGGACTAAACAGCAGAATTCATTGCTAGGACTTTTTTAAAAAAATATTAACTCTTCCTTATTTATATTTGAATCCGTTTGCCTAATACGTAAGCATGTATCGCTTCTCAAGAAAGGCCATCTCACACTTATCCACTCAGGAACGCGGAGCAAGATCTTTATCTACCTATCCCACGCTCAGAGTTAGTTAAAAGTTCAATATTATACAACTCGAAAAAAAATGCACAATCACCTGCCATTTGAAATTAAATCCATAACATCATTTTCTTCATTTCGCAAAGCATTGAACTCTTATTTACTAGACAAGGCTTTCTACGCCGTAAATGAATTATATTTTGAAAATTGAATTTGATCTTGTAAACACTGGTCTAATGTTTGCCATTGCTATATTTACTAATGACATCGAAATAAATTTAATTAGAGGTCATTGATATTTTACTATAAAGTAACTAAATATTTTTGAATATTATTTTTATTTTTTTGTTCTTTGACATTGTAAACATTTATAAATGTTTATTTTAAACAATAAGACTGACAATATTATTTGTATAATGTTTTGTATTATCTTTTGTTTGTTTGTTTGTGTACCTTGTTTGTTTTGTATTGTTTGTTTAGTTTAGCTTTGTCTACAAATTGTAAATTTTTTTTACAATAAAGGCATTTATTTATTTGTTATTGAGTTATGATAGATACAAAAATACTAAATTAATAAAAAAAAAATAATACGGTCCTGAATAGAATAACAAATAACAAACATGCCACTTTTAAATTTAATTTTTTAGTGTCATTAAATTTGTTGTTGCCAAAAATAATTTCATATTGACTTTACACGTGCTAATATAATTTGTAAATATGAATCCCATCAAAAACATAGAGTGTAAAAATGCCAAGTCTCGCAAGACAATTTACTTCGACTATAAGAAGTTGTGAGATCTCATGTAAAACCAAGTCAGTTTATTTTATTTAGTCTCTCTTTAAGCACCTATTCAACAATTTTGTTATAAATTGTTAGTATCAATATTAGTCATCTTTATTTCTGTAATAATTATAATGACTTGGCAATTGCACCATAATTATAAAAGAATAATCTACCATCTTGATTACTAAGTAAATCTAAACAGTGCCTTTAAAAATAGAGTTTTTTTAATTAGAATAGAATATCATATCGTGCAATTGCCAAGTCATTAACAAAGAAAAAAATTAATTTTATATTGTCTTTAAACTTTTATTTTTTTTATTTCTTGTACAGGGTGGGTCAAATTGGACGCTTTTAAAATTGTGTTTAACTACGTATAGGTATATACTATTACAATAAAAGCGTACGATTTAATGTTAAATCTAAATTATAGAAGCTAAATTAATTCTTCCATTACCATATTTTCCATTTTAATGTGATCCATGTTCCGTGTTTACGTTTTCCATTTTTTTCCAATATAAAGCGATTTTATAAGGGATAGGTGGAACATTATGCATACAAATTAATTTCGAAACACATGTGCAATGTAAAAAACAAAACCATGATACGTATCCGCATTTCAATTCAATGGGTTTCGCTAATTGGGTCACGTATGTAATTCATATGGGAGTGGATATAAAGACACTTTTAGACTTAATAGATACATACAGAGTCACGCAGATAAAATCCGCATCACATGGAACATTTTTTAATAATTGATTTAGGTGAAATTTCAGTATGGCATTAGTTTTGGTTTTAAATTGGATTAAACATGACAGAAAGGATTTAACCGGTATTTGTCAAATTTGAGATTTAAAAAAATAAATGGCTAAAAAATGGGTTTATTGGTCGAATTTTGATAACCTTTTTATTGGAAATAGTTGTTTCTTGTTTAATTTTACGAAAGTATACCAATTCAGTCATCTAGTGAAATATTTATTAATAACAGTTTCTGGCGATAGCAGTAAAAATAAATGATAGTAGTTGGTTTGTTGGGCTCATTCCTATAACTTTTTTATTTTTTTCAGATAAAAAAACGAGACTTGGTTAGGTTAGTATATGGCATAAATTAGGATTGATTGACGTGTTCAATTGTTTTTGGTCACTTCCTGTTTCACCAGAAATGACTACATCTTTTGATTTTTAAATGACACTTTTGAATTTTTTTGACTTTATTTGATAGAAAATGACACTCTGAATAGAATGATATATCATATGTCAGCTTTTGATATTTTCGCGTATGGTTTTTTTATTATAAATTGTAAAATGCTGTTCATAACGAGAATTTTATTCGAAATACCAAGTGTGTGGTTCAAATTATTCGTAAAAAAATCCTTTTTCCAAATATGTTTATGACCCACCCTGGTTCTATTTGATTGAGATATGATTAAAAATACGATTTGGGCATCTTTTAACCGGCCAGAACAAGACACGAAAAACATTAGACGATCAAATCTATTTTCCAATGCTCCTTGATTAAAAATTAGTATTTTTAACACAGCCATGGCAGTCTAGATTGAAATTTAAATACGATTTTTTTAAAGCGAAAATGTCAAAAGTTGACATATGATATGTCATTCTATTCAGAGTGTCATTTTCTATCGAATAAAGTAAAAATATACCAAGGGTGCCCTTTAACAATCAAAAGTTGTAGTCATTTCTGGTGAAATAGGACGTGATTAAAAACAATTGAATATTGAATATGTCAATCAATCCTAATTTATGTCATATACTAACATACCAAATCTCGTTTTTTTATCTGAAAAAATAAAAAAAGTTATAGGGGTGAGCAACTTTTGAGACGCACTCGGTCTATTTGGTTAAATTATATAAATGAAAGGTTAATTTTTAAAGTTAACACAAATTTAGTTATAAAAATATTTACTTCCTTGGTAAAAAAAATATGAATACGGCACCATACCTATTATACACTTATTTTGCGTGTCTATGTTTAGAAAACTTTCTAGAATGAAAAACAGAAACGGTTTTATTATTTCATTATTCTAATGCCTGAACAAACGCAAGAGAGCGTTTCTTTTACTTTCATTTAATTGCATGTAAGTAAAAGCTCTAAAGGGGGCTTTTACTAATGTAAATTTAATATTGTTTATTTCGAAGCTTATTCGGATTTAAAAATAACTTTATTTATTAGCTATTTTATACAGATCGACAAACACATATTTTCGAAGTACTACATTGTTTTTCAAAGTACACATCTTTCTATTCACTGCAACTTTACTATCGATCCGACTCGGCGATAACAATATCTCGATGTTGGCTAGATAAGAGCAATAGCCTAATTACATTAACGTAAATATTGGGTGCCGCGGAGAGGTCGTGTAAACAGAAATAACCAGCCGGTTAACATGCTGACCATTGATACATTTGATAATAAATTAGCACAAATTATTATTTATAATTGAATCGGTCTTTGAAACAAGAGCCCATATGCATATGCTGGATTTTCAGTTTTATTTATTTTTTCGTATTCCTCCCAAGTAGCATTTTTGGACACACTTTAGGTAATCTTTCTAATAATTGTGTCTGTTTCTTTCAAAAAACGTTTGCCGGTAACATTTTTCTTCGGTCTCCTGTTGGGTATGAGTAGTGGCTGTTATTACATTTATTTCTAAAACAAATCATCTCTGTAATGCGTATAATAAATTATTATAAAAATGTATAAGAAACATATCTGTATTTGTACTCACCATATGTCCTTTCATCTTCTTTTATAGTACTATAATTAAAAAAAAACTTGAAGAATGCTTAAATGTAAAAACTGCAGAACGAAATCAAAACAATAAAGTAAGGTTATGTTCTCATTTCTGACAGAACATCAAATAAATTATGGAAACTTTTCAGGAACAAAACGAGTACGAAATCTTTGTAAATGTGAGCCACATCTGTTTCTTAAAAGTTTCGAAAAAATTGTGAAACTAAGATCTTTATTGTTATAGCTTATGCAGCGAAACCATATTTTGGTAAAATGTTTAAGCGATTTATGTTGCGATACATATGTATCAAAAATGTGACGAAACTGTTTCGCAATGTTTCTCAGCCGAGATTTTGTTTCGATTTTGTGTCTAAAAATGCTACTTATTGGGCTCGTCAAGACAATGACCGATTCAATTAGGGCAGGGGGGAGGCATTAAGGGAGGGTATAGGTATTAAAATTGAATTTGAAAACGTTTCAAGTAGTTATGAAAAGTAATGAAATTACAAATTTACTTTAAATTATTTTAAAAATTAAAAAAAATAACAATACCAATTTCATATTACTAACCAGACTAAACTGGAAACATTAATTAAATATATTTTTTAGATAATCCATTATATGTTTGAATGTAAGTACGCAATATTTAAATAGCAAAATATAAAGTAAACTAAAATAGAAAATTATTGTGCAGTAAAATTAAAATACTTTAAATTTGGATAGTATAGCGGCGTTCGTCACAAACATACTGTTTTTTCACAAAATTTTCATTTTGGATATTGATGTTATTTTATTACTTAGTAAATTCAGCGGGTAATTTATTAAATATATTTATTGATCCACACGTATCACAACTAATTCGCACTAATAGCAATTTTATGATACTTTTAGCGAGAGAATCCCACTTCTGATGTTAGGGATTTCTCAATAAATAAATGTTATCTCTACAACGTTAAGGCTAGGGTCTCACATGCAATTTCGTGTCAACCGATTACATAGTTACAAAAGTGAAAATTGAAAGAAAAAAAGCGAAAGAGATTTATTTTATTCCTAAAATGCGTGCTGACATATCGAGAATGAACGAGTTCTCATCGCAAAGTTTATTAATTAATTTACGCAAAAAAAGATACTGATAAGTACAATGCAAACGTGTTTTGTCTCATGTAACCACAAATTAACTGCGTTTTCTGAGATTTTCACCAGTTTTGGCGAGGGAATCAACACGTGCGTTTCCCTCTAGGCCGACATGTCCGGGTATCCATATTAGCGATACTTTGTTCCTATCTCCTAATATATTGAGTTTCCTACAATGAAGAATAGAAGTGCTTTTCGTTGCCTCAAGTGTTTTTAACGCGGCTTGACTATCCGAAAATATGCTAATTGTTTTCCCGGTGTATTGTTGTTTGTGTACCAAATCTCATTTTCGCATGTAACACACCGTTTCTTGGCTTATCCCATTCGTCCCTATTCGGAAATAGGACGTTGTAGATGTATGTCAAGAGTTGGACCGGTGGTGTGAGATGTGAGATCATTCCCAGAATCTCATTCGACTGTAGTTCGTCTACTAGTCGGTTTTGTATGAACTTGATTGTACCTTGACACTCTCGTGTCATATTTAGAAATCTATATTTAGCCCATCTCGCCTACCAGACATACCCTAAAACGCATATTTGACAAATAATGATGACGTAACGTTGAACGACCGCTGAACATTCAGTTGGCAAGGGTGTGACTTTGGCAATATTATATTTACTAGTTTTTTAATACACTTTCCTAGGTATTTTAATATATTAGTAACAAGAGCTAATTTACTGCATTTCTCTTCTGTATACTGTTTAAAAAGAGGGATATTGATTTTTTATTTAGCCACTTATATTTGCTTATTACCGGCATAAGATCGAGTTATCAATCTTTTGCTGTTCCGAACTTTCATTTCAATTCCCTTCGTAATAACCAATCTAATGCAATAAGAAACTTGTAAATTGCATTCCATTTTCAAGTTCAAGGGTTTTCAAAATCATGAGCCTTGTATAATTTTACGTTAATAAAGTACCTATCTGTATTAAACTTATATTAACATAGTACAGAGGCGGCTTGTACCAATTAAGAAGGGTAGTGCCAATATGAAAACCAAAATTTTGAATCGATACAAAATTGAAGAAAATAACTCACATTTAACCTATAATACACTCATACTCTTAGTCCTTAGTAGTTAGTACCTAATTATTTTTTTTTGGTTTAGTAGTGTCTTCATTCATACAAAATATTAATTATATACTATATACCTTGGTAAAAAAAATATGAATACGGCACCATACCTATTATGGCACTTATTTTGCGTGTCTATATTTAGAAAAATTTCTAGAATAAAAAACAGAAACGGTTTTATTATTTCATTATTCTAATGCCTGAACAAACGCAAGAGAGCGTTTCTTTTACTTTCATTTAATTGCATGTAAGTAAAAGCTCTAAAGGGGGCTTTTACTAATGTAAATTTAATATTGTTTTATTTCGAAGCTTATTTGGATTTAAAAATAACTTTATTTATTAGCTATTTTATACAGATCGACATACACATATTTTCGAAGTACTACATTGTTTTTCAAAGTACATATAAGCGTCTCAAAAGTGGCTCACACCTAGAAGTTTTTTATTTTTTCAGAAAAAAAAACGAGATTTGGTACGTTGGTATATGACATAGATTCGGATTGATTGACGCATTCAATTCTTTTCGGTCACTTCCTGTTTCACCGGAAATGACTACAATACAACTTTTGATTTTTAAATGGCACCCTCGGTATTTTTTTACTTTATTCGATAGAAAATGACACTCTGAATCGAATGACATATCATATATGTCAAAGTGCAATAGCCCAGCTACGTCGAAACACCGGTTCCCGTTAGAACACCGAAGTTAAGCGACGTAACGCGATATTAGTGGATGGACGGGTAACCGGTTGGAAACTCTGTGTCGTGCTGTTGTCCAAAGGCAAGAGTGTAAAATTTGTTGACACACACTGCTCATTCAGGCGGGTTTGAGGCTGGATGAGATCGGATATCTCGTGAGTAAGAGTCGATTTAGACACTGATATAGCCATTGACCATGATATGGCCAAGGGCTGCGGTTCAGATTTCGCGTATACAAAGTAGGTTCCCTCCTGTTTAGCCCTGGCAGCAAAAAGGAGACGTTAACTTAACAAACAAAAACATATCATATGTCAACTTTTGACATATTCGCGCAAAAACAAATTTATTTTAAGTTTCAGTCTAGAGTCCCATGGCTGTATTAAAAACACTAATTTTTAATCAAGGAGTCTTGGAAAAAAATATTTGATTGATTTTGATTTTTAATGTCTTGGTCTGGCCGGTTAAAAGATGCCCAAATCGTATTTTTAATCATATCTCAATTTTTTCAAATGAACGAGGGTGATTTATTAGCATATTTGGAAAAAGCATTTTTTACGAATAATTTGATACCACACACTTGGTATTTCTAGTCAAATTGTCGTTCTGAACCGCAAGTTACAATTTCAAATAATCTATATGCAAAAATGTCAAAAGTTGATATCTGATATATCATTCTATTCAGAGTGAATACAAAGAATACATGTTTTTCAAGATGATAATAATAAAAAAGTTTTTCCTCGTGTACAGACGATCCGGGACATACTACTGTATAATTAAAGGGTTTTATCAAGTAATTAAGATATTGGAATTTAAAAAACAGACTGAGAACCAGTTTTGTTTATACGGAATTATAATAGGTATGACATAAAACGTATCCGGCAAGGTTGTTTATGTCGAAGAATTTCTTATAGTTCTTGTAAAGTTTTTTAGTTACTGTTTGTTATTGTTCTTAAATAAAAGCAAATTGAAAGCAAATAATTTATCAAGAAATACGTGGAAATTAGTTGGTGGTTTTTAAATGAAAGCATATGAATTAGTTTGTGTGACTACTGTCCGCGCACCGGTATATACCTAAGTATGTGTCTAATTATTATCTAAATACTGGAAAATTAGAGAAACCACTTATGGTAAGTAATTTTTATAATTAACTCATGTGTTTACTGCAATATTCACTACTTTGGGAATATCCCGATTAAAGCCGTAAAAATCAACATAATACAGAGTGATTTTTGTACGATATTCTCCATAGAGATACCCGGAAACTATTTTAGCTCTAGAGAGTCAGTAAAATGGGGAAAAATTGCAGTATTGTGAGGCCAAACATATGCGCCTTTCGGATTTTTGAAAATGTTTATGGCTTACTAGACATTTTGAAAAAAAAAAAAATTTCGGCTATTTTAAAATACTCCTTAATTCCATTATTTTAGACAAAATATTCTCCGTTTTTTCTAAAGCCTGTTATTTTTGACATATGACACAAAATATATGTTTTTTAATGGAAACCATAGTCGGCCATGACTTCATAAAAAGCGGCATTTTAAAAGCTTTCCAGCAATACAAGCTATGTTTTTTTTTTCAAAAATTACATTATAATGATATAGCCAATTCTGATCTTTTTTGACTAATTTCAGTTAAATGGTACAGTATTCTTATTCTATTATGATTTCTAAATTAAAAAGATAAGAGAAAGAATATTTTATTAAACGGTTCTTGACAATTTACATTAAACAAATTAAAACATTAAAAACTGAATATCACTGCATACATTACTTTTTAAGTTAGCAAAAGTCCAAAAAATCCGCCAAAGTTTTGAGTACATAAAATACATCTTTTAAAAACTGAATTACAAGCTTTTTTTTTCTCACAGAACGGCGGTCGGCATTATTAAACTTCTTGTAAAACCTTGTTATTAACCATACCGCATAAAAAATCTAAAATAGATAGGTTAGGTGACCGAGTAGGCCCATGCAATTGGTCCACCTCATCTTATCCATGACTTTGCATAGTTGTGATATAAATAATTTTTAACATTTCTTTCATTATAAGGAGCCTCATAATGAAAGTGATATTGGAACCACTCTATTGATGCGCTAAATTTAACATGTCTTGAAAACCATTCTCTAAGAAGCGTAAATAACGTTCACCGGTCAACGTATCCTCGAAAATGTATATCCTAACAAGAGTTGAACCAATAAGTCCACACGCTTTTCTTCATTTGAAAAATTCGTATTTGCAATTTAGTTGCGTCTCGATAAAATATTTTTGTTTGGATGTGACAGTTTGACATCTCTGAGAGCAACGACAATTGAACTTATTTCCAGGGCTAACTAAGTGAACATGTTTAAAAAGGATAAATATTGGCTATACCTCAGTATTTTTTCGAAAAAAAACATATAGCTTATTATATCGATGAAAAGCTTAAAAAATGGCGGTTTTTCAGTCATTGCCAACTATGGCTTCCATTTAAAAAAACATATATTTGTGTCATATGTCAAAAATGACAGGCTTTAGAAAAAAACGCAAAACACAATCTCATTAAGAATGTGATTATCTACAACTTTTATATGAAAACTTGTTTTTCTTTTTTTTCGAAATATCTAGTAAGCCATAAACTTTTTCAAAAATCCGAAAGGTGTCGTGTCGTCACAAAAACCGTATCGTCACAAAACTGCTACTTTTTTCCATTTGACTGACTCCCTAGCTCTAGTAGTTTCCGAGATACCTGTAGAGAACATTAGAGAAAACCGTATATACATATCTATTTTTATGAAGAATACCCTCTAGGATACCTTCTCTTAATATTATATAGAAGCAAATTTGTCAGTGGATCCTATTTAAGTAAAATCAATCAATTTAAAAAATTTGTTCGTATTTTACAGCAAATACAAACTAAAATGCTTAGTTTTCGAGATACAGGGTTACAAGTTTCATTTTTATTTAAATTTTTTCCAAATAATTGATGAAGTAACGTCAATTTTAGATGATTATTTGGACGAAAATTGGTGTCTGGGGGTTTCTTGACATGAGAAATTTGGATTTTGATGATATGACTCCTACTTGTAGAGGGCGGCACCTACATATTTTTTAACTGGTTTCAAGGGTAATAAATTTTCGTCCGTACCTGTATAAAACTACTGAGTAAAAAATATACATTTACGACGTTTTTTACGTAAAAAAGGTCTCTTGGTAAAAATCTACGAGCAACCGTTTTCAAGATACTTAGAATGGAAATGTCAATACATGTCATTATTGACAAAAAATAAACACGTTGAGTAGATAGTTATTTGAATGAAATAATAAATTTGGGATTTTTTTTAAATTAATCATAAATTTATCTGCAAAAAAAATGATGATAAATATTTTTTTAAATTTTTATCATAAGTTTTTCTGCGAAAAAATGATGATAAACAGTTTCTGTTGAACTTTTGACACAAGTCTAATAACTATTTAGTCAACTTGTTTAATTTATGTCAATCATGACAGGTATGGATAATTTCGATTCAAAATATCTCGAGAACCATTACTCGTAGCAATTTTTACAAAGAGACCTTTTTTACGTAAAACCGTCGTAAATGTATATTTTTTCAGTAGTTTCATATATCAGTAGTTTTATACAGGTTTTATACATGTACGAACGAAAATTTATTACTCTTCAAACCAGTTAAAAATATGTAGGTGACGCCCTCTATAAGTAGGAGTCATATTGACATCAAAAACAAATTTCTCATGTCAAAATAACCCCAGACACCAATTTTCGTCCAAATATTGACGTTACTTCATAAATTATTTGGAAAAAATCGAAATACGTATCTCAGAAACTAAGCATTTTAGAACATACATTTATACGAAGTTTTTTACTTATTTTTATCTGCAGAATATGCTGCCGAAGTTTCCGCAATACAATTCGGACCACCCTGTATATTTTAGAAAAGAACAGGAACCGGAGTTAAATATACCTTATATTATAAGGTACTCCAATCAGTATTTACCTTAATGAGAAGAAAATAAAATTAACCCCCGCGCAAATGGAATTCTAACAAAAAGCAATTTGAAACTAATTTAATTTAAAATTAAATAAAGGCGTTGTTAAGGGAGCCTTAATTAAGACGAATTCTAAATTATACAAACAAAACAGGGTTATGTGCAAATAAATTATATTTTAAATGTTTCGGAAAGTACAGTTATTAATTAAATTTGTAGTATTTGTTTTATCGTGTAAAAAATATGAAAATAATTATAACTACATTATAATTATTGAACAGCATTTGACATATTCATTAGTTATTTGTTAAAATTTTGTGTTGATTTCGTTTTTATACCGGGTGCGTCTCAAAAGTGGCTCACACCTATAACTTCAGTTTCTATGTTTTTCTTATGTTTTTTTTTCAGATAAAAAATGATATTTGGTCTATTACTATATGACATAAATTAGGATTAATTGACGTGTTCAATCGTTTTTGGTCACATCCTGTTTCACCGGAAATTACTACAACTTTTGATTTTTAAATGGCACCCTCGGTATATTTCTATTTGATTCAATAAAAAATGACACTCTGAATAGAATGACAGATCATATGTCAACTTTTGACATTTTCGCATATTTTTTACTTGAAATATTATCATGCGGTTCATAACGACAATTTGACTCGAAATACCTGAGTGTGGTACCAAATTAATCGTAAAAAATGTGTTCGTCACTTGTATTGTAAGAAAATGTACAAAATAAAATAGTTATTTTTTATAAACACCGCTGGCATTAGTCCAACCAACTTGTCAGCGGTAGTCACGAGTATTTGACACGCATCAGAAGATGGTTACGCAAGGCGTTTTCTGTCATGAGCTTTTCTGTGACTGAAGAGCGTGACATTATCTTTCTTCCGCACTCCAGACATTCAAAAATCTCATTGCTTTGTTGCCTCTTTACTTTTTAGTTGTCGCTGTTAACTGAGTTTAGAATTCTTCTCTATTGCGTTCTATTGTGCGCTGCTTCTTCCACCTGATTCTGCATGCTTATGTATGTTTTCGTGGAAAATATCCTTGTACCTTTTGAGTTGTCTACACTGAAAAAAATATTGTTCATAATATTAATGAACATTGATTATTAACTGTTGTGTCATTGGGACAATGATTTTTTTTCATTATATTAACGATTTGTTAATCATAGATCGATGACTGATTTATTAATAGTATGAATATAATTTCATCAATATAATGGAAATCTGGTTATTAAATTAATGTAAGATTTTCATTAATATAAAGAACGCGTTCATTGTCCCAATGAATGCGTTCTTTATTTTAATGCTGAAACTTTAATGAACACATATTCATTATATTAATGTACTAAATCATTGATTAATGAGTTATACATTGTGACAATGAACAATGTTATTAATGCAAGGAACACACTACATTATATTAATGTACGCGATTATTAATATCAGGAATAAAATATTAGGACTTAAATGGTGGCCATCTTGATCGGTTACTTGGCACTTTAATAACGTCTGTGTGGTTGTGTTATTCAGTGAGGCTTTAGTTTCATTAGAGCGGTAAGTGTTCTCTTCAATATTTTAAATATTTTAAATAAAAGTCCTATCGTATTGTAGTTAATTTGTTGTGTTGTCAAATCAAATTCCGCTGTGTGAGATCTCTGGTGAGGGTATTCATTAACACAGCGGTTTACAAATATGTAACAGAAGATAAAAAACACAAAGAAGAAAAACATAGTAACAAGTCGATGCATGAAACTGATTATGGGAAATTCGAATGTTCTTTTAATATTTGGCATTTTAATTATTTTGATATACGTCGCTTTTAGAACCGGAACAAGATGCTGAAACCTGCCTTCAAGCCCTCAAATTCGACAATTTAACATCAGACCCACTCGATGCGACTTGGAAGGCCTGTTGCAAATTCGTCTAGACTTTATCAAGTCTAGCAATACAGCCAATATGATGAAGAAATGATATTTTTATAGGAATCCCTCAGGATATCGACTGGTAAATTAATTTTCTTATTATAATTTACCCTAAAATTAATAATAACATTACTATTCTCTTCATCGATTCGATTTTTTTTTAATTTTTAACTTGTATATGCTATATCAAGTTTGAATAATTTATTATTAGTTTATTGCACTTGTTTTTTATTGCCCTAATGGAAAAAATTACTGTGCTCGTAAGTAAGTCGGCACTATTGGTAATTTTGTTAGGTACCTTTGCAGCTAAGGGCTTGTTTAAATGGAAATCTATTTATAGTAGAATTGTTTTAGGTAGTTGGCTGGGAAATGACTATCAATGACATTTCATATTTGACATTCAATGACAGCGATCTTCATCATCGATTATACAGTATAACAAGAGTTACTAATAGTGTCGACTTTTAAATGTATAACTAAACAGGTTATGAAATTGTTTCATTGTATTAATGATACGGTTCATTAATATAAGGATTTAGGTACATTATATTAATGAAATCTGTTCATTGATTTAATGAACTTAAAGTTTATCGAGTTAATGCATTTTAATAATGAACTGTTCATTGTGCCAATGAAATCGTTCATCAGCTCAAAATTAATGATTTAATTCATTATATTAATGAACTTTTTCATTATATTTATGTCGACTTTTGGTTCAGTGTACCCGGTTTCCTCTTACCGTCTACAAGCTCACCGTAAAGAAGATATTTTGGCAGGCGGTTTTCTTGAATTTTGCATACGTGACCAGCCCATCTTAAGTGGGATTTAGTAATCATGACTTCAACGCTCTTTCAGCTATCTTTTTTAAGGACTGATATGTTTGAGACATGGTGGAACCATTTGATTCTTAAAGGTGCGTTTTCACTCTCATGCAATTGGCGCAAATTGGCTTGTGCATGTCCGATTTGCACAAGTAACTTGTTGCATGAAACGGAAATCGCAAACTTGCACAAGCCAAAAAGTTTGACTTGAGTGAATCTGGAGCGGCCAGATTTGCTTGTGGTTGGCGCAAATGCATGAACGTATAAACGACGCTCCAACTTTTTAACTCAAATAAAATTTGAAATCAGGAATTTATGGGACAGTTTATAGAACTATATAAATCTTTTACCTGTCTGTGGAAAGTCAAGTCGAAAGAGTGGTCTAAGGTGTCTCTGTTGCAACTTGTTTAATGCGTTCATATGTCGGCGGTACGGCACCCAGGTTTCACTTTCATAGAACATGGTGGGGATTATTATTGCTCTGTACACTGCAAGTTTCGTTTTTGTACTCAAGTCATGATTGTAGAGAACCCTGTATTTTAATTTCCAAAATTCTCTTGAGGCGCTGCTAATCCTGTGCTAAATTTCAGAAAGGACATATTTTAACCTGCCAGGAAAACACTACGAGTAGACGATGAAATTTATTTTTCTCCTTGATTAAAAATTAATTTAATATTAATTTTAAGTCCTGAAGAAGACATATGCCGGTACAAATGTCGAGAGTATTAAATTCTAGAGATTCTGAGAATCTGACAGTTATTTATTTGACCTATATCCAAACAAAAAGTAAAATAAGAAAAACTCTTCCGTTGAGGTCGCAGAAGGGAAACATTATCGATACAATACCTGTAAATATACTTTGACAAGGGTTTTCCATTTGCAAAAGACACATTCGATAAAAAATACTGTGATAGATATTTATTTATCTTTATATTTGTAACCTGTAAAATTTATACAT
Source organism: Sitophilus oryzae (assembly GCF_002938485.1). NCBI lineage: Eukaryota > Metazoa > Arthropoda > Insecta > Coleoptera > Curculionidae > Sitophilus > Sitophilus oryzae. Next base: position 619,571 of record NW_022145824.1, read on the forward strand.
ATTACAGGAAATTTATACTTGTTATTACTATCAAACTGTTTTATGTTAAAGAGGTCTCAGTATTTTTGAGTTTGATAGTATTTTTTTTATTTATTTCATGTAATTTTGTCACACTAAATTAATACGTTATTAATCTGAAATCCATTATTCCGTTATTTTTAATTTAATTCGACGAAAAAACTATTGCCGAAGTCAAATTTCAACTAAGGGAATAAATAAAAAATTGCATACCTTCTATAACAGCACTTCTACACTATCCCCGAAATGTTTTACGAGATATTTCTGAAAATATTTCGTGAAACATTTCGCAAAACATTTCTGGAAAAGGTAGTAATCTGATCTATTTCAGGAAACGTGAGAACTAATTTTTATAACACGGGGTTATATTTATCGTAATATTTTGTGAAATAGCACGAAGCAATCAAGATCAAACCACATCACAACGTTTGATTGTGGTGGCTTCAGAAAAATAAATAAACATGGAAAAACTGACATGAAAACAGTTACCGATGGTAAATTAAATTGACTATTCCTAGAAGGTTACACAAGAATATTTAGTTTAATCATTGTCTAATATTATTAATTATAATATTAAAAAAATATAAAATAGTGACTAACTAGCGGTCTACCATTTATCGGCTTATAATCCACGGTATTGCGCCTCATGGACAAAATATACACAAAATTATTTTAAAAAACGTCTAATTACTTCTTATTTCTAGTTATTGTAAAGTAACATTTATACTGTGGTCTAGCAAAGTTTAGTTTACGAATTTGGTTTTGTTTTCCTAGTTTTAATTGTCGAAATCCGTGCATAATAAATACTAGTTGACTAAGTTGATTTATCTGAAACCATGCTGGGTGCTAATAAAAGTAACGTTTACAGATTTCTCTTAAGAACAATAAAGGAACATTGCTTTTAAAAAATGTCCGTCGACCATACTTTTGTTGACATCGGGTCAGTCAATAATTTTCCTAATCAGCTCGATATATTGATAATGTTACCAATATTACTCATCAAGCAATACTACTCTTATATTAATCATTTAATCATAAACAAACATATCATATAAAATTTTACATACTAATTAATTATTATAAAATTAAATCATAAAAATATTGTAATTATATTCCTGCAGTTTAAGTGAAAAGTTTTGTTCTTAAATATCTACTATACATATTTAGAAACGCGTGTCCAAATATTAATTTTGAGGAATATATATCAACATAAATTGAGTTGTAATTAACGAAATATCATCGTAACAGATATTTTAGAAACGTCTAGGTTTACTTATTTCATTCAGATTTGTGAAAAAAAAGGCCTTTGCCTTGGGCACAGATACCGCCACGTTTTGGAAATAGCTCAAAACGAAACAAAATTGAACGAGACAACAAGAAACGCTAAAAAATCCCTCCACACCCTCCTCACGAGTAGTTTTCAGGCGCTTTTAAGAAGTCGAAAGTAGATCGAGGCAAACCGAAGTGGGTCAAGACGGAAATTGTAAAACAAGACAAGAATTGGAAATAAACCGAAATGCGACAAAGTTGGGCGATGAAACGCGACCTTGGCCTGTTTCGAAGAGTTTTTCGCATAGTGTAGAGGCTGTTTATGAATCAATTCTTTTTAGGAAAATAATACATACAATTACTTGAATATGAAAGAGAGTTGAAGCTTTGTTTCTATAAAATAATAAAGCTAAAATAATTTTAATTTTACAAAGTATACAAACATATACTTTAATTCCTAGACTTACATGACTTCACATAGTTAAATACTATTATTTAATTAAAACCAGTTTCCTCCGCGTCTTTGTAAGCAGAAAATAATTATATAATACAAAAGTTACGTCTCTCCAGTGCTGGTAAATTACAGGACAGACTCATTCCAGCCGGTTAAAATAAATATAAACAGAATTCGTAGTGCCTGTTTTAGGAAAATAATATTTGCTTTGCTTGCTATCAAAACCAGGTATGCATTAATTTGGAAGTTAGCCTAAAACATGACTAAAATAACTGTTAAGGAAATGTATGATTTAATGTCATTATAATACCAAATACATAAAATAGTATGATTGCTTGTAACTCAAAATTAATAAAAACGTGAATTTCATAGAATGTTGAATGCATATTTGGAAATGTCACATGGTGTTCAAATAACTACTCCACTCTTATAAAATTTTACTTTATTTTTTATTCTGCAACTAAATTTAAAATAAAAAATTGTGTGTGCACTGTGTCCATATTTGAAGTGAAACTTCTTACTAACAGCTATTAAATTGAAGGATTTTAACGATATATTATATTTTTTTTATGAATGATTCTTATAAACTTCAAAAAAATTAAAGTTAATATATTGTATATATATATGTATACTATTCCAGCTTTATAATTTTATAATGTTTTTTTAATTTTTATTCAAAAAACGATAATTCATCACCCTTCCGGATAGCCCTGGCAGCTGTGGCCATTAAACCAAAATACTACTACACCTATACATATCTCTGATTACAACTAACTGCTACTAACCAATAATTTGTTTTGTGTGGTCTGTTTTTGTTTAAATGTTTTGTTCATTATTCATGTCGGGAATTTATTTTTAAATTAATGTTAATCGTTAGGCAACCAGTAAACTCATAGAATATATATTTCTTTTGCATAATCCAAATTGTCACTCTAAATTTTACATAACCAAATTGTTCTACTACTGCTATCTTAAAATACTACTGCACCTTAAAATTATTATGTCATGTCTTTTTTAGACAAATGTCACTTGCCTTGTCATTATTCAATTCATTATTCGAATTCTCAGAATGCTGTTAACAAACGTTTTATCATAGAAAAAATAAACAAGTTTAGATTGGAATGCCCGGCTTTTCGCCAAAACTTATAATTGTTTTAGGGTTCATACGTTCGCTGTACGGAATCTGGCGCTCCTCTAGCGGTTGCTAAGAACAACCGTAAACAGGAACTGAAATAATTTTCTTTTGTCAAAGTCAGAATCTTCAAAAATTTTAAAATCTTTTAAAATTTAAACTGCCCTCATTGAAAAAATACGGAAAAGTGTTTAAAGCGTCCATTTTCAAAGTAATTATTGCTATCTTGTGAGTTTAATTTAAATTTTATTTATTAAAACCCGCGATAATTGTGAAAAAGTGGCATTAAAAACTTAAAAAGCTGTCTGAACTGTGAACTGCAAAAACCATCATGGATCATGGCATAACGTCGGTTTCCAATACTTCATTCAGGTATTTCATACGTGTCCTTTTTTGTTCTTTTTTATATAAAATAAAGTTTCTTATATATGCAACACACTGTATTTGATTTAAAAAATTAAAAGTGAAATAATAATAAATTTTAATAAACAATTATTTGGCGATAAAATTCCGGAAAAAGCCGAACCGCTCTGAAATTATCAAAAGTGGTGGAGAGCGACCGTTCGTTGTAAGAATAGCGCCAAAGAGTATTTACATTGTCCTTATGGGCACTTTCCAATCTAAACGTGTTTCCTTTATTTATGCGTTTTATCTTAAAATAAAATTTTAATTAATCACAATTGTTTATCTCCATCATTTACCGGATTAATAATACAGAAACTGCAGTTCAGTTACAAACAATTCATTATTTATAGTGATTTACAGTAATTCTATAAAATTATACGAATATTCTCGCTGATTATTGGTTTGAAATAAATATGTCAGTGTCCTCCAATGAAAATGCGAGTTACTAACTCTAAATTCTAATTATCAGCTGGGAAATGAGCTAGATCCTTTACTTAGACCGTTATTCAGAAGCTAAAAAACCTATCGATGAAAATATTGTTACGTTTTTTTCTCGGTTCCGTGTGGATAGAAAATCACAATTTATTTAAACACAATTTATTTACACTAAGTAACAAACAATAACGATTAAAAGACTTAAACAACTATATACAAACTATTTATAACTATTTATCTAGAAAGAATTTATTTTGAATTTTAGCGCGTCAACTGCACTCGTCTATTTATTTCTGTCTTCTTCAGGCCCCAGCCGCCGGCTTTTATAACCACAGCTAAAGAGTTTCTCGAAGAATCCATAGATCATTAGGTGCATAGAGAAGGTTTCGAATGTTCTCGTATGTACTACTCCATTCCAGTGGAGCTCGATTGTTCTCGAACGTTCGAATGAATCATTACGGTGTCTATTCTTTAATGCGATATTAAGGTCATATATGGGCGGGAAATTTTAGCTAGTTAGGTTATGCCGAGTCCACACGGGTCCGCAACAATATGCATGAAAATTTACTTCCTAGTACACAACCAGACTATTGGTACACATCAAGCTTGGTACAGTATCAAGTTTATTATAGTGATTTTCTTAGCCTCGTATGGCACGGATCGTTACCCAGTGTTGCCACAAGCTTATTTTTCATCGGGGTAAATTATTACCCCGAATTAAGCTTGTGGCATTCGCGCGTCACGGCGGTCATTCAAGGCCTTGTGTCACGACCATTAATTTGGTCCCAAATAACAGCGTCTCTAAAATCAGCAACTTTTTTTACCTGTGGAACAAGTGTATGTAAAGTTTGCTTAGATGTTCAAAACTTAGATCTAGATCAAGAACATTAAAAAGATTAAACTCTACACGATGGTCATCCCGATAAGATGCTCCGTTAGTTTTAACATCTAGGAACATCAATGTACAGAAAGCGTTGACAAATATCATATTAACATCCAATAAAAAACAATCTCAATGAAGATATGAGTCAATGAAGATTAATGAAACAAGTCAATGAAGATAAATCCACAAGCTAAATCTATTAAAAGAATGTAGGAAAGAAGAAATGTAGGAAATATAATTTTTTAATATTTTTCAGTCAGTTTGTTCTCTGTCATTTCAATTCACATATAAATGGTAGTTTCTGACCTTTATGGGATGTCATCTGTCGAAGTATTCCCTGGCCCGTTGGATAGATTTTAGCTGCAAAACGGTTACGTTTTAACTGCTCGTGTGGAATCGGCCTATAAAGTCACTTAGGGAAGACAATTAAAATCATATCTCAAGTGATTTTCGAAAGTGGCTCACCCCAAAAACTTTTTTTTGTTATGACAATAAATTTAACGACAATTTGACTCGAAATTCTAAATATATGGTGCCAAATTATTCTTAAAAATGATTTTCCAAATAGGCTATGAGTAAACTTCGTTCCGTTTGGAAAAATTAAGTTATGATTAAAAATACAATTTGGTAATCTTTTAGCCAGCCAGGAAAAGACACGAAAAACATTAGATGATCAAATACTAAACTAATTTTTAGTCCAAGGCTCTTTGATTAAAAATCAGTTTTTACACATCCCTGGCACGTTAGTTTGAAATCTAAAATATTTTTTTTTAATTTAAATCATCAAAAGTCGACATATATGATTTATTCAGAATGTCATTTTCTGTTAAATAAAGTAAAAAATACCTAGAGTATCATTTAAAAATCAAAGGTTGTAGTTATTTCCGGTAAAAGAGGAAGGAACCGGAAATAAGTAAATACTTCAATCAATCCCGATTTATGTCAATAACAATATGTCGTTTTATATAGTAAAATACCAAATCCCGTTTTTTTTTTGAAAAAATAAAAAGTTATATGGGGGTGAGCACTATTGAAAAAAACTCGGTATGTACCGTGTGGTGCATAGGGGACATAGGAAATCGCATGTAACTTTTGAAAAGATCAAATGTTATCTCTCCAGATAATTTTACGTGAATTGTATTGGGTTTTTTTGAAGAGGTGTTAAAATTGGACTTTCGTCTAGAATTTCTTTACATTTGGAATAGTTATTTGAAAAAAAAATCTTCAAATTAGTAAACTTTTTAATATGGCCCAGAGAAAGCTAATAATTAAAATACCAGCAAAAATGTGATTGTGTCATCGTCAAATTCGATTTCACATTTTGTTTACAAACATTTGAAGGTACCTATCAAATAGAGTAGTTTGGTATAAAATAATTAAGATTTTCGCATCTTCTGAAAAAGTTGAACGGCAAGTCTGAATGGTTAAACGGCATTTTGCTGGAAATATTATTCCCACTGTGTTAGATTTGTTCGCAGCTCAGTCTGCGGAAAGCTTATACCGAATAAATCTACAGTTTAAAGAATAAACCAGGCAGAGGTTGTTGGAAACTAAAGGCACGGTATTAAGCATATAGAAGTATGAAGACAAAAATAATTGAATAGGACAAAAACATTGACTCCCGTCTGTTGAGGATACGGTAGGAAAAGGTCCACATGCTCTTTTGCCTAACGACTTCTTCCTGTGGGGAACACTCAAAAATCGTCGGCATATTAAATGTAGAAATTTAGATGAACTGAAAAACGAAATCTCTGTAGAATACTAAAGATTCCCCCTAACAGCAGCAACTTAACAGCTTTGACAATGACAAAATCATATTTTTGCTGGTATTTTAATTGTAGCTTTTCTGGGCCGTATTATAAATTTTAGTAATTTGAAGGTAGATATTTGCAAATAACAACTTTTAGACTCGAAATAAAACAAAATTCTGGACGAAAGTATAACTATAACGCCTCTTCGGAAAAAGCATGCAAAAATTCTAATACACTTTTTGCAAAAATCATGGGGAGATAATATTTTACTTTTTCAAAATTTACATGGGATTTCCTCTGTCCCGTGTTCCGATGCACCACACGGTATAGTACAAAATCCTTAACTGACTGTAGTAGATCAGACTGTAAAAAGTGTCTGCATTTAAAAGAATTTTTATAATTCTGACGTTCTGTTATCGTTTCAAGTCATCTGGCTCCTTTACTGGGGCGTAAATCTGCTGCTAAAACCAATCCTCTTTGACGATGAACGAGTTCGAGGGGTTTTCCTAATCACTGATCTCTGATTAATTTTGTTATGAAAGGTCCGATGCATATTTATGAGGGTCGGAAAACGTCCCTGTTTAACGTTGAAAATAATCTCGCTTAAAAATTCCGACGGGAAGCTTAAGATTTTCCGATGGATATTTCGGAGGCCGAGTGAAATTTCCTTTTATTTTATTTGAAAGGTCTAATTATATCGACGTTTTAATGCATATTAATAGTATTAGTAATTATAATCGTTAATTAATATTTATATGTTGTGTATGTCAATTAAAAAAAGTAGCAGAAGAAAATGGTTTCTAATTTTGTATTTTTTTACCCACTTTATTTTGTTCTTTTTTACATCAGATTAGATTTTATGAGGTGACAGTGACATTTGGGGGTTGGACCCTTTGATGATACAACAGCAAAATAAAACACTAATTCACCACGATACACCAAAACACTTTACTTTTGCCCTGGACGCGCGTCTCGCTAAGTTTTAATTATCTGGTGATGATAGAATAGAATAGAATAATTTATTGATGTCAATACCATACAAGGAGTGGCTTACATAAGTCAGAACATGAAATAAAACACATATGTAAAATACTCCAAAAAACCAAACTTAAAAATTAACACAAAAGACATGAAGTTAAAATTACCATATTAGATGGGTACACAATGACAATTATTTTAAAGAAATTTGTAGAAGGAATTTCCATCAATTGAGATTAATATGTCACTTGAAAGAAATTCCCTCGAATCATACAGTGGATTTTCAAGTAACCAGCCACGAACCCTACCCTTAAACACCTCATCTGACAATAGTTTATACCCATCCGGTAGTTTGTTGTAAAACTTCACACCCCAGTGTCTAGGTTCATCTCGAGACCTTTCTAACCTATGTATAGGGATACTGAAGTGCTCTGCCCTACGAATGTCATGAAAGCCATGCTGAGCATTTGTGGGATATTTTTCTGTAATGACTTTAACGTATAATAGATTTTCCAATATATAAAGATTTGGGAGAGTCAGTATATCTAAATTTTTAAAGGTTTCTCTGCAATCATCCCTGTAGCCGACAACTCAATCCTACGATAACTCTCACAGCCCTCTTCTGAAGTGCGAAAACCATGCGCCACTGAGATGCTAATGATGATGATGATGGTTAGCGAAACGTGTGTCTACTGCAAAAGTAAAGTGTTCTGGTGTATCGTGGTGAATTAATGTTTTATTTTTTTATTAACAAGCCTTGTTTGGGTATTCTAATTGCCTTTTCGTTGCCTTGAGTGTCCATCATGCCCAAATCCCCGTCCTGAATAACGTAATATTGCTACTATCTCTCAATATATTTAGTTAGCATTAACTACGATCTATGGAATCGTGTGCCTTTATAAAGCAATGCATGACTATCTGTGAAGATGGCAACCAAACTTTGTGTTCATTCCAGACCCTTTATTTCTGCCATACAATAATTGATTGCCATAATTTCTGCCTGGAAAATTGTGACTTTCTTGTATACCGGGTGCGTCCCAAAAGTGGCTTACTCATATTACTTTTTTATTTTTTCAGTTAAAAAAACGAGATTTGGTGTGTTAGCATATGACATAAAGTAGGATTGATTGACGTATTCAATTGTTTTCGGTCACTTCCTGTTTGACCGGAAATGGCTACAACTTTTGATTTTTAAATGGCACCCTCAGTATTTTTTTACTTTATTCGATAGAAAATAACACTCTGAATAGAAGATGTCACATGTCAACTTTTGACATTTTCGTATATGGTTTATTTGAAATTAGAACTTGCGGTTCGTAACGAAAATTTGACTCGAAATACCAAGTGTGTGGTATCAAATTATTCGTAAAAAAATGCTTTTTCCAAATATGCTAATGCAGTGTTCCCAACTCTCAAAAATTTAGCTCCCTAAAAATCTAAACACTCGCATCAAAAATCCCCAAAATATCCCTAAAAACCTAAAAAAATATCCCGAAAAAATCCTAAAATATAAATAATAATAAATAAACAATTTGTTGTGTTTTAACTGCTTGACCTTGAAACGTCTGATCACAGCAATGTAGCCAACTGTTCAAAACTTTCCATTAAAGCAATATCAAACCTTCTTAAATCCAAACAACTAAAATCCCCACAACTGTTATCCAAGATTCGGTGATTAAAATAAATAAATTATTTTGTTTTATTGATACTTTCCTATTAATTTTGAAAAATAGTAGTAGCGGTCTTATCTCCTCTTTGGTAGCGGTAAAATACCATTGAAATTTTATCCCTAAAAATATCCCCAAAAAATTTTACTCCCTAAAAAAATCCCCATATAGTTTTTTTCTCCCCAAATTTAGGGATAAAAACCCGGAGTTGGTAACACTGTGCTAATGAGCCACCCTCGTTCCGTTTGAAAAAATTGAGATATGATTAAAAATACGATTTGGGCATTTTTTAACCGGCCAGGACAGGACACTAAAAACATTAGACGATCAAACCTATTTTCCAAGGCTCCTTGATTAAGAATTAGTGTTTTTAACATTGCCTTGGCACTCTATATTGAAATTTAAAATATAATTTTTTTTAAGCGAGAATGCCAAAAGTTGACATATGATATACGTCATTCTATTCAGAATATCATTTTCTATCGAATAAAGTAAAAATTATTTACATACAGTTATTTCCGGTGAAACAGGAAGTGACCAAAAACAATTGTATGCGTCAATCAATCCCAATTTATGTCAGATACTAATACACAAAATCTCGTTTTTTTATCTGAAAAAATAAAAAAGTTATAGGGGTGAGCCACTTTTGAGACGCACCCGTATATACCTACAGTCCCCGGATTGTCTTTGTCTAAAACAGTATGGAAATATTTGAAAAAGTATAAACGGGATTAACCGTTTTAGAACAAGCAAAACTTTTTATGAGGAATGCATTTTTCTCAAAATATCGATAATGAAAAAGTTTGTCCTCTTCTAAAGACAATCCGAGGAGATACTGTAGACTTACGGGGAAAGTTATCGTGAACTCTCTGTATACCAGGCTGCCTCGTCTTGAATGAGATAACATTAATCCAGTCTTCCCTGCCTGGTATTATTATTCGAAATTTGTTTTTTAGTGGCATTGGTTCGAAACGTCGAGGACGTCATTCTGTAGCCCGTCCCCAATTATGCTGAAATCGACACGCATTTTTCTTCAATGTCAAATCCTTAGTCCCACCTTTATGAAGATGTGAATAAGACGTAGCGTCGTATCCGACTTTGCAGAGTGGGATCCTGTGCACCGTCACTCACATAGCCTACCCACCAAATTTGATCGCGATTGAACGACTCAACTTTTGACGTTTCGTACGTCAAACCTAACTGTCACAGTGGCACGTGTAGTACACGGTAAAGTTGGCCTAGGTTCGGTCTATCGACATACCAAATTTCATTTAAATCGGACGATTATTTGATTTGATTCATTGATGATGGGGTTTCGTAGATCACGAAAAGTCGTCAAAATATCATGAAAAAATGGGGCTCAAAGAACCACATCTACATTCCGAGTTTCAGCCACCTAGCTCAAATAGGGCCCGAGTTAGGACGCTTTAAGATCAAAAAGTCAACGTTACAACGTTTCCTCTTGCGTCTCGCGTCTCGTGTGTCGCGGCCTTTAATTTTTACTCCCATCGCACGTAAATAAGTTTCACTTCAAAATATTTGTTTTGTGCTATTTAAGGTTTAATCTTAATAAAAAGTATTAAACAATAAATACTGATTTCTTTATTTATCTACGGATATTTTGTCACACCTACTCCAGGCCCTTTCTTTACTTGCGACCATCCTATACATTCCACATTCACTATCGCTCTCGGTGAACTTTGGATAACTTTGCAAGTAGCGTAGACCATAGGTGTAGACTACGATTTATGGAAACGGAAATCACACTTCGACAAACCTTGGGTTGTGTCGCTACCAGTACAGGGGGCCGCCGTTTTTTCAAACTTCCATTACTGGTACCAAATGGGACTTTTGGAAAGTTAAATAGATCATTATCTAAACATTCCCCCTCTAAATAGTTGGTTACTGGTTTTCAATGTTTATTAGACTATGACTTACTTTATTGTCCTGTAACTTAAAAGCATTATCCTTTATTAAAACTTTTATACGTATCCCTTGATCATTTCTACGCAGTACTAAAATTTTATCATATAGAAAATAGTAATCCCCATATATGGCGATTAACCTATATATAAAAGTAATAAGCGCATCATAACTAACTAATCCTAATTGTAAAATTTCATTTTATTCTTTGGAAAACGACCATAAAGAGCTAAGCTTAGCTACTAGTTTCAATGGGCTTAAAACATAAAGTGAGTGTACAGAAGATTAGAAAGTTTTAATCGGTTGGAGAAAATAGAATTTCCTCCTCGAAAGCTGTTCGTAATCAAAAATACATGATGCGGATTATCTTGCTATTGTACGCAGACATTTTAAAGTTATATTCCTTGTTCTCGTTTTATAACTGTCTCTTATTCATTGTGAGTGGTTTTCAAAAATTTAATCAAACTGAGAAAACGTAGAGTTTTTCTAATGCCCGTTGAATTAAAAATTATTATTCAAATATTGAATTATGTTATATTTCCATTACGGAGGTTTGCGAAACATTCTGGCGAAACATACATTTTAACAATGATTAAAATAATTGGCCATTCTGATTTTGTTCGTTTGATTGGTAAAGGATATTTGCATATTTATTGACTAAAGTTATATTATATCTAAGATTTGTCAGCATTCATGGGACACAGGGCACAGAATAAATTTTAATAACGCCAAAATTATAATGAAAGAAGCGATAGCCTCTAAAAGAAAAATAAAAGAAAGCTTTTTTAATCCAATCTAATAAAAATAAATGTATTGTTCATGCATCTGTAGATGTTAGTAATGTATGACAATCGCTTCTTTGACTTTAAAGAACATAACATAAATAAACATAACATACGTAAAATTTAAAAATAATCATACAGAAAGTTTGGGGCTTTTTGGTTTTACCTTATTAAGAAATTGTTATCAGGTAGTAATTGTTAATTTCGAAGTTTAACTTGATATAATGTAATTTTAACAGAATGTCAACGGTTTCTTGTAGACGTATCTGTGTTAAAAAAGTAAAGTGTTTTCGAATAGTTGAATTTAAATATTTTAAATAGTTTTTTTCTTTATTCTTTCTATTTTTTTGCTTCCGACGACGGAAAGAGATAAACTTTCCGAAACGTTAAGCATATTTTTCTTTGTTATAGGCAAATTTGTATAACTGTAAACATAACTTCTGACAAGCAGTGTCCGTTTAGGTTTAACGCAGAACTGTTTACAAAAAATAACTATTTTATTTTGTAGATTTTCTTGCAGTGCAGTGGTGAAATACCCATAAAGGATTTTTTTGGAGAGATGAATCCGCCACATAGGTATAGACATTTTTTATGTTTATTGACTGTTATCACTAGCGTCAAAAAAATTGTGTGTGCAAATTAAAAATTAATGAATAATTCACTTGCACAAAATTTGTATTAAAATGACCGTGTCTGTCTAAGGACACCATTCGAATACCTCTATCCACGTGCCGAGTTTGGTTCCAATCGACCCATAATTTCCAACCCTCAACTGTAAAGTGTCCAACTTTGCAGGATGGGACGTCACTCACATCGCCTACCCATAAAATAATTAACTAGAAAGAAGTGTCAACTCTGTGTTAAATCGTGGAAACACGATACGCCACCGAAAGCCTTCGTTGTCGTCTGGAGAACTAATTTTCCAATTGACAGGTTGACATGATGGCTTCGTATTTATTTCCGTTTCCGGTTATTCAATGGCGGGCCCTCTTTCAGTTTAAAAAAGATGGGTTTCCGAGAAACATTCCGGGTTTCAGCCCCCTAGCTCACATAGGGCATGAGTTATTCGATCATTACCACTTTTCGTGACGGTAGCTCGTGTGTCACGGCCTTAAACTCTTACTCCCATCGCGCGTAAAGAAGTTTCAGTTCATGAATATGATTAATTATTTGATGATATGATGACATCCGTTTTCCATAATAATGTGATAGCCGACTAGATGAGCAATAAAGGGATTTAATCTGAAGACTTTCTAATTTCGTTATTGAATAAGTGTATTAAAAATATAGGAGAGGGTATGTATACCTATACACAGGGTGTTTCAAAAAAATGGTGTGCCATCTTTCGTTGGGAGATTCCTCACGTAAAAATAAGATGTATTTTTCATATCAACATAGGTCCGATTCAGCTTTGTTTCATTTTATTATAATTTTTTGCCAAGTACTTTTAGTGATTCGAATGAAATTTTAAAGATAAGAGTTACAAAAAGTGTCGATAAATTCATCAGGAACGTGCATATGGGATATCACTGGAATATTTTTCAAAAAAAAGCATGTGCGTCACTGATGAAAATTTTGTAGGCCATTTAATGCCAATTAAAAGTTATCTAAGTTATATAAGTATAATACTTTGTCGAATGCGGCCTCCTTAATGAGATAAACGCGATTTTATTAAACACAATTAATAAAATAAAAATAAAAATAAAATTAATAAATTATATATTTTACCTAATTTATTATTAAATATTATTACTATTAGTTATTATTACTATTAGTCCAACCTACAGAGCAATTTCAAGTAAATTTTAAAAAAATAATAAAAGGTATTTAAGATAATTACAAAAAACCTAATTTTAAAAAGTTGTAACATCCCGTAACTGGTTATAGAATTTTTTTTAATATTTTTTGATGAGGAATCAATGAGTGCTTATTTCAAGCTTTCGCAAGTTAATGATATTATTTTTTTTAAATGTTGCTATTAGACTTGGATGGAGGCAAATTAATAAAATTGCGTTTATCTCATCAAGAAGGTCGAAATCGACAAAATATCAAGAGACAACTTTTAATCGACATTAAACTGCTTACATTATTGCGCTAACAAGAGAAAAAAGTCAGTGGCGTACATGATTGTTTTAGAAATATTTCAGTGATAACCCATATGCACGTCCTTGGTGAATATGTCAAAACTTTTTTAGCTTTAAAATATGTCGCGTTTATAGTAACTTTTACCTTCAAATTTTCATTCGAAAAGCTTGGAAGAAAATTAAGTTAACAAACAAAGCAGAATCGGACCTATGTTGATATGACAAATAAATCTTATTTTTAAGTGAGGAATCTCCCCACGAGAGATGGCACAGGTTTTTTGAAACACCCTGTATAGTAAGGCAGGGTTGTCAAGTTTCAAAATAAAAAATATGTTTTTTTTTAATTTCTAGTCAAAAAACATAATGTCTTTATAATATGGTAACATTGGTGGTAGCACATTTACAAGGAAGAAAACCTAGAAAATATCCAGTGGTGCTCAAAATTTAAGTGAAAAATCATTTTTTTTAATTTAGGTTATTAGTGGATTAAATTTACAAGAAAGGAAACCCAGAAAAGGTCCCGTATTTTAAAAAAGGTCCCAGCCAACCTGACGCCGTTTTTTTTCCATCGTACGGTATTTTGTTGTACTAAATTAAAATAATTTTATCTTTTAAAGTATATTTTTTAGCCTATCCAAATAAATCGAGAGATCTGAGAGTCAGGTCGCTCTCTACATCTATCCACTTAATTTATTAAACGAAATTAGACCCTCATTAATATAATTTGCTAGGGAGATTAATTTTACTTTACTAATTATATTAAGCGAAACGAAGCAAGGTTGTAATACACAATTTAATTTTATATTAGTTTCTTAATTTAAATTAAGCAATTTTTTTTATTATTTATTTTAACAAGGATACTTATGGATGTTATACTTATGATTAAACAAGGATTCTTACGTTACAGTTGGGGGTTGGAACCTTTGGTGTTACAACAGCAAAATAAAACAGTAATTCACTACAAAATTCCAAAACACCTTTACTTTTGCATTGGGCGCTCGTTTCGTGATTCAGATCTTTATTTCAATAATTATAATGACTTGGTTATTGCACGGCAACCATATTCTATTAACTAAAATATTTTATTATAAGTTAAGTACAGGGTGACCCATTTTAGTTGAAATAATACGGTATCTCTGTTATTAGTGAAGATAGGAGGATACAAATATCGACGTGAAAAAATCAAACCAAAAATGAAATTTCTATACCCATTATCTGCAAAACGAAGCATTTTAGGACATACATTTATACGAACTTTTTTACTTATTTTTATCTGTAGAATATGCTGTATTTTCTGTCTTCTGAGAGCGCCTCATAGTGACAGAACATAATGCCTTTTTTTTTGTTACAGAGTTTGCAACAAATGAACTTATAACAAGTAATTCTCCGGGAATTTTTTGTATGAGAGAGAATTTAATTTAAATGATTAAAACTCAAGATAATTTGCGAACAGAAATTTGCTAGGGGTACTTTAACTTAAACAAGAATTCATGACTGAGGTGTATTATTTTAGTGGGCATTTTATTTTATTAAAAGTGGACATTCTCAGGATAATCCCTATAACTTTTTTATTTTTTGAGATAAAAAAACCGACTTGGTATGTTAGTATATGACATGAAGACTTGAAGTAAATAATGTTCAAAGTGCCAAAATCATTATTTCGAGATAAACAACATTTTATTAGTATTGATTGACGTATTCAATTATTGTTTTCGGTCACTTCTTGTTTCAACGGAAATGACTACAACTTTTGATTTTTAAATGGCATCCTCAATATTTTTTTCTTTATTTGACAGAAAATGACACTCTGGATAGAATGATATATAATGTCTCAACATTTGACATTTTCGCATATGGTTTATTTAAAATTGTAACATGCGGTTAATAATGACAATTTGACTCGAAATACCAAATACGTTTCCGAATATGCTAATGAGCGACCCTCGTTCTATTTGAAAAAATTGAGATATGTTTAAAAATACGATTTGGGCATCTTTTAACGGGCCAGGACAAGACACTAAAAACATTAGAGGATCAAATCTATTTTCCAAGGCTCCTTGATTAAAAATTAGTGTTTTTAACACAGCCATGGCACTCTAGATTTAAATTTAAAATACAATTTTTTAAGCGAGAATGTCAAAAATTGACATATGATATGTAATTCTATTCAGAGTCATTTCATATTTCGTCATTTCTATCGAACAAAGTTAAAAAACTCCGGTGAAACAGGAAACGACAGAAAACAATTGAATATGTCAATCAATACTAATTTATGTCATATACTAACATTCCAAATTTCATTTTTTTATCTGAAAAAATAGAAACGTTATAGGGGTAGGCCTCTTTTGAGATACACCCGGTATTGTTAGTGAGCTATTAACGTCAAATAATACCGAATTTATTGTTAAATATTAATTACATTTTCAATAATATTATTGCAATATGCTGGTAATTTATGCCGCACAAATAATTTTAATGAGACTATTATTAATATAGTTATTTCATCATTATGCTCGTAACAATAAAATTTCTTTATTTAATGTAATATCATATATGACAATATGAAATATTATTATTGTATTACCTATGCCCTTTTTTTGTTCTAATAACTATTTTTTTATTGATCAATTATACAGGGTGTTTCAAAACAAATGCGAAAAACTTCAGGGGGTGATTCCTTGTTCAAAATAAAGGGTAGTTTGCTTCATAAACGTTGGGTCAAAAGTCAACCATTAGGGAGATATCGCGGTACAAAGATGGCGGAAAAATAATGTTTTTAATTTTTATCTTGAAAACAGAAAGAGATAGACTAATGAAATTTTATGGAAGCATTACTGTTATGAAAACACACTTTTTGGTAATTTTTTCGCTTTTTTAAAATGAGTGGAAGGGGTTGAAATAAACTACCCCTATCATTCTTGTTAACGAAATTTAAAGAAAAATCTTATCAAATACAATGCAAAAAAATTAATTTGGATAGCTTAGTTTGTTTAGAAACTTTTTATCTCTTGTATTTTTTTGATAAAACTCACCGATTTGAAATTAAAAATAAAATGTAAAGCATTACATGTCAGGACAAAAACATTTTCTGATAAAGAATCTAGTTGGCTGCTGTAATTTTTTTAGGAAAAAATCTAGTCGGCCGCTGTTACTTTTTAGGATGTTCCTAATATTATTTTATTTGACATTACTCTACTGCAATACGTTATTATCTAGATGATTATTATTATCGTTATTATCACTAGATTCTTAATCTAAAAAATGTTTTTGTCCTGACATGTAATGCTTTACATTTTATTTTTTAATTTCAAATCGGTGAGTTTTATCAAAAAAACACAAGAGATAAAAAGTTTCTAAACAAACTAAGCTATCCAAATTAATTTTTTGCATGTGTTTGATAAGATTTTCTTTAAATTTCGTTAACAAGAATGATAGGGGCAGTTTATTTCAACCTCTTCCACTCATTTTAAAAAAATGAAAAAATTACCAGAAAGTGTGTTTTCATAACAGTAATGCTTCCATAAAATTTCATTAGTCTATTTCTTTTCGTTTTCAAGATAAAAAATAAAAACATTATTTTTCCGCCATCTTTGTACCGCGATATCTCCCTAATGGTTGACTTTTGACCCAACGTTTATAAAGCAAACTACCCTTTATTTTGAACAAGGAATCACCCCCTGAAATTTTTCGCATTTGTTTTGAAACACCCTGTATACTATACTCATGGAATGTATGACAGTTATATTGTCGATACTAAAAAAATAAGAATATATTTTGAAAAGATGGAAAGGATAAAATTAAAAAATTATATAAAGGGTGCTGCATCCCAGACTCTCTAATCAAGAAATAATTTGTAGGCTTCCGACAAAAATGGTTTCTTAGATATGAATATTGAATATTAAAATTTTTATAGTGTATAAAATTAATATGGTATCTTAATACAATATTGATAACTATTAAGAGCAAATTACTCTTTTATTTTAAGAGTAACACCCCTTATATATTGGTTTTCGATGCAGAAATCATGTCTGTTCAGAATAGTTTTAAGGTTCCTCATCCTTTCGGACAAACACTTTTCTAGTTAGTTTCAATTTTATGATACAGTATCAGCAAGTTGATAAAAATCAAGGTGGCTTAGGCCGGGTCCACATATGTAGCAAATTGCTGTATCATATCTCCGTCGCGTTGCCCCAACATGTATGATGATCGCTAGTTTGGACGCAGAATTAACGCGATCATATGGTACACCTTTGTGATACCGTATCTGATAGATGCCAATCCGAATTTTTGCGCGTGTCTTAACACTGCGTATCGGATACACGTATCACGATCTGTCATTTGGACGTGTTTTGATACAGTAGAACGATACAATTGACTTGATACGCCGTGACCCGTCTTGAGGCGGTTTTTCTCCGATCATCAAAGGGGCATCGAGGGTTCCGTCCTGATAATATAAATGAGAATTGATGAACATGATACGATGATACAAGGTGATTTGTTGTACCGTCCACATACACTGATACGCACGCTTGTAAGCTGATACGTATGAATTTTATAAGTATGGACGCTTACTTTGGCACGATATGCATATTCAGTCGACACAGCCCAAATAAACGTCCATACTTACGACCCATACTCTTGATACGTGATACATGATCCTGATACAATAGAGTGCTACATATGTGGACCCGGCTTTAACACACCTTAAGCCAGGTCCACATATGTAGCACTCTATTGTATCAGGATCATGTATCACGTATCAAGAGCTTGTATCGTAAGTATGGACGTTTATTTGGGCTGTGTCGACTGAATATGCATATCGTGCCAAAGTAAAGCCGGGTCCACATATGTAGCATCTTCGTGTATCATATCTCCGTCGCGTTGCACCAACATGTTTCATGATCGCTAGTTTGGACGCCGAATTAACGCGATCATATGGTACACCTTTGTGATACCGTATCTGATACATGCCAATCCGAATTTTGGCGCGTATCTTAACACTGCGTATCGGATACACGTATCACGATCTGTCATTTGGACGTGTTTTGATACAGTATAACGATACAATTGACTTGATACGCCGTGACCCGCCTTGAGGCGGTTTTTCCGATCATCAAAGGGGCATTGAGGGTTCGCTGAGAAGAATTGATGAACATGATACGACGATACAAGGTGATTTGTTGTACCGTCCATATACAATGATACGCACGCTTGTACGCTGGTACCTATGAATTTTATAAGTATGGACGCTTACTTTGGCACGATATGCATATTCAGTCGACACAGCCCAAATAAACGTCCATACTTACGATACAAGCTCTTGATACGTGATACATGATCCTGATACAATAGAGTGCTACATATGTGGACCCGGCTCAAGACGGGTCATGGCGTATCAAGTCAATTGTTTCGTTATACACGTCCAAATGACAGATCGTGATACGTGTATCCGATACGCAGTGTTAAGATACGCGCCAAAATTGGGATTGGCATGTATCAGATACGGTATCACAAAGGTGTACCATATGATCGCGTTAATTCGGCGTCCAAACTAGCGATCATGAAACATGTTGGTGCAACGCGACGGAGATATGATACACGAAGATGCTACATATGTGGACCCGGCTTTATTCTCCGCATATTTCGTGCCATTGAGCGTTGCGCGACCTGTGGTTTCTTTATAATGTCCGTTTTAAGGTTAATTCTCACTATACTTTACGTATCAGCTCCCTTCCGTTTACGTAAAACATTATATCATGTAAATAAGTAGGACAATGCACACTATCCATTCCGTTTCCCTTCCGTTCCATATCCTTTCCTTCCATACATTTTTTTGGCGGACGGACTGAAGCTTATCGGAAACAGCGTTGTCGAGTTCTTACATTTGTACCAGCTCTGTGAACATTTTGTTAATATTTATTTATTCTTTCACCTCTTAATTAAATCTATTTATTAGATATTAGATTATTAGATACAAATTTTTAAAATAAAACTTTCGTTTTAATAATAAATAATAATAATATAATTGTACAATAAAAAGTATGGAAAAAAATGTCTATACATATGTAGCGGATTCATCTCTCAAAAAAATCCTATACGGAACGGATATGGAATGGATATGGAATGGAAACGGAAGGTATAGTGAGAATCAACCTTTAAGTGTCCAGGTTTAGCATGCATAAGTCATGACCGGTAGTACACATTGCCTAATGTTTTCTACTTTCGATAAAGTGGCATTCTATATTTGAATATGATTGAGTTTTTTCCATAAGTACTCCATGTCAACTTAATTGTCTGTTGATTTCTAGCAGTAGAGATCCGCGAGCTTTTATGGTTATTATTTCTTCTACAAGAAATAATGACTATAATGAACAGTAAAATATCAAAATAACAATAACATACCTAAAAACAGTAAAACCTAAAGTAAAAAAAAACATGGGCTAACTTCCAGGTTGCATTATAAAAATTGCGCTTATGCCATATTAATTAAATTAATTAAATTAAATACGAAAAAATATGTACGGTTTATGTATATTATATTTTAGACCGTAAATATAGTTTTCCTCTAAATAACCACAAGAAATGTTGAGGTTTAAAGAGAAAATTGAAAAATAACTCGGATATTTACGTTTCAAATAATCTCTATCAGTTTCCAATTAATAAATGGAACGAATATCTGTGTTGAAGCAACGAGAAATAATTGTTTTTTAATTCAGCTCTCTCTCTTCGACTGTATAAATTTATATATTGAAATACTGCTAAAATATTTGTTTGTTGAAAACAATAAATAGATATCGGGGTACAAATACATTTATTTAACAAAAAAATGTGAGTTTTCATGTTCAAACTGTCATTAGATTAAGACAAATTTGAACATGGCAATTAGTAATATCATCAATTAATATGAGGACAGCGGTCTAATGGAAAGTGGAAAATCTTAAACGTTCTTGGAGTGTTTATATGTATTACAGTGCATAATTTGTTTAATGTACAGTATGTCCCCGGATTGTCTTTACAAGAGGAAACATGTTATTTTATTAGTAACTTTTTGAGAGGAATGCATTATCTTTAAAAGTTTTTGCTTGTTCTAAAATGGTTAATCCCGTTTATACTTTTCCAAATAATTTCCATACCGTCTTAGAGAAAAATACAAAATATGAAAATATAGTTGACATTTTTTCCAAAAAATACCCAGAAGAATCCAAAGACGTACCATGTTAGTATTTTCACGTACCATTTTCACGTACCATGTTAGTATTAATTTTAATTAATGTCATATTGCTATTTTTTAAAAAAGTACTAAAAGTTGTGCTTCTTTCTTTAATATACAGGGTTGTTAACCACATACGATACGGAGTATTATAGCTAAACGATTAGATTTTTACAAATTGTAAGTTTTTGGGTTCGTTGAAAGACTATTAGAGCCATAATTTAAAAATATTTTTACAGGATAGAGAGTGTCCCAAATAAATAAAAAATATTTTAATTGTATTTTTTTAAATGTAACACCGTGTATATTATTCTATTTTTAGATTGTACGATTTGGAAAAAGCATTTTTTTAAGAATAATTTGGTACCACACACTTGGTATTTCGAGTCAAATTATCGTTATGAACCGCATGTTACAATTCCAAATAAACCATATGAGAAAATATCAAAAGTTGACATATGATATGTTATTCTATTCAGAGTATCATTTTCTATCGAATAAAATAAAAAAATACGGAGGGTGCTATTTAAAAATCAAAAGTTGTAGTAATTTCCGATGAAACAGGAAGTGACCAAAAAACAATTGAATACGTCAATCAATCCTAATTTATGGCATATACTAACATACCAAATCTCGTTTTTTATGTGAAAAGTTAAAAAAGTTATAGGGTGAGCCACTTTTGAGACGCACCCGGTATTTTTATAAAATTTTATGGTGCTTAAAATCTACGGATATAAATTTAGTGATCCTTTGATAAATTTTTCAACAACATTTTAAAAAACAATCAAGAAGTTCAGAGCTGTATCTCCCCTTCATTTAAAGCAAAAACAATAAAATGAAAACTGTAGAAATATCGAAATTTAACTAAAACGACAGTTTTTGCTTTTAATTGGTTATTTAAATTTTCTGCTTGAATAAAGAAATACTGAGAAGTTTGTGTCTATGAATTCCAAGTTCAGTGGCGTTTAATAAAAAATAACTATTTTGATTTTATAAACTTTTCTGTTTTCAGTTGCAATATACCCGGATTTTTTGCAGTAATTGAATTTCACTCAAAATTCATTTATTTATAATTTGCTGCTAGTTTAAACATTCATTTAATTTTTTCGTAAATATCTGCTTCATCTCCTTTTTTTTTCTATATTTTTTTTAATAACATTTTTCCAACTTTTAATGACTGCTATTGTCTGAATATTTAAAACATTTTACGAATAAAATATGTATATAAAAATACAGCCGTAAAACATGAAATAATGCTGGAAATACTTGGAAAATACAGCTGCAACGTATTAAATTTAATTAAAAGAAAAACAGGAAAAATATATACCAGGAAAATTGTGAGTTTTGTGCCTACTAGGAAAATTACATACACACATACTTTCATATGTATAAGTAGGTATCCAATATTCCTAGTAGGCATAAAACTAACAATTTAGGAAAATTAATTCTGTGACAAACAAACGAAATGATTATAAAGGATAATAAGATTTACAACTTAACAGGTATAGCTAGAGACGTGAGAAATACAAAATAAGGGACGTCCCTCGATGCGCAGTGGACAGCACACAAATTTGCTTTGATCAGATTTGTCGTAGCGTAACTGCATCTCTCTTCCGCCGAATGCGTTCTCTCTCTATCGTGTGCGCGACCGGTGCTATCCCCAAGTCTCTTCCTATATTTGTCAAACTGTACAAGCAACGGGTCAGCTACGTCGACAAAGTAGGCTCCTTCCACATTAGCCTTATGGTGACGTTAACTCTATATATTTACTTTTTAATAATATTTATGATATTTTTTTTGGTATAATTACATTCCATGAGTTATTTAATAATTCCTGGTACACCGAACCAGGGAAGATTTCGACAAGCAACATCTAGAAAATGACAACGCAATACACAATAAAATAAAAATAAAAAAATTTCCCAAAAAAATTGGGATGGACCACCCTTATCAGTTAGGGGTATAAAAAATAGATTTAATAATTAAAAACACCGATAAATTAGCCGTTTTGGAGGACTAACGGTAACAGAAACTGTTATACGAAATTTTTATATTAAGGGCTTGCAAAAGTTAGTCCTGGGCAGATATTTCCGTACGTAAGAAGAGTACAACGGGGCATTTATTATGTACTGAACAAAGAGAGAACAGTAAAAACGTCGCCAAACATATGAAATAAACCGAGAAATTGTGCACTTTGCTAAGAGACGTGGAAAGGAATATAGCAGATTCGTCGCGGTCGACCGGTCGATTCAATCAGTACCATATCAGCAGTTAAAATTCTAAGAAAAAGTGTAAATCATGAACGCATGATTTACACTTTTTCGCTTCACGATTTTATTACGTCTTGTGATACTTTATTTGTTTATGTATTAACGAGTCGTTGTAATTTTCCCTATAGCTTGTAAATTTTTAAGTGCAAGTTAGAAACACTTGCACTTTTGGTAAAAATAACTAGAATTGAGTTGGTGTTCCACAGCGGTCGCGCTATTAGAAGTCTTAATTTAAAAATCGATATCGCGAAATCTATTAGGAATAATTGATTGTAGTTTTTTTCGAAAACTTTCTTAATATTTCTGCTATATTTTCTTCGCAGTCAGTATGTAAAAATATTTATAAATAAAAAAGTTACATGATCGCTGAAAATTGCAACACACTAAAAGTAAATGGATTTTTTTTTAATTTTGAATGAAAAAAAAACAAGCTTATCGATTGTTTTAAATGTAAACATCTTGTAAACGAACTTCAAAATAAAAAAAAGTTTCAATATCTAAAGTAGTTCTTGAGTTATCGCGTTGTTATATGTTAAAAAGTTGAGTTTTTAAATTATCGCGATCACTGACGTTTTCTCGTTATAAACAAAATGGACACCATAACGATATCCTTATAATTCGATTTCAGATGCTTAGAAACATATCTAATGATTTTTTCTAGTTATCTTTTTGAAAATAAAATTATTTTAAAAATAAGCGGTTTGTGATCGTGATTTTACTTTACTTGATAGAGAAATGCGTACCAGAGAAATGTAGTAGCGCCGCAACAGCACACCTTCGCATGTCTCTCACTCCGACTTAATAAGATCCCTATGCGATTTACTTCCTTCCACACATGTAAATACCGATCCAAAAGTAAGAGTTGCCAACACGGTATATAAATCTATGATCTTTACCTTTCTCTATAAAATACATCCATCATTCATATTCAGTTTTTAAGTAAAACTAATATCTTCTTATAAAACTCGACCACTAAGAAATAAAAATTAACACTATTTTTTCTTTAAAATGACCAAGTAATCTAAAACTGAATTTATACTTTTGTAAGTTAGTCTCAGTAAGTTTAATATAAAGTTGGTTATGACCTGAAAACTGAGCTCTCTTCAGCTTCGAAGTAAAACAATAAATAGATGTTCAGAGCTTGCAAGGTTTACCTTTGTTATCGCTTAAAACTTTAATTAAAAAAATACTATAACCCATACCTATAGTATATTATGTAATTAACACAATTATTACTAGCGTTGTAAAGTTTCACGTTTCACTATTGATATTACTTAAATTATATTTGTTACTAATTAAAACTATACCTTTTTAATAAAGTAATTCCTAATGAACCAAAACCAATTCTAATTACATTTGATGTAATTGTTATGGGGATGTACAAGATATACTTGTACAAGATATACAAGAAAAACAAGTGCAGTGGTACGGCCATGTACAACGAATGGCTGACGATAGAATCACAGGATAGAATACCAAAGCAAGTGTTGCAGTGGACCCCTACAGACAGACGTAAACGAGGCCGACCTAAACTCTCCTGGAATCAAGGAATCGACAGAGCCATGTCGGAAAGGAACTTACTACCAGAAGTTTGGGACAATAGACGGAGGTGGCGCTTGGAGACCGGAGGGCGACGAAGGACGCTGTAAAACCGGACATACACATATTATGGGGATCAAAATATCTCTTAAAATTATACATTACCTGTTGCTTGATAAAACAACGTATCTAAATATATTTTTTATCTACAATCATACAATAATATGAGTTTGATGCGTTTAAAGTAATTATATTTTTTCTAGTGGAATAAAATAACGTTATACCACTAGTGTAGAATACTAAATTTAAAAATACAACATTTTTGACATTACCCTCCGTTTTTCTCTCCACTCTATAAATTCGGAGAACACCTCTTTCGCAATCTTCTAGACTTCACAAGCAATATATAATGTAAGAATTCTAAATGCATTTTAACCCCTTTTAGCAGTGGCGTAGCGTGGGTTAAGAGCGCCCGGGGTGGAGAGTCTCTAGGAGAGAAGTTTGCCGCCCCTACAGAATACGTTCGCCGCCTTTATAACAATTTTTTGTCGCCCCGCAGGTACTTGCGTACAGGGCGCACCCGGGCAGCCTGCCCCTCCGCCCCCGCCTTGCTACGCCTCTGCCTTTTAGGCTATGTTGTATTCTAACCTTAAACCTTTAACTGGGGACTGAGAGTCCGCGCGAGACCTCGAAAGTTTAAAAATTGCCGAAAATGAAACAATATCGGTTTTTATTTATTTTTATCACCCTGATGCACTTTTTTAAAAAAACTGTTTATACGAAAAATGGGTAGTTGCTTCTCGAGCTGCCGCAAAAATTGCACCATCTTCTTTGCATTATCCGTGATTTTTAAAATTGCCTCTGCAAATTCTTATGACACAAGCTTCGAATTTTACTTTTGTGAAACTTCTGTTTGTATTAACATTGACGCTGTGTCTAGGTGCACGTTAACGTGAACTAAAAATAAAACTTTGGTGCACCCGAAACGGGTATTTCGCGTGCAATTTAAACAAAAAAAAAATTAACCCCAGAGATTAACCAACGCAATCAAAACACGCCTACGGCGCGGCGTATGTAACCAGGCTAGAACCAAGCGTATGTAACCCTAACCCGCTTTTGTAACCAGGCTATAGCTAGGCATTGCTTAGTGCGGAAAGCTTCTAGTGCTTCTCGTGTACCTAAATATTATAATAGGGTACACGTTAACGTGCACCCAGACACAACGTAATATTAAACGAAATAGTTACCATAACAATAAACGCTCTCTTAATTCGAGTTTTAAAAATAATGCTTTCAACTAATTTTTTCCTAGAAATTTTAACTAAATATATACCTGTGTTTGTGGATAAAACGTTCATATTTTAGATGCATTTTATGTACTAAAGAAAATTAAATGCTCGAACTACTTTCTTGCTTGTATAAAATACTTCCTACAACACTTATATACTAAATTATTATACTATATACTATTATTACTACCCTGGTCTTGTTCAATCAAAGTAAGCCTCAGCTTGTGTAAGCCCACACATAGACATCTCCACAGGCGTTAAAGTCAAAAAAGTGTCAAGTTTTTAATTATTAATCTGACATGAGTACCTTATAACGCCAAATAAAATATTACTAAGAAATGTTTCAAAAGCTTTATTCAAATATTCAACAATTCTACTTTTTAAATATTATAAGCGTGTGCCGACCTTAGCGGCATTAACAGCGATTTTGCTTTAGTATTTAAATAATCTAATTTTAGGAGACGTTGAGGTGTACTACAATGTTAGGCTTATTTTTTACTATATGGCCGATTGCAAATTAATTTTTGTTTTTCTCCTTTTCAATACAACGAAAGGTATATTGAATATTGGTTCTTATTTCTATTTGTTGTGCTATTAATATTAATATCAGTTTTTATCATTTCAAAGTGTACTAGTAAAAATAGTGTCCTAATTTATAAAACACTTGCTATATTTCGCGCCTATTTTAAACATATTAATATACACTTATATTTTAAAATACTATAATTTAAAAAAATAATTTTTATCACTTTTTTTATTGAATTAATTAGTAATATACGTATTGCTTCTTATACATTGTGAGGTTTGTAAGGTTTTCATATATAATCTCTACATACAACAATATTTATTGAATTGGTATACGAAACCTTAGTAAATTAATCTACCTATATTATATTATACATTATTTTTATAGTTTGGTTTTTATAGGTAATTAAACTACATTTTTTTACAGGATACGAAAACTATATCATTATTTTTACATTCTACAGAATCTCACAATTTATCATAATTTTATATTTTATGATACACACTTTATTTTTAGAAACGTTTTTATAAGTGCGAAGTTATTTCGAATAGAACTAAATGACTGCTTTTAAATATTAATTCTGGCTTTTTAAAAATGTCTATTCATGGACAAAATGGTAAAGAAATGTTTAATTTTCTTAAAAATTATTCTTATAATAGGTAATTGCGAATTATGTGTTTAAATTTCGAACCAATTTCTCAATTTTCGATGCATATTAAATGCATACTTAATATCTTCTATTTTAGTAAATATTTACAATTTATACATTATTAAATATATAGTAATACTTGTTCCATTATTATTACTTAGGTACTCGCCTAAGTAGTTGGTTTTTGGCATTTTACACTATTTTTAAACAATCTATGAGATGGATGCGTCATAAGTTGAGTGCCTTTAAAATTAAATTATTTTCATGTAAAAAAGATTATTACATTGATTTTTATTTGGTATTAAATACCTTTTTGCTTGTTCCAGCAAAATACGATACAAAAAGTACTATTATAAATTATTTTGTTTTACAATTCTAATTTCCTAAACGTAAGTACTTTTACTTTATACAGATACTTTTATTTTTGTGGACTTAAAATGTGTTTTTTTCATCTATTTATATCGTTATTTTAATATGTCCCATTTTTTAAAGAACAGAATCTTATTTGGAAAGAAGTGAAATCATTTTTCTCCTGTGAGTTTTCTTCTTCGCTGTTTCCCCAAAAAGTTTCGTCTCAATTCTTTCGGTTCAAATGCTGAGTCAATTAACTGATAGTTGAGTTGGCATACCAAACATCTGTAAAGTAATATACACATATATAAATTATTTTCTACAGTTTGTCGTTTTATAGAAATTTGAACTACAAATATTAACTTGATACCGGGTGCGTCTCAAAAGTGGCTCACCCCTATAACTTCTTTATTTTTTTAGATAAAAAAACGAGATTTGGTATGTTAGTATATGATATAAATTAGGATTGGTTGACATATTCAATTGTTTTTGGGCACTTCCTGTTTCACCGGAAATGACTACAACTTTTGATTTTTAAATGGCACATTCGCTTTTTCGCACAAAATTTTTCAAAAATGGAAGCAATTAAAAAGCGTGCGAGAAGAAATAAAGTTTTTAACCTATCCTCGCTGTTAAAGTATCATTTAATCTACCCTTGCGGTTAAAGTACTATTTTATCTACTATTTTTGATATATATAAGGCAATTTTAACAGTTGCTATGGAAAAAACTTATATTAAATATATAAAAAGAATATATAATAAAGAAGAAA
The DNA here is from genome assembly GCF_002938485.1 of Sitophilus oryzae. Taxonomy (NCBI): domain Eukaryota; kingdom Metazoa; phylum Arthropoda; class Insecta; order Coleoptera; family Curculionidae; genus Sitophilus; species Sitophilus oryzae. The sequence continues at coordinate 647,957 of NW_022145824.1, forward strand.
CTTATAATAAAATATTTTCCTTTTACCGTTCTTCAAATATCTCCAAAGTAATCGAGTTATGAAATGGCGTTTGCAGGTATAGGACCAGGAAATAAATAATCTTTTATTTAAAAAATTGCCGACGTTTTGACTTGTATTTTCGTCTTTATCAAGGCTATTTTCAGCTAGTCACGGAAAATACACGTCAAAACGTCGGCAATTTTTTAAATAAAAGGTATTTTCTGGTCCTAAACCTGCGAACGCCATTTCATATATAACATAAGGACGCAAATCTACCATACTTTAATATACCGGGTGCGTCTCAAAAGTGGCTCACCCATATAACTTTTTTATTTTTTCAGTTAAAAAAACGAAACTTGGTATGTTATTATATGAGATAAATTAGAACTGATTGACATATTCAATTGTTTTTGGTCACTTCCTGTTTCACCGGAAATGACTACAACTTTTGATTTTTAAAAGGCACCCTCGGTATTTTTTTACTTTATTTGATAGAAAATGACACTCTGAATCGAATAACATATCATATGTCACCTTTTGACATTTTCGCATATAGTTTATTTGAAATTATAACTTGCAATTCGTAATGAAAATTTGACTCGAAATACCAAGTGTGTGGTATAAAATTATTCGTAAAAAATGCTTTTTCCAAATATGCTAATAAGCCACCCTCGTTCTATTTGAAAAAAATGAGATTGATTAAAAATACGATTTAAGCATTTTCTAACTGGCCAGGACACTAAAAACATTAGACGAACAAATCTATTTTTCCAGAGCTCCTTGATTAAGAATTAGTGTTTTAACATAGTCCATGGCTCTCTAGACTGAATTTTAAAATACGATTTTTTATTAAGCGAGAATGTCAAAAGTTGACATAATATGATATGTCATTATGTTTAGGATGTATTTTCTATCGAATAAAGTAAAAAAATACCGATAGTGCCATTTAAAAATCAAAAGTTCTAGTAATTACCGGTGAAACAGGAAGTGACCAAAAACAACTGAATATGTCAATCAATCCTAAATTATGTCATATACTAACATACCAAATTATTTTGCTTATTTTTTTTCTGGTTCTTTTTCTTCAATGTTGCTATATTATTAAGATATTATGTTTTTTAACTATGAAGTAAAATAATTCATTATTTTAACACCAAATTTTCATGTGGGGTATTCAGGGGTCGACGGTGGGGGTCCAATGGTCGAAGTATACCACGTCTAAAAATATTTCCACTTATTTCACCCTGTATATCTTTCTTATTGTTGGACTAACATCAGATAATAAACAGCAACAGTCGTAAGAAATTTCTTAATTTTATCTCTTTCGTGTTGTATTATATGGATGTAACCACACGAAAGAAAATAAAATATGTATGTTTCCTTTTAAAATATTCAGTTCGCTTTTTTTTCGGTACGTTAGTCTGGTTCCTTTTGTTGCTTACAAATAAGAAATGCGTAAAAAACGTTTCGTTCAATTTCCCAAATTTGTACATGAGAGTTTTGTGCAAAAAAGGGCACTCGATTGTCGACTGTCTCATTTATTTTTCGATACACCTTCGGCAAAGAGGTTTTCTTCCAACGGACGGACATTTGCTGGAAAACAGAATGCGTTACTGAAATTTTACGTGGAACACTTTATTACTGTTCGAGTGCTTGTCAAATCGAGTACATTATTTCTTTTTGTTATGTTGTAATGATGTTGTTGGATTTTTTTATCAATCTGGATGTAAACACTTATTAAGCAGTCGAAAAAAATCTATTAGGTAATTGAGATAGATGTTTTAAAATTGCATAAATAAATATTTGGTAATTCAAATTGTGGTAAAACTGTGATACCCACCTTCTAGGTGTGTCTAAATAACATAATATGTTAATATCAGAATAATGTATTACACATTTACATACAATTAATATCTATCTACAGTATGTCCCCGGATTGGCTTTACAAGATTTTTACAAGACTTTTTTTTATTATTTACATTATGCGAAAAATGTATTATTCGTACAAATTTCTGCTTGTTCTGAAATGGTTTAGAATTTCATTAATTATCATACAATTATCACAGAATATGCAAAATTGATCAGAAGTTTAGACAAAATAATCATGTACGAAAACTAGAAAATAAGAAGTGATGAGCAAATGCAAGATCAAGACCAAGACTCACTTTGGTCTTGGTCTTGCAGATAAGAAGCGGTCTTGATCTGGGTCTTGCTGCAAGGCTCTTCCACGTCTTGCACTTTTCTATACATTTCTACTGAATTTAATTTCTACGTAGAAAATCTTTAAAAAATAGTTTTGTAGTAATAAAAATAATTAATTTAATAAAACTTTAAAGAAAGATACAATATTTGTCTGATCAAAATTTCTGTTATTCAATTGTAAGTATTAGTATTACACTGATAATTTAGATTAATTTTAATCATAGTTAAGTTTTAATCAAAGCACGTTTGTTTGGAATTTTGGGTGTGGCTTAACACGGCAGGATCGGGCTAAGCCTTAGGCAGATTTCTGAAATATAATACATATTTCTTTTGGCCACACACCCGCTTTACCCCACCCCTGAGAGCGATCCGAACAGTACAACGCGATAGACTCTTAAATCAGGGAATATCTTTAAATTAGCTCGGTCGTAAGTCCTGAGAAATTTCCTTGCAGTTTACGGATGGAGTCCTCCAGGTTTTTGAATTCTGTTTTAAGTTGGTTTGATTGAAAGCAGAACAGTTCTAGTCTAGTACTGTTCGCTCCATTTCTAGCTAGATCGTTTGCTTTCTATCCTTTGCTTGGTGGGCTGTCATCCAGAGTAGGAGGACTTTATGTTCTTTGTCTAATTTGTCCAGCTTCTCTGTTGTTCAGTTACTGAGTTGATTGCTCTTAATTGGAAGCATAGTGCATGCTCTAGACTAGACAGTCGGAGACCTTTAGCATTAATTCACCTATTTAATTCCAATCTGATCACTGATTTAAGATTTAATAAAATTAAATTTGAATTTATTTCTAAAACACTGGATGTTGTGTTTGGAAATATTTCTTAAAAAAATCAGTAGTTAAAAAAAAATCATTTTTTGTATAAAACAATAGATATTTAAATTATATTTCACGCAATTTCTGCATTTGCGACAAAGAGAAATCATCTATATTATCCCTTGTTTTCTCTAATCCAAAATGGTTGTACAACCATTTAGAACATATGGCGTTCTTATCAGATATCATTTATCGCACACTCGAAAATAACATTAAACGTAGTCGTTCGAAGGCATTAAAACAACATATAACACTATAAAAATATTGGGGGGAAATAAGTTTAGAAATTGATTTATTTATAGACGCATAGTCGATGATTACTCACAATTTATTTTATGTAGAACTAATATTGGGCAATTTTACTTAAAAGTATTATCACAATGTAGAATGTAGAATGTTTAGAAGGGGAGTTAATCACCGCGACCTTATAGATCTATTGTGTGTTCCCCTTTCTTGAGTTATAACGAGTTATAACTCAGGGCTTTAAGAAAAGCCAGTATCTGAGACGGCTCCACAGAGGCCAGCTCTCCATCCTCGACATCAGACGTGCCAAGGTTCATGGCACGAATGGTCGTCGTCTCGGCGCACTCAGTGATAAGGTGTTCTGGTGTTTCCCCATTTTCCCCACAAAATCTGCATTCGCCGTTGTTTCTCAGTTTCAGCCTACTGAGGTGTTCGTTGAGGAGACAGTGTCCTGTTAGAAACCCCGTGACAATTCGAAAATTGGTTTTACTTAAATCAAGGAAAACCTGTGATTTTTCTCGGTCATAAGTTCTAAGGAACTTTTTCGAGTTTCTTAGACCGTTGGAGGACACCCATTCCAAGTTACGGATGGAGTCTTCTAGATTCTTCAGTTCCGCTTTCAGTTGGTTCCCGTTTGGAAAACAGAACGGTTCTGGTCCAGTTAGTGGAGTGTTCGCTCCTTTTCTAGCTAGATAATTGATTTTTCATTGCCTTCCATCCCTTGGTGAGCAGGCACCCAGAGTAGGAGGACTTTATTTTCTTTGCCTAATTTGTTGAGCTTCTCTAGGCATTCTTTGACCAACTTCGAATTGATGGTTACTGAGTTGATCGAGTTAAGTGCTGCTTGACTATCGGATAGGATGGCAATTTCCTGTTTTCGAGAGTTCCTATCTAAGATAAAATGTACGCATCTTTCGATAGCGCAAATTTCTGCCTGAAGGATACTGGGGTAGGTGCCCATTGGTTCGGAGTATTCAGTTTTCGGCCCAAATACTCCTATCCCTGTCCCTGCTTTGGTTTTGGAAGCATCAGTATACCACGTGATGGTATGGTCTTTTATATGCTGAGTAAGCGTTTCTTTCTTCCAATCCTTTTTATTACTCAATACTACAGTGAGGTGTTTCTCAAAGTTTATTATCACAAACATTATTAGACCTGTAGGTCTCCCCTGCATTACTTGCTTGCGTTGGTTTTCTCGTCAGACATTCGCTGTAAATGACCGTATCATTGCAGTTGTTTTCTTTTATTTCTTGTACAATGTTATCCTCCCTCTAACTGGGAGATTCGGGCCGATATTTAGTGGGAAATGCTTATTATTCTTCTACAATTTACAAACATTGTCTTTGGACCAAACGTGGAATAAGTGAGCTCTAATGTGATTAAGTATCTTGACCAGAAATATACGTTTGTTTAATCCTCATTAACCATACTGATATACTTGTCTCATATATAAAATCTATTATTAAATAGATTCGGGCTTTACCTCCCGTAAAACGTATTATTACCAATAAAGTATAAAGACATAAAATAATCGATACTGGTGAATTAATATTTAGTACCTAAAGAGATAAGCTATCAATATTTCATGTGTCTACATTGTTTTACGTAACAATGAAGCATGTTCGAAGAAAACGTAATTACGTAAAAGTTTTAAGTTGAATATCCGTGGAATATTGAATTTCTGAGTAAATTCCGAGATTTGTATTAAATACCAGGTACTGCAAATATCTATTAAAAGTTTGAGAAACTGCGGTTGTCGTTGCAACTTTCGCAAACCTTATGTTTCTTTAATAGGTTTTCTAGATAAGATTAAATCATCTCAAATTCAAACATACTATTCGACATTTGAATAAATAGAATTAAACTTTGTTTGTATAGGAAATCCTTTGCTTATTTGTATTTTGTTACGTAAACCAAAAAAATCGTACAATAATTAGCAGTGTTACAGGATTAATAATTACCATTACCATTTACTTCCATTACTCGCTGACGAGTATTTGACACGCATCAGAAGATGGTTACGCAAGGCGTTTTCTTTCATGAGCTTTTCTGTGACTGAAAAGCCCGATACGTGATGTTATCTGTCTACCGCACTCCAGACATTCAAAAATCTCATTGCTTTGTTGCCTCTTTACTTTTTGGTTGTCGCTCTTAACTGACTTTACAATTTTTTTCCATTCCGTTCTATTGTGAGCTGCCTCTTCCCACTCATTCTGCTTGTTAATTCCCTTTAAGTTTTCGTGGAAAATATCCTTGAACCTTTTGAGTTGTCCACCCGGCCTCCTCTTCCGTCTACAAGCCCACCGTAAAGCAGCGATTTTGGTATGCGGTTTTCTTGCATTCTGCATACGTGACCAGACCATTTTAAGCGGGACTTTGTAATCATGACGTCAATACTCTCGCAGTTAGTTTTATCAAGGACCGATACGTTTGAGACATGATGGAACCATTTTATTCTTAAGAGTTGTCTAAGATGTCTCTGTTGCAACTTGTTTAATGCGGTCATGTGTCGGCGGTACGGCACCCAGTTTCGAAATGGTGTTATATGGAATTTTATCCATATTATTGCTCGGTACACTGTAAATTTCGTTTTTGTGCTCAAGTCATGATTGTAGAAAACCCTGTTTTTTCATTTCCAGAATGCTCTTGAGGTGCTGCTAATCCTGTGCTGAATTTCAGAGTCGATATTGGCCTTTTCCGAAATCAAACTGCCGATGCCGAGGTAATTGAATACTTCTTCATATTCATATTCCAATAGTTCTTCTCCGATTTTTATAGCATTGTTGTGATCTTCCGGGGGAGTGCACATGATTTTAGTTTTGCCGATGTTCAGCTTGAGGCCCAAAGCCTCGTATGCCCAGATATATGTGTTCAACATTCCTTGTAATTGCTACAACGTTTTTGCAACTAGAGCGCAGTCATCTTCTTCTTCTTGCGGTGCTGTGCCTGTCTTCAGGCGTTGGCAATCTCCATGACTATTTCGTGGAAGAGTTCTCTATCTTGAAGAGATCTCTATGACCATCGATTACATTCCCCATATAATTTTACAGATAAAATAACAGCGATCTTCATATCATAGCCATCTCTGACGCCTTTTTTTTTTCGATTATATTGTATGTGTATAAAAAGATGAATTTGATGACGACGTCATTTGCTGTACATTTCATAATAAAAATTATTTATAGAATATTGTATTAAATTATCGATAAATAATGAATATAATAAATCAGTAACGTTGCGTGACAAAATCTTCCATGACTCGTTGGTCGTTGGATGGACTATACCTCATCTTTACATGCATAATGTAATCTTTAATAGACTATATTTTTTCATTTAGACTCTAATTCAGTTGTTAAATTAAAGAAGTTCTATGTTATAATATTGGATTTTATAATAGTTTCACAGTACTGAATATGAAAATTAACACGAAATACGAAAATTTAGTAAAAAAGTGTCAGCGTAGTTCATTTAATAGAGAGTTTGAATTAAAACTAATCAACCAGGCTTTATTCATAAAACAATGGGCGTACAAAATATCGATGCTGCCTTTTGTTTTGACGCGTTTTACGTTATTTGGTAAAAATTCTGAAAACATAGATATCTCTATCCATGACTATGTTAATTAAAAATAAAAGGGAAACATTCTGCACACATGCTTAAAATTATTGCATGTATGTAGTAATATTTTTATTTTATTTTTTTTTATTATGTCTATAATATGTTTAAACATAAATAACACAATAAACTGCATTAATTTAAAAAAAAAGTGAATGCAATACATTTTATCTCCTTAAATTTGTATGTTGTAGTAGAGATGCGTATATCGAAATTTGCCAGTAATTAGAGATCATAAGAAAAGCTGTTTACTAAAATAAATCTTTTCCTGTTTCAGCGTTATCTTTAGTTAAAGCAGATAATTAGTACAAAATTAGAGATTACCGAAGTAAACAAATTTTACATTTAGAGTTAAATGGTTGGATTAATTTTACAGTTAAATTTAAACTCGGGAATTTATTTTACAATTTCCGCGTGTAAACAGGGAGCAAACATAATTAAAATGGGTAAACATAATTAAGATATTTACTTGCAAAATACATTTTATATTTACATGAAATGAGAAAATACGTTTTGTCACAGCGGGAGCTACGAAGAAATACATCTAAATAGACAGAGTGAATAGAAAAATTATTTCTGAAAAGTCTATGTTGCGGAGGTATAAACAAAACGTCTCTTTATAAATCCATTAAGCGGATCAAAAGATATGATGTTAAAAATAGCAAAACTTAATTATATTACATTTTAACTTGAAAGAGCTTTAATTGTGCAAAAAATAAAAATAAATAGTATAATTTTTCATATAAGCGTTGAAGCATCGATTTGATGCGTTCATGCACCTATAAACGCATAACTAGTATGATGCTTTATCTCGATGCGATTCGCTAGTTTGGAAAATCGTCCATTGTATTCGAGATGTTTCTTTTAATGGTTCGCTCAAAAAACGACATTCCGTCGAATCGCCGCACAACTCATCGCAAAAACCCATTGGCGCATCAAATCGACGCATTGCCGAACTGCATAAGAATCGCATCAGCGCATATTTAGTATGGGACTTAAAACCACATACTTACTTAGTTTGTGATAAAACTAATCATATTACAACCATACAATATAGATTATGACATGATTGTATGTTTGGAAAGGCAATGTTATGACAAATAATTCACAGTTATAGTCTGTCCAACAACAAAATCCTTGACAGTGATAAATGAGTCCGTCATTTTAATTTCAAAGTAGTTAATTTTATTTTACAAAGAAATAAGTTGGGTACAATTGGAACGCATAAATAATATATTTAAAATTTGAGTGTCCAGTGATTACTTAAAAATATTCTGAAAAAAAATGTATAAAATATAAAACTGAAAAAATCTAATCGAGTTATTTTATTAAAAAATACGATATGTGTTAATACAAAGCATGCAAGGGTATATTTTAAACAAATTCCACATGCCAAAAAATAAAATAATAAATATTTCTTACTTTCAAGCTCAAGCAACTTCCTGCATTTATTGTTATATTTATCAATTATTTACCTATCGTGGAGATGTTATTTCAGATACTCCAGTTTTTGGTACCTATCGAGATAGTATACAAACTTTGTTTGTAGCTAATACAACTCTCTGGCCATTGTCTCTGGCGGTATCTAGGCACCGAAATATTAACTGTAAACTATGGTCTGTGTCAACACTTAATTTTCCCTCGAGTTTTCCTCCACTTAACTTTAAAAAACACGAAACACACGTAATAACACAGTCCAATATGCAAAATATTTACCAATTCTACTTGACATAATTTGACACAAAATTATAACCTATGTAGAATGTAGAGAATGTGGAATGTGTAAGAGGGGGGATTAATCACTGCGACCTTCGCGACCTTCCTTGAATCATCAAATAGTTTATAACCCATCATACCCCTGTTGTAGAGGGGGAGGGTATTTCCCATCCTCCTCTGGCAACAGTTCTTCCTCCGAGGGTACACACCCTTTCACGGTTGGAGTTTGGCCCTCCGTGCCGCCCTTCACAGTCGAGGAGCTTGCCTCCGGCTGAGGAATCCGTGAGGTGGAGGCTGGAGGATCTGTCTCCATTTTCTCCACCTCGTTAACCTCTTTAACTCCTTAGACCTGATACTGGTGTTGTCCCGTATCTACAATTGAAGATATGTCCCCCTTTCTCTATTGCCTCCTTGGATTTGAGGTCAATTCCTATTGTGAGGATCTGTCCATGACCCTCCTCCCTCGAGTTGATGACTCGCCAAATCGATGTCCTTACATTGTTCTGACCCTGGATAAGGCTCAGCAGGTAGGTGGTGTCCTTCCCCTTGCTCTTCGGCAGAAAGACCGTGATGGCGGCCCCTTTAGGCGGCCCCTCCCTTCACTGCGACCAGTTCCGGCCCCTGCCAATTTTTAAGCTTAGGTGCGATTTCCATCAACCAATTCGCCGATTCCTGAGATACACAATCTACGAGGATCATGCAAACTCAAAAGTGTATCCCCGCAAAACGCAGCTGACCCACATTTTGTAGATCGTTGTGTTGCGATCCGATCGCCACTACTTCGTCCAGTATAGCCTCTTCTAGAGACGTTTGCTGGTCGGTGGTCAGAGCAACCTCTGGGAAATCCTTTGGCAGCACCGCCATTTTCACTTGTCCAGCAATAGCGGCAAAGCTGGTGATACGTCCCTGCTCGCTTCCCGGTGTTGGACGGTTTTCCATCCTGGCTTTTTTCTCTTCCTGCCGGTGAAGAGGTGAGAGGTTCTCGCTCCCTCTCTTGCCCTTTGATGGAGATGGTTCAGGTTGTTTCTTGGTTTCTTTACTCTCCCCTTTTCGGAGGAGTGTTTTCGCTGTTGCTTCCTCTGGAGCAAGTTCTTCGTGAAGCAGTCGGAGGTATCTCCGACCTACTCACAGAGGATCGTCTAGCCCGTGGTACCGCCTATGGTCGTTAACCCAGGCCGGGTAGACGAAACGGTAGCTTGTGTCGATTATTGGGTCTAGAGGTAGGCTCCCGACCCTTACTGGAGAAGGTGGTAGCTTGTGTACCCCTTGTGGAGGATGATCCCAAGCAAGTGTTAGCCGCCCCTCTTGTAGTTTCCTTTGGTTTGGTTGTCCCTTGGAACATTTGTAATGTTCCCAGTGTCATTAGGGGGCTTCTTCACAGATTCACCGGGGGTGTTTTTAATGCTTGCCAAAGTATAACCTATAATTTGGCAAGAGTTCGACAAGTCTCAATAATCTTAAGTCAAGTTTATACGCATCAGCGTCCGTTTGTCGTTCATCGTTCCGTCAAACCAATAATATTGAAATAATATCTGTCATTTTTGAAATAAACCAATAAAACTGGTTAAAAACAACAAGAGATGACGCATGACGGATTTATATATAAACCATTGTCCATGGTTAACTTAAAAAATATTAGAAACTTTTTTTATTGAAATAAATAGAATGGTATGGACTTCATTTGCTTTTCTTCTGTCACCGACTGTCGAAATCTTACCTGAGAAAAAAAAAACAGAATATATTAAAATATACAACATTGCATTTAGAAACTACAATTTAAATGCATAAATATATTTGAATCATCCTCGTATATCTTTGAAAATCGGCCCCATTGCATTGCTTGCATGTATTTACAAAAAAGTTTGTAGTTAATATAATATGAATGAGGAATCCTGCGATGATTTTTTTCGAGTCACACTCTATAGCAGATAAGTATGAACTAAGAAATGAATTTAAAATAGGGAATCTTAATACAATAATTAGCATAAACAACGTACTTCGAAAAGATACAGAAACTTTTCTAAGCGTTCCGATATTAAATTTTAAATAACGCCGGAAATAAGTCCCTCCGGATACTCTTTCAGTTTTATTTTCCTTCTCCCATTTCATTCTACTATGAAGAAAAGGAAAAAACAACGAATTTTTTCTACCTGCCGAGTAAAAGTAGGTTATGTGAGGGAAATAATGTTATAACAATAAGTCTTCAGAAATGGGTTTACGTCTATTCTATGTAAGAAATGCTCTTTTTCTGTTTACCTCTCTGCGGAATACATATTATCCTTTCACTAGGGACGTCTATTTTAAACTGGAAATAACTTATTGAATAACATGGAGGATTATTTTTATATTTTTGTGTACTTGAAATGTGGCGTAAACAGAAGAAAATATGCTATCAGAGGTATTTAATGTTGTTTTGATGAAATTTGTCGTCCAGGGGCGTGCGTATACCTAATGCATACAAAAAGGATTTGTCTACCAAATATAAAGTAAAAATAATTTTATCTAATATTAAATTTAATACACGCTCTACACTATTCGGAGAATAGTACGAAGTAGGCCAGGATCGTGTTCGTCGCCTAACTTTGTCGCGTTTCGGCTTTTCTCTGATTGCCTTGACCTATTTCGGTTTGTCTCGACCTACTTTCCTTTCTTAAAAGAGCCTCAAAACTAGTCGTGAAATAGGCCTCTTGCGGGTATTTTTTTATTGTCTTAAAATGATCATTTAGATCCCAAGCAAAATATTTTTAAAATTATCTGGTGTATTAACGTCGTAATAAATGGTTAAAATTCAAAGTGATGAGAAGCCCGCTAAAACGTCGGCTTTGACCGCGCTTCTGATAGTGACGTCACGAGGTACTATTTTGTTTTGACATTTACGATTTTCGGCGAGGTTTTTTACTAATTTTCGAATGCAAAATGATTTATCGACACTGTACGGTACCAGGTTGCAAAGGTATGACACTTTCCACTCCTGGAAAAACATTTAACATTAGCCTATCGAAGAGAAACAACGAAAAATCTGGCTTTAGAAGGCCGGATTCTCATCAAATCGGACCGACCATAATCGTCCTGATCCAGATCGATTCGATTGTGGCCGTTCCGACCGTAATCGATTGAATGTGTTCATCGGATTGCATCGGGAAGATTATGGTCAGATTTATTTTAAAGTGGAGATCCTCCAAGATGTCGTCAAGTGAAGACGAAGTTGTTGTAGCACTCGCGTATGTAAGACGAGGACGCCGCCGTCGTTGCCGGTTTTGGGTACATCCGTACATAGCACAAAATCAAAACAGAGGTGCTTTTATTTGCGCTCGTGAATTGGCATACCACGACGACAAGTTCAGAGCTATGTACCGCATGTGGAAAGACAGCTTTAACCTATTATGTAACATGGTGCGGCAGTATATTTCCAAACGAGATACAAATTACAGAAAATGTGTGTCAGTGGAAGAAAGAGTTCTCATAACATTAAGAACACATAAATAGTGCACCAAACACAACAGGTTGTCAGACCCAACTACCGACCAAGGACGTTGCAAGCAGCGTCGCGTACGACTAATATCGCCCGATTAAAATGACTTGTGTCTAGCCCTAGCAGGCAACTATTAAGCCCGACCAATCACGTTAGAGTTTTTGACAAACACAAATGAATTAACACCCTCCAAATAACCACGCTAACCAGCCTGATTGGTCAAGCTTTAGCAGTTAGCTACTAGGGCTAGACACTTCTTTAAAATCGGTCACGACTGAAATATTGTCAGTGGACACGTACCCATTTGCGATTAGGTGCAAGATCTTCGTCGCGCGATCGAAATCTGGACGATTGGGGTCGGTCCGATCTGGTGAGAATCCGGCCTGATCGATCAATTTCCAAATCAAACAAAACTAAACCAAATTTAACTAAATACTTACATTAAAAATGGTCTTCACAAAGGTAGATATAGCTTTTTGAAGAAATTCAGGCTGGCGATGGCGCCATAGGCTCTCATCCACATACATCCACAATAATTTAACTAATAAAAGAAATATTTTTAACTCAAGGAACTTTATTAAAATATACAAATTAATAAAATATTTACATAATCCCCCATTCATAGCTAAACAATACCCTAAATGATTGTAAAATTCATGCCTTACAATACAAAGGTTAAACAAGCTGTTAATGAGAGAATCTCTAGCATTCCACAGAGATGTCGTTTTCAGTTCATCTAAATTTCTGTATTTAATATGCCCATAAAGACGGTTTTTGAGTGATCTCCCCAGGAAGAAGTCGTTCGGCGAAAGATCCTGTGGTCTTTTCCTATTAAATTTTCCTATTGTAACCCTCATACACGGGAGTCAATGTTTTCCTTTTCTTCAACAAGAAGAATATTCAAGTCATTGTTGTTTTCTTCCTGTTCAATTTTTTTTGTCTTCACACTTCCATGGGATTAATACCGTACCTTTAGTTTCAAATCTCTGTCTAGTTTGTTCTTTAAACTATTGACTTATTTGGTATAGGGGTCCCGGAGACTGATTTGCGAACAAATCTGATACAGTATGCCTTGTATACTATTCCAGCAAAATTCCGTTTAACCATCGTAATTTTTTGAGAAGTTGCTAAAATCTTAATTATTTTATACAAAATTACTCTTTTGTAATTATTCTTGTAAACAAAAAAATGTGACATCGAATTTGACAATGACACAATCACATTTTTGCTGGTATTTTTATTTGTAGCTTTTGCTGGACCGTATTACAAATTTTACTAATTTGAAGGTAGATTTTTGCAAATAACTTTTAAATGATTATTCCAAATAAAACGAAATTCTAGATAAAGATACAACTTTAACGCCTCTTCAATAAAGTCTAATACAACTTTTGCATAAAATTATCTCGGGAGATAATATTTGACCTTTTCAAAATTTACATGGGATTTCCTATGTCCCGTGTTTCGATGCACCACCCGGTATAAATAAGTCACACACATAATAAAATCTAGAGAATTTTTAGAATTTTAATCACTAAAAATGCAGTGCCTTCTTTTTTGGCCCATCTGGTACTACTGATAAAGAAGCTTGGTAAGCCACTATCGTTAATTTAATTAGTAACTTAGTTAATTTGGTTTGGTTTGGTTTGGTCTTATGACAATTTTTAGAATTTTTATCACTAAATTCAGTGTGTTCTAATCTGACTCATTTGGTACCACTTATAACGAAGCTTGGCAAACTACTAGGTTTAATTTAATTAATAAGTTAATTTTCTTATCAGCCCGATATATTAATGATGTTGCCAGATTAATGAGCAATACTACAAATTATATTTATAAATTTGAGGCCGTAGACTATACTACATTATTTATTTCTTTACAGCAATAGAAAAAATACCAAGATATTATGGGAGAAGGCAGTGAGGACGGTGTCCAAGGAAAGGAAAAAGTACAAGCTATCGAGCGTGGCCATATCCTTAGTCGATAAACACAAGGTCCAAAACGTTTCCATCACTCTCACTCCACCATCATCACCTAAGAATTTCGGAATCAACAGCTTAAACTTTAATTCCACCGCCATGAATAACGTAAGTATAAATTTATGCGCATTTAATAATTAATTAAAAATCTAAGAAAGGAGTGTATAAAAATTAATGAGGCTATAATGGGGTAATAATATTACTGACTAGAACTCCAATCTACTTGCTTATTTTTTTTATTAAAATATAAAGTAGGGTAGACTTAATAAATTGCTGATTTTGTATTACGATGGGTCAATAAATGTTGTAATGTAGAATGAGAGGGAGGGGGGTTAATTACCGCGACTTTACAGATTTATTATGTCCTCCTTTGTTGAGCTATAACTTATCATACAGTTCCAGGGCTTTGACAAAACTTCGGGAGACGAATTATCTGAGACTGTTTTACAGAGGATAGTTCTCCACCTTCGATATCAGTCGTACTAAAATTTATGGTACGAATTGTTGTCGTCTCGGCGCATACAGTGATCAGGTGTTCTGGTGTTTCACCATTTTCCCCACAGTATCTGCATTCACCGTTTTTAGCTTAAATCTATTGATGTGTTCATTGAAGACACAATACGAAGATTGTTCTTACTTAAATCAATCTTTTCCTCGGTCCTAAGTCCTGAGAAACTTCTTCGAGTGTCTTAGACCGTTGCAGCATTCTCATTTCAGGTTACTGATGAAGTTTTCTGAGTTCTTGAGTTCCGCTTTTGGTTGGTTTCCACTTGGGCAGCAGAACGGTTATAGTCCAGTTAGTGGAGTGTTCGCGCCTTTTCTATCTAGGTGTATGTCGTCATTGCCTTCTGTCCCTAGGTGAGCTGGCATCCAGGGTAGGAGGACTTTGCCTAATTTGTTCAGCTTCTCTAGGCATTCTTTCACCAACTTCGAATGGATTGATACTGAGTTGATCGCTTTTAACGCTGCTTGAATATCAAATAAGATGGCTATTTCTTGTTTCCGATAGTTTCTATCTAAGATAAGTTATAATCATCTTTCGATAGCGTAGTCTTCTGCTTGTAGGATGCTAGGGTAGGTACGCATTAGTTCGGAGTGTTCGATCTCTATTATGTTGTTTTCCCTTTATTGTCGCTTCTTCAGGCACTATAGGGGAAGCAATGTTTTAAAAATATAAAAACAAAATCAGCTAGCCACTTACCTGAAACATACATTAATCCAAATGCCTATTCATGGCGATTCCAACCGCCAACACTAAGACACGTACAGACGAACGAACAGAAACTTGGGGAACGAACAGAAACTTATTTTTTTTGCCCGATGCACACCGATGCTAGGTGTATGTCGTACTATATACCTGAAGTGCCTGAAGAAGCGACAATTAAGTCGCGAAATGTCGCAAAAACATAATTGTTTCCTTTCGAGCCTTCCCTAACACCCACGATTTTTTTTCTGCGTACTAACTACTGGGAACAAACAACAATCATAATAATTAATTATCAACAAAAATGCAGATATTATGTTAGTGAAACAACTAAAAAAGCAATTTTCAAAAAATATGTGTATCCAATTTATTTTTGATATTTAGTAAAAAATGTAAAACGTAAGAATTTAATCATAATTAGCTGACTAAGAAGATCATAATTGATTTACTATTTGTAACACATAATTTCATTTTGTAATAATAATAATGTTTTTAATTTATTCTGCTATTCTAAATTAATACATTTGCATAAAACCAATTATAAAATACTCAAGAATTAATACAAAATAAATACGCGAAAAGGAAAACTCACAAAATTGGCAAAAAGGGTTTACAATTTTGTCGATTTTGTGGATAAACCATTAGTATAAAATAATATTTGACCCTTTTCTTATTTTTTACTATTCAATGTTTTTTTTTAAACAAGAAATTGCATTTTTTTATGATAAAAATTAATATTCTACCAAATTAATATATATGGAGAGATTCCCCACGTAAAAAATAAGATTTATTTTTTATATTAGCTTAGGCCCCATTCTGCTTTGTTTTTTGAAACACCCTGTATATATACCAAATTTAAATTTAGAAGTAATCCTTCTGTGTTTATTTGCATTACTTGCTTGAGACTTAGTGATCGGAATATCGATTCCATACATATGTATTGCGTTACATTAGCGACACTTCCACGATTTTGTAACGAAGGTTCCTAGGCACAAAATACGTCAAGCTAGCCGTTCCGACCTTCTGCAGTTCTCGTCTTGTATGCATTTTCATTGAGTTGGTAAAGTGTTTCTAATCTTACTTAAAATTTGGATAAATTATTTTCGTTTTTCTTTATCCAGAACATATTTTCAAAATATCGAGTTAATGCCTGTTATTTTCCTTAGGCTCAGATTCTCACTCAGATTTTAGGCCTCGGTGCCAGTTATTGTACTGTTTTCAGGTCATTAATAAATAAATTAGAAATAAAAAGATATGAATGTAGAATGTAAAATGTATGGGAAAATGATTAGATTAGAGGTGGCTATCGGTCTGTTCCACTGCGACTTTCTCAGATCTATTGTCCTCTTCTGATCCTTAGGTTACACTTTCCAGTCCTATCCTTTTTACAAAGTCTAGCAACTTGGAGGCTGAACCTTTCATGCAGCTCCCTGGCAGTGACACATCATTGCCTATTACCGAGAACCGCACATTTGCCAGACTGCCGTGCCGACATAAAATGTGTTCTGTCGTTTCTTCTTCAGATTGGCAGAATCTACACATGGCTTTGTCCGTCAATTCCATTAGCTTTAGATGCCTATTCTGCTTATAAGGCCCTGTTAGTAGATCCACAACAGCTTTGACTGTCTTCCTTTTGCTTATCAGGTCTGTGTGTAATCAGGTCTGTGTGTAATGGTGAGTTTCTTCACCATTCTAGTGATTTGTTGGCCACCAATTAATTGCGACCTTACAAAGGTCGCTAAGACACTCGAAAACAACTTACAGATCCATTTTGTCCTACAGTCTCAAGGCTTTGACAAAAACCAGTATCTTAGACGGTTTTACAGAGGTTAGTTCTCTGTCTCCGATATCAGTCGTACCAAAGTTTATGGGACCAATGGTTGTTCTGGTGTTACCCCATTTTCCCCACAGAATCTGCATTCGCCTTTGTTTCTTAGCTTCAATCTACTGAGGTGTTCATTAAGAAGCAGTGTCCTGTTAAAAAAAAACCGTGACAATCCGAAGATTGTTCTTAGTTAAATCTAGGAAAATCTTTGATTTTTCTCGGTCGTAACTTCTGAGAAGGTTCTTCGAGTGTCTTTGAAGAATTCCTATTCCAGATTACGGATGGAGTCTTCCAGATTCCTGAATTCTGCTTTAAGTTGGTTTCCTGAGATATCCCGATCCTCCTCAGATTAGATATAAATATAGAAAATTTGTCAGACTTAAGTTACCATGAATATCTTTTGGTTGCTAGTAACGAACCAATATTTATGAGATCACAATTATTACTTCTTAAACCTCTTACATACACTGTAATATATAAACTTTATTTTATCTATTTATTGTTAGGAAAAGCAAAACAACAGACTAAATAATGAAACCAGAATTCCGATAGCCGACGACTCTCTTCCTTCAAACGGCACTGTGGAGAGCAGATTGGAACTGCTCAGCGATTGTCTAAAACAAGACAGGAATTATTTCGAGGACAGTACTGACAAAAGTAAAGTATAAAGTTAGTGAAAATTCTAATAAGTAATGATTTTTTTCCTGATAGATTTTGCCACGGTATTCAAAAAAGGTCTTATGTACAAGGGCATCTACTGGCCGAGTTTAACCAACAGTTTTCACTGCAAACATTTGGAGTTGGCTTATCTGAGATATTCGCATAGACAAAGGCAGAAAGCGCTCATTATTGTGAATATAGTGGATTTACTTTTAAAGGTAAATAGCAAGTTTCTTAGTTTATCTTAATTTATATAATTTTTGTCATGTTTAAACATAAATATATTTTTTATATATCATGTGGCGGATTCATCTCTCCAAAAAAAAATCCTTTATGGGTATTTCTCCACTGCACTGCAAGAAAATCTACAAAATAAAATAGTTATTTTTTGTAAACACTTCTGTGTTAAACCTAAACGGACACTGCTTGTCAGAAGTTATGTTTACAGTTATACAAATTTGCCTAACAAAGAAAAAAAAATACTTAACGTTTCGGAAAGTTTATCTCTTTCCGTCGTCGGAAGCAAAAAAAATACAAAGAATAAAGAAAAAAAAAACATTAAAATATTTAAATTGAACTATTCGAGAACACTTTACTTTTTTAAAACAGATACGTCTACAAGAAACCGTTGACGTTCTCTTAAAATGTTTTTTTTTGCTTTCGACGACGGAAAGATAAACTTTCCAAAACGTTAAGCATTTCTTTGTTGGGCAAATTTGTATAACTGTAAACATAACTTCTGACAAGCAGTGTCCGTTTAGGTTTAACGCAGAAGTGTTTACAAAAAGTAACTACATATTTTATTTTGTAGATTTTCTTGCAGTGCAGTGGCGAAATACCTATAAAGGATTTTTTTGGAGAAATAAGTACCATGTGGTACACCGGAACACGCGGGACATAGGAAATCCTATGTAAATTTTGAAAAAGTCAAATATTATCTCCCCAGATAATTTTAAAAAAATTATATTAGATTTTTTGAAGAGGAGTTAAAGTTGTACTTTCGTATAGAATTTATATAATCAAGAGTCTGGGAATTATAATATATGATTATTAAAAACATCAAATCAATTTTATCTTTAATAACTCTCAATATAATTGATAAGAATCCATGGCCATATTAATTTACCGCAAATTGGAGATTAATTTTAGATGGAAGCACGATTGTAGCATTATCTAAGTTTGCATTTATATATTGTTACGCTATCTGTAATATGAAGTAAAGTATGGACTGTCAGCTAAACCAGTTTTAGTATTTAAAAGATATACTTAACGAATACTCGGCGTAAGCAGCAATATTTTAATTGTTGTAAACACATTTTCTGAGATAGTGAAATTTATAAAACCTTTACCTACTGATTTTATCAGTGAGAGTTAATATGGGTGAATGTGAAATAAACGATTTAAATAGTGTTAAGAAGAAGTTACATGAATTGGCAGTACTTCAGACAGAAAATACGACCAAAGGCAATTCTAAAATATACTCAGTCAACAAAGAACATTGGTTTAAGAAATTTCCTGATATCAAGAGAGAAGTTATAGAGGAAATCAAGCAAATCGAAAGTTTGATTGCAAATTTGGACGGTCCGAATAGTTTTGTTAAAAGTAATTTTAAAAATGTATTAGTTCCTGTTGTATACGACGCTCTGTATTATATTTTTGTCCATTCGGATGAAAATTTTCGACAAAATAATTTTAACGATATAAAAGAATATTTTTATAATTGTATAAATAATAATGGTTCATTTACAAAAATTGCATACGAACACCAGATTAAGATACTTCTGCCTGTAGTTAAATTTGATGTGTGCAACGATATACTTCAAAATACTGGACGCGAAGTTCGGTTAAAAGACCTTCTAGATAACTTAAAACTCTTCTTCCAATATCCAAGAATACACAAGGAAGACGTTTATGTCATTATAAGAAATAAACTGAAATCAAGCCGTTACAAATTGATTTCATATGAACTAATCCAATTGACAGAGAGGAATGGGCATTTGGGTGAATATTTTAGTTTAAAAACTGATCTAGAATTTGGAAACAAGATAGAACATTTTAATTTCTTTGTGAAATTTCTCTTCTCCGAAAAAGAGCATCTCCAAAAAGCTATAGAAAACGGATGTTCCAAAAAAGAGGAATTTTTCTACATGACATACTTACCGTTGCTCAATGAATATGGTCTTGGAAGTCTTCAAAATTTCGCACCACAATGTTATTTGTCCAGGGAAAATGACCTTCTTGTTCTAGATAATTTAGCTACAGCGGGATATATAGGTGTTACTCCTAACACAAATTTGGATTATCACAGTTTAAGCTTGGCAATTTCAAAATTGGCACATTTTCACTCATCTTGTATTATTCTAGAGGAACTCTGGAATAGAAATGATATAAATTCAATTCAATTCAGGGAGTTTTATAGTGAATATCTTAATGAAGTTGTTTTAATAGACAGTAAAGATCATTTTATGGCCCAAAGTTTCGATAGATCTCTTGATAATGTATTGTATTTGTTAGAAAAGTTCCCTAATTTATATGGTGAGTTCATTCTTATTGAATTACAGGAGAAAATAAAAAAGGGCTGGAAATTAATGTTCGAAAGAGTTAAAGAATCTAAACAATTTCGTAATGTAATATGCCACGGAGATATGCATGTGGGCAACATGTTATTAAAGTACGATGGTAATATCTGTGAGGACATCGTACTTGTCGACTTTCAGGGACTAAGGTATTGTCCACCCGTTCACGATTTACTGCTCTTTATTTACCAAATTGCTCTAAAGAAACTAGGGATACATACTTAACTAAACTAACTGAAAAGTATTATGAAATTCTGTCTACTAATTTAGGAAACTTTGGTATTAATATCGATACTATTTTATCATATGAAGATTTCATTAAAAGTATGGAATATATGAGAGTTCAAGTTATAACTCATTCATTTTTTTATTCTTTAATCCTAAAAATAGATCCTAAATCTAGAGAAGAAATCTTTTTTGGTGGAAAAAAGCCCAAAAAATTGTTTGATAGGGGAGACCTTGTTGAGATAGGATTAGAAAGTGACGAATATAAAAAGGCTTTGGAAGGACTTTTAGTTGAATTTATAGAATTATGTAAAAATAGTTATCTATAAATTATTCTAATTTATTTGTTTAGCTTTCAGTTTAGTTTAATTTTTATGTCTAATATTAATATTTAAATTTAAATTTTATGCTGTTTATACATTTTGTATCTAATATTTATAGGTTATAATATTTTGTAATTTAAAGATATATGAAGATATCCTAGATTTATTAGAACTGTTCTATTTATCTAGTTATTACTTTATATAATATGTGACTAATTTTGTATTTCTACTTTTTTTGTGTTTATTTTTTCATCCTTTGTCACCCAACTTGTAATGTTCATGTCAATGTTGATTTTTAAATTTTGAATTTTCTTTGTAAGAATAAACTTCTTTGAGGATATTGAGATAGATCCCTGTAATTGCATTATTAATATACAAGTTGTATATGGCTAATGATCCTGGTGATCGATACCAGAAAAAAATATGTGACCAACTAGGCAAAAGAGGCGACTTTATACACATCATGTCCATCGAAGACATCCATCGCAGATAAAGACATCTAAAAAAAATTAACAATATATATTTTCACCAGCAAATATAAAATTTACTTTTGAACTTAAATGACAAATACCACATATATGCTGAGTAACTATACAAGCGAGTCTTAAGTAAATACAAATATTTTTAGGGGTATTTAATTGTATATTTAGACCCCAGGAACACGTCTATGATGTTTTTTGTAAAACTTTTTTGTAATTTTTTGTAAAACTTTCTTTTTTTAGAAAACTTTTTAGAACTGCCTGTTCACCGCAAATTTTCCCACGGTATAGTTAGTTGCAAACAAAAAAAAATCGGTGGCTTTCAATTTTTTTTTAAATAATTAGTTTATAATGTAATAAGTAATTTAAATAGTTTTTAGTTAATTATCATTATGTAAAGGTATTTTTTTATAGAATAAAACAATAATGATTAGTGTTGTTTGATTATAACGGTAACCCAATATATTAATTATAAATTTTATTTGCTTTAAATCATATGAAATCTAAATGTTTGATGGGAGTATAGATTTGAAAATTTGTCTGAATTGAATTTGTCTGATTTGAAATTTGTCTGAAGAAATTTTAAGATAACAGTAATAACATGCAATATGACCTCCAACTGAAAAACGGCCTCTACGAAACAATCCGTAGGTCAAAGTCGAATTGTGAGACCACTTGGGTAATAAATGAAGATTTTTTTTCTAGTTTTGACTTACCCTGTATATAGATTCTAGGCAATTTAGTTTATTGGTATAATATAATAATACAACAAATTTGCGTGTAGCAGTGTAGCATCCTTAGTTAGAATGAATGAGTGGGAGGGGGGTTAATCACAGCGACCTTACATATCTATATTATATCATTAGTTTCATAAAAATAAACTACAAATCATTGTATCTTAACTCATAAACTAGAAATCCTGAAAAACACAAGAAATTGGGATACTCCCTGTTTTTTTTTATAGTACTTAAAAGTTCTGTGGTTTGAACTTATATTCTTTTATATGTATAATGTCGTACAAAGATATCGTTTTAATTTAATTTTTTTAATGTTGCGTTTCGTTTTTCGTGACGGGGTAGCTTTATTATTAAGGGTAATATACAGGGCGGTCCGAACCGTATTCCGGAAACTTCGGAAGCATATGCTGCAGATAAAAATAAGTAAAAAAGTTTGTATAAATGTATGTCCTAAAATGCTTAGTTTTGGAGATACAGGGTGTAGAAGTTTCATTTTTATTTCGATTTTTTCCAAATAATTTATGTAGTAACGTCAATATCTGGAATGAAAATTGGTGTCTGGGAGTTTTTTAATATGAGAAGTTTGGATTTTGATGTCAATATGATTCCTACTTCTAGAGGTCGCCACCTACATATTTCTTAACTGGTTTGAAGAGTAATAACTTTTTGTCCGTACCTGTATAAAACTACCGAGTAAAAAATATATATTTTTGACATTACGTAAAAATGCCCCTTGGTAAAAATCGCTACGACTAATGGTTCTCGAGATAATTGGAAACGAAATTATCAATACCTGTCATCACTGACATAATTTAAACATGTTGACTCAATAGTTATTAGACTGAAATCATAAATTTGAACTGCTTTTGTGCTAAAAGTTTAACAGAAACTGTTTTATCATCATCTTTTTGCAGAAAATTTTAAAATTAATTTAAAAAAATAAAAACATACCAAATTTATTATTTCAGTCAACTAACGTGTTTATTTTTTGTCAATAATGACATGTATTGACTATTTCCATTCTAAATATCTTGAAAACGGTTACTTGTTGCGATTTTTATCAAGAGACATTTTTTATACGTAAAAAGTCACGGAGATGTATATTTTTCATTCAGTAGTTAAGTTATTACTCTTCAAAACAGTTAAAACACATGTAATAGCGCCACCTACAAATGGGAGTCATATTGACATCAAAATCAAATTTATCATGTCAAAAAACTCCCAGACACCAATTTTCATCCAAACGTTGACGTTACTTCAGAAATTATTTGAAAAAAATCGAAATAAAAATGAAACTTCTACACCCTGTATCTCCGAAATTAAGCATTTTAGAACATAAATTTTTATACGAAATTTTTCACTTATTTTTATCTGCAGAATATGTTGTCGAAGTTTCCGGAATACAGTTCGGACCACCATGTATACTAAGAAAAATTCTTCTGTGAAATTACATGCGCCCTGTATATCCGGAATTATAGTTGAGGTATAATATCTCTGAGTAATATGATTAACGAGCTTAATCTTCGTCTTTTCTTCTAGTTCTTTTTTCGTGGACTTTTTCACTCTATAATAATCATCTTTAATGAGTTTTTCTTTTCTTTTCCCTCGAGTTTTTTATAATCATATAAAAAATGTTGGAGAGGCCTCTGGGTTACGCTCAATATGCTTGGCCAGACTTTGACAAATGATAGCTTTTTGTCATTAAATTCTCCGATAGTTTTTTTTTCAAAACTATGTCTATAGGATATTTCAAATTGTAACTTTTTGTACATTTTGATGTCAGGTTTTTTGTAAACTTGTGTAAAATTCTTTTTAAAAGTTTGTCTTTAAGTAATTATTATATATTAAGAAAAACATATCTAATGTTTTCCTTTAAATATACAGGGTGGCGCCTTTCATACGACTCGGAGGCTCCAAAGAGAACGACAGTTCCTATTAAAATAAAATGCATTTTAAGGCTAATTTAGAGCAATTTTTAAGAAAATAGAGAGATTTCCAAGGTGTCTCTAAAAAAAGTTACAGATTAAGTTAGTGTTTTTTTATAATCAGACACCCTATATATTCATTGATTTTCGGATTCTAGAAGAAAAATAAAGGTGCGTTTCATTACGGTGACATAATTAACATTTTCTAGAAATGAAGAACAATTTTTAAATTTCAATAAAAGCCACCTAAACTGTAGTAGTTAAAACAACTATATTGGACTTTAAATCAAATCAAAAATTTACTCAAAAAGTTACACAGGGTGAGACAAAATTAATATTGAACATTGGTCGCCTTTCACAGCAAATACTTAATTATTTTAAATAGAATATTCAGTATATTATTCCGATTTCAAATGGGAATTTATATCTCTTCAAAATACTATTAAGGTTACATATCCCTCAAACAAATTTTTTTCTAGATATTTTGATTTTTATGATTTAGCGCCAGTAGATCTTTATTATTTGACAAAATCTAAGTGGCTTTGATGTCTGACGTTACTTCAACATAGCCGTCACATTAGTTCAACTTTAACAACTAGTTATTATTTTGTGCCAGCTAAAACAACAAAAATCTCAAAAATTTGCCGAAAATGGAAACTTATCCTACATCAGAGAGAATTAATATGATTCTAATAGTTGGTGACTGCAGTGTGCATTCACCAATTAATAGAATACTAAAATGCCCCAGATTTATCTAGTCTCGACTTATTTTAAAAGGGGATATTTAAAAGCTGTTTACAAAACTGGACCAACTATTGTCAACAACAAGGTCGTTATTGCCGTAGCCTGTCATTTAGTTTATTTGTACCATATTTCAAAACAACTATAAGGATAATACAAAAAGAAAACTTTAGTATACTAAACAGCTTAACTTAGTAAATTTAAAATATAGCACATTTTCAGGAACACTGTATATTATATATAGATAGATTTTATTTCATTATTTTTAAATTAATTTAATGAAATAGATAATACATTAACTATACATAAAATTAATAAAAGTGTATTTTAGGATTTTGATTTACGATATATTAATTTATTAATCAGATTTAATTTTATATTATTTTTATAAAAAAACTATATATTAAAAATAAATGTGATGACATTATATTAACGAAGTTTTATTTTGTTTAAGATAATAGGTAATATTAATTTATCAATATCTAAGAAATTAAAAAAAATGATATTCAATATGCATCGCTTCTAATTTATTTTTGTTTGATCATCGCATGAGTTTAAAAATTATAATACAGGGTTGTTCACCACATACGACACGGAGTATTGTAGCTAAACGACTAGATTTTTACAAATTGTAAGTTTTGGGTTCGTTGAAGGACTAATAGAGCAACAATTTAAAAATATTTTTACAAGATTTTAGTTTCTGAAATAAGTAAAAAATATTATAGTTGTATTTTTTTAAATGAACGCCGTGAAAATGATTCTATTTTTAGATTCTACGATTGAAATAAAGGTAAATTTAATTAAGGTTTATCACACTTTGCTTAAACCTTACCGTTTTTTAAATATTTTTAATTTTCTGTGTTAAAACTACCTTATACAGAGTGTCTAAAAACTTATTTCAAATAATTACTAGATTTAAACGGCAATAACTTGTTTAATTTAAATGGAACACCCTGTATATTTTACGAGAATCGGATGCACAATTTAATTGTCTATCAAATTGTATTATACCATTTTTTTACCTTTTTCTTTATATCTTCAAGTTTTCGTAGATTTTCTTATAATTTAGACCTCATTTATCAAGATACCCATATTATGGAATATTGAGATTTTAGATTTTTTTAAAGCAACAAATATATAAAATGCGGAGGTGCTAAAAACGATAATACTGCAAGCCCATTTGTTTACAAAAAGAAAACTATTTAAATCTTTGTAAAAGAGTATACCAATTAAATATACCACCATTATTTCCACCCAAAAAATAGTTAATGACATATTCCATTGTTTTTGTTAAAAAAATTATACTAAATAAATGTGGATTTGAATCAGAAACCAATATAATAATAAGTTATGAAAATGAATGCCGCTGTTGTTATAAATAAGTATTCATCAAAAATTTAAATAAAATTTATAAGGTGTTACTTTTTACCTGTATAATACAAATACAAAATACAAAATTCAGTTTTTTAGTATTTGGATCAGTTATTATTAATTAACGTAAACAGTCAATTAATGTAGTTTGAATACTAGGATCATATTAATTGGTCCTCTTTAACAAATATTTAAACAGGTTTATTATTTTTTAATAAAATAAGCTATCTATATTGACAATATTAGTATCTTTACTCTTTGAAAATTTGTTACATCTTGTAAAATAATCTAAAATGTCAATATTCCATGGGTATATTGATAAATGAGGTCTATATTATAAGAAAATGTATTTTCTACGAAAAGTTGAAGAGATAGGTAAAAAATACAATTTGATAGACAATTAAATTGTGCATCTGATTCTAGTAAAATATACAGGGTGCTCCGTTTAAATTAAACAGGTTAATGCTGTTTACAGTTAATAATTATTTAAAATAAATTTTTAGACACCCTGTATAAGGTAGTATAATTTTTATTATCGCCACACAAAATTTAGTAAATACCAAAACTTCAGTACAATATTTGGTTTTAAAAACTGAAATACGCCTGGAGAAATAAAGCTTTAAAATTATTAGGTACTGTATTTTGAGAAAAACCTAAATATTTCAAAAACGATAAAAAAGATTAAAATGCGGTAAACCTTAATCGAATTTACCTTTATTTTAATTGTAGAAACTAAAAATGTAATAATATACAGGGTGTTCCTGTTAAAAAAATACAACTTTGATATTTTTTATTTATTTGGGACACTTTGTATCTTGTAAAAGTATTTTTAAATTGCAGCTCTAATAGGCCTTCAACGAACCCAAAACTTACAATTTGCAAAAATCTAATCGTTTAGCTACAATACTCCGTGTCATATATGGTGAACAACCCTGTATATGTTTGTTAAAAACTTCAACTATTTTTATCTTTAATATCTCTCAATACAGTTGATAAGAATCCATGGCCATTCTAATTTACCGCGTATTAGAGATCAACAACACATCATGCGTGATTAATTTTAAATGGGAAGATTATCTAACTTTGCATTTATTTATTCTCTATTGCACAATATTTAGAAAAAATATCGCTATATATATGAAGTAAAGTATCGGCTGGGAGCTAAACCAGTTTTAGTATATTCTCGATATTATTTGAAGAATATGCTTTACGAATACTCGTCATAAGCAGGAATATTTTAATTATTGGAAAAACATATTCTGGACAGTGAAATTTATAAAACCTTTACCTACTTATTTTATCAGTGAAAGTTAACATGGACGAATGTGAAGTAAACGATTTAAATGGCATTAAGAAGAAGTTACAGGATTTGGCAGTACATCAGACGGAAAATACGACAGAAAGAAATTCTGAAATATACTCAGTCGACGAAGAAAATTGGTTTAAGAAATTTCCTGATGTCAAGAGAGAAGTTATAGAAAAGGAAATCAAGCAAGTACAAAGTTTGATTGCAAATTTAGAAGGATCGGATAGTTTTGTTGAAAGTAATTTTAAAAATGTATTAGTTCCTGTTGTATACGATGCTCTGTATTACATATTTGCCTATTCTGATGAAAGTTTCCGACAAATTAATTTTAACGATATAAAAGAATATTTTTATAGTTGTATAAATAATAATGGTTCATTAACAAAAATTGCATACGAAAACCAGATTAAGTTATTTCTGCCTGTAGTTAAATTTGATGTGTGCAACGATATAATTCAAGATACTGGACACGAAGTTCAGTTAAAAGACCTTCTAGATAACTTAAAACTCTACTTCCATTATCCAAAAATACACAAGGAGGACGTTTATGCCATAATAAGGAATAAACTGAAATCAACTCGTTATAAACTTATTTCATATGAACTTATTCAATTGACTGAAAGGAATGGGCATTTGGGTGAATATTTTAGTTTAAAAGTTGATCTAGAATTTGAAAACAAGATAGAACATTTTAATTTCTTCGTTAAATTTCTCATCTCCGAAAAAGAACATCTCCAAAAAGCTATAGAAAACGGATGTTCCAAAAAAGAGGAATTTTTCTACATGACATACTTACCGTTGCTCAATGAATATGGCCTTGGAAGTCTTCAAAATTTCGCACCACAATGCTATTTGTCCCGAGAAAATGACGTTCTTGTCTTAGATAATTTAGCTACAGCGGGATATATAGGTGTTACTCCTAACACGAATTTGGATTATCGCAGTTTAAGCCTAGCAATTTCAAAATTGGCAAATTTTCACTCATCTTGTATCATTCTAGAGGAACTCTGGAATAGAAACGACAAAAATTCAATCAAATTCAAGGATTTTTATAGTGAATATCTTAATGAAGTTATTTTAGTAGACAGTAAAGATCATTTTATGGCCCAAAATTTCGATAGATCTCTTGATAATTTGTTATATTTCGTAGAAAAGTTCCCTAATTTATATGGCGAGTTTACTCTTACTGAATTACAGGAGAAAATAAAAAAGGGCTGGAAATTAATGTTCGAAAGAGTTAGAGAATCTAAACAATTTCATAATGTGATATGCCACGGAGATATGCATGTGGGCAATATGTTATTAAAGTACGATAGTAATATTTGTCAGGACATCGTACTTGTCGACTTTCAGGTTACTAAGGTACTGTCCACCCGTTCACGATTTACTGCTCTTTATTTACCAAAATAGCTCTAAAGACACTAGGGATACATACCTAACTAAATTAACTGAAAAGTATTATGAAATTCTGTCTAATAATTTAGGAAACTTTGGTATTAATATCGATACTATTTTATCATATGAAGATTTCATCAAAAGTATGGAATACATGAGAGTTCAAGCTATAAGTCATGCATTTTTTTACTCTTTAATCCTAAAAATAAATCCCAAAACTAGAGAAGAAGTATTATTTGGTGGAAAGCAGCCAAAAAAACTGTTTAATAGGGGAGGTCTTGTTGAGATAGGATTAGAAAGTGATGAATATAAAAACGCTCTAGAAGGACTTTTAGTTGAATTTGTACAATTATGTAAAAATGGTTATCTATAAATTAATTTAATTTATTTGTATAGCTTTTAGTTTAGTTTAATTTTTGTATCTAATATTAATATTTAAATTTAAATTTTATTCTGTTTATACTTTTAAATAATTTGTATGTAATATTTATACTTTAAAATATTTTGTAATTTAAACGTAGATTTATTATAACTGTTTTATTTATCTAGTTCTTACTTTATATAAAATGTGACCAACTAAGCAAAAAAGGCGACTTTATAAACAACAGAGATATAGACATCCAGCGCAGATAAAGACATGTATATAAAAAAAATAATAGCAACTATTTTCACCAGCAAATCTAAATTTTACTTTAACTATACAGGTGAGTCTTAAATAAGTGCAAATATTTTTAGTGGTAGTATATTTCGAAGCCAGGAACACGTCTATGAGGCTTTTTTCGCCAAAAAAATGTTGAAAATTGTGATTTTCTTTTAAATTTTCCGCTATATTTTAAAACACTTTTTAGAACTGCCCGTTACCGTAAATGTCTCCACGATATAATTTCTTAGTTTCTGATATTACCATGGATAAAGGCGTTACAGCACTAAAAGGAATACAAATACAGAAAAAAATACGGTGACCCTGATTTTTTTTTAAAATAAATCATTTTTTTTTTTTAATTTTCAAACTTGAATAGCTCGTTTATTTTGGACTTAATTGAAAAACGGTAAAGAGAAACTCTGTTTCTTTTAGCAAGATTAATCAGCCCTGAAAATATTTGCACTTTTTTAAGACTCACCCTGTATATTATTTTGTTGAAATCAATATTACTTTTATTTCGTTCAAATCTTGCGAGGTTTTGGCTATGCTTTACATTATATAAAAAATCTGGTAATGGTGTGGATCCGGTGGCTGACCTTGAAACGAGTTTTTGCTGCATATAGTCACACTACGCATGCGCACATCTTCGATGTTGCCAGATTGCAAGTTATTTTGGAATTATTTTCAGTAGAAAACAAATATATGCTTTTCAGTGTTTTTTTGTCAATATATACCGTATGATCAAAAAAACGGCGTCCAGTTGGCTGGGAAATGACGATTGAGGACATTTCCCATATAAAATAACAGCGATCTTCATTTCATAATCATCGCTGCCGCTATTTTTTTTCAATCATAGTACGCGGCATTAGTTATATTATTATTTTAATATTTCGCACAACACGTGAACGGTTATTATGTATTTTCATAGTCAATAAAATTAAATAGAAATAAAACTCTAGATTCCTATAATTAATCTAATTGCTCTATATTATTATGCTACGTTTAAAAAGGGCTTTATTAAAAATTCGGGAAATTAAAAGGGATGTGTCCAAGTTTTTTCTTTTTTTTTTAATTTTTAAATGCTGTAGCTTCATGTCATGTTCATAATAGTTTTTTTAACATTCCATCAAAACTACGGAGGCCTTAAAAGGCCTTTTAGCCTCCGTAATTAAAATTGTGTAGAATCAGCTTCAGCAACATTAACAGTTACCTTGTTTAATCCTGCTTATACATATATTGCATTAATTTTTCTGCTACCTTAAGATCTCTATTCTTACACCTAATTTATGTGATTTTCTTAGCAAAATATGATTTATAAACCATATTTTTCCTAATGGAAGGATGGAATAGGATATGCAAAATTAAGATATTTAACATTTATTTTCCAGACAAAGCATAATATAGTATTAAGATTAAGACATAACAAATATTATAAGAAAGATCTTAATAAATCACAAACTAAGTCTTAATTTGGTCTTGTATAAACACAGGTATAAAACTAATAAGATAAAAACTCAACCTTCACCATATTGACAACATTTGGCATTATAGGAAACAAAAAATTACAGTAAATTAAGAAAAGAATATCAAACTACACGATATTAAATACTGTAATTCTACGACACAAACCATCTCCCTTATAAAGAGAAAAAGATAAAACATAAAGCTTATTTTAGTCTTATCACCACACTCTTCGATAAAATATATGTCTAAAATTGCTATTAATCCACTAACTTGATATTTTTAAGAAATTATGATACAAACATTATAATCAAAGTATATTATATTAGTAACATTATAGGTAAAATGTTACCTCTATCTCCCATTGACGTGTATTGTTCTATAAGACTCGTCATGGGAGTACTTCAATACATCAATACATATAATCAGAACTATTGTTGCCTGTAAATAACTAGAAATTAAATAATTTGAAAGAAATAAAATAATTCTAATAAGTTTAAAACCATTAAGAAAAAATTCGTAAATGATAATTTTTAATTCTAATGTAAATATATAAATAAATGTTATTAATATTACAATTTTATATATTATTCCTTAAGTTTGGATATCAAGATAAATCTGAAATTATAAAATTAATTAGAGAATTTGTATTATTATTGATTAACACTCAAAAGAAAATTTTCAACTGCAAATAATTCGAAAATAAAGTGCAATTTGGCAATATCGACGATGTGCGCTTGCGTAGTATCGATGATCAAATGCAGCAAATATGGGCTTCAAGGTCAGCCACCGGAT
The DNA here is from genome assembly GCF_002938485.1 of Sitophilus oryzae. Classification (NCBI taxonomy): domain Eukaryota; kingdom Metazoa; phylum Arthropoda; class Insecta; order Coleoptera; family Curculionidae; genus Sitophilus; species Sitophilus oryzae. Next base: position 679,667 of record NW_022145824.1, read on the forward strand.
CCACACCTTTACCAAAAATCTTACTAAATTTTATGTCCATTGGCATTTTTTGACCATCAGAGTAACTAATAAATAAGGACCTTTTTAAAATATATCATATTGATTTGTTATGGTGTTTGTGCCTCAATGTTTAATTGTATTTGTATTGTTGCGAGCCGGTGTGGACTCGACCTAACCTCACAATATGGCCCGCCCTCGGATGACCTTAACATCGCACAGACACCGCAATGATTCATTCGTTCGAGAAGAATCGAGACCCACTAGAATGGACTCGTACATACGAGAACATTCGAAAACCTTCTCTATGCGCCTAACGATCTTTGGACTATTCTAGATTTCTTTTACCTGTCGGTATAAAAGCCGGCGGCAGTGGCCTAGAGAGGGCAGTTATAAATATACAGTTGACGCGCTAAAATTCAAAATAAATTCTTAGTTATAAATCGTTTGTAAATAGTTCTATAAGTCGTTTATCGTTATTAGTTTTGTTAATTAGTGTTGAATAAATAGTGTTTAAATAAATTGTGACTTTCTATCCACACGGAACCGACGAAAAACGTAACAGTATTCTACAATCTAAGTCTACTATTTAAGTTATACCTACCTCAATGATCAAATATATTATAGTTATTTGATATAATCAAACTGTCGTTATTAAAATTATAAACAACTAAAATATGTACAGTTAGATTTAAATAGTTTTTAGTTAAATATCTTAATGATAATGTATTTTTTATAAAATAAAATAATAATGATTACTGTTGTTTGATTATAGTAGTAACCCAATACATTAATTATAAATTTTATTTAATTTAAAACAGATGAACTCTAAATGTTTAATGGGAGTATAGTTTCGATTGTCTGAATAAATTTTAGGTAATAACAGGCAATATGACCAATAACTGAAAATCGGCCACTACACTACTCGCGAAATAAGCCGAACTAGGTCAAAGTCGAATAATGAAGATTTCGTGTTTTCCCGCCGAATGAAAATAAGCTAAGGCGAGACAAAGTTAGGCGAGGAAATACGAAATAACCCTTTTCACTATTTAACCTTGACCTACTTCGGGTTACTTTGCGAGTAGTGTAGAGGTTATTAAAGGAACATTTTATTATACCTCTGATTGGCCTTGAGTTTCAATCTAAAATATATCACTTAGTGTATGCGCTAGTAAAAACTAGATATTACATTTTCTTCATTCCTATTTCAAATAGTGTAACAAACAAAAAAAAAGCGTGTTTGAACTAGCAAAAGAAAATAAGATAAAAAAGATAACTAGTTTTGGCTTACAATGTACAGTATGTCCCCTGAATTGTCTTTTCAAGAGGGAAAACTTTTTTATTGTTGGTATTTTGAGAAAAATGCATTATTCATAAAAACTTTTGCTTGTTCTAAAGTGGTTAATCCCGATTATACTTTTCCAAATATCCACACCTAATAATAATATAAAAAAAGTATAAATATATAATATAGGGTAGATAGGAAGATTAACCACTTAGAACAAGCAAATAAGTTTATGAAAAATGCATTTTTCTCAAAATACCAACAATAAAAAAGTTTTTTCCTCTTCTAAATACAATCCGGGGACATAGTGTATATCTCCAATAATTTATATTATTTAAAATTATATACCTATACTACAAAAACACATAATTGAATATGTTCAATTTCTGCTGCAGTAAATTATTAATTAGATTTGATGTTTTTTATAAATACATATCCACTTTAAATTAATTTTATGACATTATCACAAAAAATACTTTGGTTTAGTTAATAGATAGTATTTATTAATTAATAATATCCTAATTATATTTCAATTTATTTTTGTTTGTTCATCATGACACACAAAATTATAATTTCTTCCTTTAAATGTTAAAAAGCAACAACACACACTTTAATCCTTACTATCTTTCACTATAATTATAAAAATATACATGGTCATATTAATGAGAACTAAGAATCAACAAAAATATGTTGTTAATTTTAGGTGAGCTTTACTTATATTTGCGTTTATTCATTCTTTATTTCACAATATTTAAACAAAATCTACATATAAAATAACAGCATCACCTGACAACTGAACCAGTCTTTTTAAATAACGATTACTTAGCAAATAGTAGCTAGACATAAATAGTAATATTGTCAAGTTGTTCATTATTTAAAAAATATTAACAGTGCAATGTATGGTTTAACTATTTGTTTTATCAGTGGAAATTAAAATGGGTGAATGTGAAGTGAACGATTTGAAAGGCATAAAACAGAAGTTACATGATTTGGCAGGTTATCAAACACAAAATGCCGCTGAAAGCAGTTATGAAAAATATTCAATTAACGAAGCGCGTTGGTTTAAGTTATTTCCCGATATCAAAACAGAAGTTATAGAAGAAGAAATCAAGCAAATAAAAAATTCTATTGAAAATTTTGAACAGTCGAGTAGTTACGTTCGAAGTAATTTTCAGAATGTATTAGTTCCTGTTGTATATGAAGCTTTGTATTATATTTTTACCTATTCTGACGAGAGCTTTCGCCAAATTAATTTCAACGATTTGAAAGAATATTTTTATAGTTGTTTAAAAAATAATGGTTCACCCACAAAAATTGCATACGAACAACAGTTTAAGACACTTCTGCCTATAGTTAAATTCGACGTGTGCAATATATTTCAAGAATTTGGATGCAAAATACGACTAAAAGAGCTTTTAGGCAACTTAAAACTTTTTTTCCAATACCCAAAAATACACAAGGAGGACGTTTATGCTATTCTCAGAAATAAATTGAAATCCAGTGATTACAAATTGATTTCATATGATCTAGTCCAACTGAAAGAAAGGAATGGACATTTGGGTGATTATTTTAGTTTAAAAGTTGACCTAGAATTTGAACATAATATAGAACATTATAATTTCTTCGTTAAATCAATTTTTTCCAAATCAGACCATCTACAACATATTATAGAAAACGGATGTTCCAAAAAGGAAGAATTTTTCTATTTAACATACTTGCCATTGCTCCAGGAATACGGTCTTGAAAGTCTTCAAAATTTTGCACCACAATGCTATTTGTCCAGAGAAAATGATCTTCTTGTTCTAGATAATTTGGCTACGGCGGGATATGTAGGTGTTACACCTAATACAAATTTGGATTTTCATTGTTTAAGCTTAACAATTTCAAAATTAGCAAATTTTCACTCTTCGTGTATCATTCTAGAGGAGCTTTGGAACAGAAACGATAAAAATCCAATAACATTTAAGGAGGTATTTAGTGAATATCTTTGCGAAGCATTTTTAATAGACAATAAAAGTCATTCTATGACCCCAAATTTCGATAGGTCTTTTGATAACTTATTATATTTGCTAGAAAAGTTTCCTAATATATATGATGAATTCACTTTTATGGAACTTGAAGACAAATTGAAGAAAGGCTGGAAATTAATGTTCGAAAGAGTTAAGGAATCCAAACAATTTCGCAATGTAATATGCCATGGAGATATGCACGTGGCCAACGTATTATTAAAATATTATGGTGGTACTATCTGTCAGGACATCTTACTTGTCGACTTTCAGCTACTAAGATACTGTCCTCCTGTTCAAGACTTATTGCTCTTTATTTATGAAAATAGTTCTAAAGAAACGAGAGATACATATTTAACTAAATTAACTGAACAGTATTATGAAAACCTGTCTAAGAATTTAGAAAATTTTGGTATTATTACTGATAACATCCTATCACATGAAGATTTTGTCAAAAGTATGGAATACATGCGAATTGAAGCTGTAATGCAGTCATTATATTATTCTGTTGTTATGAAATTGGATCCCAAAGTTAGAGAAGAACTATTTTTTGGCGAAAAAAAGCCAAAACAAATGCTTGCTAGGGGAGCTGTCGTTGATGTGGGATTGGAAAGTGAGAAATATAAACAAGCAATGAAAGAACTTTTAGTTGAATTTGTACAATTATGTAAAAACGGTTATTTATAAATCATTTTAATTTTGATCATTTTAGTTAGCTTAGATTTACTTATACAATTAATATAGATATGTATAGATTTTTAAGTTTTATAATAATTGTATATTATTTATATTTTACAGGTTAAGATATTTTTTTAATTTGAACATTAATTTAATATTTGAATTATTTTTTAAGTCCGTATTTTATATAAAAAATTATCAGCAAAACCCTGGATATTTCGCCATTTTCTGATTAATTGCTGAAAACCTTATTTTGGACTGATCTTATTTTCATTGTAGTTGTTTCTTAATGTCTAATTTTGCAATTATATTATTTAAATATATCGTTCATATAAGATGTTTATTTTATCCTACAAACCAAATTATGTACGGTTAGAATTGACTCCTTTTAAACTAAATTTTAGTTAAATATCTGCAAATTTCATAATTTATTAATTTAGGGGGGGGGTAATCACTGCGACTTTAAATATTTGATTGTGCCGTGAGTTATAACTCATAATACATTTTCCTAAATTAATCGTTTTTTATTTAAGGTTGTACACCCTTTCATGGTTGGGGTTTGGCCCTCTGTACCCTTCACAGCCGAGAAGCTTTTCTCGGGTACCCATGACATGGGGGCTGGAGGATCTGTCTCCATTTTCTCCACCTCTTTAACTTGGTCTCTCCTTAGAACTTATACAGGTGTTTTCCCAAAACTATAATGGAGGATATGACACATTCTCTATTGCCTCCTTGGATTTGATGTCAATTCCTATTATGAGTAATTATATTAAGTCCTTATACATTGGAGTTTTGAGGCTGGAGAAGGCTCAGCACGTAGATGGTGTCTTTCTTCTTGCTCCTTGGTAGAAAGACAGTGATGGTCGCCCCTTTTGGGATGTTTGCTCCCTTCACTGCAACCAGTTCCCGCCATTGCCAGTTCTTAAGCTTAGGTGCCATTTCCATCAACAAATCCGCCGTTTCTTGAGATACACAATCTATGAGAAGCATTCCCACCCTAAAGTGTATCCCCGCCAGCTGAGGATTTTTATTATTTAAAATAATGAATATTATTGTTGTTTAATTAGTATTTTAAGTTATATTTTTCATATTTTTATGTCTATCTTGTGTCATCGCTGAACGTTTCTCCTTTACTTGTGAAGTACTGATGATATGCACCAGGTCATCTACGCTGTGTACAGAGCATATCAGAAGATTGGGTATTATTTTTTGATATTGATGCTTTAATAAGAACATTTTGTCGCTGTAGAGTTGTCTGCATGAAAGATTAGAAAAAAGAAATAAAATCCAAAGAATCCAATAATTATTATGATTACAGTTCAGGGTGGTTACAACTTTTGGTGTTACAACAGCAAAATAAAACACTAATTCACCACAATACACAAAAACATTTTACTTTTGCACTGGATGCGCGTTTCGTTAAAAATGTTTTAACTGTAATTTGAGACTTGTTTAATTAATTTTTTAAATTATTAATAACTATACAATGTTCTTTATTAAAAATATGTTGAGCAATGCGAGATTTATCTGGTTTGCTATATCTTATCTGACCCATATGTTCTTTAAATCTAGTTATTATTTATTCTCTAGTTTGCCCAACATATTTCTGATAACAATCTTTATACAAAATTTCCTAAATACCCGACCTTTCCAGTGGAGGTGTTATCTCTTTAGGATTACCTAATAATAATTGTTGTAATTTATTATTAGCAATATACACAAGTTTATAATTGACATTCTTAAAAATTCTTTTTAAACCATGGGATAACTCTCTATCAATCGGTATTGAAAATAACTTGACGTATCTTTCTTCACTTGAAAAGTCGAATTTTTCAGAAATAACTTTAACATGGTTAGCGAAACGCGCGTCCGGTGCAAAAATAAATTGTTTTCGTGTATTGTGGTGAATTAGTGTTTTATTTTGCAATTCAATTATGATTACTTCAACGAAATAATTTACATATTTATATGTATGTAGTGATATAGATTATTCCACGTATAGCGTTTATATACCTTGAGAGTAGGAAGGTAAAACTTGCTATACTAGAGCTTGGTATAATAGGTAGGTAGTCTGACTAGTAATGCTTCAATCTCTTTTTATTTTCTTAAGGATGATGAATACTAGGTACTAAATAAAGGCTGAGTCAACCTAGATACCCAAATTATTGTTATTGTCACCAAAATGAGGTGACTGAAGACATGTTGGTGCAGGATTCGAAACAACGACCTTATTGGTAGACAAGAGTTATACCTCTATAATACGTAAATAAACTGCCTTTTTAAAAGTATTGGTTATAATATGTAATATACGCATAAAGTCAACGGTTGATTTTCCGTTCATTTCTGCACAACTATTATTTCTTTTATTTTTATAGGTGGCGTTAATAGTTGTCTGGGCTAGCAACGAACAAGAACTGAATCTCTACCATTATACTGATGAGATAATTTGGTCCGTTTGTTGCATCTCCATTAACATCGCTGTCTGCGTCTTGGGCTGGTGGCGATGTTTCGCAAACAATTATTTGCATTGGGCTGCTTCTTGCACTTGGTTGCTGCTCACAATTCAAAGTAAGTACTACCAAAATTAATTATATCGTAAAATTTATAAATGACGAAACTACAGATTACTAAATATTTAGTAATCTGTGAAGAAACGATTAGAATATTGTTTATACGTAGAGATTTTCATTTTTTTTGTATTTGTGGTGTACATATATTTTTGTATGGAGTTAACATGATTAGTAATCGAAGTATAAAAATTTCTATAATATGGCAACGATTTATAAAATGTACCAATACTGGCATCCTAGGTGGACAACTCCACGCTTGACTATACCCACAGCTATACCCTACTCCGTCACAGGTGGACCTGTATACATGTTCTCTAGATAGGCATCATAGTTTTTTTTATTTATTTAGACTTGATAACGGTTAGGGTTAATCTGACCGAAACGTTGTGTAATATAAGTAAAAATGGCGCCCGAAAGTAGAAGCCCGAAAGCCTTTTAGTATCAATATTGAATCATTGTCAATCACATTCAAAGAAACATAGGTAAAGCTGTTTCATCCAAAATATCGGTATTAGAAAAACATTGATATGGTATGGTATTTATTGTATGTACGCTGTGTCAATTTTAAAACTTCCCACCTTTAATATCTTTTTTGCAGTTAAAAATATGAAAAATCGTAAAGACACGTCAATTTTATTTGTAAGGGGGGCACTTTAAATGAATATTTTTATCCATTTTGTTTCACCCCCTAGGAAGGGTAGATGTCACCTTTACAATCTTAAATAGGAATGGGGATCAGGTGGCACATCGTTTTAAAGGCAGTTTAATTCTATTTCCAGTGGTATCCTACTATGTTGCTTTTTGTCCAGGGGTTTCCGAATTATGGCGTCTCAAAGTTGCAGAAACAATTACACATGCCTGTTTGACAATAATTATTGCAATGGGTCTCCTTGTAGTACAAATAATTAGAAGATTAGGTGGCAGCATGGACGTAGTCGTTACATTTTTCTAGGGGGGTTGAAATACTAATTAACAGAAAACATCATAAACATTAACTAATTATTGTTTACAGGAAAATGGGCAACATTTTGAACAACTTATAAGATAGGGCGTAAGTGGTGTAACCTAATCTTCTAGTCATCTGTACCACAAGGAGATCCATTGCAATGATTTTTATGTAAACATTAGCGTGAAAACCAAAATCTCAATGCAGGCATGTTTAATTGTTTCTGCAACTTTGAAACGCGATTATTCGGAAACCTCTGAAAAAAAGCAACACCACAAGTAGGATACCACTGAAAAGAGAATTAAACGCCCTCTAAAACGATGTGCTACGTGACCCCCATTCCCATTTAAGATTGTAAAGGTGACATCTACGTCTCCTAGGGGGTTGAAAGAAAAACGCTAAAAATATTCATTGAAAGTGCCCCCTTTAAAAATAAAATTGACGTGTCTTTCCGATTTTTCATATTTTTAACTGCAAGAAAGATATTAAGGGTGGGAAGTTTTAAAATTGACACAATGTATAACAAAACATTATGGCCATCATAAAGAATTTAATCAGAGCGAAGTTCTACAAATACTCGTCAATATAATTTGTTTGTACTTTAACAATTTTTTATATTTTTATTATACTTTAGCAAATATTTTTAGGTGCAGTATATTTCGACTCCAGAAATACGATTATGAGTGTTTTTTCCCGAAAAAAAATTGAAAACATTTCTTGGAAATTTTTTTAGTTAAAAAATATCATTTCTTGATAATATGGCAAGTTATGTAGTATATTAATTTTAGAAGGAAGAAAACCCAGAAAAGATCCACTGGTTCTCAAGATTTAAGCAAAAAATATTTTTTTTTTAATTTTCAAAGTAAAATATCTGTGTTATTTTGAACTTATTTGAAAAACAGTAGAGAGAAAATATGTTTCTATTAACGAGATATGTTTCTGTTATCGAGATCTACCAGCCCTGAAAATATTTTCACTTATTTAAGACACACCTTGTATAATCAGATCGGCTAAAGCGGCCTATACATTATCAAACAAATTGCGCAATAAAGCGATGCGCAACGTTGCGTTGCACAAATGATTCAGCGGTCCATACACTATCAAACAAGTTGCGCAACAAAGCGATGCGCAACGTTCCGTTGCACAACTACATCACCCATGCACTTAGTAAAATTTTGATCAAACTTTTTATTAAAAGTTGAACATTGTTTGAGAAATAATCATGTCCTCAATTGCCATTGGGTCAATTATTATAGTATATACCCTAGATGATGTCAATGAACCAAACCAAAAAACGAAAATGAAAACAAAGCATTTGGATGAAAAAACTAAAACATTGCAGAACGAAGCGCAACTCACACATACACTACACAACGCGCTGCGCAAACGCCTGTTGCACAAAAGAATTCAACATTCTTGAAACTTACCAAACAGTTGCGCAACACATCAAACGTTACCATACATTGGCAACTCGTTGCGCAACAGCCTGTGTTGCGCAATTTGTTTGATAATGTATGGGCCGCTTAAGAGTCATTTGATATTAATTTTAAAAATATTTCAAATAATATTTTAAAATATATTTTACAATGTTGTAATTTGACTCTTTCAACTTTTTTAAATAACTACTGCAAAATTAATCGTTCTTAAATCGTAACGTTATTAGTTATTTCACTTAAAAGAAAAGAAATAATTGTAAGTACAGTTGTATAAATATAGGAAGAGACTTGGAGATAGCACCGGTCGCGTGTTAATTTATATTTCTCACGTCTCTAGCTATACTTGTTAAGTTGTACATCATAAATATAAATTGAAATCTCAAATTAGTGAGATCTTTGGGTTTATATTTGATGTATGTACATTTACACATTTAATTCAGGGTAAACATAAAATAGAAATAAATATTAATAGAAAGAGGCATTAAGCGTTGGTTTTTCTCCGTGCCCTTAAAATATATTATTCTTTTGCTTATTGCCAGCCATGTAGAAGTAATATATTAAGGTTTAGATCAAAGCCCTATTAAAATAGAATCATTGAGAAAATATTCTCTATAAGGGTTCAAGGTCTAGATCGTTATAATTAAAAAGCCAATACGCCACAACCTACATAGTAATCGATTTTTTATTAATATTGGTGTTAAAGATATATCCATTCTTTAACTTTATAAAAGGAAAATAATTTATATCTTTTATTTATATAAATTATACAGGGTAACAATTTGAAAAGTAGCAATCAATATATAATATCCCTTAGACAAAAAATACTACTTAGATATCGAATATACAGGGTGGTCCGAATTCTACCCGGGAAACTTCAGCAGTATATTCTGCAGATAAAAATAAGTAAAAAAGTACCTACAAATGTATGTCCTAAAATTCTTCATTTAGGAGATATAGAGTGGAGAAGTTTCATTTTTACTTCGATGTTTTCCCAATAATTTGTGAACTAACGTCGATATTTGGATGAAAATAGGTGAACTGGTAGTTTTTTGACACGAGAAAATTGGCTTCGATGTCAAAACGATGAGGGTACTTGTAGTGGGCGCCACCTACATATTTTTTAACTGGTTTGAGAAGTAGTAACTTTTTTACTTCATTCAAAACCTCAAAATTAGTTGAATAAATCAATGGTTTCAATTAGCGTAGAAGTTTGTTCCTCTAATATCAATGTAAGCATTGACAACGTCAAAATTAGTGGTAGTAATCAATTAGTGAAAAAAGTTAACAAACTTTTACGCTAACAAACTTAAAGCTTCATTCAGAATCTCGCAATTAGTGGAATAGATTAGTGGTATCAATTACACTTTATACTTTTTACTTGACGATCATTCACAATGTCTAAATAAACACAATTTAAATTAATAGAATCTTAGCAACAGCTTGCGGTAATCAGTTGTATTCATAGAGAAAACCTAATATTCAGCTTATAAAATAATAAACATTTGATTTCTAACCGCATTGTTACTTGACGGATGATGGCGCAAATGACATTCCTCGCAAATTTTGTATAAGTATAATTAGTGGAGAAGCTACAACTTTTTTAACTTTTTCCACAAATTGAAAATTACTACCACTAATTTTGACGTTGCGAATGTTTACATTAAAATTAGAGGAACAAACTTCTACGCTAATAATTGAAACCACTAATTGTGAGGTTCTGAGTGAAGCTTAATTGAAACCACTAATTTATTCCACTAATTGCGAGGAGGAATTCTGAATGAAGATTTTGTCTGTATCTGAGACGATTTAGACACTCACCAAGTCGGTATAGGCCATTGAAAATGATATGGGCGAAGATCGCAGTTTGGATTCCGCTTAAACAATATAGACCCCCTTCAGATTGGCCTTAGCACGAAAAAGGAAACGTTAACTTAAAATACTTTAGTTTTATTAGTTATTTAGTGTATTTATCTTAGATTGTCGTAGACTTACCTTTACTGTAATTTAAGATATAATACTGGATTATGTCTCTTTGAAAGAACAAAAATATTTACTGTCCAGCGACATTATAGATTGATTTTTTTAAATATTTACAATTGATTATTTAGAGATTATGTTTGGTTTATGTTTCAGACATAAACATGCCCACTTAACGATTTATACTAGATTATAACTTTAAAATACCAGTAGAGTGTACAGAGTGGGTCAAATTCGACGCTTTTAAATGGAAACACCCTTTTCTATAGGAGATAGACAAAAACTAATATCAGTGTCTGGAGGTCAATTCTTGTCAAAAATATAATGGTGGAAACCGCATATCGATATCTGTTACCGTTTCGGAGTTACGAGGTGTTTTTCAAAAACGCGCATTTTTAACAAATTGCTGTAACTTTTTTGCTATGGAAAATTTTGTATTTCTATGAAAACATTTCCAATTTAATGGTATATATTTTTTTAAATTAATAATTTAAGAGTTACCAACAGAAAAATTGATTTTTTATATGGGACACCTTGTATATTTTTAATTTATTGAAAAGAATTTAAAATTACCTTTCCAAAAATATAACAACAGTTAGTTGCAGGAATGGGTTTTGTTTGTTTTGGTTTCAACTTTTTTTCGTGATTCTTTCTTTTTTAATTAATAAAAATAATAATTATTTGGCATTGCCGTTTTTGGTGTGAGTAAAGTGTTTTGGTGTATTGTGGTGAACTACTGCTTTATTTTGGTATTTTCACAGCCTTTTGAGTATTTTATATATGTTTTTTAACCCTACCTGTAATAACGAATACATAAAACGTGTGTTTTGAGTATAATAAATTGTTTTTATTCGATTTTAAGTGTCTTACCTTTTGTACCTAATTTATATTACAGTTGAGGGTTGGAACCTTGGAACTTTTGGTGTTACAACATCAAAATAAAACACTAATTCTCCACAATATACCAAACCAACTATACTTTTGCACTCATTTATAGATACATAATCCGTGAAATACCAAACACTTTTTCCCAATTCATACAAATTGCACGAACAAAATTTTTCCTATCTATCTCCTTGTGACATTGCAATTCAAATAAGAAAATAATGAGCTTAATTAACAAAATTAAAAACGATTATTCGTTTATTTTATAATTAAAATAGTTAACATTGTTTTGTTATCTGTTACTGTGTCAACTGTCAAAGTCGTTGATAGTTTTGTGTAGTTTTGGCGTAATATCTTATTAGAGAGCGGCATCCTTATGCAGATATAAAATGAACTATTTCGCGGCGAACGTTTTAAGATCATTTAGGACTAAATTAATTGCGTAGATGTATGTAGTTTGCGAACGACCTATTAGAACTATTATTTAGTGGGATTGTCTCTGATGAGAACTAAATGAACTAGCAGAGATAAACTAGGTGTTTCTCTCTGAAACTAGTTTGCGCGAATTAGTTGAAAATAACTATTAAGCACAACTCTAAAGCCTAACAGCGCCCCTATCGTAGAGTAGGTAAAACTCATAAAACAGTTGAAACATAAAATAATTAACTACTTGAAGCAGTTTTAAAATTCGAAGTGAATGTATTTGCTAGTTTCAAAAGTGCTTTTAGGTTGATACAATTCATTTTTATATATATATATATATATATATATATATATATATATATATATATATATATATATATATATATATATATATATATATATATATATATATATATATATATATATATATATATATATATGTAAAATAATATTAATTAAATATATCTTAAAAACGTATCTTCTCTCAAATATATCTTGACAACATCCATAGTAAATTAAAATTAGAAGAACAAATTACAGATAAATCCGGTGGCTCTCAAAATTTTTTCAAAAAAAAAAAACATTTTTTTTTAAATTTTCATACTTAAATAACTCGGTTATTTTGGACTTATTTGAAAAATGACAAAATAAAATATTACTTAAACCAAAAATTCCAACATATAGATGGATGGAAAATAAAAGACCTGTTAAATGTCCAACGCAATCTCCTGATCTCAAATACTGCCGGAACTACTTGGAATTTTAGATGTTTTTAAACGGAATATTATTAGACACATCAATGCACTACTTTTCCCTAATTTAACTATCCTCGTATCTCCTATAGTTTTCGAGCCTAATAGTTGGGGTCAAATTGGAATTACCCTCTATGGTTTTGTTTAAAATTCATTCTTATTCTCGCTGCAACAATAATTAATTGATCATATTTTTCTACTTACTTATATCCAATTTGTAAGATAAGAACAGTTAAAAGAAAATCAGTTGCCCATTCATCTGCATTTTTCTTCATTTAAAACTCAATATAACTACAAAGTTGCAGTAATTACCTCTATAAACTTAATTAAGTACTTATTAACAATTTTTATGGTATTTTGATGCCTAATTTACCGAGACAAGACGCCCAAGCTGCGAAGTCTCTTTGAAACTAGAACTAGTTCAGAACTATAGGTAATTACATCGGAGTTTTAAGCTCCTTGGAAAATTCCCCTCTAAAACAAACACTTTAAAATCAAATTATCTGTTCTTTTCGTATAAAAAAGTTAATAGGTTAAAAGGTTCAAGGCATCATAGAAGTTTGCCAGGGCAATTAGTCATGAATCAAGACATGAATGACCTAATTCAAAGCGGGTGTTCCATTTAAAAAAATACAACTTTGATATTTTTTATTTATTTGGGACACTCTGTATCTTAAAAAAATATTTTTTAATTGTAGCTCTAATAGTCCTTCAACGAACCCAAAACTTACAATTTGTAAAAATCTAATCGTTTAGCTACGATACTCCGTGTTGTATATGGTGAACAACCCTGTATTTACTTTTACTCAGACAACTATTTAAACAGCATCGTAAAAAATTATATAATATATAGAAAGAATACAATTTTTTTGATGTATGCATAAACTCCCAATTTTCTTTAAAATATATGCAAACTCTGATAAAACAATTTGGCTATGAAATACTCCCCTACTCTGAAACATAAGACCTTCTCCAAAATGGAGCGAGAAGCGGTCATATTACAGTATTTGAGAAACAGGATCCTTCTTTATCGAGAGTGGTGTGAATTAGAAGAGGGATAAGTAACTTAGGGTATGCTCTGTATGTCTGTCTTTTTTGGTTAGAATGTTTGAGAAAATCTAAACTTGTACAGAAATAATCAATAATAGTCAATATTAATAAATCATACGATCAAAAAAAGAACGCATCAGAGCTGGCTTGGAAATCAAAATAGATGTTTTATTGTAATGAAACTAGATGATTTAATATACAAATTAGGTATATGGTAAATGGCATCGATCTTTATTTCCAAGCCAACCTGGCGTTGTTTTTTTAATAATACAATATTTTAATGACCGTATACATTTTTCCGACTGGACGGTTAGGAAAGTTTATAGCCTGAAAAGTTGCTTTTATTGAATTGTAGGTATGTTACATTTGTATTCAATATTCAGGGAGCTTCAGGGGGGGGGGGTATTCTAAAAAAATTCAGAGAATGATTTCTCATATGCTTTAAAAAAAGGAGTTTTATACAAACATGGGCTCTAAAAGTGTTCCTTTTTGGACTACATCAGGGTGTTGTAGTCACCAAACCGAATTTTTTGCACTATGTCGGAAACTACTTTACATAGATATTTTCTTCAGTTTTGGTATGTGGTTTCTAGGTATAAAAAGGGTTCGCTTTCATCAACTCTTGTTTTCCTACTTCCAACCATTGGCGTGCGTATACGTATATACATAGATTATTTGATTGATATAACTGGTACGCTACTGCTTTTTAGGAGAAAACTTTTTTTTGTCTTAATTGTCCATCCTTATTTTTTTTTCTCGTAAACCGTTCAATGAACAAGAAAAACTCTAGAGATCAATTTTGTTAAAAAAAAATATTGAAAATCAAGAAAAAAATATTTCCTAGAAAAACGCAGCGGTATACCATTTATTTTAAAGCAATTAAATTCGAAAAGGAAGTACCGTATGATCAAAAAAAAAACAGCGTCGAGTTGGCTTGGGAATGACGATTCATGATATTCCCCATATAATTTTACGTATAAAATGACAGCGATCTTCATTTCATACCCATCGCTGACGCTGTTTTTTTTCGATCATATTGTACTTAGACCCGATGTTCATATAAACTTTTTTTCTTTCAAACATAATCCTTTTCCTTTTATGATTTACGCAAAAATAAACGATGATAATCAAACTACATTTATGAAGACAATTGTAAATATGAATAAGCAACACTTTGTGTTTTTGATTTTTAAATTGGACTTTTGATATATTTCACATCTTTGTTGTCTAAATTGAATAAAGCTTGAAGTTCGTTTTTGCTTTTAAGAAGTCTATTTGTCTTTCACGCTATAAATTCTTTTGACGAAGGAAGGAACTGATGTGAACAGTGTCAAAATTTGTGGAGTATCCAATTTAAAATGAATATGGGTTTTTTTATAGTAGGTAGGAAGCATCTTATATACAGGGTGAGTCTTAAATAAGTGCAAATATTTTAGGGCTGGTAGATTTCAATAAAAGAAACATATTTTATCTTTGTCATTTTTCAAATAAGTCCAAAATAACCGAGTTATTTAAGTATGAAAATTTAAAAAAAATGTTTTTTTTTTGAAAAAATTTTGAGAGCCACCGGATTTATCTGTAATTTGTTCTTCTAATTTTAATTTACTATGGATGTTGTCACGTTTTTAAGATATATTTAATTAATAGTATTTTACATATATACGATATATTCGTATATTTGTATATTCCAATTGTATATTCCAATTATTATTTAATACTCATCAGGTTTTAATAAAGCAAAACGTCGAAGTAGGTTTCGATTTCTGTTCTTTTCTTTTTTTTTTGACACCATTGGAATATTTTTTAAGAAGAATTACAATATATTCTAGTCCTAAACGCGCATATCTCTATTCTCGTATATCCATCTTTTCCAACCATATTTTCATCGTATTTCTTAATTTTTATACCTTTCAGATATTTCTGCTTTTGCGACATATTTTTCCGTGGACTTTTTTTTACTTTGCCAGCTGAAAAATATTTTTTGAATAATTCCGCTTCTCTGTGATGTTTCTACGTTTCTTGAATTTAAAGTAGGGTTTTTTTATTTAACCGTAACTTTATTACTCCAGAGTATAATGCGTAATAGTTTTATAGTGTAACGTATAAGTAAATTAAAAAAAAAATAGTTTTTATTTACAGAATGAGGAAAACTCTGTTTTTCATTAATAATTTGAATTCCTCACAATTTGAAATTATTAGGTAAACATAAATAAGTACGAATTTTTAAGTTTCAATACTGAATTATTAGACCAGTCAAATAAGGTCTATTATAGGGGATCACTTGGAAAAAAGTGTTGGAAAACTAATTATGGTCTTGATTTGTTCAGTTGATGTGAAAGATAAGTATCCTAGTTTTGCCGTAACCACCGTAATAACAAGGCTGGACAGGTTATTCGTGACGTCATCAACTGGAGGCCTAAACCATAAAATAATTAACTAGAAAGAAGTTTCAATTCTGTGTTAAATCGTGGAAACACGATACGCCACCGAAAGCCTTCGTTGTCGTCTGGAGAACTAATTTTCCAATTGACAGGTTGACATGATGGCTTCATTTTTATTTCCGTTTCCGGTTATGCAATGGCGGGCCCTCTTTTAGTTTAAATTATTTTGTACTCTTTCTTATCATAAATAAAACAAAACAAAATTTTATTCAAACATATTTATTTGAAATATGAGACAACGTGACTAAATAAATATAAAAAATAAAGAATTGAATGATTTCTACAGCAATTACTTAATTATATGCAATTTTAACATAAATTAGTAAGGTATCAGCATGCCTTACAGTAATTTGTAAATAAATACACGTATTCACAGCCATCAGAGACAGAAAACTGGGACGAACATGAAAACGGGAGCCTTATACAAAAACCTGAAAACAGAAAAACAATTTTTTTATGCTAAAATTAACAATGTAAAAATATAAATATACTGTTTAAAAAAAGCGTCTATTATTCCCAAAGAGACCTGGCTTATAAATCAAAAAGAAGCAAAAAGAGACTTTAGTCGGATAACATAATCAGATTATCAGTCCGATTTATTGCATTACTCACAATAAATCGCACATACTGGAGATAACTAATGTTGGCTATAGTTAAAAATGATCTTACCTTGCTGTAAATTGTTTCCATTTTCAAAAAAATCGCCGATCAAAGAGATTATAACACCATTTTCTTGCATCTAAAAATGTAAAAACAGTGTTTATTTACTACCTATTTTTCATATACATAGGACATACCTACTACTGTTACTACTAAATCACTAACGTCCCATTTAGAAATAAGGGTTGTTTCGTATGAGGTAGAGAAAGTCAAGTCCCGTATAGATCTTGCATATTGTCTTTGAAATGTCGGCTTATTACCTTGATTTGATATGATAAGATCATTTGCGGCAACCCAATCTGCTACAGCAAGTCCACGAGCGTCAGAGGTTTAGCATTGAAGTCGCCAGCAACTATTGCATGCTTTTTGTTGAATCTGATTCGCCTTCCTATTTCATACAGAGTGCTATCTAAGTCGTCTATATCGTTGTTAGGACAACAATAACAGCTATATATTGTAAATTTAGAAGTAACCACGTATGAGAAACCCGGTCCATCTCCATGTTCTTTGAGAGCAATAGATCTGTTTAGAACTTTTAGTGTGACCAACGTTTGAAAGGCACTTTAATGCCTTTATCAGCAAAATAGGTAAATATCACCATTGTTCATCTTTCGATTTCTGCCATATTACTAGACCGAATTGAACAAATTGAACTAGGCTAGAACGCAACATTTCGGAACTATAGGCGAAAATCTGAAAAAAAGTCGAAGAATTTTACCATCTTTTGGCTCTCCTGAGTCGAGCGGCGGTCGAGCAACCGTGTAAAACTAGGATACTTATCTTTCATATCAACTGAACAGATCAAGATCATAATTAGCTTTCCAACACTTTTTTCCAAGTAAACCCCCTAATTTGATTGGCCTATATTGTCTACAATATTCAAAGAAACGCTTCAACAGTTGCACCCTTATAATTATTACAGGTAATATCACATGCTACCTCTTTTCAACTTGACAACCGGTACAGAAACAAAATAAGACGCTGCTAATAATTAAATTTGTCAAAACCTGAAATTTAGTGTCAGTGCATCCCTGTATATGCAGGTGTGGTCTCATATTCCTAATTAAACACATTCCTCTATCTAATTATCGCCATATTCCATTAATTAGTCAACATTAATTTAGCATTAAATAAATATGTAATTATAAATGTTAAAAGTTATTCGTTTATACGCAGTGGTTGTATACGTTTCCACTGTATTCAATTTATATATTTTTCTATTAGTACAACAAACAAACCACAAAGGCTAATTATTATCGAATTCTGTCATAAAAGTTGCCATTATTCTTTTGAAATATGATTTTTAATTTAAATGCCTTCATTTCTAAGAAATTAAAAATAATACCTACTGACAGACGCTGAAAAGTTGTAAAACGAGATAGAAATTGTTTATTATAATGAAATTCATGTCTAAAATATCGATAGATTATTTTTAAGCTATATCAAAGCAAATAGTAATCCAAGATCTATGGCGATATTTAGATCAGTGCAGGCGGCTAGGGGTCATTTTTGTAGGTGAGGTAAAATAATAACACGCGTTTTTTAAAGAACCGTCGCGTCGTTTGTTTACAGAGTACCTATTCTCCATTGTAAATTAATGTATTCCTTCTAGCATGCGAAAAGTCAAAATGGCCGGTCTTCCGTTATCTATATT
Organism: Sitophilus oryzae; assembly: GCF_002938485.1. Taxonomy (NCBI): domain Eukaryota; kingdom Metazoa; phylum Arthropoda; class Insecta; order Coleoptera; family Curculionidae; genus Sitophilus; species Sitophilus oryzae. The sequence continues at coordinate 698,427 of NW_022145824.1, forward strand.
AACTTCCCAGTCGTCGAATTAAAACGAAAATCCCAGTATACTTACAAGTACAAGTTGGTTGGATGACTTGTTCCGTCTATCCCCATAGGAGGCGTATAGCAGATTTTTTATAGGCTGGATTTCAGCTTCATTCCAAAATTTTGGATTAAAGAACACTTTTAGCTTTTGACGTGACATTTCAATGTTTGTCGTCGACGAGAAAATCAAACAGTATCATAAAAAGTCACCATAATACTGTGACATTCGATTGGCATTAAACAAGGCTTTTAAATTAAACAGGTTGCCTCGTAACTTGACATTTGTCGCCATATTGCGCGTCATCGTGTGGTGCTCAGCAGTTTTGTTCTCAGCAGTTGTTTACTGTTTACAAACAATTTTACATTGTTTTCTAAAGATTTTCCGTGTATTAAGTGCATTATAGGACAGTTTTAGTGGCCAATATATATATTTTTGTTAGCCGACCATACCAATAGGTATGGTAGGCTATTAAGATCGGCAAAAAAAAAGATTTTTTAATTTCACACATAAATGACCTAAATACAAAATATTTTCATTGTGTCTGGCTGCCCGTCCGTCTGTCTGTCCGTCTGTAACATGATGGCACCCGAGAATATGGCCATTAGTTTTTGGTGGGGGTGGGGGGTTGGTAAGGAGGTATGGGAGGGGGTTAAAAATTTAAAAAAACCGTAACTCCAAAATTACAGTAGCTAGCGAAACGCGGTTTTCAATTTAAGATTAGGAATAATATTTGCAACAAAATTTGTAATAACATCAAAATCAAAGTCGCAGTTTTTGAGATAAAAAGAAATTGGAAAAATTCCTTTACTTTGAAACTAAAAGAACTGCCTACCAACTTTTTATTAACGTAATATGTTAATAAAAAGTTGTGTTAATAATATAATATGTTAATAAAAAATATTATTTTAGTATGGGCGGCTATACGTGCCTCCCGGCGCCAATTTTTTAGTTTTAGTGTACTTAACGTATTATAATTGATGAACTAGATAGTTTTTTAAAATTATTTATCAAAAAAAAAATTCCTCAGAAATAGAGATCATCGCTAATTATAACAGCCTATAATGTTCAGAACTGTTTTTTTTTCTGAGTGATGTATACAGGGTGATTTCTGTAAGTCGGTCATGCTTTCGAGGAATGATAGGGGACGTCGAAATATTAATTTTGATATAGCACACTATGGGTCGGAAATGGTTAAAAAAATAGTACGCCACTGATAAAAATAAAAATTTCGGAGTTTTTTTATTTACTCGGTTTATTTCCAAGAAAAAATGTCTCTTGCAACTTTCTTCTATATCACACCATTTTGTCACAATTTAAAAATAAATATTTTTTTAATGATAACCTTAAATATGCGAATTATTATAACTACCTTAAAACTACGAATTTTATTATTAACAATAAAAAAATTCTAGTTTAAATTTATAATTTTTAAAAAATTTATTTAGTGCTAATAGTAAAAAGTACTAAAGTTACCCAAGATGAAGGGAGCTAACGAGGCACATGTGTTTCTGCCCTCTAGTTATAATAATTCTGTATTTAAGATTCTCGTTAAAAAATTTATTTATTTTGAAATTGTGACAAAATCGTGTTAGATAGTAGAAAGTTGCAAGAGACATTTTTTCTTGGAAAAAAACCGAGTAAATAAAAAAACTCCCAAATTTTTATTTTTATCAGTTGCGTACTATCTTTTTTTGAAAAAATTACCCGATGCGTATCACAGCTACGCAACTGGTTGAAACTAAAACCTCTTCTATTTACATTTAAAGTGTCTTTGTTAGGTAGATTCCTATAATAAAATTTTATAACGATACCTTCAACTGTTAAAAAACTATTAAAGAAAATCTTTAATTTTTCAAAGGCTTTAACACCCTGTATCTTGCGTAAGAGGCATTTCCGACCCATAGTGTGCTATATCAAAATTAATATTTCGACGTCCCCTATCATTCCTCGAAAGCATGACCGACTTACAGGAATCACCCTGTATATACAATAAATTATTTGAACTAGGTTTCGATATTTTAACATGGTGAAAAGGTAAAACTATTGTTTTTCCAATGCGAGTATTGCTTAAAAATGTCAAATATCAGCAAAATTAGAAAAAATAAATAAAGATCCATCCAGTCAAACAATGTACTAATTAAAGAGCTACGCTATTTGGCAATACGCGGAACGACTATGCATTTCAGGGAATAACAGATTTTAGTATTTGTTGTCGACCTCGATGTCGACATATGTAATTTTTATTTGGATGTTTAAAAATCGTATAATGATTAAAAAAGTATCAAGTAATTAAAATTCCAAATGGTTATTCTTCTTAAATATTACCATAGAAAATATGACACGAGAAGTTTATATATATATATTTTTATTATACAACTATAAAAATCTAAAAACATACAACATAAAATTATACATCTTAATTTTACCCTTGATTTTACCCTTGATTTTACCAAAGATTTTACTATAGGTTGTCATATCTTTCATTTTTCATTTAGTTCTGCTCCTCCACGATATAGTACCTACCTTAAGAGACTTATTTTCGTAATTATAACGTAAGTTTTGGTTCGAAACAAATTAGTTGGTTCAAGTTTCAAAGGGAGATCACGGCGAAGCGTGAAAGTTTTGTTCTTGGCAAATTGGACATCGCAACGCCGTGAAAGTCGTTAACAAGCGCGGTTGTAAGTTTTCTAACGAGACTTTAGAAATAGTTACGTCAACTTTATAATTATATTGAGTTCCATAGCGTAGAAAATTATAGAAAAGCATAATCTTTAGTTAGTTCATAACTCCTATCTCTTTTCTAAATATATAAATACGTACAATTTGAAAAAGTTAATATCTTCTCGGACTGATGTTCCTTTAAATTGGAAATTTTACGCAAGGTTTTGGTCAGATCTGTCACTAACATTTATACTGAGGATACCAGCATTAGTACAGGGTGGGTCAAACTCGACGCTTTTAAATGGAAACACCCTTTTCTATAGGAGATAGACAAAAACTAATATCGGTGTCTGGAGCTCAATTTTTGTCAAAAACATGATGATAAAAACCCCATATCGATATCTGTTACCGTTCCGGAGTTACGGGGTGTTTTTCAAAAGTATGCATTTTAACAAATCGCTGTAACTTTTTTGCTATGGAAAATGTTGTATTTTTATGAAAACATTTCCAAAGCACCTTTTTACATAGAATTTAATGGTTTAAGTATATTTTTTTTAAATTAATAATTTAAGAATTGAAGGGTCGGCCGTAACAACGTTGTATGTAACATTTTGCTGAAATGTGATGTTTCCCTAAAACAACGTTTTATAAGCATATTTGAATGTATTGGCGCAACTGGAACCGAAAAATTTTGCCCGATGTCTGGCAATAGGGCGACCTTCAGTCAGTGCCAGCCTTGCATTCCCGATAATAACGTTGTACGTGCGTTTAAGCGCTTAGTAAGAGGGCGGTGCAACTTTCACCCGCGGATATTTCCCACTTAAATAGGGGAGAAAAAGGAAACTAAATATAGAGAACTGGAAACAAAACGCGAGAAAACGTTCAAGAGATGCCGAAGAGCAATATTCTAATTTATCTAGTACTAAGATTTTATTTTGTAAAACCAGTTTTTTGAAAATAATGTTTGCGTTATGTAAGTTCTTTCTTTAAAACCTTTATTAATATAGTAAATTTATTAAAAAATAATTTGCTTTAATTTAATATACATTGCTTACGTGTAACAACGTTGTAAGTTACATGAACATACAACGTTGTTACATGCATTTTCCACAATAATGACCTCTATAGTTGGATATTTCGTAATAAGCATTTTTAAAAATTATAAATCAGTATAGTTATAGCAACTTTAGTAAACTATACTAAATACGAAGTTTTATCATCACCTAAATGACCTCTTATCGTTTTTCGTGATTTATTCCATTCACTCCTTTTGTTATATACAACGTTGTTACGGCCGACCCTTCAATTATCAACAGAAAATTTGATTTTTTATATGGGACACCCTGTATATTTTAAATTTATTGAACATAATTTAAAATTGCCTTTCCAAAAATATAACACACTTGATATTTTGCTCGATTCCTCTTCGAGATATAGAGTATATAAAAATTCGCCCGCTTTAAATAGGTAGGCTTTGAACGGCACCGGCTGTAATGCAAAAAAAATCTATCTGTAAGCATCAATTAAAACGAAAATAATATTTGCTATGAGAGATGCAGAATTTTATAACAATTTAAAAAATATGTAACCAACATCAACACATCTAAACTATATCTAATAACAATAAAAATAAATAGCAAACCAAAACATGAGATTTTGCTACAGGTGTTCGACATATCGACCGTCTTCTGTTATGGACAGACGGGGCAGTTTTTGAACATTTCTCTCGGAATCATTAACTCAGTGGGGGTGAAAGATACCCTCTCATAACTGCTAAGTATTTTTAATTCTTGTCTAAATTATACGGAAGAATAAGGAATCTTTATTCTTCCGCAAATATATCTATAGGATTAGATCCATGGGCACTAAGTCAGGCGGCCTCGACGGCCAACGGCTGGGATCTTGGTTAGCTATTCAATTATTCTTGAAATTGGCTGCAAAAATCTGCTGATAACTTCAGCGTTTAGAGGCGGTGCGTCGTCTTGCTGGAAAAATATGTTTTCGAGTTCCATTAAGGGCATATCATCAATAAGGGTTCCAAAGCCTACTACTTAAAAGTGGCGAACTGAAAAATTCTGTATTTCGAAGAGAATTATAACAAAATATCAAGTGTGCTATATTTTTGCAAAAGTAATTTTAAATTCATTTCAGTTAATTAAAAATATAGAGGGTGTCCCAAATAAAAAATCAATTTTTCTGTTGATAACTCTTAAATTATTAATTTTAAAAAAATTATACTTAAACAATTAAATTCTACGTAAAAAGGTGCTTTGGAAATGTTTTCATAGAAATACAAAATTTTCCATAGCAAAAAAGTTACAGCAATCTCTTAAAAATGCACATTTTTTAAAATCACCCCGTAACTCATAAACGGTAACAGATATCGATGTGCGGTTTTCACCATCATGTTTTTGATGAAAATTGAGCTCCAGACACCGATATTAGTTTTCGTCTATCTCCTATAGAAAAGGGTGTTTCCATTTAAAAGCGTCGAATTTGACCCACCCTGTACATTTTACAAATATATATATTTTTTTTAGTTGAAACATTATACAAAAAAGTCATTTTTTTGGTTGGAGCCTTACGACTATCACTAATCTATTTTATAATTATAAATATTATTACATATGTTATTATTATTTTAGGCATTTGCAGCGAAGGTATTGGTTTCGGTTTGAAGGAGAGTATGGTATGGTACGTCCTCTTTATCATATTCGTATCTTATGCTATGTTGCCTTTGCCACTAAGATGGTGTATAATGGCCGGATGCATATCTGCTATAAGTCATGTTATACTGGTGTGCGTCAGGGTGTATTATTTTGGAAAGTACGAAGTAAGTAACACATTACATGTTTTTTTACAGTCATAAAATTCTTTTTTGGCCATTCATTGTCAATGATCTGTCAAACTGTTACATTGATTTTACGATAATAACATATATAAATGAAACAAGTTTAGATTGGAAAGTGCCCATAAGGACAATGTAAACACTATTTTTTGGCGCTATTCTTGCAACGGTCGCGACTCATAGCTTTTGAAACTTTCGGAGCGGTTCGGCTTTTTCGGGAATTTTATCGCCAAATAATTTTTATTCAAATTTATTATTATTTTCTTTTAATTTTATAAATAAAATACAGTGTATTGCATACAAGAAACTTTATTTTATATAAGGACATGGTATGAAGTACCTATGAAACATTGGAAACCGACGGCGACTTTATGCCACGTTCGACGATGGTTTTTGCAGTTCACAGTTCACAGCACACCTTTTTAAGTTTTTAATGCCACTTTTTCACAATTATCACGGGTTAGAGTAAATAAAACTTAAAATAAACTCACAAGATAGCAATAATTACTTTGAAAATGGACGCTTTAAAAATTTTTGGGAATTTTTTCAATGAGAGCGGTTTACATTTTAAAAGATTTTATAATTTTTGGAGAATCTGACTTTGACAAGAGATATGGACAACAGAAAATTATTTCTGTTTTTGTTTGCGGTTTTTCTTAGCACCGCTATACCAGCGCCAGATCGCGTACAACGGTCGGGACCCAAAATAATTTCGCGACCCAAAATTTTGACGGGCATTCCAATCTAATTTTATTTCCTTTATCTATTACTTCTGTCATTTATTTTTGATGTATCACTTGAATTAACTATATTCAGATGCAGCTCTATCAGAGACCTCTGCCCTGTCACATGCTTGGGCTAATTTTGGTAAGGAATAAATTCTCATTGGTCCAATATTTTTATTTGAAGTCGATGCCACTCATGATACTTGGCTATTTCTGGCCTATCTCCGAGTCGTACTCAAAAATATCAGACTCGAGCAAAGTAACGTCTTGTGTGACAGTTTGTTCTTAATTCTTTGATTATTTTATGTGTATCTTTTATTATTCTTGTAATATGAATTATAAATTATTTTCAATTTGAGTAATCCCATCATTAATCCCAGCAAGCAAAATTGATACAATAAAGTTACAAAAATTAAACTAAAATACACTAATTAATAAATTATTGACATCGTTTAGTTTTTTTCTTCGGTGATGCATAATATTTCGCTATAGTAATTTATAGAGAGAACGCTGTTGGCTGTCGATTTTCCAATTTTTAATTGAAATTACAAAATATTGTTAAAATTTAAAAGTCCTGTTATATTTTTTAAACGAAAAATATAGAAATTTCTTTTTTTTTAAATTTTGCTTGCAAGTAGGCTATAAACTTTTGGCTATGTTAGTTGAGCAATCTATATTTTTATTCCCCAATAATTAGGGAACAGTATTAATATTGTGTTTGTGTTGGTCCCGTGGATTTAATGAGCCCTATTAAGTAATATCTGTGGTAATATGATGTCATTATAGGTCATTGGTGGCACGTTTTAACGTGATTTTTATTGGGTGTCGTAAATTAGCTAATCGATCCTGTCCACTTTTACGAGCTCCTCCAGCTACTACATACTTTTTTAATTTAAATAAATATTCCCGGAAAGTAGTGTACTCTATAGCAAATAAGGGTATCTAATTCCCTTGGAAGATACGTTGATTCATGCCTATAGTATAGTTCATAATAAATTAATTTTATTGGCAGGAGTAGATTAAGATGTAGTACTTTCGGGACAAACTGTCAATATATCTGTTCAAATAAGATTTTGATTAGTTACAAACGACGAATATTGACCAGTGGACGTCTGTGCCGCGCCTAGAGAACCAAAAGTAGACTGAACATGTTGAAATAAAAGATAATGACGGCCCAATAAATTGGAAATATAGATTCTAAATATAATTTATATGTATCAATGGAAAAAAATGAGTTGAGAATTATGACGATTATATTTTAGAGAATTATATAGGGTGTCGCAGGAATAAGTGCAAGTATTTTAACTGGTAGTATACTCCAGAAACACGTCTATGAGGTTTCTTACGCGAAAAAAAAATTTTGAAAGTTCAGAATATGTTTCTTTTATCGAGATCTACCATCCCTTAAAACACTTGCAGTTATTTCTGGGACAGCCTGTATAGATCTGTTCCCCAACTGTCTCCATTTCTCATTATCTTGTGTTCGTAATTAAATTAATAATTAATAATATTACTAATTGAGGGATTATTAATAACATTTTATTAATGGTTAAGTTACTTAAAATATTGTTTTTATATTTTATTTACTCTACAGTATTATTTAAACCAGTGGCGGATCTAGGGTAAAATACGTCGTGGGTAAAGACAGAATTTGGCGCCCCCACAATTCAAAAAATGTGTAGACACGTCCCCCCCCGTACCGCTGCAAGCAATGGTAAATACATGGGATAATCGGAAAATTATTGCCACATCATAGATGTTTCCAGCGCATTCACCGAAAATTCGCTGATGAGCGAAGTGCCTGCCGCACGCTCTAGGTAGCGTCTTCTATCTAAATTTTACTATTTTATTGTATGATATAAAAGGTGATTAGAGTTTTTACTACTGGTTTCGGACATACTTATATTTTTCCGCCCCTGTGCCGAAATTTTACTTGTAGGTATGATGTTTGCAGAAACTACTAACATACCTTATGTGTGCATGCGGTACGTGATTAGAGTTTTCACCTATTGCTTTCGGACATATTTTGGCGCCTGGCGTCGTTGGCAGGTGCCCACATTGCCCACGCCTAGATCCGCCACTGTTTAAACTTTAGAGAGATTAAAGAAACCGTTGTGCTCCGTTATTTATTAATTTTCTTTGTATAGTTGCAGGAAGAAGACGCTTGCAAAATCAAGCGAATAGTAGCCAATATTATTCTCTACATCTGCGTCAACTTTGCAGGCATGTATACAAAATATTTAACTGACAGAAGTCAAAGGAAAGCATTTTTGGAAACGCACAGATCGATGGAGACTAGATTTAGGACACAGGTGGAAAATGATAAACAAGAAAAATTACTCTTGTCAGGTACATTTTTATAAATATAAGTGGTAATAATAATAATAATGATGTGTGATGAATTACATAAGTAAAACTAATATTTACGGAAAATAGTGACATTAATAAATTTTGAACAAATCACCAATTGATTACACATAGATAAATTAAGCCAAATTAATGCATTTCTTTATTAGTGCTTCCAGATTTTGTTGCCAAAGAAATGATTCGAGATATCGAAAAAGAAGAACGAGGAGGACATTTTCAACCCCATCAATTTCACAAAATTTACATACACAGATACGAGAACGTCAGCATCTTGTTTGCCGACATCAAGGGCTTTACTGGTTAGTTTTAAAACTTATTCGTATCAAGTAATTTATTTATACTTGTTTTCAGTTTTGGCTACCAAATGCAGTGCTCAGGAACTAGTCAAGATTTTGAATGAACTATTTGCAAGATTTGATAAGTTAGCAGCGGTAAGAAAACGTATTTAGAATTTAGTTTTTGATTTGATTTAAGAGCAGATAATAATATTTAGGTTGTTGGGCAACTCTATAAATTATTTCCTAATGTAATACAGGGTGTTCCAGGCTGAGCATGCATTAGCAGTTTCTAGAGAACCACAATATCTAGACCGGAGATTTTTTGCACATCATTGTTTCACAACGAGATCTATCGATTAAGAAAATATTTTCAATATGGCGGAAATACCGGAAAAAATTCCACCAAATCTCGTTTTTTTTTGTCTGAATATACATAAATACAGAAATAAAAAAATACAAAAATATAAAAGTTATAGGGTTGAACCTCTTCGGAAAAACACACGGTTAAATAATGTAGGAACAAAATACTATATTATGTAATTATTTTAAATTCCTTGCAGGAAAACCATTGCTTGAGGATTAAATTGTTAGGCGATTGCTACTATTGTGTATCAGGGTTGCCTGTCCCACGAGCGAATCATGCACACTGCTGCGTCGAAATGGGATTGCACATGATTAAGGCTATTCGAGATACCCGTCACAAAACACAGGTAAGTACCCAACACTAATTTCTAATAAAAATAAATTAAAATGATTTATTAAGAGGACATAATTGAAATGAATAGCTCAGTCAAAATTGCATTTACGTTGCTAAACATTTTAAATGCTAATTGACTAAACCAAGACGAGACAAAATATTTTTTACTATATATATAGGGTGTTCCAAAAAATATCTGCCATCTCTCGTGGGGAGATACCTCACGTAAATATAAGATTTATTTTTCATATCAACCTAGATTCGATTCTGCTTTGTTTCGTAGCTACCGGGTGTGCAACCGGTAAAGTCTTAATATTTTTTCGATTTATTATAATTTTCTTCTAAGTACTTTTAGCGTTTCGAATGAAATTTTGAGGGTAAAATTTACTATAAATGGGATATATTTTAAAGCTATAAAAGTGTCGACCTATTCACCAGGGACGTGCATATTCGTCGGCTTGATGATGAAAAGGCGTATCTCGAGTTTTGCTACTTTTCAGCAGAGCAATTTAAAGAAAATCACTTACTTTATTTGGCCAATAAATGTAAAGTCTTTAATTTTTTAATAGTGTTTTTGTATTAACACTTAAACGGAGACATTGAGGAAACGTTCTGAAGATAAATTGTGCGTAAATTCTAATAAATAATTTCTTTTTAGTTGTTTAATAGAGATAGGCCTTTTTGTTGTAATAATAATAAATTTATTTCCGAACGAATAGTATACATACGCCCATGTAAAATAAATTTAAAAATGATGGTAAAGTGTTCTTAATAAGGAAAAAAAAAATCAATATTCACATTATGGAATACATACAAGAAAATACAATACATACAGAAAAAATCTGAAAATCACCAAAAAATCAGAAACAAATATTAAATACTTTTATTCGCGTTGGATTAAATCAACTGAAAACAAAGACAATTTTTATTCCAGAAGCAAAGACAATAATCAATTAAAATACACTTATCTAGTTTATTTTAATAAATTGTTTTTTATACAAAAATACATTTTTTAACTAATATATTTTTAGTAATTATTCAATTAATTGAGGGCATTAATACAAGGCATTTAAACTGACGGTCCATTTAATAAAAACCAAACTAAACAAAAACAAAACATGTTTCTTCATTCGTGCCTTTTTGATACAAATAACTGTGGACTAACAGTTTCTGTTCAATGATAACAAATTCGACTTCCATTCTACTTGTTTATGCAGGATGATGATAGGCACAATAAATAAAATTTTCCAAAAATTGAGAGGGATAACAATGCCAATGGTCTGACAATGATAATGAGATAAAAATTATTGTATTTTTCGGGCAAGTTTTTGGTTCGCTTAAATGTTCTTAGGGTAATTATAATTTGGGGAATTTTTCGATTAGGACAATTTTCGTTTCGTTGTTTTGCTTTCGATCAATTTTTCTTCGGCCATTTATTCTCGGACAATCGTTTGCATACCCGATACAGCTATGTGCAGAGTCTAGCTCATTCTAACAATGGTTTTTGGCAAAAAAAAACAGACTTAAAATCACACTGTAAAAGAGAGCTGCTGCCATGATAGAAGTTTTATTTTGTCCCAAGCAACCATCAGAAAATAATTAGGGAGAATGGCGTGATTTTCCCTCGCATGCATTTTCATAACTTAAAACAAAAGGACCTATCTCAAATTCCATCTTTCTTGTAGTATAACAATTGGTGTAACAATTGATATAACAAAGAGCCCTATCTCAACATACGTCTCTTCGTCATAACGAAGAATTGTAGTATTTGAGATGGGGCAAATTTTTAAATGAATATAAAACAAAAAAGGTACAATATTGAGATGCGCAAATTCGTTATGTTAAAATATGACCCATTGGGTATGTCATGACGTTGATATCTCAAAATCGCCAAAAATCGAGATACGCCTTTTCATAAAGCCGACGAATATGGGTTGTCACTGGAATATTTTTCCGAAAAAAGTATGTACGCCACGACTTCTTTTTCTCTTATTAGAAATCGAAATCGTGTAAGCAGTTTAATACCGATTAAAAGTTGTCTCTTGATATTTTATCGATTTCGGCCTCTTTGATGAGATAAACGCAATTTTACTAATTTGCCTTGGTCCAAGTCTAATAGCACAGATTATAAACTTTGTTTTTTCTTTATTGTTTTTCGTGGGTCCAATTTTCGGAATCGGGCATTAGTTAGGTTACTAGTTTGCGCACATAGCACGCCCACTTATGGCCTCTAAAATTGTGCACAGCGCCTGACCGGCACAGTTAGAGAGATATAGGAACACACAGAGAGATATAGGAAAACCGAATAGCGTCATGCAGTATTTACGTGTACCTTATCATGGTTACGATATGCGCGAGTCAATTTTTAACGCAACACCCGCTAATAACGTTACCGCCTGACGTAATTTGCGGATCAATTACGCCAAGCGCTATTTCTAAAATAACGTTTAAAAATTGCTTAAATGGACATGTGCGGGTATTTGACAACCGGGACCGGCCGGCGAGATCTTTTATTTTAGGTTATGTTTGAATTATTTGGAATTATTACTTTAGTTTTATTAGGTAATTTGATATTTAAGTAGCTGGGATTAGTGTTAATTAAATAAATATGGCCCAAAATATGGATTCCACCTCTTCCAATATTAAAGAACCTATAAAGAGGCTTAGGTTTACAGCAGAAGACGACTTAGCCCTTCTAAGAGAATTTGTTGCTTGTTGCCCTAAACCGACTGGCAGACGTTGAACAATAAAGCACTGGAAGTAAGCACTTTAGCCCTTTAGTTTTAAAATAGCTAGTAAACAAAACAATTTCAAAGTTAGGTTAAGTTTAAATAGCGACGCGACGCGAACAGAATTCTTTCCGATCCGATAACTATAAATGAAGAGAGTTAGTACCACCTCACGTAAAGGAAATAACATCTGGCCTTATTAACGTCCATGCACGCTATTCGGTTTCCGATATCTCTCTATTACGCTGTTTATTGTTATTTTACGCGAGTTTATTTTTGCGCACAGGAAATTTTACTCGTTTGCACATCGTCATAAAAACAATTTTCGTACCACGAATTAGGGATAAGATTTTTATCTGTATACATATAGTATACCTAATCTGTGCTAATAGCAACCTTTTTAAAAAATAATATCATTAACTTGCGAAAGTTTTAAATAAGTACTCATTGCTTTCTTATAAAAAAAAATATGAATAAAAGTTCCTATAAATATGGGTATGGAAATGCATAGTTTTAGAGTTACAGGATGTTAACATTTTTTAAAATTAAGTTTTTTGTAATTATCTTAAATACCACTATTTTTTTATTTGAAATTGTGTAGGCTGGACTAATAATACTAATAACTAATAGTAATATTATTTAATAATAAATTAGGTAAAATATATAATTTATTCAATTTAGTTTAATTTTAATTTTATTAATTGTGATTAATAAAATTGCGTTTATCTCATCAAGGAGACCGAATTCGACAAAATATCAAGAGATAATTTTTAATTGACATTAAGCGCCTTACACAATTTTGATATCAAAAGAAAAAAAAAGTCAGTGGCGCACATAATGAATTTATCGACACATTTTAGCATTAAAATATGTAGGACTTATAGTAACTTTTACCTTTAAAATTTCATTCGAATCACGAAAAGTACTTGGAAGCAAATTATAATAAATCGTAGTTAAAGGTTGTTAAGAATTTTTACATGAGGAATCTCCCAACGACATATGGCACGTGTTTTTTGAAACACCCTCTATATAGGTCACAAGTTAAATATATGCTATACAGGGTGAGTCTTAGATAAGTACAAATATTTTCAGGGCTGGTAGATCTCGATAAAAGAAATTTTGAGAACTACTGGATCTTTTCTTGATTTCCTTTCTTGTAAATTTAATCTATCTTGTAAATTTAACTAGACCTAAAAATATTTGCACTTATTTAAGTCTCACCCTGTATATTGTTGTCCCTACATCTCGTTTATTTATCCCGAATTCCTATTATTAGTACATAACGGCCTTAAGTGTGAAGTATGGTCTGTCTATCGAGAGGATACACGATAGTGACAGTTCTGTCTGTCATTTTAATGCACATATTAAATGTGTCTTTTTTTGGATGTCGTCTTCGAAATCTTTTCTGACTCGTTGGACAGAATTTAGAAGAAATGGATAATATTACACTTAATGTTCTATATGCATATTTCTGAACAATACTTAAGATCATCAATATAAATACAAGCAATTAACAGAATAATTATCTAATACAAAGCTAATACCTTATGATTTCTTCCTGAATAGATAAAGTCTTTGATGAGTGCTTCGACTTTATAAAAAATTGTATCAGGTGATAAAGAGGTTTTTCAAATATTAATACTTTTATCGAAAAATTGATTTTCGCTCTAGTCTCGAGTGGTTAGAGAAAAGGATGTTGTTCTGTATTTGAAGTTTTCAAGAGATAAGTGAAGAAGAACCTTTTTAACTTAGACATGAGAAATCGCTAAATTTGATCTTTTTTGTTCAAAAGTATATTTGAAGGATTTCTAGCACGATTTTCTTTACTGTTGAAAGTACACCATTACATTTCGTCTAGTGCCCAACACATTTTATTGCAGCTAATAGAATTTTTTTAGAAAAGAAAATTTAGCTACCTATTATTCTATTTTTAAGTCTCTCATTTTTAGTAATTAAATATTTATTAGACTATTTACTAATAATTACTGGGGCCCTACATCGTAGCGATTGTATCCAGCCGAAGCCCGAAATCGCGAAGGAGTCGGAAGCATCTATGACAATATTACGTATAAAGGCCGGGACACACATATTATGCACGTTTCCGATCCGGCTCCGATCATACAGTCGGACGACTGTATGAGAGGGAAATCGTACGTTATTTTAAGGCCGGGACACACCTATCATGCACGTTTCCGATCCGGCTCCGGTCCGATTTTGCCCCAGAAGCGGATCGCTGTGGGATCGGAAATAGTGAGTAAACACATGTCATACATGCTTCCGACTCCTTCACGATTTCGGGCTTCGGCTGGATACAATCGCCAGTCTTGATTCAACAATCATCGCATAAAGTCGTGTGCGCAAAATGTTTAATAATTTCAGCCACAGTGATTTAGCCATGGTGGAACTTTGTTTGGAAGAAGAAGATGAGGAAAATGGGAAAGCTTTTATAGAGAACAGCCAAAAAAGCAGATTTCATATCTTTATAGTCGGAGTTTCGGTACTGCTCTTTGGTCTGGACATACAGCACTGGATATTTCCTCACTTCTTCAATTAATTCCTCCGGTTTTCTTGTTGACATTTTTTATTATTTTAGTAAAAAACTAAAAATAACACAGCAAAAACAAAAACAAACAAAATAGTTCAAAACGACACTCGTCCTACAGCCGGCATCGACGAATAGACTGACAATCGGAACACGAACGGATGCAGGAACGGAATCGAGTAGAAGCGGGGATGAATCACGTATCGGAAAGGTGTGAACTACGCTGGCTAAAATAACGTACTCATACAGTCGTCCGACTGTCGTTCATAGTTTCCGGAATACAGTTCGGACCTCCCTGTATATAATTTTTTTTATTAACCCATCCTTTTTTTTATCATTATCGGAAAGAGGATATGTTTAATCCGGCAAGGTCCATGTAGTTTGCCACGTGTATAGTTTAACTGGACCAAATTTATAACCGCCTCCCTAAATTGGCTAGTTGAATATTCAATCCATTCTATTTTTATTTGCGCTAATAATAATAACGCCAAACCAATTTTTGACGTCTTTATAAAGCCGTTATTTTATATAGCAACACGTAACACTTCACCAACATACCGGGACAAGAACCGGGACTCGAAATTATTATTTTAGTTTCAAAGTAAACGAATTTTTCCATTTTTTTTATCTCAAAAACTGCGACTTTGACTGATTTTGATGTTATTCCAAATTTTGTTGCAAATATTATTCCTAATCTTAAATTGAAAACCGCGTTTCGCTAGCTACTGTAATTTCGGAGTTACGATTTTTTAAAATTTTTAACCCCCTCCCATATCCCCTTACCAACCCCCCACCCCCACCAAAATCTAATGGCCAGATTCTCGGGTGCCACAGTATTTTTGTGCCAAATTTGGTTAAAATCGGTTTAGCGGCTTTTGAGTTATCGTGTTACAGACGGGTAGGCAGGCAGGCCTGTTGGTATGGTCGGCTAAAAATTGTAGTCATTTCCGGTGAAATGGGAAGTGACTAAAAACAATTGAATACGTCAGTCAATCCTAATTTATGTCATATACTAACATACCAAGTCTCGTTTATTTTTATCTGAAAAAATAAAAAAAGTTATAGGGAGAGCCACTTTTCAGACGCACCCGGTATTATTGTTCTTACTTCTGAAGTTCTTTTGAAGTTCCTATAATATTTATTAGCAATTATTGTGTAAATGTGTAAATATATTATTTTATTAGTTAGTATAATGTTGCTAAATTGTACCTTTTGATCGAAAAAAAAACGGCGATGAGATTCCCCATATAATTTTACATATAAAATTACATCGATCTTAATTTGATAGCCATCGCTGACGCCGGTTTTTTTCTATCATATGGTATTACTTATATTTATATTATATTTTTATAGGAATTTTTAGGGTTCATTTTCAAATTTGGTTAAGTTGATTTATACCGTACGATCGAATAAAAACGGCGTCAGCGATGGCTATGAAATGAATATCGCTGTCATTTTATATGTAAAATTATATGGGAAATGTCATTGATCGTCATTTCATAGCCATCGCTGACGTCGTTTTTATTCGGTGTTTTGTTTGATGTATAAGATACCTACGAATTTTTCGTTTTTTTTTATGCGCTTGTGTTCATTTGTGTTCATGTTAATTTTCTCATGACAGATTACTTAATAATTTGATAATGATTTGATATAATTTTCATTTAAAACTCATTTCTATCGCTTTTACTTCTGGAAACCCTTCCTTACTTATTGGTTAACGAACTGCAATAATAATCATTGAACAAAAATTTGCTAGTACCGAAAGTAAGTAGTATCGACAAAACATGGAAATCATTAAGTTAACGTTTCAAATGCGCGATCTTAGGTATGTTACCGCGGAAAATAATTATTTGGTTAAAAAATGTTAACAATATGTAATATCTACATTCTACTAAAACAGCACTATTGTACACCAACCGTTCTCTTTATATGCGATAAGCTAAAAATAGTCATTTCATTCCCACGATGATTAGCTTAACGAGTGCGCAGCGAATAATTTCTTTTTTATATCAGGTACGCCAAGTTGTTGCTTTTCATTTATTTTTCGTCAGTCTGCGGTGAAAGATGGACAGTGACAATAGTTCTAAACAGAGTTTAACGAATTATAATGAGTCCGCTGAAAGTCAACAAAATAAAAGTGATTCACGAAAAACATTTTCTCCTAAATTATCCAACGAAGATTGTCGCGAAATATTGAAAACTTACTTAGGATATTCGGAATTTGAACTGAAGACTATTTCCTGGAATTCAATTAACCAACGTGAAGGTAATTTAGGTGATTACTACATTTTAAACATACATTATAGAATAAATGGGACAGATCAAGAAATAAACTTATTCTCAAAATTTTTGCCAAGTTTAAACGAATCTACTAACTCTATGGCTAAAAGTGGACCTTCAGAAAAAGAAGACTTCTTCTACACAGCCTTGGTAAAGGATTTTAAGCGGGTAGGTCTAGGACCGTATTTAGATTTTTTTCCGAAGTGTTACTTTAGCAAAGTGAACTATGTTTTGATTTTGGATAATTTAGCTTTATCAAATTACGAACTGGTTAAACCTCCGATTTTTTACACCTTCGACATGACAAGGTTAACTATCCGACAATTAGCTAAACTGCACGCAAGTTCTTTGGTGTACGAGGAAATGAAATCAATCGAACAAGGCAAGGAATTTAGAATGAACCGTACATTTGGGAAATATCTGAAAGAAATATTGTTCCAAACAGAAGAGGTAGATAATGTGGCTCAAATGACGATAGTTGGTATTAAGGCTATAACAGAGTATCTGATTCCTCTGTTTACCGACATACCGAAACAAATTTCAATGGAAGAGTTTATCAAAAGGAGTCAAGAAGCTTTTAGAAACGTTTATATCAAACTAAAGCCGAGCTCACAATTCCGTAACACATTCTGTCACGGAGACGTTTGGACTACAAACGTTTTATTCAAGTTTAACCAAAATAAAAGTCCCATAGACTGTAAAATCGTCGACTACCAACTGACCAGGTACTGTCCGCCAGCTCAGGATCTTATGTCGCATATCTACCTCACAACTGCAAAAGAATCAAGAACGAAATACTTACAGTTCTTCATTGAAGACTATTACAAAAACCTAACAAATATCATCGATAATTTTGGCTTAAATATCGAAAAGATCTTGCCAAAAAAGGAGTTCCTGGAAAGTTGCGATTATATGAAAGCTGAGGGAATATGCCAAGCATTGCTTTATGGTCCAATCAATTTGGTGGAAGAGAGGCAAGATGTGTTTACAAACCAAGAAAAGTTCGATGTAATAATGCTTAAAGATAGGTCGGAATTTGTTAAAGAGATGATGGAGAAGCATCCCTATTACAAGAAAACTCTGAAAGATTTGATAGAAGATTTATGTGATGTTTGTGAAGAGGGTCTTCATAAACTGTAATGTATTCCAATTTAGCAAATTTGTGTGACATATCTATTTAGTTAGTTGTTAGGCACAAATATTATGGAATTAATTTTTACTGAAAAAATTACAATGAGGGTTTAGAGATAAGTCTAGTATTTGTGAAAAGCCTGGTATTTGTGAAAAGGATCTACAGAAATTTATCAACTTTATACTTTACATACATATTTAATTTATATAACGTTATATACATATTTAATTTAAGTCAATTTTGTATTAAAGAATTTGAAATAAAATTTTGCTGATTAACAGTATGTAACATTTGCTTTTATAATTAGTAATACATACCTATATATATTTATGTAAATATATTTTATAAATGCATAGAGAAAAGCCATTTTTTATTACCTACTTATTAAATAATAACTCCATGATTAAGCACTTATGAAAATAAAATATTAATGAAATACGCATTTATTGATATATTTATATCTTGTATAAGGTGATTCAAATTCATCACTTTTCATTGAGACAAAAAATTGTCTTTCTCTCATTAGTATTATTTACTGCAAAAACAATTCGTCATACGAAAAACGTATATACAAAATTTTCGTCGAATTTTTATTTGGCGTTACGAGTTTATTACGCTGTACTGTTCGGGTCGCTGTCAGGGGTCGGGTAAAGCAGGTGTGTGGCCGAAGGAAACATATATTATATTTCAGAAATCTGCCTAGCCCGAACCTGTCGTGTTAAGCCACACCCAAAATTCCAAACACTAGTCCCAATCTGACGGTAATATCAATCTCACAAGCTATCAATATCATCAAGCTACGAGTGCACGGATTACGCGTGCACACAAGCCAGCTTAACACATCTAACGTTCATAGAGGGTCGCGGGAAACAAAGGTTTTATCTTCTTCCTCTTTTCAGCCTTGTTCCATCCAGTGTTGGATATAGGCCTTTTTTAGGTTTTTCCAGACCGCTACCAACAGAAACCGACGACACTGGAGATAAGCTATGTAGGCAAAATTAGTTTTTTTTTCACACTTGAGAAAAAATCAGCACAAATAAAGTAATTTTAAGCTGAGTGAAAGGATATAAAACTCCTTTCATAAAGCGACCAGTCCAGAGGAATATTTTTTTAAATATATTTAAAAGTAATTCGCTAACAGAAATACTGGAGAACATAAATAACCTGCTTAAAATAGGTGTTATTCAAAAACGAAACATTGTAAAATGAATATTCATGAATATCATCTTATTTCTTGAGGAATAAACATTGAGAGTCCCCACTCTAAATTGGATTTCAGAACCGTTACGCAAATTATGCAGAAAAATGACAACCATAGATTTAAAAGATGCATATTTTCTTATTCTTATTATTAAAAAAAAAGGAAATATTTAAAGTTTAATAATAACGATCAATTTTAGGAATTCACATGTCTGCCCTTTAGTTTAACAGCAGCAATAATTTGATAATGTCATTACCCAAAGAAAAGGTCGAAAACTTAATTTCACTTAAAAAAAAATCTTAAGCAAAAACAAATACCCAAATTAGGAAATATGCGAAAATAGGGAGCGTCCTCGTCTCCGTTTACCCAGCTATTCAGTATGGTTGGGCTCATATAAAATGTTTGAAAAAAAAAGTATAAAGCTTTAAATAAATTTTACGGAGACTACGACGAAACAATAGAAATACCAAAAAGTTACAGCAAGTTTTCGCTTGGTGGTTAGCAAATATCTGATTGCAAAACGAGCTTCAGAAAGGAAATATATTCGCTAACCCCGGACGCTAGTATTTATGAATGGGGGCTACGTGTGAGGGCAAGAGAGTTTTGGAATAATGTAGAACGCACCTCTCATATAAACCATTTAGAACCAATAAGGCTTTTAACGGGTTAAAAACCTTTTCAAAAATGCACAGAGAATGCCATATATTTATATTACTGAGAATGGATAATACCACTACAATCTGTTATGTAAATCGAATGGGAGGAATAAAATTTCCAGAATTAAATACAGTAACCAAAGAAATTTGTGAATCAACAATAAAATTTTTTAAAACATTTTTTTTGGTTTTTCCATCGTTTTCCCTTCTTACTAATAAGGCTTTAAAGAAGATAATAGCTGGAAAAGCTAAAGGAATTGTCATATTTTCTTAATGGTAATCTCAAGTCTGATTCCCCATATTAGGGCATCAGTAACTAGATTTATGAAGGAGGTTTTCAGACAAAGACTTATTTTCCCAAGGTACAATGAGACATGGGACGAAAATCCGTTTCTTATTTAGAAACATTAGAACCTTAAGATTCACTTGCCTTTCAAAAACTAACCTACAAATCTATAGTTTTACTAGCTTTTAAAACAAGTCAGAGAATACAAACACGAAAATTAGGTAACAATATAAAACAGTTAGTAGTAATATAAAACAGTTTGAGGACAGACTAGAGAAAAATTTAACAGATATTATAAAACCGTCTGTACGAGGAAATGTTAACCAAAAATTGTACTCCCATATTTTAGAGAAAATCCATGTCTTTGCATAGCATCTATTTTAAAATCAAATAGTACGAGACACTCATCAACATCAGCAGTCTTTCAACGAGGACTAAATATCGAAAACATTCGAGGTGCAGCTGGATAGAGCTATAAATCCAATACATTTAATTTATTTTATAATAGGCCTCTACATGAAGGCTCTAAGTTATAAGCACAATATTTCGTTAATAATGGGAAAATAAAGACAACTTAAACTAATCAAAATTTTATATACAAACTTATCATTTACTTTAGATTTAACTTTGTTGGTAATAGGCATCACATTTTAAAATAATGTGAATAAATATTTTGTTCAAGTAAAACTAAACAACAAATATAACTACTCTCGTAGTGAACATGAAAGTACAGACTCAGATCGAGAACATATGCTTTCAACATCTACATTGTGATCTCGAGGACGGGGCTATCGAAGTATAATTAGAGGTTAAACGACTTCCCTGTAAGGAAGTTCAATCCTCAATTATACGAGATAGCCCCGTCCGAAGAGATCACACCCACCTTCCCCGCGCACCACTACAGCGGTGCAGCCCAAGAAATTCTCGATCCGGGGAAATAGAAAAACATAATGAAAAATGAAAAGGCTGTGTTACACTGGCGACGACCAAGGGACATAAATCTTTTTAATTTTGTAAACATTACGCCGAAAAAGCTGAGTAGCACAGACTACATTGTGATCTCTTCGGACGGGGCTATCTCGTATAATTGAGGATTGAACTTCCTTACAGGTAAGTCGTTTAACCTCTAAATATTTTTGGTTGGTTGGTTGAAGTGGCGAAAGCAATTTTCAGTTAAAAAGTTTATATTTTGATAATATGGCAACATAATATGTAGTACGTCAAATTTAGAAGAACAACAAAATAAAAAAATACCGTAGTTCTCAAAATTAAAGCGAAAAATAATTTTTATGTATAAATTTTCTAAAGTTAATAAAGGGTATATTTAAAATCTAATAACTTGACTATTATGGACTTATTTCAAAAACGGCAAACAGAATTTTTTTTTTCAAACGTCACCAAAATATTAATTTTTGCGACCTGATTGACAAAATAAAAAAATCGTTTTAACGCCTAGGCATAAAGGTAAAGCACATTTACGCAACTTTTACCCTAAGCATAAAAGTACGAAAATATATTATTAAACTGACATAAAGTGTTAAATTCAACGAGCGTAACTATAGTTCTCGATATACCGGGTGCGTCTCAAAAGTGGCTCACCCCCTATAACTTTTTTATTTTTTCAGATAAAAGAAAAACGAGATTTGGTGTGTTAGTATATGATGACATAAATTAGGATTGATTGACGTATTCAATTGCTTTTGGTTTGGTCAACTTCCTGTTTCACCGGAAATGACTACAACTTTTGATTTTTAAATGGCACTCTCGGTATTTTTTTACTTTATTCGACAAAAAATGACACTCTGAATAAAATAACATGTCATATGTCAACTTTTGACATTCTCGCTTAATAAAAAATCGTATTTTAAAATTCAATCTAGTGTGCCATGGCTATGTTAAAAACACTAATTCTTAATCAAGGAGCCATGGAAAAATAGATTTGATCGTCTAATGTTTTTAGTGTCTTGTCCTGGCCAGTTAGAAAATGGTCAAATCGTATTTTTAATAATATCTCAATTTTTTCAAATGGATGGAGTGTGGCTCATTAGCATATTTCGAAAAAGCATCCTTTTACGAATAATTTGATACCATACACGTGGTATTTTGAGTCAAATTTTCATTACGAGCCGCAAGTTATAATGTCAAATAAACCATATGCGAAAATGTCAAAAGTTGACATATGATATGACATTCTATTCAGAGTGTTATTTTCTATCGATTAAAGTAAAAAAATAGCGAGGGTGTCATTTAAACATCAAAAGTTGCAGTTATTTCCGGTGAAACAGGAAATGACCAAAAACAATTGAATACGTCAATCAATCCTACTTTATGTCATATACTAACATACCAAACCTCGTTTTTAACTCAAAAAATAAAAAAAGTTATAGGTGTGAGCCACTTTTGAGACGCACCCGGTATAATTACATGCAAGGTATGACTTAAATATTTTTATATTATTTGAAACGTTTGAAATTGTTTAAAAAAATATTTGTTTCGTTTGTGATGTCGTACGTCAAACGTTTCGGCTGTATGTCGTACGTCAAACGTACAGCCTCGCCACAATTCTCATATCATTTTTACTCTTACTACAATATACTATTATCAAGATCTACCAGCCCAGAAAATATTTGCACTTATTAAGACTTACCCTGTGTATACAAAAAAAAATATCATTTTTAATAGCGTCAACCAATGTTGTATTTTTATTGAAAATTAATCAGGGCGTCAGGTTGGATCCATCCTGTAGTATAAGAGTATTTGAAAATAAACTTCTTTAGATAAGGAGATTATTTTAGTACTTTTCTGAAAATAAACTCCATCAAACGCTGTTGTACCATCATTCATAAATCTTAAAAAATATTTTTTTCTGAACTGATCAAAAACTGTATGTTAGATTTTTATCATTTTTTTTCTATTCGTATTGAAAGATTGATATACCTAATTTTGACTTTTATATAGGGTGTTCCAAAAACATGTGCTATCTCTCGTGGGGAGATTCCTCACATAAAAATAAGACTTATTTTTCATATCAACATAGGTCAGATTCTGCTTTGTTTCGTAGCTACAGAGTGTTAAAGTCTTAATAATCTTTCGATTTATTATAATTTTCTTCCAAGTACTTTTAGTGATTTGGATGAAATTTTGGGACGTGGTTATCACTGGAATATTTTTCAAAAAAAAAAATGTGCGCCACTGACTTTTTTTCTTTTGTGATCAAAATTGTGTAGGCCGTTTAATGTCAATTAAAAGTTATCTCTTGATAGTTTGTCCAATTCGGCCTCCTTGATTAGATAAACGCAATTTTATTAATCACAATTAATAAAATTAAAATTAAAATAATAAATTATATATTTCACCTAATTTATTATTAATATTATTACTATAAGTTATTATTACTATTAATCCAATATACAACATACAGCAGTTTCAAATAAAAAAATAATGGTATTTAAGATAAACCGAGAGATAAACTCTAAAACTATGCATTTCCATACCCATGTTTATAGGAACTTTTTTTCATATTTTTGATGAAGAATCAATGAGTACTTATTTAAAACTTTCGCAAGTTAATGATATTAAAACATTTTAAAGGTTGTTATCGACTTGGACCAAGACAAATTAATAAAATTGCGTTTATCTCATCAAGGAGGCCGAAATCGACAAAATATCAAGAGATAACTTTTAATCGGCATTAAATTGCTTACACTATTTTGCTAACAAGAGAAAAAAAGTCAGTGGCGTACATGCTTTTTTGAAAAATATTCTAGTGATAACCCATATGCACGTCCCTGGTGAACATGTCGACACTTTTTTTAGCTTTAAAATATGTCGCATTTATAGTTACTTTTAGCATCAAAATTTCATTCGAAACGCTAAAAGTACTTGGAAGAAAATTATAATAAATCAAAAAAATATTAAGACTTACCCTGTGTATACAAAAAAAAATATCATTTTTAATAGCGTCAACCAATGTTGTATTTTTATTGAAAATTAATCAGGGCGTCAGGTTGGATCCATCCTGTAGTTATTTAAAGAGTATTTGAAAATAAACTTCTTTAGATAAGGAGATTATTTTAGTACTTTTCTGAAAATAAACTCCATCAAACGCTGTTGTACCATCATTCATAAATCTTAAAAAATATTTTGTTCTGAACTGATCAAAAACTGTATGTTAGATTTTTATAATTTTTTTTTTCTATTCGTATTGAAAAATTGAAATACCTAATTTTGACTTTTATATAGGGTGTTCCAAAAACATGTGCTATCTCTCGTGGGGAGATTCCTCACGTAAAAATAAGACTTATTTTTCATATCAACATAGGTCAGATTCTGCTTTGTTTCGTAGCTACAGGGTGTTAAAGTCTTAATAATCTTTCGATTTATTATAATTTTCTTCCAAGTACTTTTAGTGATTCGGATGAATTTTTGGGGGTAAAAGTTACTATAAGTGTTACATATTTTAATGATAATAACCAAACCCAACCAAAACTAAGAAAATGTCAATAAATTTATCAGGGACGTGGTTATCACTGGAATATTTTTCAAAAAAACATGTGCGCCACTGACTTTTTTTCTTTTGTGATCAAAATTGTGTAGGCCGTTTAATGTCAATTAAAAGTTATCTCTTGATAGTTTGTCCAATTCGGCCTCCTTGATGAGATAAACGCAATTTTATTAATCACAATTAATAAAATTAAAATTAAAATAATAAATTATATATTTCACCTAATTTATTATTAATATTATTACTATAAGTTATTATTACTATTAATCCAATATACAACATACAGCAGTTTCAAATAAAAAAATAATGGTATTTAAGATAAACCGAGAGATAGACTCTAAAACTATGCATTTCCATACCCATGTTTATAGGAACTTTTTTTTATATTTTTGATGAAGAATCAATGAGTACTTATTTAAAACTTTCGCAAGTTAATGATATTAAAACATTTTAAAGGTTGTTATCGACTTGGACCAAGACAAATTAATAAAATTGCGTTTATCTCATCAAGGAGGCCGAAATCGACAAAATATCAAGAGACAACTTTTAATCGGCATTAAATTGCTTACACTATTTTGCTAACAAGAGAAAAAAAGTCAGTGGCGTACATGCATTTTTGAAAAATATTCTAGTGATAACCCATATGCACGTTCCTGGTGAACATGTCGACACTTTTTTTAGCTTTAACATATGTCGCCTTTATAGTTACTTTTAGCATCAAAATTTCATTCGAAACGCTAAAAGTACTTGAAAGAAAATTATAATAAATCAAAAAAATATTAAGACTAACACCCTGTAGCTACGTAACAAATCAGAATCGGATCTATGTTGATATGAAAAATAAATCTTATTTTTATGTGAGGAATCTCCCCACAAGAGATGGCACATGTTTTTTGAAACACCCTATATAAATTATTACTCACCGTCAATAAAAAATGTACTTAAAAGTATTAACTATTTATGAATACATTATTTATGATCAAAATGAAGGATCAGGGGAAAAAGCAGATAAGTCAATGTTTTAGCTATATTTATTCGGTGCATTTGGTATAGAGTGAGTATAAGCATCTTTAGAAACCGCTAAATTAGGAAAAAAGCACCCTAGTCAGAAGATATATAGCGTTAAAGTCAAAACTATAAAGGATATAACAACTATAGAGAAAAAACAGCAGGCAAGTCAAGTAAAAAGAGGAAAGAATCTTAGATTAAGAATAAAAAGAAAGAACCAGCCAACTCACTTGGTGAGTTCGTACGTTTGTCAGTTACAATGGTATTTTATCTAATAAAAATACCTTTACTAAGTTCTAACAAATCTCTATTAAGCTTTTCTCTAGAACTACATTTCTATAGTTCCTTTTCTCAGTTCTGCCCATTCCGATGAATCAATAATTCCATAATTCTTGATAAAATGGTGAAGGTTTGAATATATATGAGATTAAAATAATCTTTAACAAAACTATTACCACGAACTAATTTATAACTTGTCTGTCTATTACATAAACTTTTAGGCACGTAGTTCTATACTTGGGGGTGTACAACCTTAGGAAAAAAGTGAATGCCACACGACTACCTCCATATAAGACCAATCACCAATCACCAAATTAAAGGATTTAAAAAATTAAATTAATTATCCCGTTGTCTCTCATGAGTACTTACAATTCAGTTACATTGGTAGGTAATAAATTTGATTTTGCACCCCGTTTAATTTGTTTTCTAAAGAGGGGAAGAAAATTAATTTCATTGTCTTTGAATATTCCACGTCTAATATCAGTTGTCATTTTTGCAGTTCGCAGTAAATCAAAAGTTGACACCTACAGTTTCAATCGGAAGCTGCAAGTGCACTAATTATTAATTATATGTACAGGATGTCTAGTTTTCGTCTATTTTACAGGGTTTCTCGTTTAACAATAGAGATACAAAGATGCCGTTTTCACATCTCTGTGCCGTTTTTTTTTTATAAAACTAAAGATGCTACAGATAGATTTGTTCTCCTAGACCCTTTGGTTACTGAAATACATGGCTAGTTGAAAATGTTGCATTTTTGACCCCGTTCGTTATCTTGGTTATCTTATAACTTATCGACATGTACTAGGATGTTTTTCAGGAAAATATTGTACACAACTTCTCCAAAAAGTGTGAGTGGATCGGGCTGATTTTTGTTAAATCGAATACCCTGTATATTATTGCATTTCTGGCTTCCTTTCAGATCAGTTTACATAATCCTAAGATACTAAATATATTTCAATTAGTTTCAGAGATATTAAAAAATAAACCAAAAAATTATTACAAATACAAGAACTGTCGTGAAATCAAAACTGTATTAGGTATTTAGATGCTCTATTTTTATTTTGCTATAAATATCGAAATCTTAAATCATAAAGGGTGTTCAAAATTCTACGCTAAACTTTCTAAAATATAAAATATTTCTTCTTGTTTTTTTTAAATGGAACGCCCTGTATATTATATTTTTATTAGAGGAGAATTAAAAAA
The DNA here is from genome assembly GCF_002938485.1 of Sitophilus oryzae. NCBI lineage: Eukaryota > Metazoa > Arthropoda > Insecta > Coleoptera > Curculionidae > Sitophilus > Sitophilus oryzae. The sequence goes on from NW_022145824.1 coordinate 725,841, forward strand.
TGAACAATCTTTCAATGGTAAAATCCGAGAGAAAAATCATTGGGTGGCTTTGATAAAAAATTTACTGTGGAAAATGCCTTATAAAATATAAAACCGCGAAAATAATACTCTAAATACATTTTTTTTTATTTTTTAATGGCACAAAGGTACCATAAAAACAATGTCTTCTATTTTGCCGCACCGGATTGTGCAATTGTTGTTAATTGTTCGTTACTAGCTACTAAAACTTTAACAAACACTTTAAATTTCTCTATTTTTCCGTTGTGCCTTACTGTGGGTCTAAAAGAGCAATAGTCTCCCAAATAGCCATGAGTTTGACTCCAACGAACTAGTTCGTAATCCATAAGTTCAAATTCGCATGTTCCTATCTCTTTCGATATTATTTGAATACAATCTTCTCAATTGAATTAAGGATATTTAACATAGTAATTCAAATCATTTACAAGTTCTTTCTGTTCAGTTGTACTACCACACTGTAACAAATATATCAAAATTTCAAGTTTAACTAGAGGCAAAAGAATTTTAAACTGATAGTCATGTTTATTTATATCACTAACGGTATTCAGTCGAGTTAGTAGCAGACTTACTAAATGTTTGATATGAATAATCCAGTAACTTTTTAAAACATTTCTGATTTTAAATAATTCTTCTTCTTCTTCCTATTACGCCCTCTCCTGCCGAAGGTTGGCGATCCAAATGGCAATTGTGGCTCTGGAAACTGCAGCCCGGAAGATTTCCGCAGACGAGCGTTCAAACCATCTCCTCAATTCTTTCAGCCATGAGTTCTGGCGTCTTCCTACTGATCTTTTCCCTTGCACTTTGCCCTCTATTAAGTATGAGGCGCAGTATTTCGTATCTACCACCTCTCATCACATGACCCAGGTATTGCATTTTTCTTTCCTTGATGGTGTTCAGTATCTCTTTTTGTTTCTACATGCGCTGGAGTACTTCATTGTTGGTGATCCTTTGTACCCATGAGATTCGCAGCATCCGTCTGTATATATATACATTTCGAAGGCTTCTATTCTCTTCTCGGTCTGTGAATCCAGTGTCCAGCTCTCACATCCATAGAGTAACACAGAGAAGACGTAGCATCTGGCCATTCGAGTTCTGAGATCCGCACTGAGGTCTCTTCTTGTAAAAAATGATTTCATTCTCACGAAGATTTTTCTCGCTTGCTCAGTTCTTGAAAATATTTCTCTTTTCGGGTCGCACTGACTATTGATGTTAGCTCCTAAATACTTTATTGAGGTCACTTGTTCGATTGTTTGTCCCTTGACACGCAGGTGTGCATTTATTGGAGTCTTAGAAAAGACCAATAGTTTGGTCTTGGAGACATTGAGATGCAGTCCAAACATCTCACTATAGTGGACTACGGAATCTATAATGCTTTGCAGTTCTTGTATATTGTTGGCTATTATAACCGTATCATCGGCATATCTGATATTGTTTATTGGGATTCCATTGAACTTGATTCCGCCCTGGATTCGATCCAGTGCTTCTCTAAATATAGTCTCCGAGTACAGGTTAAACAGGAGCGGAGACAAGACGCAACCCTACCGAACACCCCGTCTGATTTGTATATCTTCCGATGTTGACTGCTTCACCTCAACTACCGCTTTACTAACTTTAAATAATTAGTTAAATTAAAATGCAGACATTTTAAAAGACATAAATACAATAAACATACATTAGTAAAATAAACGTACAATAGTGAATTATAAACTATTTTATTTAGGTAAAAAATCTATTTGTATATACAAATAAAACTATGTACTAATAAATTTACTTATTTCTATAAGATAGAGAAAATATTTAGTCTTTAAAAAAATCGTACATATCTCGAACCATGCCTTCCGTATATTTGGAAAATTCTTCGGAAAGTGCTAATAATCGTTCCATGTACTCTGCCCTATTGACTTTTATATAATAATGGTATTTCTCGTTATCTTGCAGTACCTCTTTTCTCAATTTTTCTGGTGTAATAAGTAATTGAACGTATAGACTTCCGACAATAAGTAGTATACCTTTCATATATTCAGCTTCCTCCATGAACTCCTTTCGTGGATAATGTTCTTTAATATCTAAATCAAATTCTTTCAAAAAGGCTGTTAACGCGTTATAATAGTCGTCCAACAAGATATAAAAATATTTATCTCTAGTTTCTTTTTCCGCGTTGGAATAGAGAAGTAACAATATATCCTGGAATAGAGGACCGTAACGCATTGCTTGAAAGTCAACTAATTTACATCTCCATGAATTATCGCTTGGGTTTTCTTTTAATAATAGATTACTAGCATATAAATCTCCGTGACAAAGAACATTTCTAAACGTTTTGTGGGCACTCAACTTACTAGAAATATTCGCCAATACTTCTGATACTTTTTTCTTTAAATCATCCTTGGTAAGTACATCTGAAAACTGAGGAAAACTATCTATGAGCGCTAAAGTACCAGGACCACTATTTTTTGTGCAGAGTGGAGTGGTAGGAATACCTTCTCTATCCAAAAAAATCCAGTCTTCAAATTCACCATAGAGGTCGCTTATACGAACTATTTTACCTTCCCGTTTGGAGTGTATGTCTTCTAGAATAAATGATACAGCATGAAATTTCGCACATTCAATATAGCAGGCTTTTAATTGTTCGTAACTTAGCGTTGCATCATTAGGAATTGCTTTATAACCCAGCTCAATCAAATCTTCTAGTACTAAAACATCATTATGTCTGCTGAAATATTGTTTGGGTGCAAAGTCTAGTAAAGGGCCCAAACCGTTTTCTGCAAACTCTGGCACTAAGGTATTATAAAAAATATCTTCTAGTTTTGCCGCACCGGATTGTGCAATTGCTGTTAATTGTTCGTTGCTAGCTACTAAAACTTTAACAAACAGTTTAAATTTCTCTATTTCTCCGTTATGTCTTACTGTGGGTCTAAAGGAGTAATACGCTCCTAAATAGCCATGAGTTTGACCCAAACGAACTATTTCGTAATCCATAAGTTCAAATTCGCATGTTCCTATCTCTTTCGATATTATTTGAATACAATCTTCTCTATTCAACTGAGGATATTTAACATAGTAATTCAAATCATTTACCAGTTCTTTTTGTTCAGTTGTATTTTCAAACTTTAGCAAATATATCAAAGTTTCAAATTTCACCAGAGGTAAAAGAGTTTTTAACTGATAGTCAAGTTCATTTCTATCACTAACAGTTTTCAGTCGAGTAGCAGACTTACTAAATGTTTGATAATAATAATTCAGTAACTCTCTAAAATGTTTCTGTCTAAATTTGGAGTCAGTCAGTGTAAATATTATGGTTAATACATCATACATAATTGGTTTCTTCTTGTCATCTTTTGAAGCTCTATTTAGAAAAGCTGGAGCAAAGGTCGGAATGAAAATATTTTTCTTTGGCAACTGATTGAATTCTTTTTCTAAATACGATATTTGTTTCTCAATTTCGGACTTATCTGTGAAATGCTCGAACAGCTCCTTTGGCACATCCATTTTGTAATCATTATCTTGAACGTTGAGTCTTTCTTCAAACACTTTCTCTTGACATTCCACCAACGACGATAGAACTAACTTAAGAAACGATAAATTATTTTTAAATGTAGAAAAGTTAAACGAATTGATATCATTCGTAACACTAACTTTGTCACGTGTTTTGCAATTAAAAATAACCTTAGCAATAACCGTTTCCTGAAACATATTTATTTTTAACTGACTATTCAATATGATTATATGTTTCAGAGTGAGAGTTGTACAGATATACTGTCTACTTATACCTAACCGACGCTAAATTGGGATTAAATAAATGTATTAAATTATCTAACTTGATAATAGAGCTAAAATAAATCAGCAAATCTATTATACACTTACCGAGCATAAAATAAATATTAATTGTACAACATTGCGTAAAATTTGATCGAAGCCATGAATGACTGGCAAAAATATGCACTTTGTTCCCGCATTAAACAAAGCGTAGTTATCTTAATCGATAAGATTAACTTGAGCAGTAATAGCTTCGAATAGAATATATCATTTGCTCGATAAACTTATAATTAACCGAGATTCACACAAAAGTTATGATAATATACAAACATAGACATAATGACAGAAGCTTAGTAGCAGCAGCAGTTAATATTTATTTTTTGAATTCATGCAATATTATTTATTATTTTTGAGATAAAGGTTATTTTGGATATTGTTCTTAATAAATACGAATATAACTTATTTTGTAATTGAGCTAAGAATGTAGAATAAAAGACAAAATATAATTGATTTTAGCAGAAATACAGGGTAAGGTACAGGGTGTTTCAAAAAACATGTGCCATTTCCTCGTGGGGAGATTCTTCACCTAAAAAAGATTTATTTTTCATATCAACATAGGTCCTATTCTGATTTGTTTCGTAGCTACAGGATGTTAAAGTTCGAGTGCCTCTAGTTTGAAATATGATATTTTTCGGGGATTTTGATAAATGTAAACCAAACGCGAATATTTTATAATTGGAAAAATACATTAACTTATATACTATAAACTCAGACATGTGATTTAATCCTTAGAGAAATAATTTACTGCTTTTAAATAAACTGTTTTTAAATTCAGTCGACTAATTATTATAGTTGATAAGGGAGTTGACATAGTTAAATATCATAAATCAGTTGCACGTAGAATAAGTATACAGGGTGGTCCGAACTGTTTTCAGGAAACTTCGGCAGCATATTCTGCAGATAAAAATAAGTAAAAAAGTTTGTATAAATTAATATTGTATCCTAAAATGCTTAGTTTCAGAGATACAGGGTGTAAAAGTTTCATTTTTATTTCGATTTTTTCTAAATATATTGTGAAGTAACGTCAATATTTGGTTGGAAATTGGTGTCGGGGAGTTTTTTGACATGAGAAATTTGATTTTTATGTCAATATGACTCCTACTAGTAGAGGGCGCCACCTACATATGTTTTAACTGTTTTGAAGCGTAATAACTTTTTGCCCGTACCTGTATAAAACTACCGAATAAAAAAATATACATCTCTGTGACTTTCTACGTAAAAAATATCTCTTTGTGAAAATCGCTACAGGCAACAGTTCTTAAGATATTTAGAATGGAAATAGTCAATACATGTCATTATTGACGAAAAATAAACACGTTGGGTAGATAGTTATTTACAAAGATACTTAAAAAATATCTTTGGTTATTTCACGGAAATAATAAATTTGGGAAATTTTTATTTTTTTAAATTAATCATAAATTTATCTGCAAAAAAAATGATGATAAAACAGTTTCTGTTGCACTTTTGGCACAAAAACATTTCAAATTTATGATTTCAGTCTAATAACTATTTAGTCAACATGTTTAATTTATGTCAATCATGACCGGTATTTATAATTTCGATTCCAAATATCTCGAAACCCATTACTCGTAGCGATTTTTACCAAGAGAGCGTTATCACGTAAAAAATATCGTAAATGTAAATTTTTTTACTCTGTAATTTTATACAGGTACGGACGAAAAGTTACTGCTCTTCAAACCAGTTAAAAAAATATGTAGGTGGCGCCCTCTACTACTAAGTTTATATTGACATCAAAATCAAATTTCTCATGTCAAAAAACTCCCAGACACCAATTTTCATCCAAATATTGACGTCACTTCAGAAATTATTTGGAAAAAATCGAAATAAAAATAAAATTTCCACACCCTGTATCTCCGAAACTAAGCATTTTAGGACATATATTTATACGAACTTTTTTACTTATTTTTATCTGCAGAATATGCTGCCGAAGTTTCCGGAATACAGTTCGGACCACCCTGTATATTTATCTCATCATTTTTCTAAAAAAAATAGTTCTAGATATATGATAATTTAGATAAACTAAAGAACAAGGAAAAATACAATAATAATAGGTGTATGGCAAATAATATATGAAACCAAAGGATTTTATATGTATTGTTTTTACCTTTCCTTTCCTTTTTGTTCGGATTTATAAAATAAACTTTAATAAAAGTGGTTTATTTATCAGAAATATACAATGGAAAATAAAAAAAAAATTAAATTATATAAATGTATAAAGTGTGAAGAATTAAAAAACTATAGACATATTATGATAATAAAAAAATGTTAAAACGGCACTGCATCGTAATAATATATTTTTATTATATTTTTTTAATATGTCGCAGTTCATATTGCATGCATCAGTTGATTTCAGAGGTGCAACAAATCAGTTTAAAAAATACTTAAAACTTAAGTCTTAAGTCATTATTAACATGAAGTTCAAATGATTTCTTAAATTTTTGACTTAAATAATTCTCTTTCAAGTCAAGTTATTTTTCTAAAGACTTTTTGATTTAAGCAGTATGATCTGTGACTGTGGTTTTAGTTGTTGGCAAAATTACTCAAATTAAAATAACAGTTATCGTCAAGTCAAGACCGTCAAAATTCAATTTAAGTACCTATTTTTGAAATGTTAATATAAATTTTCTTGTATTACTGATTGCCGATTTCCTTATTACCTACCGGGTGTTTTTCACAAGTGTCTCACCCCTATAACTTTTTTATTTTATTGAGACAAACAAATAAAGTGCAAACACAACATTCCCAGTGAAACAGGAACTGACAGCAAATAATTGAATACCTCAATCAATCCTGATTTAAGTAGTATACTAATATACTGAATCTTGTTTTTTTTGTCTGGAAAAATGTTATAGATGTGAACCACTTTTGAATGTAGAATGTAGTAAGAGGGGGGTTAATCACTGCGACCTTAAAGATATATTGTGTGCCCCCCTTCCTTGAGTCATCACACAATCTATAACACATCAGACCCCTGTTGTAGAGGGGACAGGGTATTTCCCATCATCCTCTGACAACAGTTCTTCCTCCGAGGGTACACACCCTTCCACGGTTGGAGTTTGGCCCTCCGTGCCGCTCTTCACAGTCGAGGAGCTTGCCTCCGGCTGAGGAACCCGTGAGGTGGAGGCTGGAGGATCTGTCTCCGTTTTCTCTACCTCTTTAACTTGGTCTCTCCTTAGACTTGATACCGGTGTTGTCCCGTGTCTATAATAGAGGATATGTCCCTCTTTCTCTATTGCCTCCTTGGATTTGAGGTCAATTCCTATTGTGAGGACCTGACAATGACCCTCCTCCCTCGAGTTGATGACTCGCCAACTCGATGTCCTTACATTGAAGTTCTGACCTTGGATAAGGCTCAGCAGGTTAGCACTTAGGTGGTGTCTTTCTTCTTGCTCCTCGGCAGAAAGACCGTTATTGCCGCCCCTTTAGGGATGTTTTCTCCCTTTACTGCAACCAGTTCCGGCCCTTGCCAATTTTTAAGCTGAGGAGAGATTTCCACCAACCAATTCGCCGATTCTTGAGATACACAATCTATGAGGATCATGCCCATCCGAAAGTGTATCCCCGCAAAACACAGCTGACCCACATTTTGTAGATCGTTGTGTTGCGATCCGATCGCCACTACTTCGTCCAGTATAGCCTCTTCTAGAGATGTTTGCTGGTCGGTGGTTAGAGCAACCTCTGGGAAATCCTTTAGCGGCAAAGCTAGTGATACGTCCCTGCTTGCCTCCCGGTGTTGGACGGCTTTCCATTCTGGCTTTTTTCTCTCCTTGTCGGAGAAGAGGTGAAAGGTTCTCATTCCCTCTCTTGCCCTTTGATGAAGATGATTCAGGTTGTTTCTTGGTATCTTTACTCTCCTCTTTTCGGAGGAGTGTTTTCGCTTTTGCTTCCTCTGGCGCAAGTCCTTCGTTGAGCAGTCGGAGGTATCTCCGTGCTTCTGCTCCGCTAAGACCTACTCTCAGGATCGTCTAGCCCGCTTGGTTGACCCAGGCCGGGTAGACGAAACGGTAGCTTATGTCTCTTATTGAATCTATTAGGTAGGCTCCCGACCCTTGCTGGAGAAGTTTGTGTGCCACTTGTGGAGGATGATACCAAGCAAGTGTCAGCCGCCCCTCCTGTAGTTTCCTTTGGATTTGGTCCCTTGGAACTTTCATTTGTAATGTTCCCATTGTCGCTAGGGGGCTTCCCCACAGCTTCACCGGTGGTGTTTTTAATACTATATCTCATAGTGTTTCCATAAGTCGCTAGGAATAGTCGGTCCACTTTTACAGAGCCCCGCATGCAGAAGTAAGGGGTAAATACAATGGGGTGCCCCTTGATGCCCCAAGGTTGAGGCCAGTAATGGCTAGTCCTCTATCTAGCCATACATCCCTTTGACCTGGTCCCGCCATCGTATAGGATTTAGATTTTTGGTGAGGTTGTTTCCTCTTGCCACTTTTGAAAAACACCCGGTATATTTTAAATCACTGTTATTTAGGACCTATTCAGTATCATTAAAAGCAGAAAAATGAATACATCTTGAATTTCGGGTAGGTCATAGTAGCAAGATAACGAGCTATCTACGATTGAATTTAAACAATTTAAATACATATATGAAATTTAAAATAAATTTATGTTTTAATCACCTTGCAATATGTCGATGGCATAAGCTAAAAGTAAAATGACTTATGATAATTTTTTAATCTCTCAATTTCATCACAGCTACTGCCAATAATATATGACATTCGAACAATTTAATTTTTGAAATAGATAGCCATCTCTTCTCTTTATGTCACAGTGGCTGTGGTAATCACTAAAATTGTCGTTTAGACCATACACATTTTTTTCCTCCAAAAATTTTAAATATTTTTTTTCTCAAAAACGGTTAATGTTAGGTATGGTGTTTGATATCAAAATTCATAAAATTATACAGAGAATTTAAGTATATAATAAAAAATGGGGGTTTAAATAAGAATAATGGCCATTTAAAATAAGAAAGTTGCTGTCAACTTACGGTATTTTCGGAAATGCCGCCATATTGAAAATATTTTTAATCGATAGATCTCGTTCTGAAACAGTAACGTGTGTTAAATTTAATATAGAGCCTAAAAAAGAATGTGTTCTAAAATCAAAGTTGTTTATAGATCTCATAGAGACCTTCGTTTATTTACTATTTTTTAGTACTATTTGGCGGGTATGTAATTTTAACCTTTGATTTTAATGGTATATTATTATTTTGAAGAATAAATAAATTAAAAAGCCAGCAAATCTCATTCACCATTTTGTCAATAATTTCAAGTCAAGTAATAAGTATGTACAATGCAAAATATAGGGATTTTATTTGATAATTTATAGAGTGGTAATAAATTAAATAATCACATAAAGCTTGTTATTCCTAGATAATTAAATTTTCAGCCTTAATAAATCAGCGTAATAAAGGGTAATAAAAAATATGTATAAAAATATACATAAATTGTAGCATGATCATTTTTTTATTTATAAGATAATAAATATCAAAATTTTATTTTAAAATATGTAATTATAGATAGTGCTTAATTCTCATTTTAAAACAATAAATTAAATAAAAAAAATTCAAATGAGTTCAGCTTTCAACGTTATGTTGCTAGATCATAAATCCATGCAAATAGACTAGTTTTATTTACTCTAAATTGGCATTTCCAATATTTAGATAGATATATACAGGGTGATTCTCTAACCAGTAATAGATTCAGTCAATAAAAGCTATTGTCGGTTACTTTGCCGGAAAATAAATTATATTCCTCTCTTATTATTCATTCTTTTAAGCCATCAATAATTGGCCTCCATTTTTATAGGAATAAAAATTTAAAATTCGTCAAGCTTATGTATGTAGATGTTAAGTTTAATAATAAACAAAAATAAGGTTGGATAAAAAATTTGATGGTAAATAAATACAATATCCCAAATTTGGGAGTGTATAAAATTTTCTTGAGTGAAAAATACTGCAATTTCAAATAATAATCGACCTATTTTCCGAAAAAATAAAAAAAAAACTTTTCACGGTTTATCTCTCTTTCTCTCTTTAACTGAATATATTTCAAGTTATGAAGTTCACCTCGTAGGCATTAAATAGCTTATAAAACCTGTATTTATTTTAATAGTCTATTTGGAGAGCTAGACCATTATTTAGTCTATATCTAGCCCCAGCTGTCCGACTAACTACGAATTAAAGAAAAAAAACTATATTTAAAAGCTGATTTAATAAGTATATTTTCGTATGATTTTTGTGTAGTACCTATAAGGTAAGAAAATACATTATAAAAATGCAACATGCTGAATTTCCTTTTGATAATGATGTAACTTTACTATATAGGGAGATAAGATTTCTTTACTTGTTTTAATAACATAATAACAAGACAAGGCCGTGACACACGAGCTAGTTGTAACGAAAAGTGGCAAGGACAGCCGTAGCTTGTATTGGTGAGCAATCCACATGTTTATCAAAAATATTGATATTTTAATACAAATTTTGTGAAAGTGAATCTTCCGTGAAATTATTACGTGTAAAATACTATTTGTTACAAGTAAAAAAAATATTTGTTACAGGTAAAAAAACTATTTTATTATTAATTTTATGCGTATAAAACTATTTGTCACACGTAAAACTACTTTTTACGTGTAAAAAGTATTTTTACGCATATAAAACTATTTTTTACAACTACAAAAAAACTACTTTGTGTGCAAAAAATAGTTTTTTGCGCTTATAGAGCTATTTGTTACACGTAAAAAGCTATTTGTTACACGTAAAATACTATTTTCTACGCTTAAAAAAATATTCTTTGCTTTTTCAACATTTCAAATGTTTTAATACAAATTTTGTGAAAGTGAATCAAATTATTACGAGTAAAAAACTATTTGTTACACGTAAAAAAACTATTTTATTATTTATTTTACGCGTATAAAACTATTTGTTACACGTAAAAACTACTTTTTACGCGTAAAAAATATTTTACGCATATAAAACTATTTTACGCATATAAAACTATTTTTTACGCCTAAAAACTATTTGTTACACGTAAGAAAGTATTTGTTACACGTAAAAACTATTTAATTTTTTTATTTTACGCGTAATATGAAACTATTTGTTACACGTAAAGAACTATTTGTTACACGTAAAAAAATATTTGTTTCACAAAAAAAAAATATTTTTTGCTAGTAAAAAACTATTTGTGACACGTTAAAAGCTATTTGTTACACGTAAAAAACTATTTTCTAGGCGTAAAAATATTCTTTTAATTTATTACTTTTTCAACATTTCAAACTACATTTTTCCAAATATGTCCTTCAAGTCTTTCAATTTAAGAGCTGTTAGTGGGAAGTTTCACTTCATATGCACCCATAGTGACTTAACAATTTTTTTATTGTCATTTTTATTGTTGTTAAACTACATACAGGATCCGGCAATAGTGCGTCGGGCATCTGTAGCTCCGCTAAATAAAAAATGTGAGAATTTTGTTTAAGGTGCAAACCTAAAGTATGTACCAGAATGTATTTCAGGAAAATATTTTAACTTCTATAGGGTGGCTCAAAAAAGTGTGAGTGGACCTGGATGATTTTTTTTTAAATGGAACACCCTGTATATTATTGCATTTTTGGCTTCCTTTCAGATCACTTTACATAACCCTAAGATATGAATAAATATATTTCGATAGTTTCAGAGATATTAAAAAATAAATTCAATATACAGGGTGGTCCGAACTGTATTCCGGAAACTTCGGCAGCAGATTCTGCAGATAAAAATAGGTAAAAAAGTTCGTATAAATTTATGTCCTTAAATGCTTAGTTTCGGAGATACAGGGAGTAGAAGCTTCATTTTTATTTCGATTTTTTCTAAATAATTTCTGTAGTAACATCAATATTTGGATGAAAATTGGTATCTGGGAGTTTTTTGACATGATAAATTTGATTTTGATGTCAATATCACTCCTACTAGTAGATGGCGCCACCTGCATGTGTTTTAACTGTTTTGAAGCGTAATAACTTTTTGTTCGTACCTGTATAAAACTACCGAGAGAAAAAATATACATCTCTGTGACTTTTTACGTCAAAAATATCTCTTTGTAAAAATCACTACGAGCAACCGTTCTTAAGATATTTAGAAATGAAATAGTCAATACATGTCATTATTGACGAAAAATAATCACGTTGAATAGATAGTTATATTTCACTGAGATAATACATTTGTGAAATTTTTATTTTTTTAAATTAATCATAAATTTTTCTGCAAAAAATGATGATAAAACAGTTTCTGTTGAATTTTTGGCACAAAAATATTTCAAATTTATCATTTCAGTCTAATAACTATTTAATCAACCTGTTTAATTTATGTCAATCATGACCGGTATTGATAATTTCGATTCCAAATATCTCGAAAACCGTTACTCGTAGCGATTTTTACCAAGAGACCTGTTTCACGTAAAAAGTGTCGTAAATGTATATTTTTTTACTCAGTAGTTTTAAACAGGTACGGACAAAAAGTTATTAGTCTTCAAACCAGTTAAAAAATATGTAGGTGGCGCCCTCTACTAGTAGGATTGATATTGACATCAAAATCAAATTTCTCATGTCAAAAAACTCCCAGACACCAATTTTCATCCAAATATTGACGTTACTTCAGAAATTATTTGGAACAAATCGAAATAAAAATGAAACTTCTACACCCTGTATCTCCGAAACTAAGAATTTTAGGACATACATTTATACGAACTTTTTTACTTATTTTTATCTACAGAATATGCTGCTGATAAGTTTCCGGAATACAGTTCGGACCCCCCTGTATATATTTTTGAGCCCTTCTTAAAAAAAATATTAAAAATACAGGAACTGTTCTGAAATCAAAACTAGATTAGGTATTTACTTTAGATGGTCTGTTCTTACTTTGCTATAAATATGGTAATCGTAAATCATACAGGATGTTCAATATTCTACGCCAAACTTTCTAAAATATAAAATACGTTTTCTTTGTTTTTTTTTAAATGGAACACCCTGTATATTATTTTTTATTAGGTGGAGAGATTGTATTTAGAGTATTTCAAAATTTTTAACGGTTTCGCAGATACACGCAGTATTATTTAATATGGCGCTTTCAATGGTAAAATACGAGAGAAAAATCATTGGGTGGCTTTGATAAAAATTTACTGTGGAAAATGCCATATAAAATATAAAACCGCAAATACCGCATACTCTAAATACAAAAATGTTCATTTTTTTAATTCTCAGTCTGTTCAAAAAAAAAAATAATATACAGGGTGTTCCATTAAAAAAAACGAAGAAGTATTATTTTATATTTTAGAAAGTTTGGCCTAGAATCTTGAACATCCTGTATGATTTCCGATTTTCATATTTATAGCAAAGTAAGTACAGACCATCTAAAGCAAATACCTATTATAATTTTTATTTCAGAACAGTTCTTGTATTTTTAATATTTTTTTTAAGAAGCCTATAGAATTTTTAACACCCTATAGAAGTTAAACTATTTTCCTGAAATACATCCTGGTACATACTTTAGGTTTACACTTAAACAAAATTCTCAAGTTTTTTATTCTAGGAGCTACAGATGCCCGACGCACTATTGCGGTCATATAGATTATTTATTTAGGTAGAATTTTTGAATGATCTTACAAGTTTAAAAAACGATGTTCAGAGTGAATACCATTCTTAATTATGTAATTAAGAACAATAAATATTTACATTTGATAAGAGATAAGCAGAATCATTGAAAATAGATAAGAAATAATATGGCAAAATTATATGTTTGAAATATACATAATTTTTAGAAAAAGCGTTAGAGTGTGCACTGACCGAAAATTATCCATATAAGGTTATAAAATATTCTTAAGGTAGGTTTGCATGCAAATTAACAACTATTTTTTCTATAAAAATACAATTCAATTTTAGAATGTCGCTTGAAATATCTAGAGATGATATTTTAACAGCTTTAGTTACGAAACTTGGCACTAGTAACCTTGAGATTTTATCTTATGATACTAGCTATGTAGAAGAAAAAGTAGGACTTTTAGGAGATCATGGTTTTGTTAGGGTCAACGTTCTCAATCGAGATTCGAATAATGAAATCAATGTGAGCTTTTTTACAAAATTGTTCCCCAAACAAGAGTGCTTAAAAGGGTTCGCTGAGGGTGCTGGCTCGTTTACTAGAGAAGAATTTGTATATGATTTATTTTCAGATTTTAGGAACGATAAAATTGATATTATTACTAAATGCACTCCCCGGTGCTATGTTTACCAACCGAATAATTATCTTTTACTAGACAATTTACTAGAAGAAGGGTATAAAATGCCTGATAAATCTAAGTGTTTCGATTTTAGTACTGTTTTGGTTGTTCTGGAATCTCTAGCGCAACTTCATGCTAGTTCCCTTATCTACGAAGAACAAAAGTCCAATCGGTCTGGAGAAATATTTAGAATACTACATGGAAATGAAGAGAGATTAAAGGACACGTTATATTGTGACAGTGACGACTTTCCAAACAAAGATTCGGTAGATGCAACTTTCAAATGCATTCAAAGTGAAATAAGGTTGTTTCAAATGCCGGAAACTTTAAAGAATGGTAAGAACTTTATGAAACGCGTGGAAGAATTATTTCCGAGAATTTACCGACTAGTTGAATCATCTAAAAAGCACCGTAATGTATTGTGTCACGGTGATCTATGGGCTTCTAATTGCATGCTAAAGGAAAATGAAGATGGTACGGTTGTTTCTTGTAAGCTGGTAGATTTTCAAAGTGGTCGTTACGTTCCTCCAGCGCACGATGTCATGTCATTCCTGTACTTAAACACTTCAAGGCAATTAAGACAAGAACGCATGTACGAAGCTATCGGCATTTACTACAATTATTTAGAAAAATATCTGAAAAACGCCGGCTTTGCAATAAATAAAATCATTACATTTGATGCTTTTTTGGATTCCTGTGAAGAACAAAAGTTGTTTGGAGTACTTTTAGCTGCAAATATTATACCATTAATCTTGGCAGATCGAGATATTGTCGAAAATTTTCTGTGTGATAATGAGCTGTATAATAAGGTGTTCAGAGGTGATAGAAGTATCTTATTTTATGAAAATCAGAAGTACAAGTGGTACGTTGAACGAGCAAAGGAATCTATTGAAGACCTTCGGGAACAATGTGAACAAGTAGCATAACAATGTGTTCGTAAAACTGTATTTACTCAGTAAAATCTCACAGCAAATATTTGTACTTTTTGTAATTCAAAATAAAAATAAATATATTTTTACATTGTGTAACATCATTTTAATATAAGCCTTAAATATTGGCTAAATAATCTTATGTGCCATTATTATGATATAAAAACAGAGTAATAATTGTTTCCTGGAAATTGAAATAATTCTAACAAACAGGCTATCGTTTTAATCGACTGTAAAGTATTTTGAATTAAATTCTCTAATATTTTTATACAATCAACTTTTCAAGATGTAATAATATAATATTATGATTTATAATAAACTTTATAAAATTTCTGAAAGCTGTCTACTTTTTACAAGCCGCATAATTTGATTAATTATTATTTAGATAATACTTTATCTGGTTTTATGAAAACACTGATAAATCTACAAATCTAAATGTATTAGCAAAGTTTACAGACCATTGAGGTTAATAGAATATCTTAACTTTATAGGATAGTCTTGACTCGTTTATCGGTATTCCAAGAAAAGTTTAAATAGTGAATAGCTAAATAAAAATAAAACTGCTTGATTTATCTAATAAGAAAATAAGCAAGGTATATGTAAAATACAGAAGAAATGAAAGGTCTTAACACATTCACCTGAAGGATTTCTGCCTAATGCTGGGCGACGGACAAAAAATCTAAGAGATATGTATCGTACAGGTCTCTAGATTTTCCATAACTTATGTTCTTTATGATAATATAGTCTCAATAAAAATAAAATATTTACTCAAATAACCTACCATACTTACCAAAATCACATTGAAATAAACTAATAAAAATTTAAGTATGTTTTTTCGAATAAATATAAATTTGAACAACATGAAATTCGCTCATAAGTAAGGCGATATAGCTTTCCAAATTGAAAATAATGAAACTATATAATAAAATTCTACAAATGGTACAACGTATTAACCGAATATTATAAGGCCAACTAGAGGTTGTGTTTATATTTAAATTATTTCTTACCAAATATCTCTCTCTAAATCTAGTTGCATTTTCGAAAAATTATATTAAATTTTCAACTGTATATGCTTGACAATATCTTCAATTAATGTCACATTTTCATCCGATTATTCATTATTTATTCACTAATTTTACATAAATAAACTTGAATATTTATTAAAATCGAATGATTATCTATTACTGGATAATTTACTAGAAGAAGGGTATAAAATGCCAGATAAATCTAAGTGTTTCGATTTTAGTACTGTTTTAGTTGTTCTGCAATCTCTAGCGCAACTTCACACTAGTTCCCTTATCGACGAAGAACAAAAGTCCAATCGGTTTGGAGAAATATTTAGAATAATAAATGGCAATGAAAACAGATTAAAGGATTATATTGTGACAGTGACGACTTTCCAAACAAAGATTCTTTATTGAATAAGGTTGTTTCAAATGCCGGAAACTTTAATGAGTAGTCAGAACTTCTTGAAAGGCATGAAAAAAATATTTCTAAATATAAACTCACCGGCAAAAAAACCGGCCACTAAAAACTAGTCCCAA
Organism: Sitophilus oryzae; assembly: GCF_002938485.1. Classification (NCBI taxonomy): domain Eukaryota; kingdom Metazoa; phylum Arthropoda; class Insecta; order Coleoptera; family Curculionidae; genus Sitophilus; species Sitophilus oryzae. The sequence goes on from NW_022145824.1 coordinate 742,413, forward strand.
TTTCAAAGTTGGATTTCTCGTGAACCATTTATTAGATTTTGATGATTTTTTTTAAATTGTAAATTAATTCCTTCTTAACGGATGCTACGTCAGAAATTTTTATTCCGAATTTAGTTTGAGCATATACAGGGACAACAATAAGACGGAATTTTTTGCCCGAACTTTGTAACACCTTGTAGGGTGCAGCAGCTCTAGTAGTTATTGCTAAATCAAATCACATTGTAGCCTCATTTGTTGTGAGCATTTTGTATTTTAATCACGACATTACCTCACTTTTTATTGGAGATACACTGCTTTAAAATGAACGTCTCGGAAAAATGTTTCGCAGGCAGAAAGTTTTATGTTCAAGGCGATATAGGTGAAAACGGATTTATGAGTATTTGCAATATGACAACAACGATTGTCAAATTAAAAAATGTCATTATCTGTGACGGATGTTGCTCGTATTGTCGCTTTAATTGAGGATGGCCGAAGGCTCGAACAACAGTCCAGGATGCCTGGAATCGGTATATGGAAACGGGAGATTTCAACAGGCGAGTGGGCTCCGGAAGAAAACGGAAGACAAATGCAATTGACGACCGCTTTATTGTCTTGAATACTTTACGAAATCGTAGAATTACAGCGTTTCAGAATCAACATCTGCTACAAAGCGTGCGTAAAACTCAAGTCAGTGAGGGAACAATCCAACGAAGACTAAAAGAAAACAGCTTGTCTGCAAGGAGGCCTGCCACAGGACCCCAGCTACTTTCAAGACATCGTTGAGCACGTCTTCAGTTTGCGCGTTTACATGTGAATTGGTTTGATAGCGGTTTTGCCTGCAAAGCATTTTTCCGAGACGTTCGTTTTAAAGCAGCGTATCTCCAGTACATACAGACATAATGTCGTGATTAAAAAAAAACAAAATGCTCACAAAAGATGAGGCTACAATGTGATTTGATACATACAAAGCTGTTGCAGTAGCAATAGCTACTACAACTGCTGCACCCTACAGGGTGTCACAAAGTTCGAGCAAAAAACTTCGTATTATTGTTGTGCCCTGTATATGCTCAAAATAAATTCGGAATAAAAATTTCTGACGTAGCATCCGTTAAGAAGGAATTAATTTACAATTTAAAAAAAAAATCATCAAAATCTAATGGGTGGTTCGCGAGAAATCCAACTCTGAAATTGGGACTAGTTTTAGTGGCCGGTTTTTTTTGCCGGTGAGTGTATATAAAATATTAGACAGTAGTATCGACTGACTAGCGAGAAAGAAAATCTAGGAACTAGTGGGGTTGCAATCGGAAGGGTTTGGACTAGAATTAATACATTTTGTTAATAGTCAAGCTTTCGGAATTTATTTATTCCATCCTCAGGACATCAACGTGGTAAAAAAAAAACATCATTAAGAACTACATTAAAAAATAGGCTTGAGAGATACATTGGATCTCCACAGGAAAAACATCACTGACCAGTCAACCACACTAAGTGCTATAGTCTATAAAATGAATAACTTTGAATTTTGACCGTTATTTTTTACCAACATGGTAAATATAAAATTCCTCTGTCAAAAAGTTACTGAAATTCTTTAAATTGAGTGCCTGAACGAATCAGATAGGTAACTCTTTTTACTTTCGTGAAATAGAAAAGGAAAATAATAAAACAAGTGACAGTTCTTCCTCTTCTTACAAAAATCAACACAATTGTCAAAAGTAAAATGTCATCAGCTTTTGACATTTCTAAATATCAGACGAATGCCGTCTCTGATAGAACAGCCTCGGCGAGATTTATGACGTCACGCTAGTTAGATACTACGGATTAATAAATATGTTGTAGAATACATGGAAAACATAATAATTCCTCGTATTTTTGGTTTGTATTTTAAAAATGATATAGTTTTCATGAAATATACGTAATATACAGTTAATAAATACAATATATATATACCTATTTATAGTAATAAATAACTTTGGCAAATAAATTATGAACCATACAAATGCAGCAAATGTTTTACAATATACAAATAATGAATAGGTACATAAGATAATGGGTGAAATGTGAAATATATTTTAAATTTTGGGGTTTGAAAATCGATCTAATTTAACAAAAAACATTCAATATCTACTAATAGTGATGTATTATTATTTGCATTCACAAAATGTATATGTATATTTTGCCAGTATCAATGTTCGAAAAATTATATTTGCAAATAATACAATATCATAGAAAAAAGGCTGCAGCGATGGCTATGAAATAAAGATCGCTGTCATTTTATATGTAAAATTATTCTAAATTTTTTTATTTTCTTGGGATTTAGGTTCGGGAAAAACGCTGATTAAGTTTTCATTTGTTTTTTCATTATTTCTTTTTGGTTAAAAAAAACGTTTCGGCTAACATTATAGCCTTCAGCAGAGTTGTGTTATATGAAAAAAATAGTGTCGAATATAATCCAAAAAATTACATATAAAATATTCACACCACATAATGTTTACTGCAATTAATAAACTAACATAAACTTCTCAAAAGATGACCACGTATTTTTTAAGTTATTATTCTTGACACTAAAACTATCTACATTGACTATGGAATACGATTTCAGCCATAGTAAGTAGTAGATATTGAATGTTGTTTGTTAAATTAGATCGATTTTCAAACACCAAAATTTAAAATATATTTTACATTTTACCCATTATCTTATGTACCTATTCATTATTTGTATATTGTAAAACATTTGCTGCATTTGTATGGTTCATAGTTTATTTGGTTTATTTGCGAAAGTTATTTATTACTATAAATAGGTATATATATATTGTATTTATTAACTGTATATTATGTATATTTCATGTAAACTATATCATTTTTAAAATACAAACCAAAAATACGAGGAATTATTATGTTTTCCATGTATTCTACAAGATATTTATTAATCCGTAGTATTTAACTAGCGTGACGTTATAAATCTCTCTTCGAGGCTGTTCTATTAGAGACGGCATTGCGTCAGCATGGCCGCAAGTTGCTAACCTAATAAAATTAACACTAGAAAAGCCCGCTGGAACTGTCAAATTCAAAGATATTCGTTTCACAGACTATATCTTGGGGCAATTAAGCCGCCTGATTATTAAATAAAACGTTGTAAATACTTGCGAGATATTCGAGCACATTTCAATTGCATCTCAATCTAAGGCATGTAGGCGCAAAGCAACTGAGTTGAGTTGCTAGTCCAAACCCTTCCGACTGCAACCCCACTAGTTCCTAGATTTTCTATAAACATATCTATATATAAAATTTATCGACAAGTTGAACCATCCAAAAAGCATTGTAATGTATTGTGCCACGGTGATATTTGAGCTTTAAATGATATGTTAAAGAAAAATGATGCGGTTGTTTATTGTTAGCTGGTGGATTTTCGAAGTGGTCTTTATGTTCTTCCAGCGCACGATGTCATGCCATTTCTTTACTTAAACACCTCGAGGCAATAAAGACAAAAACGCATGTACGAAACTATAGATTTGCTGCAATTATATATTAAAAAAATTAACTATCGAGAAAACATGCACCGATATAATAAAATTATTTTCAAATTCCTCGTGGTTTTTTAACTCATTCCACATGGTTTTTCAAACTTTTACCAGGTATTCAAAAATTATTGTTCCCTCGTATAACTGACAGATGGAAACATTAATTTTTAATTTAGAAAGGTATACTACAAAGTCAAATAATTTAGCTAAAGTCAAATTATAAGCTTATAAATCAGACGATAAATTAGGCGATAAATCAAATTATAATATTGTGTTAAAGTATAGAGCTTATGTAAAAAATGTTAAAGACACGTTTTTCGGAAAGCAAGAATTTGCTCAATTAGGAACGATTACTTGGGAGTGTTTGAGAAAATGTTTGAAATATTTCTTTTGCCATTTGACAATCGTTGTTGTCAAATTTTATCTAATGTGTTAATGACGATATTCCTAGAGATGCATCTTAACCAAATCACTAGTTAATATGTGGCGCAATTGTGAATTATTTATATACATATCAAGTGTGCTACTATATTTGGTTATGTTAAATATCAATTGATATAGCTGGTTTAATAGACAGATCGTAATAGATAAATTATCCTTGGCAACGTCCAAGGTTAAGGTAATCATGTCATTTGAAAATATTATTAGAACTACTGACGTTACTCAATTATTAAATGTCTATAAAATGACGAACTTATAAACATATTATTATGTAAAAGAAATATGCAGATTTAATTATTCGACCTAAATTTTAATTAGAAGTTTTAATTTAATATAATCTCTCTTATGATACAAATTGTGAGTATCCTCTTGTTTGTTTTTTATTTTTGAGTAAATTGTTATATTATCAATTTTCATTAATTTACAGAATGACAATATATGCGCACAAGCCGCAGAGACTTCCATTTCATGGCTTTTTATCCAATAGATTTCAAAGTTTAAGGTTCAAAATATACATAGTTATGAGGGGGTTCATCAAAATTTAATGTTTTCTTAGTAAAAAAAGGAATTGAATAATTGAATATCACTTCTGAGTTATTTGGAAGTTGATTTTTGTCTTCATATCTTCATTCGTTATTTATTTTTCTCGATATTGTATTTTCAACAAAAACTGTTTCTTTTTAAAAACTACTGAATAGAATACATTTGAGGTTGGAACTTTTGACGTTACAACAACGAAATAAAACTAGTTCACCACAACACACTAAAAGACCTAATTTTGTACTCTGGACAAAGTCTATACTGGAACACACTGGAACACTGGAACTGACGGCAGAGAAGTAGAGAAAAGGATTATCAACGCGAAAAAAATAATCGGATGTCAAAATGGCATCTTATGGAGCAAATCAATAACAAAGCGAAGAAAATTCAATATATATGAAACCATGATAAAGAGCAACCTCCTGTATGGAGCAGAAACATGGAGAATAACTGAGAGATACAAGAAGAGGATAGAGGCCGTAGAAATGGATGTCATTCGAAGATCAATGGGAATTTCAAGACAACAACGAATAAGAAATAATACCATAAAACAACAAATGGGTATAGAAGGTACGATAACACAGGATATAGAGAAAAAGCAGCTGATCTGGTACGGACATGTAGAACGAATGAAGGACACTAGATGGCCCAAGAAAATAATCAATTGGCAACCAAAGGGCAGAAGAAAACAGGGAAGACCAAACCTGGAATGGCAAAAAAGCGTACACAAAGCGATGAGTCAGAGGTCAGAGTCAAAGATAAGATGAAAGAAACCTGTCAACAGAGGATTGTACGAATAGAACAGGCTGGAAATTGGGTATCGGACAACGTAGATAAACGTTCTAAACCGACTAATATATATATATATATATATATATATATATATATATATATATATATATATATATATATATATATATATATATATATATATATATATATATATATATATATATATATATATATATGTATACACAAAGTCTATATATTTTGCCCTGGATTTCTGATAATGCTTACATGGTTAGCAAAATACGTGTCCGGAATTTATAGTTAAATATTTGAATGCATTGAAGATAGACTGTTGTTTTATTTTGTCTGAAAAGAACATTAATGGAGAGATATATACATAGGTCTCATTAAAATTTTTCAATTTAATATAGTCTCTCCAATACCAAAACCCTTTACAGCGATAGATGTGTCTGTCATTTTTATTTCAAAGAGTTTATTTTATTTTACAAAGAAATAAGTTGATACAATTGGAATGCAAAGCAGGAAATTAATATAATTTTATTTTAGTTACGAATGATTATTTCAAAATATGAAAAGAAATCAAATTAGAAACAGTGGCTTCTGAAAACTTGGACACAAATTGCAGAAAATGTTTCGAAACCGTTCCTCTAAAAATTTTGATTCCGCATCGAAACATTTGAGGAAACGGCTAGTGCCACCACATTGGAAATACATGTCAAGCCATATAAAATATATAGGTTTCGAAAATGTTTCCTATTTGTGGCTTCCCTTTTGTGTCAAGAAACAGACACAATAATTATTAGAAACACTACGTAAAATGTCCAAAAATGCTACTTGGGAAATATTTATTATTTTCCAGAACACCGTTTGTTTCGCATAATTTGGCACAAATTATAACCTTTAATTTGATAAAAGCTTGACAAGTTACAAAAATCTTAAGTCGAGATACTCGTCACTTCAATCATATTGGAATATGATCTGTCATTTTTGGAAAAAAAAACATAAGACTGTTTAAGAACAACAAGCGACGACGCATGACGGATATATATACAGGGTGCTACAAATTCGAGGTACGAGCATTGATATCTCGGTAAACGTAATAGATACAAACATGGTTTTAAATTGAGGCAAAGTTGCTCTTTGAGATGTTCACCAAGATGCCGTAAAAAAATTTCAAGGATTGCGGAGTTTTTTTGAAAATATGATTTTTTGAAGATTATATTTTTTCCTGTCATTACTTTTTAGAAAATCAAAAAACTAATTGCACATTCCCATAGTCACTTTATTAGGGCTATCTGATAGTATTTTTAGATTTTCAAATTAGCTGATAGTTTGTGGGATACAAAGCCCAACTTATTTTTTTAAATACAGACCTGCAATTTGTATTTCAAGTTTTGAAAGAACTCGGTCTCCAGAGTACAATGATATGCCATACGAAATCTTACCTGAGTCGTAAAACAGAGAAACAAAAATGGGAAAAAGAAATATTTCAGACATTTTCTCAAACACTCCCAAGTAATCGTTCCTAATTGAGCAAATTCTTGCTTTCCGAAAAACGTGTCTTTAACATTTTTTTACATAAGCTCTATACTTTAACACAATATTATAATTTGATTTATCGGCTATATTATTTTTTTCCTAAAACTATGACACATACTTTTGTTTATCGACATAAGGATATTATGAGTCACATATTAATTAGATTTTATCAATTAATATAATACACGCATTTTATACAATACTACATAAATATCTATTAATCATTGATAAATAACAGGTAAATCAATATAAGCATAAGATTATCCGTTACGATAAAAATTTTGGTACCTATTCTTTATTTAGATACAGATACTAAATGTATATATTCAGTAGACTACAACAAGATTCATCAGTTTAAAATGACTTCTCCCGACATAACAAGTACGCTTCGAAGTGTGTTTGAAATACCCAACGACTCGCGCTTTAATGTTACGTTACAACAGTGCAAAAACGAACAAGGTTTTTCTATTCTTGATATCGAGTTCGGTACGGGAGCGAAACAATACGTGGTAGTAAAAGCAATCAGTTCAAATAAAATCAAAGGATATGGTGATATTAGAGAAATTTCCACACTACCTCCGGTATTCACTTTTCAAGGTAAAAACACAGAAAAATATATAGCATTTGAAAGGACCAGCACAGAAATACAAAGCTTAACAATTTACATGAAAGATATTTTGAAGGCTTTAGCTATTTACCAATCACGAAATCTAGCTTCCGAAGAAACACCACGGGAGACTGAAAGTTATGAGTTACGACATCTACTTGACACAGCAATTTCAACGAATATATTTACAGATTCCTATAAAGACAATTTAGATACCGCAGTAAAATGTTTGGAGGTAGATGGCGGGAAAATATTTACAGCTGGTTTACTAGTAAACAGTGTTGGATTTCCTGTAAGAAACAAAGAAAATGCTAATTTAAAATCTTGGAACGATAAAGCTGTTCCTCCTGTATACGATGCCTTGCTGTACATTTTTATTTGTACTACCGAAGAATTTCGACGAAAGCATTTTTCTGAGCTCCTTGATGTTTATTTCCAGCAACTGACGACATCGATAGAAAATTACTTTCCAGAATATTCATCAAAGCTAACAACTTATTACAGAGAAACATCAGTCAGAGTCTTACTCCCCATAGTAAAATTTCAAATCGTGATTAATTCACAAGCATCTGAAGACCTTATTTCAAACACATCGCGGTTTCTAAAGAATCCACTTATTAACCAAGAAGACATTTATGACATTGTCGAGAACAAGTTCCATTCCAAGGAATATAGACTGGACGACTATGATATGAAAAAGTTGGACACTAAAAACGGCCATTTAGGACAGTATTTCAATTTAACTATCAAAGTTACCCGTAAAGGCGAAAGTAATACTCTGCACCTATTTGTCAAAGTCATTATTCCTCACACCGAATTTTTGAGAGATATCGTTGAAAGTGGTCCAGCTGAGAAAGAGCATTTCTTCTATTACACGCTTTTACCCTTATATGAAGAACATGGTTTAAAGGATATACTAGACTTCGCACCCCAATGCTTTTTGAGCAGAGCAAAATGGTTGATAGTATTAGAAGACCTGGCAAAGGTTGGATTCCGCGGGATGGAAGTAAATCAAAACCTGGATTTTCACAAATTGAAAGCGGTAGTATCGTTGTTGGCTAAGTTCGCTGTATCAACGTTAATTTTAGAAGAAAATTTGTCGAGAAGTAATGGAAAAAGGGTTCGAATGGATGAACTTTATCCGGAAAAATTTACGGAAACCATATACATAGATGATAAAGAAACCCAAATAGGAAAAATTTTCAATGGTACTAAAGACGCTATACATTATATTTTAGATCTCTGTCCAGAGATCACAGCAAAAAGTAATTTGACACAAGATGAAATTTATCACAGGACGGATGAAATGTACGAATCGTTATTTAAAAAGATTCTAACATCTGAAAAGTTTAGAAACGTAATGAACCATGGAGATATGCATTTAGGAAACATGTTATTCCATTTTGACGAAAACGATGCTGTATTCAAAGCTATCTTAGTCGATTTCCAAATTTTACGTTACATACCTCCAGTGTTTGAATTATTGTTTTTTATTTATTCTTGTTCATCGAGAGACACGAGATTGAAATATATCGATCAGCTTGTCGAGGAATATTATCAGGACATTAGCAAATATTTAAAAGATTTCCATTACGATCCCGAAGAAGTTTTTCCAAGAGATGAGTTTAATGAAAGTATCAAATATATTAAATCAGCTGTCCTATCAGCTACTTGTATGATAGTTCACATGGCGAAATTACAGCCTAAGATTAGGGAAGATGTATTTTTTAATCCAGAGAAGTTTGATTATTATGTTAATAAAAACAGAAGAGCTTTAATTGATTTGGTGTGGAATGATGAGTATTATAACAAGTGCATGAAAGATATGGTTCGAGATATTATGGATTTTATTGCTGAAGATCACTAGAGTATAAATTAATTTTTGTAACCTTTCATTTTATAAAATTGTAAAAATATGTTCTTAATAAAGTTATAGAAAAGAAAAGTGTGTCAAATAATGCTTAGACTTTTATCAATAAGTCTAAAAAAGAATATTTTTTTTCGTGCATTTTTAATGAACAAATATAACACTATTATGGACTTAATCAATATGAAAATAATTTAAAAATGGAACACATAATTACTAAATTAACTACAATATATACCACACCACTTTAATTTTAACACTGAAGGCGCGTTTCTCTAACCATGTTAGCATCATCAGCAGATAAACTAATATGAACAAATTGAGCGTATATACAAGGTGAGTGTTAAATAAATGCAAATATTTTCAGGGTTGGTAAGATCTCAATAAAAGAAACATATTGTCTTCATTTTAATGTTTTTCAAGTTCAAAATAACTGAGTTATTTTACTTTGAAAATTAAAAAATATATAGGTATCTTTTCTTAAATTTTAAGAACCTCTGGATCTTTTCTGGGTTTTCTTCACTAAAGAATGTCATATTTGACATTCTTTACTAAAGAATGTCGAAAAAACTAAAAAAATTCCAAATTTTGTTTCAAAAAAATCCAAATTTTCAAAATATTTTCTTTCGCGAAAAAAACATCATACATGTTTCTGGGTTGAAATATACTCCTACAAAATATTATATCAATAAAAATCAATACAAATAAGATCAAAGGATATTGTAAATATGGTAATATTAGAGATATTTCCACACTGCCTCCAGTAGTGACTTTTCAAGGTAAAAACACAGAAAAATATATAGCATTTGAAAGGACCAGCACAGAACTACAAAGCTTAACAAATTTATATGAAATATATTTTGAAGGCTTTAGCTATTTATTACCAATCACGAAATCTAGCTTCCGAAGAAGCACCACGAGAGACTGAAAGTTATGAGTTACGACCCCTACTTAACACATCAGTTTCAACGAATATATTTACAGATTCCGATAAAGACAATTTAGATACTGTAGTAACATCTTTGGAGGTAGATGGCGGGAAAATATTTACAGCCGGTTTCCTAGTAAACAGTGTTGGTTTTCCTGTAAGAAACAAAGAAAATGCTCATTTAAAATTTTGGAGTGATACAGCTGTTCCTCCTGTATACGATGCCTTGCTGTACATTTTTATTTGTACTACAGAAGAATTTCGACAAAGGCATTTTTCTGAGCTTCTTCAAGTTTATTTTCAGCAACTGACGACATCGATAGAAAATTACTTTCCAGAACATTCATCAAAGCTAACAACTTATTACAGAGAAACATCACTCAGAGTCTTACTTCCCATAGTAAAATTTCAAATCGTGATTAATTCACAAGCACCTGAAGACCTTATTTTAAACACATCGCGGTTTCTAAAAAATCCACTTATTAACCAAGAAGATATTTATGATATTGTCGAGAACAAATTCCATTCCAAGGAATATAAACTGGACCACTATTATATGAAAAAGTTGGACACTAAAAATGGCCACTTAGGACAGTATTTCAATTTAACTATCAAAATTACCCGTAAAGGCGAAAGTAATACTCTGCACCTATTTGTCAAAGTCATTATTCCTCACACCGAATTTTTGAGAGATACCGTTGAAAGTGGTCCAGCTGAGAAAGAGCATTTCTTCTATTACACTCTTTTACCCTTATATGAAGAACATGGTTTAAAGGATATACTAGACTTCGCACCCCAATGCTTTTTGAGCAGAGCAAAATGGTTGATAGTATTAGAAGACCTGGCAAAGGCTGGATTCCGCGGGATGGAAGTAAATCAAAACTTGGATTTTAACAAATTGAAAGCGGTAGTATCGTTGTTGGCTAAGATCGCTGCATCAACGTTAATTTTAGAAGAAAATTTGTCGAGAAGTAATGGAAAAAGGGTTCGAATGGATGAACTTTATCCGGAAAAATTTAAGGAAACCATATACATAGATGATAAAGAAACCCAAATAGGAAAAATTTTCAATGGTACTAAAGACGCTATACATTATATTTTAGATCTCTGTCCAGAGATCACAGCAAAATGTAATTTGACACAAGACGAAATTTATCGCAGGACGGATGAAATGTACGAATCGTTATTTAAAAAGATTCTAACATCTGAAAAGTTTAGAAACGTAATGAACCATGGAGATATGCATTTAGGAAACATGTTATTCCATTTTGACGAAAACGATGCTGTATTCAAAGCTATCTTAGTCGATTTCCAAATTTTACGTTACATACCTCCAGTGTTTGAATTATTGTTTTTTATTTATTCTTGTTCATCGAGAGACACGAGACTGAAATATATCGATCAGCTTGTCGAGGAATATTATCAGGACATTAGCAAATATTTAAGAGATTTCCATTACGATCCCGAAGAAGTTTTTCCAAGAGATGAGTTTATTGAAAGTATCAAATATATTAAATCAGCTGTCCTATCAGCTACTTGTATGATAGTTCACATGGCCAAATTACAGCCTAAGATTAGAGAAGATGTATTTTTTAATCCAGAGAAGTTTGATTATTATGTTAATAAAAACAAAAGAGCTTTAATTGATTTGGTGTGGAATGATGAGTATTATAACAAGTGCATGAAAGATATGGTTCGAGATATTATGGATTTTATTGCTGAATATCACTAACAGTATATATTAGTTTTAATAACCTTTAATTTTATAAAATTGTAAAACTATGTTTCCTAATAAAGTTATAGAAAAGAAAAGTGTGTTAAATAATGATCAGACTTTTAGCAACAAGTCTAAAAAATAATAATTTTTTCATGCATTTTTAATGAACAAATATAACGCTATTATGGACTTAATGAATATGAAAATAATTCAGCAGATGCTTAAAACTAAACTAATATGAACAAATTGAGTGTATATACAGGGTGAGTTTTAAATGTAGAATGTAGAATGAGTAAGAGTGGGGGTTAATCACTGCGACCTTAAAGATCTATTGTGCCCCCTTCCTTTTGTCATCGCACAGACCCTCTGACAACAGTTCTTCCTCCGAGGGTACACACCCTTCCACGGTTGGAGTTTGGCCCTCCGTGCCGCCCTTCACAGTCGAGGAGCTTGCCTCCAGCTGAGGAATCCGTGATATGGAGGCTGGAGGATCTGTCTCCATTTTCTCCATCTCTTTAACTTAGTCTCTCCTTAGACAACCTGTGTTGTCCCGTATCTATAATAGAGATATGTCCCTCTTTCTCTATTACTGTCTTGGATTTGAGGTCAATTCCTATTGTGAGGACCTGACCATGAGCCTCCTCCCTCGAGTTGATGACTCGCCAACTCGATGACCTTACATTGAAGTTCTGACCCTGGATAAGGCTCAGCAGGTAGGTGGTGTCTTTCCCCTTGCTCCTCGGCAGAAAGACCGTGATGGCCGCCCCTTTAGGGATTCCTGTTTTCTCCCTTCACTGCAACCAGTTCCGGCCCCTGCCAATTTTTACGCTTAGGTGCGATTTCCACATAGTTACGATTTGAGGATCATGCCTACCCGAAAGTGTATCCCCGCAAAACGCAGCTGACTCACATTTTGCAGATCGTTGTGTTGCAATCCGATCGCCACTACTTCGTCCAGTACAGCCTCTTCTAGAGACGTTTGCTAGTCGGTGGTGAGAGCAACCTATGGGAAATCCTTTGGCAGCACCGCCATTTTCACTTGTCCAACAATACCGGCATAGCTGATACGTCCCTGCTTACCTCTTGGTGTTGGACGGCTTTCCATGGTGAGAGGTTCTCGCTCCCTCTCTTGCCCTTTGATGGAGATGAGTCAGGTTGTTTCTTGGTTTCTTTACACTCCCCTTTTCGGAGGAGTGTTTTCGTTTTTGCTTCCTCTGGAGCAAGTCCTTCGTCGAGCAGTCGGAGGTATCTCCGTGCTTCTGCTCTGCTACGACCTACTCCCAGAGGATCGTCTAGCCCGCCTGGTTGACCCAGGCCGGGTAGACGAAACGGTAGCTTGTGTCGCCTATTGGGTCTAGAGGTAGGCTCTCGACCATTGCTGGAGAAGGTGGTAGCTTGTGTGCCACTTGTGGAGGATGATCTCAAGCAAGTATCAGACGCCCCTCTTCTAAGTTTCCTTTCGATTTGGTCCCTTGGAACTTTCATTTGTAATGCTCCCAGTGTTGCTAGAGGGCTTCCCCACAGCTTCACCGGTGGTGTCTTTAATGCTAGATCTCATAGTGTTCCCATGAGTCGCTAGGGATAGTCGGTCCACTTCTACAGAGCCTCGCATGTAGAAGTAAGTGGTAAATACACTGGGGTGCCCCCTGATGCCCCAAGGTTGAGGCCAATAATGGCTAGTCCTCTATCTAACCACGCATCCCTTTGACCTGGTCCCGCCATCGTAGGATTTAGGTTTTTGGTGAGGTTGTCTCCTCTTGGTCCAGGCGGTTGAGCCAAGCCCCCCCCCCACACCCTCTACCCGCGAGATATGACCACAGTCAGTAGAGGGTGCCTGGTATGACGGATAGGGGTAGCCTCGTCCGGCATCGTTATATGTCTTGGTGCAATTCTCTGGCCATGACACTATAGCCAGGGACAAGACGATGAGTGAAATGCTTGTTAGACCAAGCCAAGCGCTAGGGGATTCCCCCCAGCACCTGACCAGGAGCTTCCCCACCAAAGACAAGGTCTTGCATCTCCTAGGGGAAGGAGTTTTTAATAAGTACAAATATTTTCCGGGCTGGTAGATTTCTATAAAAGAAATGTATTTTCTCTTTATCGTTTTTCAAATAAATTCAAAAAATAATTGAGTTATTTTATTGTTTGCTTATACTTAAATATTATTTGAATCACTCTATACATATCAATAAACAGACAGTAGTATCGACTGACTAGTGAGAAAGAAAATCTAGGAACTAGTGGAGTTGCAGTCGGAAGGGTTTGAAATCGAATTAATACACTTTGTTAATTGTCAAGCTTTCGGAACTTATTTATTCCTTCCTCAGGACACTGAAATGGAAACACGTTATTTATGTATTTCCATTTCAGTGTCCCGAGAAAGGACTAAATAAATTCCGAAAGTTTGACAATTAACAAAGTGTATTAATTCGATTTCAAACCCTTCGGACTGCAACTCCACTAGTTCCTAGTTTTCATATCAATAAATATATTTTTATAATAATTAGCGCTGCTATTGATATGTATTTATTTTATTTTAATTTCAAAGCAGATACTTATACATATTTAGTTTTATTATTATGTAATCAGTCCTCGTATATTTACCAATAATTTTAAAAATGTAAATTTATTAGGCAATACTAATTTTAAAATAATGAATGGGATGCCACGGAATTAGTTCTATTTTTATGATTTAGTCCTTGAACTTTGTACTGTGTTATTGAGTATGATATTAGTATCTAACAATCTGTTAAAGAATTTTAAATATAGTTATACAAGATGTGTGAAAAGTATGTGTGTTTCACCTCTATAACTTTTTTATTTTTAGCCGACCATACCAACAGGTATAGGTAGGGGAGAGGAGTAACTTCAATAGACATGTTCACTAATTTCTAATTTCAATGAATTTGGATAGCTACATATGAGTAAAAAACGTGGCACTCAAAATTTTTCTTAAAAACTATAATTTTCTCACATAAACGCAAAACAAAATTGAGAAATGCAGCAAGGCTAGAAAACGTACCCGGCTCGAGGCTACCTGTTTTTGACGTCACTGCTTTGACCGATCGATGGCGTCCGTACGATCGTGCACTTGCCGCATTGTTTTTACAGACGTTCGCGAAGGTGTATTGTTTATTTTCATTGTTTTGGTATTTTGAAGAAGTAAAATGAGTTCAAATAAGTGGTGTTTTGTCCCTGGGTGTATTAATACTTCAAAAAATAATCCACAGAAGCTTAAATCGTTACTTTGCGTATAATTCTTATTTTCTACTTTTAAGTGCATTTAATTTTAAGCTTGTTTTTAAAAAGTTTTTTTATCAATTTTTTCACTTGTAAATTTTTCGCTTAATATGGGTCCTATAGGGTGTCCAATTTAAAATGAGGTACATGGGGATCTTGGAAACCGATGAAGATACAAAGTCGGTTAAATGGAAGCAAAGTTGCGTATTTGTGTGCCCAAAAATAATCTATGTCTATTTTATTTTAAATCCATACCGTTATGTAGATACAGGGTGAAAAAGAAAAAAAATTAACATTTTCGAAAAACCACCATATTTGCTGTATTATTGGAGCTAAGGTAATCAAAATTTCAATATATGGGCAAGGCAACATGGCAATTTTAAAAATGATATCAAGAAAAACCTAGGCCTTCTATGTTGCGCACGGCCGGGGTCAACTTTTATTTTTCTTGTGAGCGCCATATTTAACTTTGGCGTTTTAAAAATCCTTATTAAAAATGTTTTCAACCGTGTATTTCAATATGGCGTCCATAGGAAAAGCAAAAGTGCACTTCGGCCATGCGCAACGTAGTAAGCCTAGACTTTTTTGAACATGATTTTTAAAATTTCCATATTGCCTTACCCCTATGTAAAAATTTTGATGACCTTAGCTCTAATAATACAGAAAATATGGTGGTGTTTAGAAAATGCACATTTTTCTTTTTCTCCCTGTATTTACGTAACGGTATATGAATATGAAATAAAATAGACCTAGATTATTTTTGGACACACAAAAACGCAACTTTTCTTCTATTTAACCGATCTTCTAACTTTAACGGTCTTCAAGATCCCCATTATTCCCCATGTAAGTACCTCATTTTAAACTGGACACCCTGTATTCGTGTGCGAATTTTCAGATCAATACAATTAAATTTTAAGATTTGGCTCCTTCTCCTTAATACGGCCCTATATCAGATCAACAATACGATAATTTTACATTGTCTTAGCTTCTATATACGCATGCAAATTTTCAGTTTAATATGATAATTAAAATTTAAAATTTGGCCACCTCCTCCTAAATACGGGCCTCTGACAGCTCAAAAACTCAATAATTTTGTATTGTCAAAAACCAAGTGTTGTTTGTTATCGCTTTCAAGTAAACCCGTCCTCCATCTCACTAAGTATCTTTGTTTTTAAACTAGTAATAAACTCCAAATATTAATCACAATAAACCAAATTTAATATGCAAACTACATCCGAGCACAACGCGATATGTCGTATTCTAGCTTGTTCTGTTAGAAATTCCACAGCGTGCAGACAGCACCGTTTACTCGCGCGGAAATACCGATCGAAGCAGTGACGTCAGGCCGCGTTTAGCGGATTCAAATGATAACGATAATTTCGCACGGATTTTTGAGGCATAAGCCTCTTATGGAATGTTATGAAATTTAGCATACTGAGTTTTAATGTCATAATGAATGACTAAATGAGAAGTAGGCACGTTTTAATTTTTTTGTGAACATTTCTATTACTTTTGTAAATTCATAAATCGTTAATAAATTTTAATAAGTTTAATAAATCGTGTGTTTATAATATATTTATTATAAAGGTTAATAAAAAAGTCACAAAATAGAACTTATATAAGATACTCTGCATCTATTGTCTAGGAGAATCTAACTGGCATTCTGCGCCTAACCAAAATAGGAACAAAACTGTCATTAGATAATAAATAAAAAAAATATGCAAGAAATATCTATTTTTAGTATCTAATAAACAGTCAACTTACCAACTTAGAGACTATGGATGTATAGAGTCCCCTACTTTGGTTCTCTATTAAATTTCTCCTCAGAAATAGTCTGAAAGAATAAATAATACCGTATGATCGAATAAAAACGGCGTCAGCGATGACCACGAAATGACGATCGATGACAATTCCCATATAATTTTTCATATAAAATGACAGAGATCTTCAATTCATAACCATCGCTGACGCCGTTTTTATTCGATCATACGGTACTTAGAGATATGTTGATATAGAGGGATCATGGAACAATTATGTTTACATAAATAAATCGCTAAAATTAAAATGCAAATAATTATAATAAATGGAGAATATGTTTTCTAAGAGAGCTGGCTTTATATTTACAGAAACTACATATAAACATAATTAGTTAAATATCTTATCCTTAAATTATAAAAACACTAATCACTCATGCACTGAAACTCCCACCTGTTCAAAAAAAGTGCTGAGATTAAAATGTTCTTCGTCTTTCCTCTAACTACATTTTTCAACCGATGACTTAATACTATAGTAGAAGGAAAAGAGTAATTGCACTCTCCCAAATATTTTCTGCCAGTTTTTACAATCTGTCGAATATCGGCAGATTGCAGAGCGTTTCAGTTGAGTTGCGTCCGTGGATCAGCGAGGTTCGAGCGTTGCGTCCCAGCACAGAGAGGGATTGACAAAAAATGAGTGCCTTACTGTGTGCTGCTATTGGTTGTAGTAATAATTAAAAAAAATGTTTGAGAGTCATTTGTGATCATGCTTGTGTTCAGGTTAATTTTTTCATGACTGATTACTACTTAATAATTTGATATTATTTAGATTTAAACCTCAATTTTTTTTATCGATTTTGCTTTTGACAACCATCTCTTGCTTGCTGTTTAACGAACTGCACCATCATTAAACAAAAATTTGCTAGTACCGAAAGTACAGAAAAAAAAACTGGAAATACCGGTTCCGAAAAATAGCTCCGGTTCCGGAAACGCTATAACGTGTCATAACCATGTTAAAATTGAACTTGTTTTAAATTAAAAAAGTTGTAGAAGATCTTTGAAATAGATAATAATATAAAAATATGTCATTATATATTTTTTCCGCATTCTTCCCTTCAGATACAGAAGAATTGTTACTTACACAAAATGTGAAAATATTCTGTTTTTAAGCAAATTTTTACTCGATGATCAGTTTTTTTTTTATTTTATTTTATTTTAACTCATATTTTCCTAAATACATCTCTGTGAAACTATGGCGAGTGTCACGACTATACTTTGCCTAGTTATAGACCACGACTATACAGCAACGTCAGTGGTCACGGGACGCGAAAACAAGGTCATATAAAATGGCAGAAAAAGAACAAAGGATTTCAAAAGGAGTAAAGCTACTCGTTACCTTATACTATGCTAATATGCATCAGTTCCACAAGAAGTCACGCGACGTGCGAATTTAATTAAATCACACAAGCTTTGTGAATATGTCTAGAGAGATGCGATTTTACTACAAGATTGTATTTCTGATTTAAATTTAATTTTTAAACTCACAAAATCATTGTGAAAATATTATCGTTTAGTAATAATCATTAATATTAATAAACTGTTTAAAAATTACATGTAAAAAAATCTTATTTTTACAAGTTTCTTATTGAAAAATATTGATACATTAATACTCTAATGTATCAATAATTTTTTTTGTAAAATTACCTACATTTTTTTTCAGCGTAGAGCCTATATAAAAGAAACATTTTGCATTATTGTGAAATATTTTACTAAATCTTATTTTTATTTATCACACGTCAGGTATTTAAACTAATTAATAAATACTTTAGATACCGATTGCATAAACCAAATATTACTTATTGATCGAAATTTATTATCGATTATATGACTACATTTTACACAATATTATCGTTAAACATCGGTTCACCTAATGGCCACAGCTAACTGCCAACCAAACAATAATAAACCGTTGAGATAGGATTTTAGGAACTTATATCAGCAGGTAAAATCTAAATATAAAACCCACACCATACAACAACATTCATTAGTTTTAACATGGCCGCTCTCGACATAACAAGTGCTGTTCAAAGCGTGTTTGATTTACCGAGTGATGTACCTTTTAACGTTACTTTAAAACCGTGCAAAAATGTAACATTTTTATCGATTCTCGACCTTCAGTTCAATTCAGTGCGAAAACAATATGTGACGGTTGAAGCGATCTGTTCAGATAAAATCCAACGGTTTAAAGATGTTAAAGAGAATTCTACATTGCCCCAGGTATTTACTTTTCAACGTAGTGACACAGAAAAATATATAGCCTTCCAACGATCGAGTACGGAACCAGAAAGCCTAATAAGTTATTTGAAAGATATATTAAAGGCTTTGGCAGAATATCAGTCACGAAATATACTTTCTGAAGAGACTTTAGTAGATGAAACGGGTAGTTACAAGTTGCGACAGCTGCTTGACACCACTAGTTCGACATATGAATTTAAGGATATCAAGCAAGACACTCTGGATAAAGCAACGCAATGTTTAGAACTGGATGCCGGCAAAGTATTTAAATCTGGATTACTAGTAAACAGTCTTGGTTTTCCTATAAATAACAGAGAACATGTACAGTTAAAATCTTGGAATGTACACAGGATTCCACCAGTATTCGATGCTTTATTATACATGTTTGTTTTGAGTAGCGAAAAATTTCGTCAAAAACATTTTTCGGAGCTACTAGAATCTTATTTTAGCCAACTAGAGAAATCTATAGAAGACAACATCCCAGAATACTCATCAAAATTAACTAATTATTACAGGGAAACGTCAGTACGAGTTTTACTCCCAGTATTAAAATTTCAAATCATTAATTCAAATAAAACAATTAATTCTCATGAACCTGAAGATCTGGTTTTAAATATCTGGAGATTTCTGAAGAACCCTCTCATAAATCAAGAAGACATCTACGAAATTATAAAAAACAAATTTCACTCTACTGATTTCGAACTGGTTGACTACGACATGAAACAGTTAAACAGCAATGGCGGTCATCTAGGACAGTATTTTAATTTAAGTATTACAGTTAATCTTAACGGGGAAACTCAGTCATTACAGCTTTTTGTAAAACTTATAATTCCCCATAATGAGTTTTTAAGAGCAATTGTCGAAAATGGTCCAACCGAGAAAGAACATTTCTTCTACAATACTCTTCTACCCTTGTATAATGAACACGGTTTGGAAGGTTTATCAGATTTCGCTCCACAGTGCTTTCTGAGCAGAGAAAACTGGATGTTAGTATTAGAAGATCTGGCAAAGGAAGGGTTTCGTTGTTTAGAACTTAACCAAAACTTAGACTATTCTCGTCTAAAGGCGATAGTGTCATTGCTAGCTAAGTATGCAGCCTCTACATTAATTTTAGAAGAAACTTTAACCAGGAAGAATGGAGAAAAAGTTCGTATGGATAAACTGTTTCCAGGAAAATTCAGGGAAACTATATACCTAAATACTACAGAAACGCCAATAGGAAAATTTTTCAATGGTAATAGAGTTGCTATACATTACCTTTTAGAACGGTCCCCAGAAATTACTGAAAAAACTGGTTTGGGTCATGAAGAAATTATTCGTAGAACCGATGAACTGTACGAGTCGGTTTATAAGAAGATTTTAACCTCTGATAAGTTTAGAAATGTCATAACTCACGGGGACGTGCATCTAGGAAATATGATGTTCTCTTCCGATGAAAACGATATCGTTTCCAAAGCTATCTTAGTAGATTTCCAAGTTTTACGTTACGTACCTCCAGTTTTTGAGCTATTGTTTTTTATTTACACTTGTTCGTCAAGAGACACTAGATTAAAATACATCGATCAGCTTGTCGACGATTATTATCAGGACATTAGCAAATATTTAAGAGATTTTCAATACGACCCGGAAGAAGTTTTTTCAAGAGATGAGTTTAATGAAAGTATAGAATATATTAAATCAGCTGTCTTATCAGCTACGTGTATATTATCTCATATGGCAAAAATGAGCACAAAAAGTAGAGAGGAAATGTTGTTCGATCCAGAGAAGTTTGATTACTACGTTAAGGATAATAGAAAAGCCATGATAGATTTGCTTTGGAGTGACGAGTATTATAAGGGATGTATGAAAGACCTTGCTCATGATATCGCGGATTATATTACTAACTCCTGTTAAAGATACTATAAGAACTTTGTAAAAACTTTTTAATTAAAATGGATCTCTTAAAAAAACTTTATACTAAATTTATTTGAAATAACAAAAACAAAAATCCAAAGTCCCTTTTTATTTTTACCTTTTTATAGCAATATTCGTTAATATATTAATACTATCCTTGTATTTTCTGTATTAATTTCTAACACATTTTTTGAAACTTAAGTCACAAAGTTTAGTTAATTGTCATAGGGGGTCCTAGCCCTATTAAAAAAATAATGTTTTATTATTATATCAAAAAATATTTTATTTAGACTGAAATTTCGGTGTAATGAATGTGGTAGGTATTTGTAATAACATATACAGGGTAGTCCAAATTGTATTCGGGAAACTTCGGCAGAGCATATTCTGCAGATAAAAATAAGTAAAAAAGGTTCACATAAATTTATGTCCTAAAATGCTTCATTTTTGAGATACAGGGTGCAGAAGTTTCATTTTTATTTCACCCTTTTTCAAATAGCTTGTGAACTAATGTCAATAGTTGGATAAAAATTAGTGTTTGAATGTTTTTTGACATGGGAAATTTGATTTTGATATCATTGTACTTTTTTGACTTCAACTTGTAGGGGGCGTCAGCTACATAAGTTTTAACTGGTTTGAAGAGAACTTTTTGTTTGTACCTGTATAAAAATTCTGTGTGAAAAAATATACATTTCTGCACAAAAATGGCCTCTTGATAAAAATCACTACGAATAACCGTTAAAAATTGTTATAATGTATTGATTATTTCGATTTTAAATAACTCGTAGCAAGTTTTACCAAGATACCTTTTTATGTAAAAACCGGCCGAAATGCATATTTCCTCACTCAGCAGTTTTGTACAGGTACGGACGAAAAGTTATTGCTCCAATTATAAAATACGTAGGTGGTGTCCCCTACAAGTAGGATTGACACCGTAATCAAATTTGTCATGTCAAAAAACTGGCAGACACCAATTTTCATCCAAATATTGACGTTATTTCAGATATTATTTGGAAAAAATCGAAATAAAAATGAAACCCCTACACCCTGTATCTCCGAAACGAATCATTTTAGGAGATACATTTATAAGATATATTTATTGCTTATTTTTATCTGCAGAATATGCTGCCGAAGTTTTCTGAATAAAATTCGGACCAGCCTGTATATCAAGCTTGCAGTACATACGTTAATACTCGAAGTAGTTGTTAACTTCTAAAATCAATAATACACTGAACCAAAAGTCGACATAAATATAATGGAAAAAGTTCATTAATATAATGAATAAAATCATTAATTTTGAGCCGATGAACGATTTCATTGGCACAATGAAAAGTAATTCATTAACTCTGTGAACTTTAAGTTCATTAAATCAAGAACAGTGTTCATTAATTTGAAGAACACATTCATTGGTACAAAGAACAGATTTCATTAATATAATATACCCAAATCCTTATATTAATGAACCGTATCTTAATACAGTAAAACAATTTCATAACCTGTTTAGTTATACATTTAAAAGTCGACACTATTAGTACCTCTTGTTGTGCCGTATAATCGATGATGAAGATCCCTGTCATTGATATGAAATGTCATTGATAGTCATTTCCCAGCCAACTACCTAAAATAATTCTACTATAAATAGATTTCCATTTGAACAAGCCCTTAGCTACAAAGGTAACAAAATTACCAATAGTGCCGACTTACTGACGCGCACAGTAAATTTTTCCATTATAGGACAATAAAAAACAAGTGCAATGAACTAATAATAATTTATGAATTCTTTTAAATACAAGTTAAAAATTAAAAAAATATCGAATCGACGAAGAGAATAGTAATGTTATTATTAATTTTAGGGTAAATTATAATAAGAAAATTAATTTACCAGTCGATATCCTGAGGGATTTCTATAAAAAGACCATTTCTTCATTATATTAGCTGTATTGTTAGACTTGATAACGTCTAGACGAATTTTCAACAGGCCTTCCAAGTTGCATCAAGTGGGTCCGATGTTAAATTGTCGAATTTGAGGGCTTGAAGGCGGGTCTCAGCATTTTGTTTAGGTTCTAAAAGTATATCAAAATAATTAAAATGCCAAATATTAAAAGAACATTGGAATTTACCATAATCAGTTTCATGCCTCGACTTGTTACTATGTTTTTCTTCTTTTTGTTTTGTAACTTCTGACCAAAGACATCTAAATAAAAGGAGACGAAACAATTTACATTTTACCGCGATCACGAACCGTGTTGCACAAAAATCGATGATGCCAATTTTAAGTGACCGGTGGTAGATTTCGGTTGATTACGGTTTGAGTTCTAAATGCTATTGTCATTACAAGGTCATTAGACTAAATATTTGTGTAGATATATAAGTTTAATTATAATACATTAATTATACTAGGATTATACCTTTGAAATTATTATTAGTTTTCTAATTAAATTATATTAAAATTACGATTAAAATATATTAGGGAAATTACTAAGACAATCCGGCATCGCTACGGATTAATTTTTACTACGAATTGTCGGAATCTGTAGAAATTACGCTGACATTTGACGTATTCATTCAACTTTTGTCCAACGGAGCATTGTTGCGAGTTTTCTGCGACCGTTGGAAGTGTTTGTGGATTTCGGACAACTTTCGAATAATTATTAGTGTTTATTGCAAAGAAAACTATTTAAAGTAGTTTTTTAACTATCTACAATGGTTCACCAGTGCATAGTTTGTTAAAGGTGGACTATTCTAACTCCTGATTGATATTTGGACGGTAAGTGTTATTACATTTTTTTACCTTTAGCAATGCCTTTACAGTAGCGTATCTAAGTACTTTTAGTTATAAGTAGATTATTACAAAAATACGTATATTTTCTTATTTGCTGTCGTTTTTGATTGTGAAATTAGACTTATCCTCAGTTAGACCTCAGGCAAAACCTTGGCAAAACCGATCTACGTTTTAAGTCAATTATTTTAAGTATTTGTCCATTTCGCTGTTACAGTTGGTGGTAAAAAATGCTCAGAGGTAATACTGGCTGTTCTCAACTTAACATTTAAAAACCTTTTTTATATTATATCTAAGTACCAACTAACATTCGAAACCGCTATAAATATCTTAAAAATTGTGTATGTTATGGCTAATATCTGCTGAATAAAACAGCTGTTGCTGTTATAGGTAGTTAATACCTGAAATTTGAACACGATTTGAACATCAGAATTATTCAGTTATATTCTATATTAACTATGTACCTATATGTATGCTAAATTAGTATGACAAAGTTAGCTAATGTTCAATTAAAGACATTTAATTTTTATAATTACTTCAGACTTTGGCTAGATAATTTCCATATTTCTCTCCCAATGTTGAAAGAAAACTATTTTTGCAATCTAAATATTAATATTATTGAACTCTAGTTAACATTAGCAGGTTTTAGATATTAACCGTAACACATGATTGATCTATTATTTATTTATTATAAAAAATTCTATAAGTAATTACATAATAGGTAAGGTTTAGATATAGGTATTCAAAATTCAAATTAAAAAAGTTAATAAAATAAATAAAATTATAATGATGCTTCAGTACTTAAAAAATATTCACTGTTTTGAATGATAATGATAAGCCTTACTTATGATAATTCTTTACTCTTTCATTTATGATATTTTTTTTTTAGTTTTGGAACCCTTTACACTTTTACCCACACTTACCTATACACCCACACACACACAATTCACAGACGAGTACATATCTGGTGTTTTAAATAGAGGAAAATAAACCTTGGAAAATTTTTCCTTTAGGTTAATTTTTCCTTTTTTACCACATATTTTTATTATTTTACATATATTATTAAATAGATTTATAATACTTAATATGTATGTGTTGCATATTTAACCAATAGTACTTTTGTAGCGTTCCTATAAATACTGAGCTTAGACAATGATCGATTTCACTCTTGAATTAACGTGTGTCCTAATTTGTTCTGATGATTTTGATAAGAGCAATATTATGATCGCCGAATTAACTGATCGAAGGCAAATAAGACCAAATTCTGAGCCTCAAATAGATAGTACCATTTTTGTTGGGGCTTTATCATACAGGTAAAAAGCAGTCAAATACATTTTAACAGTTAATAAATAAGTATTGTACTAATATTAGTATTTACTCTAGGTTTTCTTCTAGTTTGTACCGCCACCCAAAAAATGTTTTAGGAAAATGAACCTCCAGACCAGCTGAGGGACTAGAGAAGGTCCCTACCTAGTCCCGCGATTGGCAGTTTGGCTGGCCCCCCAAATTTGTAAGAACATTGATACATTTTATACATGTATTTTAATATTGATAATTAATTAAAATTCACAGGATTTTGCCTAAAATCATACAAGATAAACTAGCCCTTCTCAAGAAGCCCTACCCTCAAAACAACAGAAACGGCATTGGAAAAAGAAGTTGGAATTAACCAGTATGTGCTCTTTGTAAGTGTATTCTGGATGTTTGACTGACAAGGCTTAAAAGCTCTTGTATTTTTAACAGAATGGGAATATAGTTGTATTCATAAGAAAGTAATATATATAATAATATAATAATAATATAAAATGCTAATGTTTATCTGTGTCGTCTCTACTGAAGTAACGACTTGCTCTAGAAAGTTGCTTTTTTTACTAAAAGATAGCTAATTGGCTCTTCTAAAAACTGTCATCACCGGATTTTTTGTTTTTCATTTAATTAAAAAAAAATAAAAAGTATTTTTTTTTCCTGATGTTGTGGCGGATGCGCCAGGCTTCAACTAGTATGTAATATATTTTATATGAAATACTCTCATTATAACTATTATTGTCAAGTAGTGTACTGTGCCTTATTGAATACAGGTGTACACCCTCTTGCGAAGTATTTACTTTTTAACATACAGGGTGTCACAATAGTAAGTTTAATTTTGACATATCCAGGTATTTCTTTAAAAAAATAGAGACGCGAAATTTCGTAGACACAATTTTTGCGGTAAAAAATCTAAATACATTCTTATTCATACTTTTGACGTAACTATAGTAGACGGGATCCTTTGACACATTGAGCTTTTTCAAAATAACATTTTTTCTGCTTTTGTTTGCCATCTTAATTATTTAAAAATTGACATCTCTATCTTTCTTGCAGAAAAGGGGACACTTTTATGTCATTAGCAGTAATAGATTTCAAGGAAGCTGTTATAATATCTAATAGAACAATATAGCGTAATATAAGATTACTAATATCACTTTGTATCTTTTATTATTAATTAATTAAGCACTTTATGGGTTTACTTCCCTATCTTAATTTTTATAAAAATACGAGACTTGTTGCTTCTCATTGTCAAGCTTTATCGGTCGAATATCCAGAAACCCTCTATAATTAAAATAGCTATCTTTTATTTTATATGTTTTGTCAAGGATATGTTATTTGGAATTATCTTCCACATTATAAGATCATAAACTATATAATTTTTGCCATAGTGTTGGTTTTTGTTTACATATATTTTCTATGAGTGAGCTTTTGTTTTGCACTAGGAAACATTCTCGCTTAATGATAAGTTTAATACTATAGAAGGAAATTATTAGTATTTAGGAAAAAATTAAAAACGAAAATAGGTTTTATTGAAAAATTAATTATTAATGTTTTTTTGTTTGTTTACAGCATAGTAAGACAATCCTCATCTTCTGATCTCTCAATAGTTGGATATTTATTATCTCAAGAAAGTCGTCAAAGTATCAGAAAAAGGTAAAAATTACCTCTACATTATATACAAGGTGGTGCCTCTCCTACGACGCGGAGGCTCCAAAGAGAACGGTGGTTTTTATCGTTAATGTAATTTTGGGAGCATATGTAGGATAATGGAAAGCATTTTATAGAAATATCAAGAGTTCTGCGCGGTGTCCCCAAAGTTATGCATCAAAGTTTTTTTTTGTAATGGAACACCTATATATTAATTGATTTTCGGATTCTAGGAAAGAAATAAAAGTGAGTTTTGTTAAAGAAGCATATGTCTAAAATGTAAGGCTTGTCATATTTCACATTTGGTGAAAATAATGAATAAACTTTAAATTTCAATAACAGCTACCTAGATGGAAATTTACTCATTGTATATTTAACCAAATTAAAATTTGACCTTAAGCATTCTATTAATTGATGAATGCACACTGCAATTAAAAGATCGGAATAGTATTCTGGGTGTTCAAATAAAAGGGAACTTGCTGTGTTCATTTCAAATAAAAGGGAATAAAATTACATTTTAGTCCAATAATGAAATTCACCTTTATTTTTCTCATAGAATCCGAAAATCAAATAATATATAAGGTGTCCCATTCCAAAAAACAAAACTTTGTTGTGTAACTTTTTTGGCGACACCCTGTAGAACTCCATATTTTAAAAAAACACATATTTTATCACATTTATATGTTTAAATGCTCTAAATTAACCTACATATACTCCCAAAATTTAATTTCAATACAAACTCTTTCTCCTTGGTAGCATTTAAGAGGCGCCACCCTGTATCTTAAGTAAAATTGTGCATAAGTTATTTTAATTTCAGAAAGAAGTATGTTAATGAGGCATTATAATGATATTATGTAGAAATTTAAGTCTTGTAAAAATTTGGAAACAAAGAAAATGAAAAATACATACTTTACAAATAGGTCTTAGAAGATTGAAAAATAAAATAATATCAATGCATCAGTTAATTGATTACTTAAAAGAAAAATCTTTGATAAGTGAATCAACTGAATTGACCATTCAGGTATGAATATAGGTATGCAGGGTGACATTTTAAAAACATAATGGTTATAAGTCAAAGGTTATATGTGAGGATCCAAAAAAATATAAAAATCAAGTAAAAATCGCTAAAAGCAATTTCTAATAATTGAAGCTGTATCTCTTACTGTTTCTGAGATCCCAGTGCTTGTAATTATTATCTTGGACACACTATTTTATGTATATATTTGAGTGGCGGGCGGAGGGGAACTATAATAATGTAAAGTTATCGGCCATTTAATAATTTAGTCCTACAGCCATTATGTCAAAATCTGTCCCCAAGATTCATTAACAAGTTTTAAATTTAGTTCTGGTCTAATTTTGTGAATGATACACTAATCCATATGACAGTGGCATAAATACGATTAATGGAAGGTTCTAATTTCCATGACAAGGCCAGGTCTAAATTTTAAAACCCTTTAGTGAATTTGGTTGTGTCTAAAAAAGACTAATAATAATATTATAGAGATATAACATTAATAGAGATAATATATGTTTTTTTAGGTTTCCTTAGCTGAACCAGTACAAAGTATTTTTGAAAGAATGTTAAAAGGACCTGCCACACAAAAATCCAATCTTCTGCTACTATCCTTTGCTTTAACATTGTCATTTTATTCGCCGAAAACATAGAATTTTATAAGGGATACATAAACTGGCCCAGAGTTTTCTTAGGAGGCCTCTAAATTCCATTTAGTTTTCAACAATATTTTTGATATTTTTAACTCTCAGAATGGATTTACAAAATATTCATATAAAAAAATTATCAAAAATATAAGAACAACATACTTTTTAATAATTTTGAAATAATTAAATTGTATTTATTGGACTTACTTTTAAAAGAATGGTCAACCATAGTCACAAGAAAAACGGGATTTTTGGGCTTTCTAATTTGTATGGAAAGCTTACAACGTATGTATAAATACTATGTAAAAAGAAAATCAATTATTGAAATATATTTTGACTAACTGGTGGAGGTCCACGTATACAAAAAGCAAAAACGGAAGATAATAATATATTCAATTAATGTAAAAATGAGAAGAGCATTGTGGGATTAAAAAACATGATGGTGATAGATTGTCTAAAACTAATAGGAGTACTGGTATTGTAAGTACTAACCTTTCATTGTGTTTTTGAATTTTTTATTACTTTGAAGAGAATTCAATATATTTAGATATTTTTTCAGTCAACAAAACTGATGGTTACAAAGAAACAGAAGAAAAGGGAAGATACTAATTTACTAGACAAAAGGCTGTTCTTTTGTAATATGGAGATGGGCAAAATTCAAAGTAGTAGTACTCAAAACAGAGAAGAACATAAGCTAAAGAAAAGACAACAACAACCACTATAGCAGCAAAACCACTATAATTCCGATTTATTTGTCTGTGATGATTGCGACTTTTAATGGAGATGAAATGTTACGAAAAATTACATCATACGTGAGTAATAAAAAATTATCTTGATTTGAATAAAGTATAAAATCATATAGACGATTGTTGCTCGATTCAGTATCGAATAGGTTTTTAATATGTCTTATGCAGATTTAGATAGTGCGGTCCTTAGTACCTTTTCAGTACCTTACGACCAGCAGCTTGATTTTACATTGAAGCACTGTAGTGGCGACCACGACATTCTAGTCTTAGACATTATAAAAAATGCCACATCGAAGAAGTATATTGCAGTACCAGGCGTTCAACATTCTCGAGAACATAGTACAAGTTATAGAAGAGAGAATAACTTAGTAGTTCCCCCGGTATTCAAACCTATATTTAGATGTCTTTGCTTCTGACACATATTTGGAAACCGCTGTTTTAATGAATACCCGCACCAGAGATCTCACACAGCGGAATTTGATTTGACAACACAACAAATTAACTACAATACGATAGGACTTTTATTAAAATATTCAAAATATTGAAGAGAACATTTACCGCTCTAATGAAACTAAAGCCTCACTGAATAACACAACCACACAGACGTTAGGTATTAAAGTGCCAAAGTAACCGAGCAAGATGGCCACCATTTAAGTCCTAATATTTTATTCCTGATATTAATAACCGTATACATTAATATAATGTAGTGTGTTCCTTGTATTAATAACATTGTCCATTGTCACAATGTACAACTCATTAATCAATGATTTAGTACATTAATATAATGAATATGTGTTCATTAAAGTTTCAGCATTAAAATAAAGAACGCATTTATTGGGACAATGAACGCGTTCTTTATATTAATGAAAATCTTACATTAATTTAATAACCAGATTTTCATTATAATGGTGAAATTAGATTCATACTATTAATAAATCAGTCATCGATCTATGTTTAACAAATCATTAATATAATGAAAAAATCATTGTCCCAATGAAACAACAGTTAATATTCAATGTTCATTAATATTATGAACAATATTTTTTTCAGTGTAGTTAAAATTAATATAGTAGGCTTAATTATAATAGTTAAAATTAATTATCAACTGATGTTTTTTAAATTTCTTAAAATATATAATAATATTATTACTACAAAGATATAAAAATAATATAAATTATAAAGCTATACATCAACACTTGGCAACAGTGTCGTGTCATTAACCAACAAAATTATCTGTATTATCTTTTGTTTAAAGCTGATTATTTCGAACGAGTACGCTTCTTTGTTTTATTTACGATTCTTAAACAGTCCAAATTGCACTATTTCTCATTAAAATGCTTCGTAAGAAACTCGAACACTATATAAAAAATAGTGAACTATCGGAAGTAGATCGAGAACTTTTTTTAAGTTTACCACTAATAAAGAACAATATAGATTTCTTAAAATTAACTTTACACGCTCTGATTCATTGTCAAGATACAACATTTTCACAGGATAATTACAAGAATGAATTTGGTGTTTATAAACTTGATACATCTCTTTATTCAAAAGCATTTCTGGATACTAAAATGGATGTCCTCCAATCACAGGTACGAGATTTAGAGAAATCAGTGAATAATTTAATGGAAAACAGTGTGTTAGTGCCTACTTTTGCACAAAGTTTTCTAAATAGAAGTTGGGATAATGCTACTGCAAAACCAATAATGTATGACGTATTAACAATAATATTTGCCTTAACTGATAGCAATTTTAGGCAAAAACATCTTCAAGATATATTAAATTATTATTATGATACGTTTAAAATAGTCAGCGAGAAATTATTGACCATTGTGGACATCAATGATTTGGAATACCATCTCAAAATCCTTATTCCAATTGTAAAACTTGAGGCGATTAGTTTTTTAATCCAGACTAAACAGAACTCAGAACTCAGTGTGTACGTGAGTGATTTGGAACGCTACTTTAAAAATCCGTTGCTAAATAAAGAAGATTGTATCGAGGCAGTTTCAAAAAAAATTGGTACTCGTGAGTTTGACTTGTTAGATTACAGACTTATTACATTAGATGAATGCAATGGCCATTTAGGAGAATATTTTTCTCTCGTATCAAAAGTAAAGTATTCTGGTAAAATAGAAGACTTAAAAATGTTTGTAAAGGCATCGTATAGGACCAACGAATATTTAGCCGCCCTGGCAAATTCAGGACCGTCTAAAAAAGAAGACTTTTTCTACAGAACTATTTTAACACAATTTGAAAAGTGTGGGTTCAAATCTTTGTTGGATTTTACGCCTAATTGTTATTTCAGCCGATTTAATGATGTGTTAGTACTTGAAGATCTCATCGAGCTCGGATTCAAAAATTTACAAGGAGATACCAAGTTAAATTACAAGGAATTTAAATGCATTTTTGTTCAATGTGCCAAATTTCATACTTTAACAATCCTTTTAGAAGTTTTTCTATCTCAAGATAGCAAAAAACCAGTATATCTTAATGATGTCTATAACAATGACTTCGAGGATTGGATTCTAACTGAGAAGAAAGGTGTCCCCACTACTCCTGTTCATCCAAAAAACGCTGGACCCGGAATTCATGCGCTCATCGACTATTTTCCACAGTTTTCGAAAACTATTTCCAAGGAAAATTTAAAACAAAAATTAGACGAGATCATGTTGGTTATGGGCAAAAAATTTAGTTTTCAAAAAAACTATAGGAATGTGATATGTCATGGAGATTTATACGCAAGCAACATAATGCTAAGAGAAAGTGCTTGTATGCTTGTAGATTATCAAGGTTTAAGATACGGCCTCCCTTTTCAAGATATATTTCTTGCTCTATATTGTCACGGCGAGAAAAAAGTCAGAGATAAATACTTCTACAACTTATTAGATGATTACTACATAGAAATGCAAAGAATATTGAATGAATATAACTTGAAAATCGAAAATATATATCCATTAGATCAATTTAAAGCCGCAGCAGAATATATGAAACCATATTCAATAGTTTTAGCATTACTTTATTTACAACTTCTTATTGTTCCACAAGATATAAATGAAGAATTAGGTCATCATGAAAAATTTATTTATTATACAACTGTTGGTAGGAAGGAATATGTTGATCGATTACTATGTTGGGAAGACTTTAAAATTCACGCTGAAGGATTAATTCAGGATCTATACGAATGTTTTGAACAATAGAAAAAGCTTAAATTTTATTTAAATATTTAGGTCTAGATAAAAAGAATGTGTCCTAATTGTATGAAAATAAATGATTATAAAAACCTTAGTTTTTTCGCTCTTTTCATGTTTGTTACATGATAATTGAACTGTGTACAGGGTGAATAAAGAATGATTGTAATCGTTAAATATACCAGTAAATACCTTACGGTAACACGGCATTAGTGCGAGGAGGTCCAATATCGTCGTTGTTTTCGAAGATATGAAAAAAAGTTTTATACAATTATTGTATGGTTTATAAAGGGGCATATCCTAAAAATATTTTGTTGTATACAGGATGTCATATAAATAAGTTATGATAAAGTTTTATTTTATTTTTAAATACACCCCCATTTTTCTGTAGATTGGAAGTAAGATTGGATTAGAAGTAATTGGATTCAGCATACAATTCTGCATTATATTATTATTATTTGAAGCACTCTGCGGTGTTACCATTCTATTTCCTATTTACTAAAACTTTGGATAAAGACATTATATCCATTATATCATATAAAAGTGGTAAAACCCTGGTTTCAATATAACTTTTTTTTTGAAAAATCATTTATTTAAAACATCATTTTTTACAAAATTAAACAGTCTACTTATAATATATACTTATATGTATAAAGATGATTCAAAGTAAATGTGAGCTCCTAAACAATGCATTTTAAGCATTGGTAAAAAAAGTAAGCATTAATCCAATTTACCTTTATTTTTTTGGTTTTAAAAAATACAACTTTGATGTTTTTTTATATTTATTTGGGACATTCTGTACCTTTTCAACTTTTGACACTTTTGCTTAAAAAAATCGTATTTTATACTTCAATCTAGAGTATGCATCTTACCTTCAATCTGGAGTATGTATCTTATCTTATTATCTGTATTAAAAACACTAATTTTTAATCAAGGAGCCTTGGAAAAATATATTTGATCGTCTAATGTTTTTGTGCCTTGTCCTGGCCGGTTAAAATTTAAAATATAGTATTTTTAATATCCAAATCGTATTTTTAATCATACCTCAATTTTTTCAAATTAAACAAGGGTGGTTCATTAGAATATTTGGAAAAAGCATTTTTTACGAATAATTTTGTTTCAAGCACTTGGTATTTCGAGACAAATTGTGAACATGTTGCAATTTCAAATAAACCATATGCGAAAATGTCAAAAGTTGACATATGATATGTCATTCTATTCAGAGTGTCATTTTCTATCGAATAAAGTAAAACAATACCGAGGGTGTCATTTAAAAATCTAAAGTTGTAGTCATTTCCGATGAAACAGGAAGTGACCAAAACCAATCGAATACGTTAATCAATCCTAATTTATGTCATATACTAATATACCAAGCCTCGTTTTTTTATCTGAAAAAATAAAAAGGTATATGGGTGAGCTACTTTTGAGATGCACCCGGTATTAATATCAGAAATATTACGAAAGGAGAAATGTAAACGTAATAAATTTATAACTTAACTTATACCGCTAATCCCTCCTATTTACAAAAACCTTCTAAAGACAGTAACGACACCTAAACTAACTAAAATATGTACAATACCGGGTGGCCAACTAAGAATGGACGCCGGCTGTATCTCAGAAACTACATCTCGTATAACTTGGGGAAAAAAAATCTAATAAGTAAATCGACCAAGAGAAATCCCTGGAAATTATTTTCAAGTTCGAAAAATGTCCGCTAGGGGGCGTTTCTCTGATATCCAATCAGAAAACAGGAGTTTTCTCAAAAATATGCAGGTGAACAGGTATTTTAAATATTACTATTATAATCATCGAGAAATTTGTAATTTTTTTGATATAGAGTATTTTGCTCTATCTCGTGGTGGGAGAAGTTTAAACTTGCTTTTATTAAAATAAGGATAACTCCGGTTTAGGTTAGCCGAATTAAACAAACTAGAGCTCGTTTAAAAAAGCTTTTCTTCCTTAATGATCTCCAGGAAAAATTTTGTTTCCATATTTTTGTTTTCGTGGTAGCTAGAGGGCGCTGTTTGACATCATAACGGATATTGCGCTTTTGCGTAAAAAAATTAAATAGGAGGCTATATTTTTCTTTACACAGTAAAATAGAGCACAAAATTTCCAAAATATTAACGCAAACTGCAACTTTCTATCTTCTCTCTGACGGGAGATATTAAGAAAATAAATCATATTAGGCTGTCGCCTAGTATTATAAGGTCTAAAAATTATAGTAGTAGGCTAGGAAATAAAAAGGTAAATTGGTTACGTCAAAATATCATTTTAATTTCATTTTAATACCATTTAATTGTTATTTATCCATATTCGTTCTTGATTAGACCCCATAAATTAAAACCAAGGCATATTGAATCCGATGACCTAGCTGGCCATGGAAATATGCCGCTCCAGCGTCTCTATTTACTAAAATAAGTGATATCCAAGAAGCCCCACACATTCATAGCAAAATAAGCGGCACAACTGCACCAACTGCACCAACTGCACCAACTGCATCAACTACACCAACTACATTCATACTGATAAAATGCAATTTCATCAGGATGGATCCTAACAAAATTGGCAATTTCTCTCTTGGATAGTTCATTTCATTCAGATAAATTAAAAAGAGCCAATCATTCGCCATCCTAGAATTCCTGCAAACATTTACCGACCAACGGTTTTGGTGCTGAACTACTTGCATCAAGGGTAGATTTGGACCAGTAATGCATATTAGGATTCGCACCTGTGTTATATGAAAAGTGACCCAAACGATATAAACCTTATAATATAATAATAAATAACACAAACAACAGATAAAACACGAAAACAAGTGAAATCAAAGACGAACTTGGATTAATAACTAAATGACGTTACATGAAATAAAACCCTAGTTTTCGGCCATACGAAATTCGGCCGTTTTTCACACATAATTCTAAATTTATGAGATAGAGCAAAATACTCTATATCAAAAAAATTAAAAATTTCTCGATGATTACAATAGTAATATTTAAAACACCTGTTCACGTGCATATTTTTGAGAAAACCCCTGTTTTCTGATTGGATATCAGAGAAACGCCCCCTAGCGAACATTTTTCGAACGAATAATTTCCAGCGATTTCTCTTGGTCGATTTACTTATCAGAATGTTTTTCCCAAAGTTATACGATAAGTAGTTTCTGAGATACAGCCGACGTCCCTTCTTAGTTGGCCACCCGGTACATATTAAAACAAAATTGCATCTTTGTCTACATTACTTTATTATTATATTATTATATACTTTGTCGCCATTATTTATCGTAGGTACTGTATACGAATTTTATCAACCACAATTTTGACTCTTTTAAAATTTATGCAATATTTAGCAATACAAGCCAATTCAGTTCAATTCAATTAAAGAATTCGAATATACTCCAGTCAACAATAAAATACTATTATAAAAAAGTGTTATCTCTGGTAATACCATTAATTTTTAATTTGAAACACTTCTCCATCATATATTTTACACCATTTTTACACAGACCACTTTAGATTAATCATTGATAACATTTGATGCAACATTACTTCACACGATAAAGAACATTTATTGCAAATAACAATTGATAAAAACATTAAGTACTAAAAATATATAATATCCACGCTCTCTATGATAAATATTTATTTATTGTTCTAGTAGACACTTCATAAATGCGCCGCGAGTTGTTATCTTTAATTAACCCTTTGATCAAAATTTATAAACAAGTTAAGCAAAACCACTATAATTCCGATTTATTTGTCTGTGATGATTGCGACTTTTAATGGAGATGAAATGTTACGAAAAATTACATCATACGTGAGTAATAAAAAATTATCTTGATTTGAATAAAGTATAAAATCATATAGACGATTGTTGCTCGATTCAGTATCGAATAGGTTTTTAATATGTCTTATGCAGATTTAGATAGTGCGGTTCGTAGTACCTTTTCAGTACCTTACGACCAGCAGCTTGATTTTACATTGAAGCACTGTAGTGGCGACCACGACATTCTAGTCTTAGACATTATAAAAAATGCCACATCGAAGAAGTATATTGCAGTACCAGGCGTTCAACATTCTCGAGAACATAGTACAAGTTATAGAAGAGAGAATAACTTAGTAGTTCCCCCGGTATTTAGTTTTCAACATAGCAATAATGAAAATTACACTGTATTTGGATTCGAAAAACTGTACCGATGCTGTGCTGTGGAGAAAAATAATCAAGAACATTTAGAAATTATATTAAAGAGTCTGGCTGAGTATCAAGCTTCGATCTTAACATTAGAAAGGGAACCATTAGAGAAAGTCACCATTGATATAGAAGAACTGTTCGGCAAGGTAACTTTTTTAGACTTTTTTAAAAGCATTGAAGAAACCGAATTAGAAAAAATTAAGATTCGTTTGCAAACAAATTTAAACAAATTTTTAACAAGCAACTTCTTAGTCAGAAGTGTAGGTTGCTCTTCGGGAAAAAATATATACATTGACTTAGAAAAGAAGCAGAGTATTTTCTTAGATAAATTAAGCGAACATTTGGTCCCACCTGTATATGACGCATTATTGTATATTTTTATATTCAGTGATGAAAAATTTCGACAACGGCATTTTGCTGATTTAGTAGACACATATTTTAAGTTTCTGGTAAAGTTTCTTGAAATAAAAAAGAAAAACAGCTCATCTAATATTACTCGAATTTACAAAGAGACAACAGTACGAATATTATTACCTATTGTTAAATGTCAAATAGCTACAACACCCAAGCCACCTGTAGATTTGTTATCTAATATTCTTAAGTTTTTAAGGTGCCAATTTATCAACCAAGAAGACGTGTACGAAGTTATTGAAAATAAAATAAACTCAAAAAATTATGATTTTGTTGATTACAGTTTGACAAGTTTAAATAGAAAATCTGGACATTCTGGACAGTATTTTAGCTTGGATATAAAAATTAACAGTAACGCAGAAGTAATTAATATGAAACTGTTTGCGAAAGTACTCGCTCCTACAATTGAATTTCTTAAAGATATAATAGAAGAGGGAATAGGAGAAATTGAAGATGTATTTTATTTAACATTACTGCCCCTATATAAGAAACATGGATTAGAACGATTGCTAGATTTTGCTCCTCGATGTTATTTAAGCAGGGTTAATTGGATTCTAGTACTAGATGATATGGATGAACGTGGCTTCGTAACATTACCACTTAATAAAACTTTAAATCTGGATGGTTTAAAAGCTATAATTTCGCAACTATCCAAATTTGTAGCTGCCACATTCATTGTAGAAGAGAATGTATCACGCAAGGAAGGCAGACGGTTTCAATTAGACGAACTCTATCCAGCAAGCTTCAAAGAAAACGTCTTTTCAGAAGATGAAGGTTGTAAACTTAAAGATATTTTAAAGAGTTGCAGAGAAGGCATGAAGTACATAATGGAAAAGTCACCAGAAATTACAAAACAGTTTCACGTTCCTCAAGAAAAGATATCTGAAAATATCGACGAATTATTCAGAACGATGACGAAAAAAATCTCTAAATCTGATGTTTATAGAAACGCAGTTACTCACGGAGATATGCATTTAGGGAATTTGATGTTCCGATGTAATTCAGATGATTCTATATCTGAAGGTGTTTTAATAGATTTCCAAGTTTTGCGATATTTACCTCCAGTTTTTGATCTGCTACAGTTTATTAATGGAAGCACGACAAGAGAAATTAGGCTAAAATACAAGGATCAATTGCTGAACGATTACTACAACGATATTGCAAAATATCTTACGGAGTTCGGATACGATCCCGAAAATGTCTTTCCAAGACAGTCCTTTGACGAGAATGTTAAATACATGCGCTCAGCTGGATTAGCATCAGAACTATTTTACTGTTACTTAGTCAAAATTGAAGCTGAAACTAGAGAAAGGTTGTTTTTAGACCCAGAAAATTTGAAATATTATTTCATAGATAACCCAAGGGAGCTTGTAGACTATTTGTGGACTAGTGACGAATTTTTCAAGCCATCCATGCAGGATGTTGCTTACGACTTAATGGAATATTTTGCTGACCAAAATAAATAATTATAGTTTGTATCAGTATGATTATTGTAAATAATAAATTGTTATGGACAAAAATAATTTAGTTGTTTTGTTTTTTATGCTAATGAATTGTTTCCTTTGTACAAAATACAATACATAATTTTAAGTTATATAGAAGGAACTATTCTTGTCACCCCCAATTAGAAAATAATGATTGTTCAATTGAAGGATAATTATTTTCTAGGAATCATACGTACATACTAGAAAAGACAAACTGGAAATATATATTTCTATGATTTACTGATAACTATATTTATCCAATTGATTTTCTGACTATCAAGACTCTTTGAACAAATGCGGAATACATTATGAAAAAAAGTGTTACACACAAATAAATTTTTACTTATATTTCTATAATCTCTAGAAATGTTAAAGAGTAAAGGTAAAATTGTCAATCGATTTGTTCAATTCAATTACATAGAATTATTCTCCAGTATTGAATAAATGATACAATATCAGATTTCCAGTTTCCTCTACCTTTACTCCTACTTTTAAAGTTTGTGGGATTTTCACACCTCTCGCACCTAAGTAACTCAAGGGTTCACCTCGCTGGGCTTAGCGAGGTGAACCCTTGAGTTACTCTCATGCTTGACAGGTATGAGATCAGAGACTCACTGGATAAAATTTCAGATTATATAATATGTCATTTTTGTTGTATTCTTCTTGCTTGTGGTACATGAAGCACAAGACAGGGAAATATGGAGACAAATTACACACATCACCTGACCATTACATTTAGAGAGATAGAGAGAGAGAGAGAGAGAGAGAGAGAGAGAGAGAGAGAGAGAGAGAGAGAGAGAGAGAGAGAGAGAGAGAGAGAGAGAGAGAGAGAGAGAGAGAGAGAGAGAGAGAGAGAGAGAGAGAGAGAGAGAGATTTAAAAATGGACATGTTTGAAAAACACCCCGTAACTCATAAACGGTAACAAATATGCATGTGCGGTTTTCACCATCATGTTTTTGATAGAAATTGAGCTCCAGACACCAATATTAGTTTTCGTAGATAGATAGATATAGAAATCTCCTATATAGAAGGGTGTTTCCATTTAAAAGCGTCGAATTTGACCCACTCTGAAACAGGAAGTCGCCAAAGGTTACATCAATCAGTCCTAATTTATGTCATATACTAACATACCAAATCTCGTTTTTTTATCTGAAAAAATAAAAAAGTTATAGAGGTGAGCCAGTTTTGAGACGCATCCGGTATAATTAAGAATTTACTAGTTTCTAAATTACAAGTAAAATGTAAAGAAAAAAATTAGTTTAAAAATGTTTATGTTTCAAAAACCACTCAGTGTAGATAATGACATTATGTCATTTTTAAGAATAATTTAGCAAATCTAGTGTGCGAAAAAATTTACAGCATTCAAAATATAACTTAAACAACCAGCTAAATATAGCTAGTCATCATGAATTCGCGATATTCATCTGTTAGTCTAGATCATAGGTCTAGATTCTCACTATATATATATAGCATATAGGTATGGGCTAATTTAATATTTCTATGAAATAGACATATATTGTTACTTTTTCACCTCTCACTGTTTCAAAACGTGAAAAATAGATATTTCATAACACGAAATGCAAAACTGTAACATAAAATAAGTCCAAATTACCCAAAATAGATGCGTAATATTTAAATTAGCAGCTCATCTCTAGTTCTGATAGCGTTTAAGATTATGGTCCAGGCGTATACGCTGAATAGTTATACAAAACAATGTAATCATGATTGTGCTGATTATCTCCAATCGGATAAAATAAAATAAAACGGAACACTGTCCTATAGTTTAGTATAATAATATCATGGCTTGTGTAGACTTAAACAGTGCAGTTTGTGATGCATTTTCGGTACCTCACGACACTAAATTTAACTTTACCCTGAAAAAATGCATTAATGATGTCGAAACTTTAGTACTAGATATTACCAATAACGACAAAACTCAAAATCAATATCTTGCTGTACCTGGGGCAGACATTCTAGAAGAAAATTTCAACCACAAGGTAGAAAATAACCTAGTTATACATCCAATTTTTACTTTCCGTCACACTGATAATAAAAACTACACTGTTTTTGATATGGAAAAACTGAAATCACACGTTGCGGTAGAGAAGAATAATTACGAACACTTAAATATTATTTTGAAGAGTTTAGCTGAGTACCAAGCTCATGCATTGAGTACTCAAAGTAAGCCTCTGAAGAAAGTTACTGTTGATTTAGAAGAATTGTTTGCCAGAATCACTTTATTGTTAGAGAAGTTCAAAGACATTGATAGAAGCGAACTGGATGGAATAAAAACCAGACTTCAGGCTTGCCTAAACAAGTTCCTCGATAGTGATTTAGTGGTAAGAAGTGTTGGATGTCCTTCAGGAAAGAATGTGTTCCTGGATTTAAGAAAAAGACAGGCAGTTTTTTTAAATAAATCCAAAGAGTGCCTTGTACCTCCAGTATATGACGCTTTGTTATATATTTTGGCATTTACCGACGAAAATTTTAGACAACTAATTTTTTTTAAACTACTTGGAATATATTTTGATTCTCTGGTAAGCTCTCTTGAACAACTAACAAACATTTCTTCATCTAAAATTACTCAAGCCTACAGAGCCACAACGGTAAGAATATTGTTACCTATTGTAAAATTTCAAATAGCTACAACTTCGGATTTAGCTGAAGAGCTAGCTTCCAATATTCTAAGATTTTTGAAGTATTCATTTATAAATCAAGAAGATATTTACGAAATACTGGAAAATAGGTTAAATTCTAAGGCATATGAACTCATAGATTACGAAATGATAAATTTAAACAAGAAAACGGGCCATCTTGGACAATATTTCGATTTGAAAATTAAATTCGCTATTGATGGGGACATCACCGATTTGACCTTGTTCGCTAAAGTTTTAGTTCCATTAACCGAGTTTTTGTCGGAAGCAGTCGAAGAAGTCGGGGAAAATGAAGATTTTTTCTATACTACATTGATACCGTTGTATAGAGAACATGGATTGGAGAGATTGTTGAGTTTTGCTCCACGCTGTTACTTGAGTAGACCAAAATGGATGTTAGTTTTGGATAACACAAATGACCAGGGTTTTGAGACAATACAATTAAACAAGAATTTAAATAATGATGGTTTACGAGCTATACTATCAAATCTGGCAAAGTTTGTAGCAGCTACATTAATCGTAGAAGAAAACTTATCAAGAGCTGAAGGGAAACCAGTACGAATAGATGATTTATATCCAGAACAATTCATAGAGCGCATGTTTATAGACGACAAAGATAATAAATTCGCAAAACTCATAAGCAATACCAAGGTAGCTCTGTTATATTTAATTGAACTAATACCGGAAGTAACCGATACCTTCAACTTATCTCAAGAAGAAATTAGAAGAACAGTGGATGAAATGTTCCAGATTATGTATACGAAAATTCTAAAATCTCCAAAATTTAGAAATGCAATTATCCATGGCGATATGCATCTAGGGAATATGATGTTCCAGCACAATAAAGAAGGTTTGATAACTGAAAGTATCCTGGTTGACTTTCAAGGAATGCGCTACATACCTCCGGCGTTTGAAGTTCTGCATTTTATTAACGCAAACTCAACCAGAAACACTAGGTTAAAATACAAAGATCAGCTTATAGAAGAATATTACGAAAACGTGGCTAGATATTTAGCAGAATTTGGACATGATCCAGAAGAGGTATTTCCAAGAGAATCGTTTAGTGAAAGTCTTAAGTATTTGCGATCAGCTGGTCTAATAATGGAATTATTCTACGGCTATTTAATGAAAATGGATCCTGAAAAAAGAGAAGAGGTGTTCCTTGATCAAGAAAAGTTCACATATTATTGCATAGAAAATATAAAAGCACTTATAGACTACGTATGGGAAGACGATAATTATAGGACGAATATGCAAGATATAGTTCAAGATATATTAGAATATATTACAGATCAAAATCAGTAATCAATAAATTGGTAATTGCAGAGTCGAATCGAATGAGCCTGTGATTTTAAACCATTTTTTTTCTAAACCATTCCTGTTTGTATCTGTTAATTTATTAAATATTTTAAATATACTCGTAGTTATATCAGTACAATTGACCATTATTTAAACCTATTTTGATAAACCACTAAACTAAAACATTACTGTACCTACCAATATACAGGGTAAATCAACGACAGAGTAAAGTCCATTATCTTTTTTGTTTCGAGGTTTACAAAAAAATGTTAAATATAAAAGTTATAGGGAAGATTAAGATACATATCTTAAAATTATTACGGAGTATACAGATATATATGAGAGTACTTCAAAAATGTGTGGCAGGTAAAACATATGCTTTTTTAAATGCAACACCCTATTTTTTATTTTATTTTTTGATTCTGCACAAAACTATATAACCTTTTTATATAATGTTATATATCTAAAATGAATAGTTTT
The DNA here is from genome assembly GCF_002938485.1 of Sitophilus oryzae. Lineage (NCBI taxonomy): Eukaryota > Metazoa > Arthropoda > Insecta > Coleoptera > Curculionidae > Sitophilus > Sitophilus oryzae. The sequence continues at coordinate 785,325 of NW_022145824.1, forward strand.
TGTAATATTTCAATTTATTTAAACAAATGTTAGATTTTAGTGTTGTAAAGAATTGTCAGTCATGTCATTTTTAATATAACTATCAAATAATGCTATAACTATTAAAATGATGCCATAACATCATAGTTACCATGATAAAAAGAAATAATTATTAAAATTTGATATGTGTGTTAAGCAAGTTAAGAAGAAAACTACAGGAACTTTACGACTGTAACTTTAATATACTTGAGTAAAGTTAATTAACATAAACTGTCTAAGCATAAATGAATTTAAAAAAGAGTTAAAATTGAACGAAGATACGTTAAAATTAACTTTTTTATATTGCCAATATAAAAATATATATATTTTTTTAAACTCTTTCTTTGATTTTAAAGAACATAACACAAATAAATATAACATACCTACGTAAAAATTAAAAATAATCATACAGAAAGTTTGAGGCTTTTTGGTTTTACCCTATTAAGTAATTGTTATCAGGTAGTAATTGTTAATTTTGAAGTTTAACTTAATATAATGTCATTTTAACAGAACGTCAACGGTTTTTGTAGACGTATCTATTTAAAAAAAAACTAAATGTTCTCGATTAGTTGAATTTTAATATTTTAAATAGTTTTTTTCTTTATTCTTTGTATTTATTTTTTGCTTCCGACGACGGAAAGAGATAAACTTTCCGAAACGTTAAGCATTTTTTTGTTCGTTAGGCAAATTAGTGAATCTGTAAACCTAACTTCTGACAAGTAGTTTCCGTTTGAGATTAACGCCAGAAGTGTTTACAAAAAATAACTATTTTATTTTGTAGATTTTCGTGTAGTGGCGAAATACCCATATAGGATTTTTTGGAGAGATAAATCCGCCACATAGGAATAGACATTTTTTGTAATTCTTAAGGATCAAAACTATCTTAGTGACGATGAAAAGAAAGGTGATGAGACCCAACTGCGATCATTTTTCATTGTTTTGTATCGAAAGTGGAAAAAAGTTGCTTTTCCTTAAACAAGTTTCGCAAATATAGTAAATCGTAGCTAGAAGGCATTTTATTAGTCACAGGGAGTTCAATCTTAACCCCCAAAAGTTTCATTTCAATCGGCTAGTATAAAAACGAAACAAAGACTCGTTAAAGGGTTAACCGAAGAGCATTCAAAAGAAGAATGTGGTTTTGCAACTACTATGAGCTTTAGGGATAGTGGCAGTAGGGATGCTGTTGTAATCGTAGAAACATTAACTGAAACTCTATCGAAAAGAACTATGTTCAAAAAATCAATGAATGACACCAATATTCAATACGGCAATTTTTCTCCAGATGAAGCTCAATCAAGCTCAAAATTAACACAAGCTCAGTACCAACTTCTTAGGAATGCGTTAAAATTAAAAGGTCTTAAATATGTATTTCCGAGTTACAAGCATATTTTGGCAGCTAAGACAAATTGTTATCCAAATGACATGATAATTTCGGAGGTTTCAGCGATTAATCTTCAATCAAAACTAAGTCATACCTCATGAAGAGTGATCCGGTCTCAAAAAGACGTATTATCTTCTTCTGCATCAAATGGCAATTATTCTCCTATCTAACTTAATCTGTATGTTAAATGGGATGCTGATGGTAGTGGTGGTAAAAATTATTTTAAGCAACATTTTGAGTTTGATGTTTTTGATGATCGTCGAGTACTTGCTTCGACGGACCATTCGCGCAGACGTGCTACATGATTCAATGTATTATATGTATCACATGCGCAGATGAGGATCGTGCATGTGCATGTACAATGTATATTAACAACTTGCATTGTTCCATTACGTCTAAAGCTTGAATTTCATGCATCCGTGGTCCGACGGTACGATATTAATTTTATTGGTTGAATTTAAATGCTTCGATTGGTTAACCGTTTCTAACCAATCAAAGTCTTTAAATTCAACCAATAAAATTAATATCGTATCAACGTATCGTCGGATAACGGATGCATGAAAATCAAGCTTAACTCTCTCACTACTACGCTGTCAATCTGCGCATGTGAACGCATTGAATCATGTAGCACGTCTGCGCGGACAAAATAATTCGGGCGGATCATTCGCGACCATGCGAATATATTCATATAACCTGATGGTACTTGTTCAACCAACGGACAGTCCGGACGAAGGATCCGTTCGGGAAAAGGAACGATTAGCGCGGGCACTCCGCGCCATTTGAAACAGCACGAATAAATCAAACATTTCTATAAAAGTATTCAATGAAATAAATATAGGAATACATGCGAAGTTTAATTATTTTTTTTGTATATATGTACTCATGTTTCAATTTTATTAGATAGAAATGAATGAAAAACAAATAATCAAACATTTGTACAACTATATTCAAACAAATAAATAGGAATACATGTGAAATTAAATCATTTTTTGTAAAGTCATTTGAGATGACTAGAGGCAATTGGTTCATTTAATACTATCAACTTATAGACTCAATAATTATTATCTTAAGTAACAGTTCAAGTAATTAATTAATTAGGTACTATCTAAACCTTTTGACGTTTTGATATCTACGATTTTGATTTTTTTCAATTATCTATTTATAAACCAGGATATTGTTTTCAAAATATTTAAGAAACATTAATAAAATGTAGCATGATGCAATTATCTATTTATACTAAATAATAATTAAATCATTAAGTTAGTTTATTGCATGACTAACTGCACCATGTCACACTTTAATAAATGAGACCAGTATAAATGGTGAGATGAAAATCATTTAAGAGATTTGTCTTGACACCTCCCCCCCATCTCATGTGCGATCTTTCAAAATATGTATTTTGAGTATAAATGTGTGTATTTATTTAAAAAAAACAAATTGCTTTATTATTTTAATTAAGAGTAGTAAATATTGCTATTTGAGATTTTTAAATCACATATATGAGATACATAAGATAAAATTTAAAATAAATTTTTAAATAATACTTAAACGGATACTACTAAAATGAATACGAAACATTCATTCTAATACCCTGATTCTAATTCAGTTTATAGAGACCAGTGCAAGGTCTCAAGGGTGACTGTTCCATGTGATTTTCAGTAAACTCATCTGCTCCTTCATCTTCGCTCTGATTTAGCGACTCTAAAGAGCCTTCATAGAGTCGCCATGATTGACCATAGTGTAACCTAATTTTAGTACGACGGTAAATTATTTTTACAGAATCTGAATCTGAATCAAAAATGCGAAGACCAAATTGAGAAATGGAAAACTAAACATAACAAAAATATTAAGAAAAATGAAATGTAATCACAATAAATTTAACTAATTTAACTAAACTTTTACTTCTTCCCCTTTTAGCAACTAAAACTTTCCAAAAACACCTAAACTAAAAAAATGAATATCAAAACAAATTGGCACATTGGTCTAGTTATTAATTATTGTATTGCAAAACCAATTTTCTCTACCGTAATTTTGCCTCTTTATAATTTATGCAATATTTCGCAATTCAAGCCAATTCAGTTAAAGAATTCGAAGGATCAAGTCAACAACAAAAAAGGTATAAAAAATGTTATTATCTCTGCTAATACTATATAATTGTGAACATTTGTTAATTGTTAATTTGAAGTACTTTTCAATCATTTATTTTACACAGACCACTTAAGATTAATCAATGATAATATTTGATTCAACATTACTTTCCACGATAACAAGTATTTTTGCAAATAACAATTAATAAAAGCATTACCCTAACCTTCCCATACACCAGAAGGCCCGGCCCGCGGATTTTGCCTTGTACCCAAAATACGAGAGTTTTGGGTGAAAGGCCAAGTCCGCCTGCCGATTAGATCTTTCGACGTTTTAGCCCAAGTTTTGGCCTGGCTCGCGATCTTTTAAAATTTCTGAAAGTTTTAATCACTCATATTTAATAGATTCGGCGTTCGTCTGTAAAAATAACACATTTATTGCTTATTGGGACAAACTGTATATAAAAAAGGGTTGATTTTTTATTCATTGTTAATCATTAATATAATAATTATTTACTAAATATACTTAAGATAAATTATTGAATGTTTCACGACTTTTATTGTACTCCGTAGCCGAGTACAATAATTAGTAGTTTAAGTTTATTAAATTTAAAATAAATTAATGCTAGCGTTAATGGCTAAATATTTCTCCGAAATTGTTGTATTTCATCTTGAATTCAAGATATTTAAGAACTGTGAATAGTTCTTATATATTTGGTAGTCCTGATTATTGTGAGTTCTAACATGATGAATGATCAGATATGCGCCTTGGCCAATACCAAAATATCTATACTCTGAACTACCTGATTAGGCTATCGGCCTGCCAAAGACTTGATCGGGCCCAGAAACGCAAAGATATCATCCGAAGAACGGAAATAAAAAAATAGTAGGCCGTATCTTCGGTGTAAGGGCGGCTATAGTTCCCGCAGACTTCATAAAGGCATCATAAGTAGTACAAAAAATTGTTATCTTTAATTAGACCGTTGATCAAAATTTATAAACAAATTAAGACAAACCACTATCATTTCAGTGAAACAATGCGCGAAATAATGCAAATCATTCCGCATAAATAACACAAAATTATCTTGATTCAAACAAAAGTATAAATAATATAAAGGATTGTCTACGATTCACTACCGAATAGGTTTTTAATATGTCTTATGCAGATTTAGATAGCGCACTACGAAGTACTTTTTCAATACCTTACGACCAGCAGCTTGATTTTACATTGAAGCACTGTAGTGGCGACAACGACGTTTTAGTCTTAGACATTACAAAAAATGCCCCAAGAAGTATATAGCAGTACCAGGCCTTCAACATTCTCAAGAACAATACACAAGTCATAAAGTAGAGAATAACTTAGTAGTTAGCCCGCTATTTAGTTTTCTACATACCAACAATGAAAACTACACTGTATTTGGATTCGAAAAACAGAACCGATGCTGTGCTGTGGAGAAAAATAATCAAGAACATTTAGAAATTATACTAAAGAATCTGGCTGAGTATCAAGCTTCGATCTTAACATTAGAAAAGGAACCATTAAAGAAAGTCACCATTGATATAGAAGAACTGTTCAGCAAGGTAACTTCTTTAGACTTTTTCAAAAGCATCGAAGAAACCGAATTAGAAAAAATTAAGATTTGTTTGCAAACAAATTTAAACAAATTTTTAACAAGTAACTTCTTAGTCAGAAGTGTGGGATGCTCTTCGGGAAAAAATATATACATTGATTTAGAAAAGAAGCAAAGTATTTTTTTAGATACATTAAGCGAACATTTGGTCCCACCTGTATATGACGCATTATTGTATATTTTTATATTCAGTGATGAAAAATTTCGACAGCGGCATTTTGCTGATTTAGTCTACATTTATTTTAACTTTCTGGTAAAGTTTCTTGAAATAAAAAAGAAAAATACTTCATCTAATATTACTCGAATTTACAAAGAAACAACAGTACGAATATTATTACCTATTGTTAAATGTCAAATAGCTACACAAGCCACCAGAAGATTTGTTATCTAATATTCTTAAGTTTTTAAAGAACAAATTTATCAACCAAGAAGACGTGTAGGAAGTTATTGAAAATAAAATAAACTCAAAAAATTATGATTTTGTTGATTACATTTTGACAAGTTTAAATAGAAAATCTGGAGTTTCTGGACAATATTTTAGCTTAAATATAAAAATTAACAGGAACACAGAAGAAATTGATATGAAATTATCTGTTAAAGTGCTAGTTCCTACAATTGAATTTCTTCAAGATATTATAGAAGAGGGAAGAGGAGAAAATGAAGACGTCTTTTATTCAACATTAGTGCCGCTGTATAAAAAACATGGATTAGAAAGATAGCTAGATTTTGCTCCTCGGTGTTATTTGAGCAGGGTAAATTGGGTTCTGGTACTAGATGATATGGATGAACGTGGATTCGTAACTTTACCACTTAATAAAACTTTAAATCTAGATGGTTTAAAAGCTCTAATTTCGCAACTGTCCAAATTTGTAGCTGCCACATTCATTGTAGAAGAGAATATATCACGCAAGAAAGGCAGACGGTTTCAATTAGATGAACTGTATCCAGCAAGCTTTAAAGAAACCGTATTTTCAGAAGATGAAGGGTGTCAATTTAAAGATATTTTAAAGAGTTGTAGAGAAGGAATGAAGTATATAATGGAGAAGTCACCATAAATTATAAAACACTTTCATGTTCCTCAAGAAAAAATATCCGAAAATATCGACGAATTATTCAAAACAATGACGCAAAAAATCCGTAAATCTGATGTTTATAGAAATGCAGTTACTCATGGAGATATGCATATCGGGAATTTGTTGTTCCGACGTAATTTAGATGGTTCTATATCTGAAGGTAAATTAATAGATTTCCAAATTATACGATATTTACCTCCAGTTTTCGACCTGCTACAGTTTATTAATGCAAGCACGACAAGAGAAATTAGACTAAAATACAAGGATCAACTGCTGAACCATTACTATAACGATATTGCCAAATATCTTACGGAGTTCGGATACGATTCCGAAAATGTTTTTCCATTTAGCGGCGAACAAGCAGCGCGATACCGCGTCGAGCAAGCCTCGAGGTGCTAAAACATAGTAGAGCGGCGAGGAATAGGGAGATACTTGTGCAAATTTATTATTTTCATTTGCTTATTGATAATTTAAAATGTTAACAGTGGCTAAAATTCTAGGCAGTAATGTCGCAAATATTTGGTTAGATGGAGTTTTGAAAAACCCGAGAAAGTATGGCAAGTTTTACAACCTTTACGAAAATTCTTTGCCACTTCATCTCATAACTTATCTAAAATGTACTGGTTATGGTGATTACTGTCTTTCTGATATCATAAAATCTCTCTTAAAAATACTAAATCTATTAATTTTTGAGAATCTATTATTTTCTACAGCGCGACAAAGCGACGAAAACAAAATTATTTGTATCGATCTCGCCGCTCGAGCAGATCGCTTTACTATGTTCGCACGTACTTGTCTTCACAGTTTTGTTTTGGACGCGATATCGCGCTGCTTGCTCGCCGCTATCCTCGTCGCTCCACTATGTTCTTAGCCTAAAGTAGGAATCTGTATACTGGAAAACTTGATACATTTTAAAAGAAATACGGAGAGGGTGTATTCTTGCATAAAGTAAAGTTTATTTATTTATTTATCAAAAAAGTACAATGTAAGTAAAAAAAATAAAACTAAAGTTCCTGAAAAATAAGAAAACAAAAATAAATAAAGGTATTCCTTAGTTAGAGACTTTCTAATTTCATAAATAAACTAAGCTGCTCACCAAAGAAATAAATCTTGTCAGTGAGATATAAAATATAATAGATAAATCTTGTGAGTTGATGATAATATGTAATTATTATTTTGTTCATTTCTTAAAATAAATGTTTAGTCAAAACTCCATAGTTTCAAAAAAAATGGGTCCGGTATAACCCAATTTTTCTGAAGTCAAATAAAAGTGCGCCTCAAAAATGGCTCACCCCTATAACTTTTTTATTTTTTTAGATTACAGAACGAGATTTGGTATATTAGAATTCAATTATTGTTTTCGGTCGCTTCCTGTTTCACCGGATATAACTACAACTTTTGATTTTTAAATGACACCCTCGTAATTTTGTTACTTATTCGATAGAAAATGACACTCTGAATAGAATGACATATCATATGTCAACTTTTGACATTTTCGAATATTGTTTATTTGAAATTAGAACATGCGGTCCATAACGACAATTTGACTCAAAATGCTAAGTACCTATGTGGTACCAAATAATTCATAAAAATACTTTTTCCAAGTATGTAATGACCCACCCTCGTTCGATTTAAAAAAAATTGAGATATGATTAAAAATACGATTTGGGCATCTTAACCGGCCAGAACAAGACACTAAAAACATTAGACGATGAAACATATTTTTCCAAGGCTCCTTGATAAAAAATTAGTGTTTTTACACAGCCATAGCACTCTAGATTGAAATTTAAAATACAATTTTGTTTTAAGCGAAAATGTCAAAAGTTGACCTTGACGTATGATATATTTTGACGTATGATATGTCATTATATTCAGAGAGCCATTTTCTATCGAATAAAGTAAAAAAATACCGAGGGCGCCATTTAAAAATCAAAATTTGTAGTCATTTCCGGTGAAACAGGAAGTGGCCGAAAAGAACTGAATACGTCAATTAATCCTAATTTATATCATATACTAACATACCAAATCTCGTTTTTTATCTGAGAAAATAAAAAAGTTATAGGGGTCAAGCACCCGGTAATATCCTGAATAGTCATTAGTTTCTTTCCAGCGTTTTCTTTGTAAAATATTATATTGTAAAAAAATCATTACTTATTATTAATAAACTTTATTGGTTGTTCACAATATTCTATGAGAAGACAGAAATTACAAAACATGGTTTAATAATAAAATGAAACTATAATAATGCTCTATTTTTATTATATCCAAAATGCATTCAGATCACATAGTAAGTAATAGAAATTCATAATTACATCGTAAAAAAATCATTTACATATTTGTTTCTATTATATAGTCTGCAATATCTTGAAGGATACTTGTTATGCCTTCTTGAAAACATGTACCTGTCCAAACTAAATCTATAAGTTCTCTGTTGTTATTTTCATAATAGTATGTGAACTTCTCCTGGTCCAGAAACAGATATTCTCTTATCTCTGGATCGACTTTCATCATGTAACTATACACAAAAGCCATTGACAAACAAGCGGGCCGCACATATTTTATACTTTCATAAAAAGCGTCTTTTGGAAAAAACATATTTTCCCTTTACCGTTTTTGAAGTAAGTCCAAAATAACGGAGATATTTTACTTTTAACATTTTAAAAATTTTTGCTTAAATTTTGTGAACTACTGGATGATTTTTGTTTTTTTTTCTTGTAAATTTAATTTACTACCTATATTACCGTATATTCTGAAGATATTACGTTTTTTAACTAAAAATTTAAAAAAATCGAGAAATTTTTTAAAAAAAATTATTAATTTCAAATTTTTAGGTTTTTCTGAAGTTGAAAAATGCTACCCTGTACTTATTTAAAACTCACCCTGTGTATATATACAGTGAAAGTCTTAAATAAGTGCAGATATTTTTATGGGTAGTATATTTCGACCCCAGAAACACGTCTATGAGGTTTTTATCGCAAAAAATTGAAATTTGGATTTTTTTTTTATTTTTTGGAAATTTATTTAATTATTATTATTTATTACTATATTTTTAATTATTACACTTTGCCATTTAAAAATCAAAAGTTGTAGTGATATCCGGTGAAATAGGAAGTGATAAAAAACAATTGAATACGTCATTCAATCCTAATTTATGTCATATACTAACATACCAATAATCGTCTTTTTATCTGAAACATTAAAAAAATTGTGGGGTTGGGCCACTTTTAAGGCGCACCCGGTATATAAATTCAAGAAACCTATTATTAATAAACTATATTTGTTGTTGACAATAAGAAGATAGAAATTACAAAAAAAATGGTTTAATAATAAAACGAAACTGTGATAATGTTCTTTTTATTATATCCAAACTGCAATCAAATCACATAGTATACACACATTAATATAATATAATACATATATACATCGTAAAAAAAAATAATTTACATATTTGTTTCTATTATGTAGTCTGTAATATCTTGAAGGATACTTGTCATGCCTTCTTGAAAACATGTACCTGTCCATACTAAATCTATAAGTTCTCTGTTGTTATTTTCATAATAGTATGTGAACTTCTCCTGGTCGAGAAACAGATCTTCTCTTATTTCGGGATCGACTTTCATCATGTAACTATACACAAAAGCCATTGACAAACAAGCGGGCCGCACATATTTTATACTTTCATAAAAAGCGTCTTTTGGAAAAGCATTTTCTGGATCATGTCCAAATTTAACCAGGTATTTAGCAATATCCCGATAAAATCCTTCAACAAGGTCGTCATAGTGTTTAAGTCTAATTTCTCTGGAAGAATTCATGTGAATAAAAACTAGCATATCAAAGGCTGGAGGTATATAACGAAGAATTTGAAAGTCTACTAGCTTAGATTCAGAGATAGAACCGTCCTTTTGCTGATTAAATAGCATATTCCCTAAATGCATGTCACCGTGAGCAATTGCGTTTCTGAACACGTCAGAAGTGAGTATCCTTGGAAAGACTGACATAAATACTTCATCAAATTTTTTGATCTTTTCTTCTAGGGGTAGATTAAGCTGGGCGGTAGCTTCTGGTAAAAGTTCTATGAGATAATGCAGGGAATCTCTATTTTTATCGACCATTTTTTTGATAGGGCTTTCCTCTCCGTAGATACAAAGTGTTTCTTCGAATTTTGGATATATTTCATTTATTCTAACATGTTTGCCTTCTTCACGTGATAAATTTTCTTCCAGTATTAATGTAACAGCGGCAAGTTTGGCCAATTGTGCCACTACGTGTTTTAAACCATCAATATCAAGTGTTTGGTTTAGTTTCAAGGTAACAAATCCATTGTTACCCAAATGATCGAGCACTATCATCCATTTAACTCTACTCAAGTAACACTTCGGAGCAAAATCGAGTAATTCTTCCAGCCCGTGTTCTCGAAACAACGACATCAAGGTGATATAAAAGAAGTCCTCTTTTTCAGACGGTCCGCCTTCAACTATTTCTTTCAAAAATTCGGTGGGTGGAATTATGACCTTGGCAAAAAATGTCAAATGTGTTGGTTTACCTTGGTTGATGATTTGAATATCTATGTTAAAATACTGTCCGAGATGACCACTTTTTACGTTCATATTTGTCATTTCATAATCTATAAAATCGTATTCGGTAGATTTTAATTTGTTTTCAATAACCTCATAGACATCTTCTTGATTTATTAACGGATATTTCAGAAATCGTAAGGCATTGGAAATTAGTTCTTCAGATGCAGATGATTCGATGATTATCTGAAATTTGACGATTGGAAGCAATACTCTTACGGTTATATCAATATATTCTCTGGTAATACTATAAGCTTCTGAGTTTAACTGATGTAAATAGTATGCAAAAGCGTCGAAGTATTTTCTAATTAATTTAGCAAAATGTTTTTGGCGAAATCTTTCATCGCTGAATGTGAAAATATACATCAATGCATCGTAGACGGGGGGAACAAGCCTTTCCTCGGAATTCAACAATATGACACTGCTCTTATTCTCTAAATTTACAAATAAATTGTTGCCTGTAGGACACCCTACGCTCCTGACAAGTAGTTTATCCTCATAGAACTTATTTATGTAAGCTTGCAAACGTATTTTCGTATTTTTTAATGTATCTGTATCTGTATCGAAATTTTTTAACTGCTGTAAGTTGGTTACCTTGTCAAATAGGGCTGTAACGTCAAAATTTATATTTAACGGTTCCTCTTTGTTTGAAGTTAAGTAAGAAGCTTGGTATTCGGCTAAAGTTTCGAAAATAATCTCGAAATGTTCGATATTGTTCTTCTCTACCGCACTATAATTGTGTAAATCCCCTGTATCAAATACGGCGTATTTTTGGTTGTTGGTGTACTGGAAGACGAATAACGGGAGAAGAATTTTATCGTTTTCAATTTTCTGACCTTTAAGCTTATTCTCTATGCCGATGATGGTGGGAACTGCAACATATTTGTTTTGAATTGTACTATTTTCAGTATCTAATAATAAGATGTCGTCACCAAATTTTGATTTCTTTAACGTAAAATTAAATATCTGGTCGTCGGATATTGAAAGCGCGCTCCGCACAGCGGTTTTCAGATCGACGCAAGTCATCCTACGATAACACGGAGACTAAACTAAAACAGATAAATGCGTTGGACAATTTATTCCCCAGCCGTTCACAACAATTAACGATAATTCTTAGTTTATATATCTTGCGTAATAATACACAACGTTATTACTTTGTGAATATATCGTTTCGCAAGTGGTACAATGCAATCAATATTTTGATGGATTTTTAAGTATTCTGGGATCTTTATCTAATAGTACAATAATGAAAATGCTAATAATGTACATACACAGTGGCACTCTGAAAGGTAGCTTTAGGGATGGAGAAGGATTCTGAAAATGTCTGAAAGAATTTTGGACTTCCACTGTCTTTATTTATTTTGATTAACATAACATTTCGGTCAGAAGGATTACTGACCGTTATCAAATGTAAACTGGACTAATTCCTAAAACTACTGATCTTTTATACTGCAGGCAGGCATTCGTCCGTGAAAAAATTGGGTGCAGTAACCTAACCAACGGTGAGGTTGTCCACTTCATCGTTCACACTTATTTTTTATTATCACCATTTTTGGACACATTTTAGGTAAAGTTTCTAATAATTGTGTCTCTCTTTCTTGACACAAAATGGAAACGGTATGCCACAAATAGGAAACATTTTTCGAAACCTATATATTTTATATAATATATGTGTTTCCTATGAGGTGGCACTAGCCGTTTTCTGGAATGTTTCAATGCGGAATCGAAACTTTTAGAGGAAATGTTGTGAAACATTTTCTGCAATTTGTGTCCAAGATGTTCCCGTTTTCAGCAGCCACTGTTTCTAAATGCGAAGAAACAAAATACCAAACTAAAATAGTCATGTCTATGTGTGGATTTCAAAATGAAAACAACCACCAACAATGTCGACGTCCACCATAATTTGTTTATCTTAAAATCTTTGTTTTTAGGGTTTCTCGCACAAAAAATGTCTGGCAAAAGCAAATTCATCGTTTAATTTTATAATGTACTTTTATATTTTTAATGCCCCTTCTATATATCATTATTTGTTGCTACAAAATATTTTTGTTTCAAATATGGATTTTTATTTTTATTTCCATATCATGGTTCTGAAAATAAAAATATGTAAATCAATGTAAGTAGAGCGTGTTATGATTTTAAAAGCTCCACAGCCGATAAAAACATATACTTTTAACATATACATTTTTACCGATTTTTAAAAATGCTATCACTAGCCAACATGGTGGAATTTTAAGTCATTATTTTATAAAATTGACATGGAGTCGGACACAAATCATCTAGATTATATCATATTTGTGTCTAAAAAGAGAGCAACTCGAGTTTCGAAAATGAATCGACAATAAATCGGAACCTTGTTTCCAAAACGTTTCAATTTAGCGCTATCTGTGTAGAAATTTCGAACTAGTCACCTGTCAACAACACCAATCAAAACTTCTGGTCAAAATAATTAACCATTTTTATTTGCATATTATAACACAATTAAAACATAAAAACATGTATTCCATTGTGGAAAGAAAGAGAAAAAAACGTTTGCTAGTAACATTTTTCTTCGGCCTCCTGTTGGGTATGGGTAGTGGCTGTTTTTACATTTATTTCTAAAACAAATCATCTCTGTAATGTGTATAATAAATAATTATAAAATCGCATAAGAAAAATATCTGTATTTGTACTCTATGTCTATGTCTTTTTTCTATTAATTATAGTACTATAAACTTGAAGAATGCTTAAATGCAAAAACTGCAGAACAAAATCCAAACAATAAAGTAAGGTTATCTTCTCATATAATGAGACATATCAGAGTATCAAATAAATTACGGAAACATTTCAGGCACAAAATAGGAACGAAATCTGTAAATCTGAGCCACATGTGTTTCTTAATAGTTTCGAAAAATTTGTGACACTAAGATCTTTATTGTTATAGCTTGTTTAGTAAAACCATATTTTGGTAAAATGTTTCGAAACAAAAAGCGATTTATGTTACGAAACATATGTATCAAAAATGTGATGAAATTGTTAGGTTAGGTTTTGTTTCGGAGATTTTGTTTCGATTTTGTGTCTAAAAATGCTCAGTAATTAAAATTTTAACATAAACTATTAATTACATATTGCTAAAATAATAATTATTGATCCAAATTTACATCATTGTTATTACCTATATTACAAACGTTTGGGTGGTTTATAATTCTAATATTTATTTTTTAAACGAACAGTATTGTAAGCAATGATTCAATTCTCACGGTTCTTCTTTCTGGTAGAAAAGAAGGAGTTGTGATGCGATTCAATTACTATGACTCTTTTTTATTTCTCGTTTGTTCAAATTTTATGGATCCCTGCTGGCCACGATTCAATTGAACAGACGGTATTGAAAAGGCGGGTTCTCATTAGTCGATTTTATTGATTATTATGATATTGAATATCATTGAATCTATATCATTGAAATAAAACAGATTAATGTGAACATTATTTCAACCATATTGTTCAATGTTTTCGCATTTCTAGAAAACTGGAAGCCATTTCTACTTTTGGTGGACCAATCGTATTGATTCAGTGAAATGAAAACTGAATAGTGCTTGCCCGTGAGAACAAGCTGGAACAAGCGTTCAGTCGCATCGAAGTGTTTTTCGGTGTGTGTTTTTGTTGAAATAAGTAAATCAAAATGTCGTTTAAATGGAGGGATTTCCATGTTGCAAAATTTCTGGAGTTATATCAGGCAGAGGAATGTTTATGGAACTTCAAATGTGAAAATTATATAAATATAACGCTACGGGAAAAAGTTATGAAAATATTCGTGTTGGAATGGACATAGAAACTTTAACTTTAACCGATGTTAAAAACAAAATCAAAAGTAAAATTAAATGTTCACACATCATACGAACGTCAGCACGCACGAACACTAGATTGAATGTTCAATATTCTTAAATCATGTGAACGAATTTTCCATTTATTTCTATGTTCAATGGTATAGATTCATTGATATTGATCAATAAAATCGACTAATGGGAACCCGCCTTAAGCAATGAAACAGTCTTCACTACTCTTTGAACAAACGAGTCGTAGAGTCGCATTGTGATCCGATTCAATTCTTACGACTCGTTCGTTAACATTTAATATTATATAAATAATCATTTGTAATGTAAAAAATAATTTTGAATACTCGTTCAAATGAACGTCTCGTTCGTTCTTTGCCCACCTCTAATTGGAACTATATTTATTTCCTAATATAAATTGCAAATTATTAATTTATATTATCAACCCATAGTTTCCAATTGACTATTACCTCAGGCTAGAGGGAATTCCATAAAGTAACAATGCTACCCGGGCTCCTCTGACCCAGCCCGACCCTGTATCCGCCACTTCTTTTGAAGCACCGACTCAGACACAATTTTGTTTATTAAAATATGTTTTATTAAAACTTATCACTATCTTAAATAGTAACGAGATAATTAATTTTATCCTTGGCTCACCGTGTACATTTTATATTCAGTGCTCATGCTTAAGATTTTTTATAATACTTATTTACTTAATTGCATAGTTGTGGTCGTAGTACGCAAGCTAAATTAGTATGTCGTACTGTTACGTAAATAAAATAAATAAGAGTAATAATTATCACAAATCTTAAATTGTTAAGCAAATGCATCGAATAAATTTTCTGCTAGTCTCAGTTCGGTAGTAGAATGGCTTGCGTCGATTTGAATAAGGCTGTGCGGGACGCACTGTCGCTACCTAACGACGCGCTATTTAATTGTACGTTAAATAAGTCTAAAAATGACGATGGTCTTTTAACATTAAACGTTAAAAACGATACCAAACAAAAAGAATATTTAGTTGTTCCGGCCATGGACAGGATAGATAAAGGTCATGGTCAGACCATCGCCAACGATTTAATTATAGCTCCATTATTCGGCTTCCAGCACACCAACAAACAGAAGTACGCAGCGTTTGATACAGGGAAGTTAGAAAATTGCATTGTAATTGAGAAAAATAATCTTGGACATCTCGAAATAATCCTGAAATCTTTGGCGGAATTTCAAGCTTCATATTTGACTACTAAAAAGGAAGAACAACCGAATGCCAGTTTTGATGTGGAAACCCTATTTAATAAGGTAACAGCTCGTTTTAAAGATTACGACAAAGAAGCAATAGAAAACACTAAAATCCGCTTTCAAGCAGACATAAATAAATTCTTTGAAAGTAAATTATTTGTCAGAAGTGTAGTGTGTCCTTTAGGAAAAAATATATGGGTCAATCTAAAGATTAAGAAAAGTATTATTTTATATAATTCGAAAGAAAAATACGTGCCTCCAGTCTATGATGCTTTAATGTCCATCTTTACATTTAGCGATGAAAATTTTCGCCAAAAACATTTCACTAAGTTAGTTAAAACATATTTTGACTCACTTGTTTACTATTTAGAACAGAAAAATACAGAAACTTTTAATATTACTAGAGAATACAAAGAAACTACAGTAAGAGTTTTCCTTCCAATCATCAAATTCCAGATAATTATTGACTCACTAGCAACTGAAGAACTCATTTCAAATGCATTGAATTTTCTAAAATATCCCTTAATCAATCAAGAAGATATCTACGAGATCGTACAAAATAAATTAAACTCTTCTGATTATGACCTTCTAGATTATAAGATGATAAACTTGAATTCTAAAAGCGGACATCTGGGACAGTATTTTAATCTTGATATTCAAATCAATTACCAGGGTAGAGTAACTGAGTTGCACCTTTTTGCTAAGGTCATAATTCCGCTCACAGATTTTATGAAGGAAATAGCTAAAAACGGGCCTTCGGAAAAAGAAGACTTCTTCTATACTACGTTGATACCGTTGTATGAAGAACACGGGCTAGAAAAATTGCTGGACTTTGCTCCGAAATGTTATATAAGCAGACTTAATTGGATGTTAGTATTAGATAATTTGGTTAAGGACCGGTTTGTTACCTTCGAACTTAACAAAAACCTGGATGTTGATGGTTTAAAGTGCGTCGTGGCTAAGTTGGCTAAACTTGCTGCCGCTAGTTTAGTTGTAGAAGAAAATTTGTCAAGAATTAAAGGTCGACCAGTTAGGATGAATGAGATTTTCGGAAAATTTGAAGAATCGATTTTTGTATACGAAGACGGACATATCATGCAGAAGCTATGCGATAATACCAGGAATGGTTTAAATTATTTTATAAAAATATTGCCAGAAATAACGGAACACCTTGGAGTATCCTACGAAGAAAAATGCGAGAAATTTGATAAATTATTTATGTCACTTTTCCCAAAAATTCTCACCTCTGATACCTTCAGAAACTCAATTGTCCATGGCGACATGCATTTGGGGAATATGCTATTTAAAAAGGAACAGGACGGTTCTGTCTCCAACGCTATATTAGTTGATTTCCAGATCTTACGTTATCTACCGCCAGCATTCGAAATGTTAATTTTCCTTTACGCGAACTCTTCTAGAGAGACAAAACTGAAGCATATCAATCAGCTGATTGAAGGATACTATGACGACGTCGCCAGGTATTTAAATGATTTTGGGCATGACCCAGAAAAAGTATATCCAAGAGAACATTTTTATGACAGCATAAAACATGTACGTCCCGCCTGTCTATCGCTTGCTTTTATCTATACTTACATGTTGAAAGCCGACACAGAGATAAGAGAAGAAATGCTTCTAAACCAGGAGAAATTTAATCACTATATCGAAAACAACTACAAGGATTATGTTGATCTGGTATGGTCAAATGAGTATTACAGGGAATGTGTAATAAATAGCCTTAAAGATATGACAGATTATATTGTAGAAAACAATCTGGAGCCGTAGAAACTTGCTGCTTTGTTTCTATTTTTCTTAATATGTCCTTTATTTACCAAACTGTGATTTTATGTTTAAGATGTAAATAATAGTTTGTAAATTTTTGTTCCTGATACTTTAATAATATATAGTGATATTTGAATATTGTTTTATTAAAATAGCCAGTAGATTATACAGGGTTGTTCACCACATACGACACGGAGTATTGTAGCTAAACGATTAGATTTTTACAAATTGTACGTTCTGGGTTCGTTGAAGGACTATTAGAGCTACGATTTAAAAATGATTTTACAAGATACAGAGTGTCCCAAATAAGTAACTGTATTTTTTTTAAAATGGAATACCCTCTATATTATTCTATTTTTAGATTCTACGATTGATAAATAGAGATACATTTGATTAGGGTTTATCACACTTGAATACTCGCCTCCGATTGAAATAGAGGTACATTTAATTAAGGTTTATCACACTTAAACCTTAACCTTTTTGAAATGTTTTGAATTTTATCAAATTGCAATAAAACTTGTAAGGCTTTATTTCTCCAAGGGTATCAAAGATTTGAATACTAAATATTTACTGAAGTTTATTTATTGATCAGATATTGTGTCTAAAAATTTATATTAAATAAATACTAGATTTAAACGGCAATAACTTGTTTAATTTAAATGGAATACCCTGTATATTTTACAAGAATCAGATGCACTATTTAATTGTCTAATTGTCTATTAAATTGTATTATTCGATTCTTTACCTATCTCTTCAAATATTTGTAGAAAATGCATTTTCTTTTTTTAGACTTCATTTATCACTATACCCATGGAATATTGACATTTTAGATTATTTTTAAAGATGTAACAAAATTTCAAAGAGTACCAGGTACTAATATTGTCGATATAGTTCGTCTATTTCATTAAAAAATTTAAAAAAAACTGTTTAAATATTGTTTGTTAAAAAGGACCAATTAATATGACCCCAGTATTCAAACTACATTAATTGACTCTTTACGTTTATTAATAATGATTGCTCCAAACACACTGAAAAACTGAATTTTGTATGTGTATTAGACAGTCTTGTAAAAAGTAACACCTTATAAATTTTATTCCATTTTTTGACGAATGCTTATTTATAACAACAGAGACGTTAATTTTCATAACTTATTATTATATTGAGTCAAATCCGCATTTATTTAGAATAATTTATTAATTGAAACAATTAAGTAATTTAACTAATTTTTGGGTGGAAATAATGGTGGTATATTTAATTGGTATACTCTTTTATAAAGATTTAAATAGTTTTCTTTTTGTAAACAAATGGGCTCGCAATATTATTATTTTAACCACCTGTACTTTTTGTATACATGTTGCTTTAAAAAAATCTAAAATGTCAATATTCCATGGGCATATAAATGAGGTTTAAATTATAAGAAAATGCATTTTCGAAAACTTGAAGGATAGAATTTTTTAGAATTTAGAATGAGTGGGAGGGTTGTTAATCACTGCGACCTTACAGATCCATTGTGTCCCCCTTTCTTGAGTCATAACTCATCATACAGTCCCAGGGCTTTGACAAAAGCCAGTATCTGGGACGGTTTTATAGAGGGTAGTTCTCCATCTCCAATATCAGTCGTACCAAAATTCATGGCACGAATGGTTGTCGTCTCGGCGCACTCAGTGATGAGGTGTACTGGTGTTTCCCCATCTTCCCCACAGAATCTGCATTCGCCGTTTCTTCTTAGTTTCAATCTACTGAGCTGTTCATTGAGGAGACAGTGTCCTGTTAAAAACGCCGTGACAATCCGAAGATTGTTCTTACTTAAACCCAGGAAGATCTGTGATTTTTCTTGATCATAAGCCCTCAGAAACTTATTCGAGTGTCTTAGACCGTTGCAAGATTTCCATTCCAGGTTGCGGATGGAATCTTCTAAGTTCTTGAGTTCTGCCTTGAGTTGGTTACCACTTGGAAAGCAGAACGGTTCTGGTCTAGTTAGTGGAATGTTCGCTCCTTTCCTAGCTAGATTATTTGCTTTTTTATTGCCTTCTATCCCTTGGTGAGCAGGCACCCAGAGTAGGAGGACTTTGTTTTCTTTGCCTAATTTATTCAGCTTCTCTATGCATTCTTTGACCAATTTCGAATTGATTGATACTGAGTTGATCGCTTTTAACGCTGCTTGACTATCAGACCAGATGGCTATTTCTTGTTTCCGATAGTTCCTATCTAAGATAAGTTGTACGCATCTTCGATAGCGTAGATTATAGCCTGTAGGATACTAGGGTAAGTGCCCATTGGTTCGGAGTATTTAGCTCTCGGCCCAAACACTCCGATCCCTGTTCCCGTATTGGTTTTGGAAGCATCAGTATACCAAGTTATGGTCTTTTAACTGCTGGGCAAGCGTTTCGCTCTTCCAATCCTTTTTATTGATCAATACTACATTGAGATGTTTCTCAAAGTTGTACGTTCTGGCATATCGTCCACTGGGAGTTGCAGGAGTGGTATTTCCTTTATGAGGGTGTTCCAAGCCCCTGATCTGACAATTCTCCCAGTACTAATTCCGTTAGTGACCATTCTAATCATTGTCGCATTGGCATATCTACCAATGACAATGTGCAGTGGTGTTAGATCTAGAATGACCTCCATTGCTGCTGTTGGACAGGTTCTCAACTTGAAGGATAGGTAAAGATTGACACAATACAATTTGATAGAAATTAAATTGTACATCTGATTCAGGTAAAATATACAGGGTGTTCCTTTTAAATTAAACAAATTATTGCCGTTTAAAACTAGTAGTTAATTAATATAAATTTTTGTACGCTCTGTATAAGGTAGTATAATTTTTATTATTGCAATACAATATCTGATCAATAAATAATAATAATAGTAGCTCCCGTATATAGCGTTTAACGCCTTGCAATACTGCAATTTGATAAAATTCAAAACATTTCAAAAACGGTAAGGTTTAAGTGTGATAAACCTTAATCAAATTTACCTTTATTTCAATCGTAGAATCTAAAATAAAATAATATACAGGGTGTTCCATTTAAAGAAATACAACTATAATATTTTTTACTTATTTGGGACACTCTGTATCTTGTAAAATCATTTTTAAATGATAGTTCTAATAGTTCTTCAACGAACCCAAAACTTACATTTTATAAAAATCTAACCGTTTAGCTACAATACTCCGTGTTGTATGTGGTGGACAACCCTGTAAATACCATACGATCAAAAAAAAAATGACAATTGATGATAATTTTGGCGAGGCCAAGCCTTAGGCGTCATTTCTTTAGCCCGTATTCCTCTTTACTTTTTAATGGCTGTATTCTAATTTACTGCCAGACCTTAAGAAGATTGTAATTTTTGTAAATTGGGCTGGCATTCTTGACAATAAAATTTTAGGTTCTGTATTGATCTGTATTGAACTCTACACTCTACTATACCATTTTTGTGCATCCAGATTTGACACTTAATAGAATAAACAAAAAATAACTTGCTGACATATAAAGTGTCAATTGAATTTCCAAGGCATGCAAACTTGATCTTCGGCGAATTTTGAAAAAAAAATTATTATTTAATAATATTAATTAATCATCATTATCAGAAAATAATAGCAGAATTATTATTAAGTATTTATTTTAGCTTTACTTTATTTTTACTTTTATCTAATTCTGTGACATTCGAGATTTTTAACTGATACGAAAATATCATTATCTTTTAATATTGCCAAGTAGATTGGGATATCTATTCTAAGTCAGCGTGATTGTGCTAAAATTCTTGAACCCATTCTTGAACCCAAAACTTCATTTCTCTGAGAATATAACTGAGGATACAGATTACAAATATAAATAATAATATTTCTATAACATCAATTTGCAATAATTTTCTTATAATGACTTCAAAATTATTTAATAATGCATATAAATAAATAGATGCACAACACGATAATTCCGATTTATATCAGATAAACATTGTCGTTATTTTAAAATACTCTCTGTCACAGTGATACACATACTTTTTATCATTTTCGATAAGATTATATCCACTAAATGATGCTTAATAATATAAAACCACTAAAACCTGGCTATTTTGTAATAGAGTGTAAACAGATGTTTAGTAGTAATAATATCCAGTCCATTAAAAAATAATTATAATGGACAATCTTAAATTGCAAAATTCCATTTGTAGTGCTATATCTGTACCAAGTGAAACGCAACTAAATGCTACCATAGAACAGTGTGAAGAAAATAGAAACTTTTGGAGTATAAATATAAAGTGTAAAGATGTGAAGAAACAATATATTGGATTAAAATTAGCAATATCTGGTAAAGTACAAGATAAATGGATTCCAGATTCAGCAGATAATTCTACCTTACCATCCTTATTTCATTTCCAATACACAAACGACGAAAAGTATGTAGTGTTTGAAAGGAAGGTTTCAAATATATCAAAACCAACTCTCAAAGACAATCTGGAAGTAATTCTGGAATGTATTGGGAATTATCAAGCTCGTTTAATATCCAGACAAAAAGAACCAGTCGAAAAAGCTGATAGTGAGCTTAAAGAACTCTTGGAGAATGTTTTGTCGTTAAATTTATTTGAAGACATTGATAAAGAAAGAGTTGAAAGTGCTATAAAGTATTTGGAAGGAGACGTGTCTCCGTTCTTAGAACCTGAATTACTTGTTGGAAGTTTAGGATGTCCATTAAACCAATCTATGCTTAAGGTGCAGAACGCAAATTTCGATTCTTCTATTCCGGAATATGTACCTCTTGTGTATGATGCCTTAATGTACATTTTTGTTTTAACCGATGAAGTATTTCGCAGGGAACATTTTAAGGATTTAATGGAGGTATATTTTAATTCCCTATCTAACTCTCTTAAAATCTTGGGTACGGATGCTTTGTCTAAAATAACGAGACAGTACAAAGAGACTACTTTGAGATTTTTACTTCCAATAGTAAAGTTTCGCCTATTAATCGAATTCAAATTACCAGAAGATGTCCGAGTAAATATTTTAAGATTTCTTAAATATCCATTATTAAACCAAGAAGATGTCTATGAGATAATTGCAAACAACACCAAATCAAAAGACTACGAACTAATAAGCTACTCTATGAAGAGTTTGGATGAGAGAAACGGACATCTAGGAGAATATTATCATTTAAATGTTTCGATTAACCGTTTCGGAGAAGAGGAACATTTCCATTTTTTTGCAAAAGTGATTATACCACCAGCTGAACAGTTGAATAACCTGGTAAAAAGTGGTTTGGCACAGAAGGAGGACTTTTTCTATGGTACTTTATTACCTTTGTATCAAGAATACGGGTTAGAAAAGTTAGCGGATTTTTCACCAAAATGTTATTTGAGTAAAAGTAACTGGTTATTAGTGCTCACTGACTTACTGAAAGATGAATTCGTTGCATATAAGCCCAACGCCAATTTAGATTATCCTGATGTAAAGGCTGTGATGTCGGAATATGCTAAGTTTATTGCAGCTACATTAATTTTGGAAGAAAAACTATCTATCAAAGAAGGAAAGCCTGTTCGAATGGATGAGCTTTATCCAGGAATGTTTGTAGAAATGATCATGGTGTACATCGATAACGAATCGGTGAAGAAATCCATTCAACAAAGTAAAAGTGCTTTGCATTATATAATAGAGTTATGCCCTCATATAACTGAAACATCTGGATTAACTCAAGAAGAAATTTTCGCTGGAACCGACAAAATATTTATGTCTCTTTATAAAAAGATATCCAATCATCCAGAATCGTTTCGATGTACCCTAACTCATGGAGATATGTATATAGGAAATGCACTTTTGAATCATAACAATGAAAGAAACACGCCTAGAGCAGTTCTCGTTGATTTTCAACTTATGCGTTATATGCCTCCGGTTTACGATTTATTATTTTTCACGTTTTTATGCATGCCAAGAAATACAAGACTGCAATACTTGCCCCAGCTTATCGATGAGTTTTATCAAGATATCGCAAAATATATTCAAGATTTTGGGTATGACGTTGAAAAGATTTTTCCACGGGATTCTTTTGATGAGAGTATAAAGTATTACCGGTCTGCAGCCTTATCAGCAGCTCTAAGTTACGCATTTATGATTAAAATTAATCCAAAGACAAGAGAAAGCATATTTCAAGATAAAGAGAAAATGGAATATTACTTTGGTGTTAATAAGAGAGCTTTTGTAGATTTAGGATGGGAGGATGATATTTATAAAGAGACCATGACAGGTTTTGTTAGCGATATAATAGATTTAATCAAAAAGGAGGATCTGTAGTAAGAATTTGAATAATGTATTTTATTTATGTATTCAAATTTTATAATGATAATAACTTATTGTAAAATAAACATATGCTATTTATTGTGTTTTGTCGTTTATTATTTTTATTAATTTATCAAGTACAAAATAATATTAATCAGCGTGGCGCACCTCATTCGCCTCGGCAAAATACCGTCAGATTGGCTTAAATCAAAATTCGTAACCCTGCCAAAGAAACCCAACGCCTCACAATGTGATGACTATCGGATGATAAGTCTTATGTCCCATGTCCTCAAAACCTTTCTTAGAATCATTCACACGCGAATCTACAAGAAGTGCGAAAATCAGATGGACAACACCCAGTTTCGCTTCAGAAACGGAACGCGTGAAGCACTCTTCTCCCTAAATGTAATGACACAGAGGTGTAGAGATATGAATGTGAATGTATTTGCATGCTTCATCGACTATCGTAAGGCGTTCGACTGTGTTAATCATCAGAAGATGATCGAAATTCTAAGAACAACCGGAGTTGAGGAACAAGACCTACGTTTCATATCAGAACTTTATTGGCATCAAACGATGGTAGTTAAGATGAAGCAGTCAACATCGGAAGATATACAAATCAGACGGGGTGTTCGGCAGGGTTGCGTCATGTCTCCGCTTCTGTTTAACCTATACTCGGAGACTATATTTAGAGAAGCACTGGATCGAATCCAGGGTGGAATCAAGTTCAATGGAATCCCAATAAACAATATCAGATATGCCGATGATACGGTTATAATAGTCAACGATATACTAGAACTGCAAAGCATTGTAAGTCTGCATCTGTAATACTCAAGTATACAAACAGAAAAAGAAATTGTAAAAAATACCCTAATACTTTGTATTGCCTCTCCTGGCTGCTATAACTGCCTGTGGACGTCCGTTTATACTGTCATTGAGGCTGCATATATCATATTGCGTTATGCTTTCCCATTCTTTTTTAAGAACTAAGCGAAGTTCATTTAATGAAACTGGAACCGCTTTGCGACCCTCCTGCCAAGCATTTCCCAAACGTCGGACATCATGGGAAGTTCATAGTTCAAAATAATCACCAAAGCGGCCTTGTCATATTGAAAAATAACTTCAAAAAGAAATTATAATTGAAAAAAATGCAAATTATTGGTAGCCAGTTCATTTCGCTCTTAAAAATTAACCACGGCATGTATTGACATGGTCCAAAAAACGAAATGCTCAGGACATAGTTCTAACCGTAAAATTATATTTTAGGAAAATTTACACACGAAATTATTGCACAGGGTGTGTTATAATTAGGGTAAAAAAACAACCCCTCGATTAACCCTGTGTAATATGCCAAACACTAAAGTTTATAAAAAACTGAATTTACGACTTAAAGTTGATATAATGAGGTATATACAGCTTGATAAAAAAATTATGAAAAGAGGGCTAAAAATAACAAAAATATAACACTCGCGTTTTAAGATTAAGTTATTTAAGTTATTAAGATCGGCAAAAAAAAGTTTTTTTAATTTCACTCAAAATGAGTTGTTTGGGTCATAAATTATGACCTAAATACAAAATATTTTCATGGTGTGTCTGTCTGTATGTCCGTCTGTAGCACGATAACACAAAAACCGCTAAACCGATTTTAACCAAATTTGGCACAAAAATACTGTGGTACCCGAGAATCTGAACATTAGTTTTTGGTGGGGTGGGGGGTTGGTAAGGGGGTATGGGAGGGGGTTAAAAATTAAAAAAAATCGTAACTCCAAAGTTACAGTAGCTAGCGAAATGCGGTTTTCAATTTAAGATTAGGAATAATATTTGCAACAAAATTTGTAATAACATCAAAATCAGCCAAAGTCGCAGTTTTTGAGATATTCCGTGTTTCCGAAGTCCGTTTTTGAGAAAATCCGTGTGGAGAACTCCAAACTCCCATCGGACGCGACCCCACGTGGTGAAATAACCGCGGACCAAAATTGGAAAAATTCCTTTACTTTGAAACTAAAAGAACTGCCTACCAACTTTTTATTAACATATTTTTGTATGGCTGACTGTAAAAAAATTCTAGAAATCAAAACTTTGAATAAAATGGCTTGTTCAAAATTACATATTATTTCTAGCAGCTGTAAATCCAAAGTTTCAAGTTCAAAACAATTAATTTATTTATATTTGCCTATTAGTTTAACCACTGGCAATTATGCCACATTACACTGATAGCGAGGCAGTCGTCCTTGGACCCCATAAACAAATAAATACAATTTTAGTTTTATTTATTACGTATCAGCCGGGCGGGCAATTTGTTTAAGCGTCATCATAAAGAGCCGAATTGATTGTTACGAATAATTTAAATTTTCTAATTTGATTTATTTAAATGAGACAATTGATATGCTGCTGATCGATTAGATGACAGAGCAGAATTTGAATTATAATTTTGTTTATTTGCTTCCGAATTTTGTTAATCATAATTCTAACTATTTTTCTACATTAGGAACTTCAACGTCATTCAAATTCTCTTGAATGATATTTCTTTCTCTCCGATATTTCGCCAAATGAATCAGAAATTTAGAAAAACAATATTTTTTGTAAACATTGCACTGAAGCGGTGGTGTTTTTTTACAAGCGACAAAAATGTAGTAAATACTAGAAGGATTATTTAAGAAAAAACATCTGTCGTCGCCGTCGCGTCGGTGGAGTTCGTGAATATCTATACTAAAATTTATGTAGAGGTGGGAGTAGTTTTTACTCTTTCCGTAATTTTTCTTGATTTTCAAAGTCAAAAGTTAAAGCACCTATAGACGGAGAGCCAACATAAAAAAAGTCTCTGAATTTACCAAAGCCAATTTTTACACAGTTAATACAGTAATTATGTACATACATATACCGTGGTCAATCAAGCGAAAATTAGAACAAGGACCTCTGGGACGTGGTCAAAGTTGTGAAGATAACTTAGGTAATGCACAACGAATTTACTAAGGCTGAAAATCGTTATACATTATTATATATTATACACAAAGAACTGCAATGTTAGTCAGTCACCTGAATAGCGGAACAGTGCTGGTCAGTCGTCCCCAATATACGTAAAAAAAATAATTATATAATTTTATATAATAATAATTTTTATTTTGACATTGATCGATGTCCGTCAATAAAATTATAATCCCAAATCAAATATTAATAAATAATAATGTATATTACAAACTCACCTTTATTTTTTTCCTAGAATCCGAAAATCAATTAATATATAGGGTGTTCCATTAGAAAAAACACAACTTTGATGTATAACTTTTTTGGGGACACCCTGTACAATTCTATATATTTTTATAAAATGCTTTCAATTAACCTACATAAGCTGCCAAAATTTCATTTCAATATAAACTACCGTTCTCCTTGGAGCTTCCGCGGCGTATGGGAGGCGCCACCCTGTATAACGTATTCTGTGTTCAATATCTTAATTACTTTTTACTTATCAAGGCATATTATTTCAATAAAAAAATATCTCAACAGGAATTTTATCGAGATCTAAAACATCTGACTAATTTTGTATATATCGGGAGAAGGTTTAGTTACACAGTAATTTGCGACGAAAACAATTCTCACGTTTTATGGAGGTCGGTCATCAGTGAAGTATCGCGATTAAGTCGATGTATACCGCCAGTCTAAAAACATATTTCATCGCGCCTAGACATGAATAAATCGTGTAATTTCTCGATAGACGAGCTGTCGAAAGTCTTGAAGCATACCGGTTCGGAAATTATAACGTTCGAAACGGAAAAATGCGACTTTAACGAGAATTTTACCGTTATCAAAGTGCGAGAGTCGGGTACATTGAAAACTTTCTATCTGTTAAAATGTGAAACAAGTCAACTGCCTCCATTCGGTAACCAAATCAACGATCTAAGTAAACTTGTGCGTGCCCAATTCGTTATAAGAGACACATCTAATCAACATTACCTGGCTTTCCCAGAACAACACTTCACAGATGTGAAATTTCCAAAAAGAAATGACCTGAAACATTTGGAAGTAATTTTGGAAAGTTTAGCACAGTACCAGGTCAATTACCTGATTAATAAAGAAAACAACTCAAGATTTAGTAGGTACGATATTAAAACTATTGGTGACAAAGGATCAAACTTAGAAATTGACAAATCCGTCTTTGATAAAGAATTGAACAAATTAGAAAAGAATTTCAATAAGCTTCTTGGTGATGAGTTAGTTGTTAGAAGTATCGGAATAAATACAGGAGGCAATATAAGTGTACTTATTAACGAAACAGGAAATTCCGCTCTATTTTTAGAAATAGAAGAAGGACGGCTTATTCCTCCAGCATATGACGCTTTGTGGTTCATTTTTCTTTTAAGCGATGAAAATTTCAGAAAAGTTCACTTCAAAGAACTGGTAACGAACTATTTTCAAAAACTGCAAGATTCTCTTAAGAAATCAAAGAATGATTTGGGATCTAAACTAACGACGGAATATAACGAATACAGTATTAGAGTGTTGTTGCCCATTATAAAACTTAATATACTTAATAAGGTTCTTGAACAAAATCATAAAGAACTATTATCAAACATCGGAAATTTCTTTAAGTATCCCTTAATAAATCAAGAAGATATATACGAAACAGTTGAGAACAAACTTAAGTCGTCTGACTATGAACTACTTGGATACAAAATGACTCCCTTAAGTGAAACTAACGGACACCTTGGTCAGTACTACCACTTATATATTAACGTAAACTTTCACGGTAAGCTTCAATTGCTTACGTTATTTGCAAAATTTATTATTGTGCCTACAGAAACAATGGAAATGTTTGTAAAAGCGGGACCTGCCAAAAAGGAGCATTTCTTTTACAGCGAACTAATTGGTTTATTTGAGAAAAATGGAATGGGGCAACTTTTAGATTTTGGGCCGGCGTGTTATTTGAGCAGAGTTGGTTGGTTAGTTATTCTGGATGACTTAAGCGTAGAGGGATTTGTTGGACTGAAACCGAACAATGTTTTAGATTACAAAGGACTAAGTGTTGTTGTCGGGAAATTAGCGAAATTTCATGCTTGCAGTCTTATTTATGAAGAAATCATATCAAAACGCAACGGAAAAACTTATACGTTTTACGATGATTTTGAGTATATTCTAAACGATTCCACTTACGTCGATAATGATCAAAATCCTTTTAAGCCTATATTCGATCTTTCTAGAAGTGCTCTAAAATACATCATCAGGCAATTTCCAGATTTGACAAAAGACCTGAAACTGTCAGAAGAAGAAATCTATAAGCGCTTTGACGAGATGTATATGAAGAACTTTGAAAAAATGGTTCGAAGCGAGAAACACAAAAACGGGTTGATTCACGGAGATATGTATTTAGGAAACGTATTATTGTCATTCAATAAAGATAAAACAGTAACCGACGCCATTCTGGTAGATTTCCAGCTATTAAAATACTGTCCGCCTACGTATGATGTTTTATTCTTTCTCCATGTCGCCTCTACCAAAGAAACAAGAAATAAGTGCCTGACCAAACTCTTGGATGAATATTACGACCACTTATCGAACCATATAAAAAAATTTAATATGGATCCAGAAATAGTTTACCCGAAAGAAGGATATCGTCAAAGTTTGAAGTTTATGAAATCGGTAGCTTTGATTATCGCCACTGAATACAGTCACGTGACACAGATAGATCCGGATTTTCGAGAAGAAATTTTCCACGATCAGGAAAAATTCGATTATTACATGCACAAAAATCGAATCGAACTGATTAACATGAATTGGTCAAACGAATCGTATAAATCTATTTTAAAGGGACTAAGTGAAGATATTCTTGATCTAATTGTAAGTCAAGACTATTAAAATGACGTTGTGTTAAATTTTAATACCATATTTTTTTCAATAAAACTGTGTTGATTTGATTAATATATTTTTTTATTTCATTTAAATATCATCTGTAGGTACAGGGTCCGACAAAAGTGCGTCGGGCATGTACATAGCTCCTAGAATAAAAAAAAAACTTGGGAATTTTGTTTAAGTGCAAACCTAAAGTATGTGCCAGGATGTATTTTAGGAAAAGAAATTCTATAGGGTGGCTCAAAAAAGTGTGAGTGGATCGGGATTACATGGAACACCCTACATGTTATTGTATTTTTGGCTTCGTATCAGATCACTTTACATAATCCTAAGATACGAGTAAATATATTTTGATAATTTCGGAGATACATATTAATAAATAAAAATATATATTTTTTAACCTTAAAAAAATTATTAAAAATACAAGTACTGTCCTGAAATTAAAACAATATTACGTATTTAGTTTAGATGGTCTGTACTTAATTGAAAGTGGAACACCCTGTATATTATTTTTCAATAGATGGAGAAGTAAAAAAACCAAACCAAACCAAAACATTTTTTGTTTTTAAAGTATTTCAAAATTTTTAACGGCTTTAAAATATTCACGGTTTTAATTTCAAAGGGCATTTTTTACGGCAAATTTTTATCAAGGTCACCCAATGATTTTCCCGTCGTACCTATTTTACCGATGAAAGAGCCATATTATGAAATAATAATAGTATCTGCAAAGCCATTAAAAATTTTGAAATACTTTATATTTCTTAAATATAAAAAATCTTTATTTTTAACTCTCCATCTAATAATATACATGGTGTTCCATTAAAAAAAACAAAGAAACATTATTTTATATTTAAAAAAAAATTTAAAATATAAAATAAGAACGAAAGTTTAACGTGGAATTTTGAACACCCTGTATGATTTAAGATTACGATATTTATAGCAAGCATAGACCATGTAAAGTAAATACTTAATATAGTTTTGATTTCAGAATAGTTCTTGTATTAGTAATAATTTTTTAATGAAGGTTAAAAAATATATATATATTATTTATTTATTTATTAATATCTCTGAAATTATCAAAACATATTTACTCACATCTAAAGATTATGTAAAGTGATCTGAAAGGAAGCCAAAAATGTAATAATATACAGGGTGTTCCATTAAAAAAAGCATCCCAATCCACTCCCTTGGGCTACCCTGTAGAAGTTAAAAAATTTTCTTGAAATACATCCTCGTACATACTTTAAGTTTCCACTTAAACAAAAATTTCAAGTTTTTTATTCTAGGATCTAGACCCGACGTACCTTTGCCCGACCCTGTATAAAACTGAATGTCACTTCCGACCTGAACATTAGACAATAAAATAGAAAACTAAAATCATAATATAATATTAGCATACTCGTATGAGGGATTTCGAAAGCTATATACCTACGTTATTATCCGTTATTTTACTATCTGAATGTCAAAAATACACAAAAAACATATACTCTGTAAAACTAAATTTAGTTTGTACTTTTTCATTAATTATATGGTACTAGTGCAAGTATCCTACATTCTATCAAATATTAATAGTCTAAGAGCTAGCAACGTTTTCGAGGAAGTATTTTAAGAAAGCTGGCTCTTTGATATATATTTTACTATGCTCTCTGGAACAGCATGCGGCCCGTCTGGGTGCCGATACCCGTTGCGTTCCCTACTGCGCATTGAAAGAAGATCTTATATTTTTATTAGTCCCTTAAATTCTAGTATTGACTATAAACCGACCGAGTCTCCATAGTTCAGCGCGTAGAAGTTCAGAGTTTGAATTCGGGTCAGGGCAAAGACTTTTTTTATTTTATTTTCGTTTATATTCTGATAGTAAAGTATTAAATAATTCTGGTGATTGATTAAAAAAACAAATATTTTTTGCCCTGACCGGGATTCGAACTCTGACTCCTCGCTTGATAGGCAGAACCTCTACGCGCCGAGCTATGGAGATTCGGTCGGTTTATATTCAATACTAGAATTTAAAGGACTAATAAAAATATAAAATCTTGTTTCAATGCGCAGTAGGGAACGCAACGGGTATCAGCAGCCAGACGGGCCGCATGCTGTTCCAGAGAGCTAAATCGACTCTTACTTAGTATCTAAATCGCCAGTATCTAAATCGACTCTTACTCACGAGATATCCGATCTTATCTGGCCTTGAACCGGCGTGAATGAGCAGTGTGTATCAATAGATTTTACACTTTTGCCTTTTTTTGGACAACAGCACGCAGAGTTTCTAACCGGTCACCCGTCCATCCATTAATATCGCCTTACGTCGCTTAACTTCGGTGTTCTAATGGGAAACGGTGTTTCGACGTAGCTGGGCCGTTGCCCTTAGATGCATAGACGTGTATCAAATACAAGGTGGTAAGGTGGGATATTTTGAAAAAAAAATAGAAAATTTTACTACCCTGTATCGAAAGAGTTAAGATGTTTAGGAGAAGTTTTTTTAAGAAGTTTTTTTCTTAGGATAGGGCCAAAAATCACCTCCTTAAATATTAGCATGTCATTAAGGAACACCTTGTATAATAAGATAACTATTATGACTAAATCAAAATTTGTGGAGCCATATAAAGCCGTAACTGAAATATTATTATCTCCATGCAACAAATATACCATATTCACATTGCTACAATAGCTAAAGCAAGACCATTACGCCAAGGCAGTTAGCAAAAATAGGAGACGTTTTTGCAATGAAGCTGATTTTTTCACAGATGATAGTACTCATTAACAGTACTCTGTAAAAAAAAGTTACACCTCCTAGAGCGCTTGCTTCCTCCGCCATGTTGAATTAAAGATAGCGTCTGAACTATTCTCTAAAAAATCGTAAGTTTCTTATTTATTAACCGATTTTCGTCAAGTAAAAATCATTACCTTTGTTTTGGGCTAACGAATTAAATAAAAATATAAAACTATTTTGACAGGTTGTTTTTCTGTCAAAAATAAAAAAAGGGAAAATAATAAAAGAAATCGACTCGCTTTTCTTCAATTTTTTTTGAACTGTACTCCGTAGCAAAAAAGGTTAAAGAATATGCGCTCTTTTGTTCTGATTTTGAAACAGTCCTTGAGTAGTGCGGGAGATATAGTGTATAGAGTTAAGGATACTTAAGGATACAAACAAAAATAAAACTTATGCAGGATGTAAAAATACTTTATTTTTTGCTCGATTGACATAAAATATAAACAGTTGCCTTTGGTTTGGTGTAAGTCACTGGGAAAAGCTCATTGCCACTGGCAAACCACCCCCACTCAAGTGGATCTAACTCGTTTCCTCTCCTTGTACCTGTAAATATACTCTAAAAACGTGTTGATTACTGGAGTCTTCTGTGGGAGGAAGATTTGCCAAATCAAAATTAGATCCCAAACCTTGTGTTCTCAAAGTTCAATTTTGGCCTCAAATTTTTTGGAAATTTTCCTTTTTTGCCCTTTTTTAAAAATATCTCCCATATCCTTCATTTGTCTGTAATTAGTTATACATTGTTGAATAGAGCATAGGTGGTGCTCATTAACGTGAGTTTTTTTTACTTCTTAATATTGTACAGAGTGTTGTAGAAATCGATCCAAAGTCAAAAATTTGCAAAATCTAAAAATCCTTAAAATCTCGAAAATGATAAATTGTAAAATGATGGTTGACCCCTGTGTGGATAGAGCTTGTGTAGCCCTACAATTGCTCCATTTAAACTGTGAATGAACCCATCTAAAACGAATAGTTTTTAAGATTTTTCGAATAAAATTTTTCAGTTGTCGATTTTCGGAGCATACCCCTTTGAAAAAAATCGATTTTTCAATTTTTTGTACTTTTTTCCCCTGAAACGTGTAAAGTGCGTTAAAATATAAATATTAATAGCATTTTTATCTTTTTTTGCATTATCATGTATTTTAAAAAATTCCCGAAAATTAAAAAATCGGTTTTTATTTTTTTTTTCTCGCCCTGTATACGACTTTTTGACAAACTTTGTTATAAAAATAGCTTCTCTTCATTCTCTTCCTCCTTAATATGGAGTTTGTTTGAGGTAAATCGGTTAAACAATAAGAAAGTTACAGTATTTAAAAAAATATTGTGTCGGCCATCTTTAATTCAGCATGGCGGAAAAAGCAAGCCTCCTACTAGGTGCAACTTTTTTTTGCAGAGTACTATTGATGGTTAGTATCATCTGTGAAAAAATTAGCTTGATTGCAAAAACTTCTCCTAAAGGCCATTATTTCACCTAACTGCCCTGGCCTGCATTGTTCCCATTACTATTGTATTATACAGCAGTTGTTTAGTTTCTCTGAAGATAAAAGAAACACTGTTTAAATTTATCCTAAAGTCTGTACTATTTAAATAAAATAGTTTACAAGAAATATACTGCAAATTATATAGATATGTTATTAATTTTAAAATAAGTTTTTATTTATTTTCGTTGAACTGTATGATAAAAAAACGGCCTCCAGTTGGCTGGGAAATGAACATCGATGACATTCCCAATATAATTTTACACATAAAATGAGAGCGATCTTCATTTTATAGCCGTGGCTGACGGCGTTTTTTCTTTCATATTGTAGAAGAGTTAGTAGATCTACATTATAGGTATGTATGCCATTTTCTGAATATAATTTTTGAAATTATCCACAGGTTGTAAACAGTGTTATATTGAGATTAAAAATTCTGATGAGAAATATTTCGCGTATTTTTATATTGGATGTTTGTTTATTATACGGCAAGTAAAAAATACTGGCTTTCAACCAATACGTAAATATCTGCTAAAGTTTATTGATTGATTTACTTTGCTCTCCTACTCTCTCTAAGTTGACTTCTGTAGTTGATTGATTGAATTACAATGCTCTTGTACACTTCAATCAATTTTTAGAGACTTCCTAAAGAAGTCTCTAAAAATTTGATGTGTCAGTCTCTAAATGGTCGAGTCCAAATGCGACGAATCAGTAAAGTGTAAGACAAAATCACCTATAACCTGAATCGTTTTGTTTATTTGCAGGTAGAAGATTTGGATATGAGAATAGGAGTACATTCTGGATCAGTTCTATGTGGCGTGTTAGGTTTAAGAAAATGGCAATTTGATATATGGTCTTCTGATGTTCGATTGGCTAACCACATGGAATCGGGAGGCAAACCAGGGTAAGGTTTCTATTTTTGGTTTATTTCTGTACATGTGTATGGTATTGTATAGTATAGTGTCACAAAAGGGTATTAAAAATATTATTATTATCACGAGTTTGTCTAATATTATTGGCCCCAATATTAATTCCCTTGCTCCAACGATTGTCTTAACGATAAGTGCTACTTTCTACTCCACCTTCTATAAAGCTATGCTAATAAAGCATATCTAATAAAACATTTAAGAATGCATTAGGGATTGAGCTGCGCCCCTAACATTCTGCGCTGGATGTATATCATCATAGTAAGACCCATGATTACCTATGGAGCAGTTGCTTGGTATACAAAACTAGAGCAACATACAGCAAGGCAAAACCTGTGCAAAATCTGGCATGTATCTGCATCACAGGTGCCATGAGAACATGTCCAACAGCAGCAATGGAGGTCATTTTAGACCTAACACCACTGCACATTGTCGTCGGTAGTGTGCCAATGCGACAATTATTAGAATGGTCTGATTTGGTTGTAAGAAACGAAAACCAAACACTCCGAACCAATGGGCACCTACCCCAGTATCCTTGAGGCAGAAATTTACGCTATCGAAAGATGCGCACAATTTATCTTAGATAGGAACTATTGACACCAGGAAATTGCCATCCTATCCGACAAGCAGCACTAAACGCGATCAACTCAGTAACCATCAATTCGAAGTTGGTCAAAGAATGCCTAGAGAAGTTCAACAAATTAGACAAAGAAAATAAAGTCCTCCTACTCTGGGTGCCTGCTCACCAAGGGATAAATGGCAATGAAAAAGCAAATGATCTAGCTAGGAATGGAGCGAACACTCCACTAACTGGACCAGAACCGTTCTGTTTCAAACGGGAACCAACTGGAAGCGGAACTGAAGAATCTGGAAGACTCCATCCGTAACTTGGAATGGGTATCCTCCAACGGTCTAGGACACTCGAAAAAGTTCCTCAGAACTTACGACCGAGAAAAATCAAAGGTTTTCCTTGATTTAAGTAAAAACAATTTTCGGATTGTCGCGGGGTTTCTAACAGGACACTGTCTCCTCAACGAACACCTCAGTAGGCTGAAACTGAGAAACAACGGCGAATGCAAATTCATAAAACACCAGAACACCTTATCACTGAGTGCGCCGAGACGACGACCATTCGTGCCATGAACTTTGGTACGGCTGATGTCGAGGATGGAGAGCTGACCTCTGTGGAACCGTCTCAGATACTGGCTTTTGTTAAATTCTTGAGACTGTATGATGAGTTATAACTCGTTATAACTCAAGAAAGGGGAACACACAATAGATCTGTAAGGTCGGGTTGATTAACTCCCCTCCTAAACATTCTACATTCTAGGGATTGAGCTACTACGATCGGTAACAGAGAGTAATAATACCTACTTGGCTTTCCCTCTTTGTTCGGTACATCATACTCTACTGAAGATTGACTGTACTCTTCCTACACAGGGAAATCGACATTCAAAGCCAGTCGTTGCTGACTTGATATCACTTATCTGCTCTTCGAAATTGATGAGACGATTGCCGAACTTGAATGATGATGATAAAAGGAACTTTAAACAGAAATCAGTTGGTTCAAACATATTCCTTATACATACGCACTAGAGTTCAGAACCAGGAAATTCCGGTACCGAAAGTATCGGGAATTCTCGGTTCTTTTGAGACCTTAAAGAACCGAGACTCGAAATTATTAATTTCCGATTCATTCGGTGCTTTCGAGACTCAGTAACAATAATTAAAACAATATTTTATGTTACATGGGAAAGTCCATTGATACTTTATAGCGGTCGACAGGGCCGTATCTGGGGGGGTGTTTTGGGGGTTCAAACCCCCCCCGAAATTATGGCCGAAAATTTTTAAAAAGTAATGATCATTAAGTAAGTAAGAACGAAACAAAAAAAAAAGAAGAAGAAGATGGATGAATATCAATGACTAAAGAATACAAGGACATGTAACGCCCATATACGGGCTGCAGCAGAATTTGTGACCTTAGACGCCAACTTTTTAGACATAACGAATGAATCATCAGCTGGTCATCAGCGACAATTTTAGCGATTTTTAATAGTTGGTTGTGTGTAGTGAACTTTGTATAAACTTTATTACAATGGTAATTTGTTCAGCTTTTAAGTGTAAAAGGCGCAATGATAAGAAAGAGCCAGAAGTTACGTTTTATAGGGAAATAAACAGTCCCCTACACCTTTTTAGCGTTTTTTTTTGAATTCGATAATTATTTTTCTGATATTATATGTACTTGATATGTACTATACGTCGATACTAGTTATGTACCTTTTGTTAACATTTTAATACGTTTTTTTCGTAATTAATTAGTATGATACCCCCCGATACACCATAGGCGTAGTGAAAACATATAATATCAAAAATATAAATATCCCTTCAAGCGGCAATGTTAAGTAAAATATGTGCCACGGCACTGTTTGGAAGAATGGTCACAGTTTGGTCTCGAGTGCTATTTGTCCTTGTATTTTTTAGTCATTGATGAATATACATTATAGACCCTAACCTCACTTTTCCACTTTGAAACCAAATGTTATTTTCGATTTTCGACTTTCAACATTCAAGTGTTTAAAACAGCAAAAGTTTTACAAGGACAAGATTTTGAATGTTGTGTGTTTTGCTGGTCATTAACGTGATTAACGTTTGTTATTGTTCTGCTATTAGACAAAGAATTCTTGGGCTATGACACTTTAGCGGCAGAACTAGACTTGTGGCGGCAAAAATGGAAGCAGCTACCTGCAGTCGACCGATCTAAAAACGCCATCGAAACGATAATCGGAGTGTAACCAGTGTATATTTCCAAATATATACATTTTATTAATGATCCTAGCAACTCTACCAGCGTCAACAGCTACACCAGAAAGGTCTTTTTCAACCCTAATGCCGCAACCGCGCATGTGGTATTCGGCGATCTCCGATCGAAGCTTCGCCGATTTCCTATGTGTGTGGATGAGGAAGTCGGAGTTCGGCGACTCGATCGGCTACGAGAACGAGCGCTCATCTCTATGTTGTTGCTATCAGAGCCCGCATGTGTGGATGGAAAGGCGAAGTCCGATCACGAGCGTTCGGTAGTTGACGAGCGAGCGCTAGGAGTTCGCTAAATGCCGCATGTGCGGTTGCGGCATAAGACGATTGAAGGACTTCCTACGTAACTCTACAGGTCAAGAGCGATTGACAGGACTTGCTCTATTAAGCGGACATAGAGAAATAAATATCGATATCGAAGAGGTAGTCAATCGTTTTTCCAGGGAAAAGACCAGTTTATCCTTTAAGATTAATAATTTTTACCTGTTACTTTTTTAAAATGTTATTTTCAATTAAGATTTGAGTGTAGCCCAAAGCGATTTTTTTATTATGCTTTTTTCCTAGCAGCTTTTGTAAAAAGCCAAACCCCCCCCGAAATTTTGGTCTAGATACGGCCCTGGCGGTCGAAATCAAACTCTACTAAATAAGTAGTGAAGCTATCTCTGTTCTTTTTAAGTTCCTATAATGGTTATTCGCAATTATTAAGTTGTTATAGGCGTTTGCTTTTTTAACATGTTAAATCGTTTTCAGTCATCTATCTCCAGACCATAACCACGAGTTATCTCGTTCTTCACCAACTATCATCAGCGCCCGCTCCGAGAAAATTCGTCACGTTTGCGTTGACATTTGTGGTGCTGGGCATCAGCAATAGACTACTATAGTAGGATATATCAGTAGTGTTTTTTGGGACAAACAAATACATGTTATAAGGCATATGCTGATTTTTAATACATTCTGACTCATTATTATGATTTTTACGCCGTTGTGTCCCGGAAAGTTTCCTCTCCAAATGTCATGGAAATCAACGTGTTAATTCAAAATGTTTCTTATTCAAATTTAGTTAAGTTTGTTTGATTTAAGATTTAAGGTACCTATATGTTTTTCGTTTTTTTTCTTCCCTTGTGTTCATTTATGTTCACGTTAATTTTCACATGACTTAATAATTTGATATTATTTCTATTTAAACTAAATTTTTTATCAATTTTACTTTTGAAAACTATCCTATTGCTTGGTGATTGACGAACTGCGCCATTATCGAAGAAAAATTTGCTGGTATCGAAAGTACCAAAAAAATCGGGATATCCCGAGTCCTTAGCTCCAGCGAGTCCAACAGCACCGGTTGCAGAAACCCTATTTACGCCAGCTAAGTAGTTCCAGTGAAGAACGAAACGTGTGTAGATTTTGCATTTCGTGGACCTGTTTGCAGTCAGATAATATTAAGTGTCTTTAATTCACTGAATTTTACATCAACTGTTCTAGAATTTTTACTACCGTTTTGCAATTATAAGTAAATATGATACTTCGAATACCACTTGCTCTACTCTAGATCCATATTTGTGTGACACTTTTTATTTGTTAACAAACATGTTCAGCTTTGAAAGTGTCGAATAATTCATCATATTATTTCAATTATAGTAGCTAGTAGTATTGGTTCACGGGTTACAATTTTTTTATGAGATTTTTTAAAGTCAAAAACTGGTGTAGATAAAATTATATAAAATTTTGACATTTTAACAAGTATTTAAGATTTTTATCTCATTCTCCCATCTCTTACTATCAAAATAATGATAACCGTGAATTATATCTCAAGTAAATCAAGTTCTCGACAAAGTGTATATCTATTAGACTTTAGTCTGTAAACTTTGTTCACGAGGTGTATTTTTATTACTAAAATTAAATGTGTTCTTTGAACTTATAATATGATGGATACTACAGACTATTCCTTATCGCAATAATAGAATTATTATATCTTTCACTTAACGGTGGTTTTATATGAGAACAGAAAAATTATTGTATTGTTCTTAATTTTAAAAAATTGTGGGTAATAATAACGAATTAAACTACATTTATGGATAAGATTTTTACGATAATTTGTGGTGTGATAATGTAATAATTTGATGTCTATTAAATATTAAATCACCAGAAAGACCTGATAAGAACTTATATTCAAAAATTCAAATAAATAATGTCTGGTATGTCTTATAAGAAGAAAAAAATTACAATCCTTATGTATCTACAGACATTTACAGACACAAGAAAAATCCGTACCTGTAACTTTGTCAAACGGCAAGACTGAAATATAAATACTGGTTCATAGTAGTTGAATATTGGTAGAAATCCTCTTGTATTTTTAGATTTAGAAAAGGAATTTGACACAGTACCTCATGACTTCTGTGGAAGCTGAAGAGGAGTGGCGGATCTGTTTCAGAATTATCTAACATCACGAAAACTATTACTTTGTAATTCAGTAGTTAGTAATGAGAAAGTTCTGCGATTGGGAATTCTAGAGGGACAATATTCTATTTCAGACTTATATAAATGGCTTATTAAATGTACAGAATTCCAAAGTTTTAACGGTCTCGTATGCAGGTTACACAGTGGAGGTAATTACCATATGTGAGCAAAAAATTCTTTATGGGTATTTCGCCACTGCACTGCAAGAAAAATCTACAAAATAAAATAGTTATTTTTTGTAAACATTTCTGCGTTAAACCTAAACGGACGCTGCTTGTGAGAAGTTATGTTTACAGTTATAAAAATTTGCCTAACAAAGAAAAAAATGCTTAACGTTTCGGAAACTTTATCTCTTTTCGTCGTGGGAAGCAAAAATATACGAAGAATAAAGAAAAAAACTATTTAAAATATTTAAATTGAACTATTCCAGAACACTTTACTTTTTAAAACAGATACATCTACCAGAAACCGTTGATACTTAGGTTTAACGCAGAAGTGTTTACAAAAAATAACTATTTTATTTTGTAGATTTTTCTTGCAGTGCAGTGGCGAAATACCCATAAAGAATTTTTTGGAGAGATGAATCCGCCACATAGGTATAGACATTTTTTACCATATGTGATGACAGCCAGTACATATTTTTTTCCAGATGAGAGGCCCGGTTAATTTTTAGCCGACCATACCAACAGGTATGGTAGGCTATTAGGATCGGCAAAAAAAAAGTTTTTTTAATTTCACTCAAAATGAGTTACTTGGGTCATAAATAAACTAAATACAAAATATTTTCATGGTGTCTGTCTGTCTGTCCGTCTGTAACACGATAACTCAAAAACCGCTGAACCGATTTCAAGCAAATTTGGCCATTAGTTTTTGGTGGGGTTGGGGGTTGGTAAGGAGGTATGGGAGGGGGTTAAAAATTTTAAAAAATCGTAACTCCAAAATTACAGTAGCTAGCGAAACGCGGTTTTCAAATTAAGATTAGGAATAATATTTGCAACAAAACCCATAAATATATAAAAGCTCAAAGGGTTATTTGTTACATCCATCCCGCCGAAACTGCTTTACCAATCTTGATGATTTTTTTTTAAATGAAAGGTATATATGTCTAGATTTGTTATGAAGTATTTTTAAATTGTTGAATGGCTATTTCTTTGTGTAAATTAACTAAATATTAAAACATACCGGAAAAACACCTACACACAATACCTCCAGAAATAAATTATTTGTCATTGTCAGTGGTTTGTCAGTTAGATTATATATCAAGTTTTTAGATATTTTAGGGATCAGTGCATACAGCCAGCTTTAGATACATAAATATTAGAACAAAGGTTCGTTTAAACGACATTAGTGAATTAGCTAGACAAAGCGATTTTAGGAAATTCATCCTCTTAGAGAGTAAAATTATGCCGGAACAATTTGTTGTATGAAAATTCCTTACTATGTGGTCTAGAAGAATGAAATCCTACAAAAAGAATTAGAAAAGATTTTTGAAATTCATCAACTAAATGGGTAAAGTTAGTAAAAATTTATATAAAACTTGGTGACCTCTGGATCACACACATAAAAATTGGCACAAAGGATCATTTAAAACACATTAGTTAATTATTTGGATAAAGCGATTTTATGAAATTTGTAATCTTAGGGAGTAGAATAGAGAATGAAAGTTTGCTGTACGAAAATGCATTATTATAACATCTAGCAGTATAAAAATTTATACAAGGGTTTATTTAGTGACACATCAATAATATAAACGAAATATTTCTTCTTCAATTATCCTTCAAGGAATAAAAAGTAACTATAAATAGAGTATTAATGCTTTTAATAAACCAAAAAAAGAGATGAAAAATAAAATCAAGGGAGTATATTAAATAAAACGACAATTGAAAATTTCAAATATTCATTTGAAATCTTCGTATTTCAAAACTATTTATTTTAGTAATACAGTTTATATGGGACCATAGGTAGTGGTTCTATCTATAGAAGGTAAATAATCATTTCACTATTTATTATTTTGGAGAGATTTTATTTTTTCAGATTTTGCAAAATTTCTCTAAAATTGACTTTGGTTCGATTTCGAAAATAATCTATATATAAATATGAAATAAAAAACCGCCCTGGAAGATCGCCATCCACCCTCTATCCAACCATACATAATTAGTTTCAGTCAATGGAAGTAGTTAGAAAAAATTGAAAAAAAGTGTTAAAAAAAGCAAGATTTCAAAAACATTTTGGAGCCAAAATTGAACTTCTTTGAAATACTTTGATTTCGATAACTTCTAGAATTATTAAGATTTTTTATTTCAGACGGCTCTAATCAAAAGTTTTATTTTTGGTATACAAAGTGTGTCATAAAGTCATATACAGGCGATGAAAAAATTAAAAACGGTTTTTAAATTTTCGAATTTTCTTAAGTACATAATAATATTTAAAGAGAATAAAAATGCTCTTGAAATTGGAATATTGACGGCTTTTTATAAATTTTAAGTAAAAAATATGTAATAAGTCAAAAATAACAATATCGATTTTTTGTCGAGCGAGTCTTAAATAAGTGCAATTATTCTTAGCGGTAGTAGGTATATTTGACCCCAGAAACACGATTATGAGTTTTTAAGCGAATTTTTTTTGAAAATTTGGAATTTTTTGAAAAACTTTTTGAATTTTTTTTAGTTTTTAGTTAAAAACCATAATTTCTTGATAA
The DNA here is from genome assembly GCF_002938485.1 of Sitophilus oryzae. NCBI lineage: Eukaryota > Metazoa > Arthropoda > Insecta > Coleoptera > Curculionidae > Sitophilus > Sitophilus oryzae. The sequence goes on from NW_022145824.1 coordinate 828,150, forward strand.
TATGGCAACATAGATAGGTAGTAGATTAAATTTACAAGACAGAAAAACCCGAAAAGCTGCAGTGGTTCTCAAAATTTAAGCAAAAAATATATTTTTTTGGAAATTTTTAAAGTAAAATAACTCAGTTATTTTGGAGTTATTTGAAAAACGGTAAAGAGAAAATATGGTTTTTTATCGAGATCTACCAGCCCTGAAAATATTTGCACTTATTCAAGACTTGCCCTGTCTAATACCCAGAAAATCGACAATTAATAACTTTCATATGAAATACGAGTAGCTCTAAAACTCTTAAAAACATAGTTTAAATAGGGCATTTGTAAGGCTCACTAGCTCTATATACAAAGTAAATCATTTAAATCAATGCATGAACTATTCGAGGTGTAACACGAACGTAGTCGCGGGGAAAACCTAGTTTGTAATAACATCAAAATCAGTCAAAGTCGCAGTTTTCGAGATAATTAACATATTTTAGTATGGGCTGCTAATATACGTGCCTCCCGGCGCCAATTTTTTTGTCCAGGTTTAATTCTAGATATTTAACTTCCTTCGTCAAAGGAATTGTCTCACCAAGAAGAGTGAGCGGTATCAGTTTGTCTATTTTCTTTCTTCTGGTGAATGATATGATCACGAACCAAAAGCTCATGGCACAACTGGTTTTGTCGTCTCGGTGCACTCAGTGTTGAGGTGTTTTTTACATTTTCCCCACAGAATCTGTATTCGCCGTAGTTTCTTAGCTTCAATCGACTGAGGTGTTCATGTGACCCCATTGAGGAGACAGCAAATATTGTCCTGATAATCCCCGTCAAAAAGCCGAACTAAACTGATACTTCAGTTTGTAGTTGTTTTGATCCTCTGCATAAAATAGTGCATCTCCAGAAAAGTTAGGTTAGGCCTAGTACATTTCTAACTTAACCTTCTTATGTTTGTATTAATTTTCAATGGTTATTTTTCAGGCAAGTACATATATCGGAAGAAACGTATAAGTGCTTAAACGGGGATTATGAAGTTGAACCAGGCAACGGGCAAGAGAGAGATGCGTATCTCAGAGAGCACAATGTTGTAACTTATCTAATCAAACACTGTGAGCCGATGATACCAAGACGAAGACTTGCATCAAGACCAAGGTAATATACGAAAGTGTATTAGAATTTTACTTACTGTAAAGATGTCTTCTTAACAAATATTAGGTGTTCATATAAAATCACCAATAATACTCTAGTCGAATGGAAATATAAAAATTTATTAAACAGAATTTGAATGTAAAACGAGTAAATGTATGGTTTAAAATAAAATCCTAGGTCGACTCAGCCTTAAATGAGTACTTGGGATTCACAATCCTGAGGTAATAATAGGCGGTTGAAGCGTAGTGCTAGCCACATTACCTTCCTTGTATACCGAACGGCTCTAGTATAGCAAGCTGTACCTTGCTACTCCCAAGGCGTTAAACGCTATATACGGGAGCTATTATTATTATAAAATAAAATCCAATTACACGGACACTTATATTTAAATGCCATGTGTAATAATCTAAATATGTATCAGTATCAGATAAATATATTGTTAGGTTTTACAATAGGACATAAATGTACAATGCAAATTACTAGTACTATAAACTATAAAAAAGGTCTTAAACAAGTGCAAATATTTCTAGGGGTAGTAAATTTCGACCCCAGAAATACGCCTATGAGTTTTTTTGCGATTTTTTTTAAACACTTTCAACAAACCAAACTAAAATCAAAATATAACAATATAATATAAATACAGCACAAGATTAAAAATTTATGAACATAATCTGAACAAGATCAATATGTTACAGACCAAACAAAAAATTTACGATTTCAGAAAAGATGTGCGAAAAGTGTGTGTGTACATATATTGCAGGGTACAAAAATACTGATTGTGAGATAAAAAAATTCTAATATAACTACCGGCGGGAATTGATAAAGACAAATAGAAAAATTAGACTACCATTCCTAATTAAATTTTAATACATGGATAATAGAAAATAAAACAAAACTTATTGTCGCTCGAGATTCCTGGTTTCTTTTACTAAGAAACTCAGGTCGCTAAGTGACAATAATCATTGCGAATACGTACACTGTAATCGAAAATATTATTTTACTATGACTTAGACGGTCACAGATTTTCACTTTTTTAAATGAAATTACTTTAGAAATATTTTAACAGTCATAGTCTAGTTTGCTTGATCTTTTTGGTTATACCTCGGGTTATACAGTATCAAAAGACCATATTTTTAGCAATTAAATAATAAAAACACATAACCTTTCCGATACACTACAATTCAACACATTTAATCAACTATAAATCACAAATAATACGTCAGGAAACATAAACACAGACAGCGTTCAAACGACCGTGCTGAAGTGTCTCCTCACACTGGCGCGACCGACAGCGGTCCGTGCTTATCTTCCCAAAAATAAAATCAATTTTGTTTATATAATCATATTTCTAACACGGCCAATTCTGACACAGACTTGGCTCTCGAAGTCCTTCTATTCGAAATCGGCTATTGAATATCAGAAAGGAATTCTTCATTGCTATCCACCAAAGGTGATATTCTGAGTAGTCAGTTGTTCTTATAGGAATTGGTATCTTAATTAGAGAGGTTTCGTTATAACGAACCTAGCTACTACTCTATTAACTGATCAATTTGCTCATAACCTTCCAATACTTACAAATAACTTTCAATACTCATTCATTACAAACAAAAATATGTTTCTTCAATCTTATATGTTACATGGCATATGTTACACGTTACCATGCTTTCAATATGTACACATTACTAACAGTGCAAAACGTCCATGCTTTCAACACCTAAATATTACAACAGTGCAAAGCGTCCATGCTTTCGACCCTCTACAACACTGCAAAGCGTCCATGCTCTCAACACTCTACAACAGTGCAAAGCGGCCACGCTTTCAACACTCAACAACAGTGCAAAGCGTCCATGCTTTCAACACTCAAATACTACAACAGTGCAAAGCGTTCATGCTTTCAACACTCAAATACTACAACAGTGCAAAACGTCCATGCTTTCAACACTCAAATACTACAACAGTGCAAAGCGTTCATGCTTTTAACACTCTACAACAGTGCAAAGCGTCCATGCTTTCAACACCTAAATATTACTAAAACATTACTAAATTATTACATTACTAACAGAACTCACACACTCACACATTACTCACAGTGCAAAGCGTCCATGTTTTCAACACATATTCATTTCTAACACGTGCCATTCTGATATCAACATTAACTAATTATAATTAATATTTTTATCATCATTTTTTTTAATATTTCTGCAATACATATCAAAACTTAATTAGACAATGAAATAAACAAAACTAGTTCAACACAAAAAATAAACAAAACTAGTTCAACACATATACAAAAAAATAAGTGCCATCTCAATAATGCATCTGATCTATTAATAATTTGCGTTTTAAAATTAGTTAGTTGAAATCCCTTGCATAAAACCCCACAGATAAACTAAACTTTCAATTTTTTGCATTTTGAATAAAACAAATTGAGAAAAATAGAAACAAACATAACAAATGCAACTGTTTTCTTCAGGATCATTCATTTATTCGTATATGTAACGAATAATATTACTATTTACAAGTAATAATTAATAAGTTCAGTTAGAATGTTTAATTTTCCTAATAGTTTAATAAAATAAAAACATAACGCTCCTAACCTAACCCTATAACAAAATATGGCATGTATGACATAATGGCTAATTTAGCCAAAACAACAAAACAAAACTATTTTAACCGGCGAGAAATAAATAAAAAACAGCAGCCTTGCAAACAAAAACGACAATATTTATCACTTCGCCTGAATAAATACCGATCAATATTTTTTTCTTGACAAAAACTTTCCTGTATTGCTATTTGTTATGCAATTAAAAAAACTTATTCAGAATTAAAATTTAAATGGTGTGGCTAATATTTTAAACCAACCATTCTGTACTAATGTATTTACCAGTAATAAACAGATCATTAAAACTTATTCAGACAATTTCAGACTATAAAAACTTAATTAAACTTAAATCGCTATGAAATAATGCAGAAAATATTTGTTTTAATAGCAATCACTGTAATATTTCCCTCCGTAACTTTATACAGATCTGTTTGGGCTCTAAAACTGCTAAACGTTCCAACTGCTTAATATAAACGCTGCAATGCTCAATCTAAATGCGGCAATGCTTCTGAGTTTTGCGACATGACACCGTGACTCATTTTCTTTAAAAATTTACTTTATTATACTCAATTGATTAACTGAAATATTAACTTTTCGTACTCTTCCAAAGCCACAAACAGGCAACCAATACTTTCGATTTTTAAACCTAATTAGAACCTGTGTCCTTATCTTATTCAAATGCATCCTCCAAGTTTCACCATGCCACTCAAAAACTTATTGTAAAAGTAAGCCCTATCCCACTTCTGATTTTAAGTTAACAAACTTTTAACTTTTCCACTAATTATAGTTCAAAATTTGCGAGGAATGTAATTTTGGCCTTTGATTATCATTTGTCAAGAAAAACTTTGGTTAGAAATCAAAAGTTGATTGTTTAATAAGCTAAAAATTAGGCTTCCTCTATGGATAGAACTGACTACCGCAAGTTGTTGCTAGGATAGTCTGTTAATTTTATTTGTATTAAAAAACATCGTCAACTTGTATTAAAAAACATCGTAAACTAAAAAGTATAAAGTGTAATTGAAACCACTAATTTATTCCACTAATTGCGAGGTTCTGAATGAAGCTGTAGTTTAAAATTGAAAAAAAACTATTTTTTTTTGGAAATAGATTTGTGTGTCTAGAGACGGGTCTATCCTTTTTTAATCTTTCTATAATTAATGTTAAGTTTTGACAGACTTTATGTTACTTTTTTAGTAAATGACGTCTAGAGATTGACCTCGCCAAAATTATCATCGATTGTCATTCCCCAGCCGTCTTTGACGCCGTTTTTTTTTCGATCACAAGATTTATATCATTAGCTATACTCGTAGACGTAGAACATCCATAGTACTTCTTTGTATGACATTTTCTCGTCATAAGGGAGGAAAGTATACTGAAAAAAATAACATTTGAAATTTTTTTCGGCCAATATTTACTAACATTACCTAAAATGTATTCATTTACAATAAATATTAATTTATTTTAATAAGTTGGTGTTATTGATTCTTTTTCTAAAATTTATTTGTAAGGTAGTCTTTGTTTCGAGTGCTTCGATTTAATAAAAATATATTTGTGTTTAAAGCATTAAGCCTCATTCAAAACCTCCAAATTAGTGACCAATCAGATACACTTTCTAGTTACAAGATCATTTACAAAAATATATAAACAAATAGAATTAAACTTGATAGAATATCCTAGCAACAACTCGCGGTAGTCAGTTGTATCCATATAGAAAGCTTGTCTTTTCAAAACCACAATTTCTCTTGACGGATGTTAATCGAAGGCCAAAATGACTTTTGAGGTATAATTAGTGGCAAAAATTAAAAGTTTGTGAACTTTTTCTACTAATTGAAAATTACTATCACTAATTTTGATGTTCTGAATGCTTATATTGAAATTAAAAGGAACAAACTTCTACACTTATTGAAACCACTAATTTCGTGGCTCTGAATGAAGCCAAGCTTTATTCAAAATCTAAGCATGAGACAATAATTTGACTATGACAAACGTTAAAAGTTTGTTAACTTTTTCTATTTATTAAAAATTACCACCACTAATTTTGATGTTTTAACTTACGTTAAAATTAGATTAACAAACTTCTACGCTAATTGAAACCACTAATTTATTTCACTAATTTCGAATTTTTAAATGAAGCTTTAGTATGTGAAGAAGTTTTACGAACTTTAGATGCTAAAACAAGTATTTATTTACTTACTAATTATTTACTGTATTAGATTAATTATTACTGTACTACCATGACTAGTAAGTTTTAGAGACATATTTGAATTATTTAAAACTATTTACCAAAATTTAAAAAAAATATATCCTCACGAAATTTTAGAAACCAAATTATAATTGACTCTATTTTCTCGTTTATATGCTATTTTTAGTATATTTTCGAATAAACTATGGGACGAGGAAATTAATAGCAACATTAGTACTCCAAGATCGCCGAAAACACCCAGCTTTCCCTCACAACCGCCTTCTAGAGAACGAAGTGACAGCGGTATTCAACACAGCGTCATCGATGAAGAGACAACAACCGACTGGACACCAGAGATCCCTTTTGAAAATGTACGTACTTGAAAAATGTTTTTAATCAAAATATTTAAATTCGATTGTCTGCTACAAAACAAAATATATCAGTAAGTAAACACAAACTGATAGATCAGATCAACAAAACAAAATTAACAAAAAAAAAATGATAAAAAAGATGTAATATTACTCCAAAATATATCTAAACTGCTCCGGCGTTGATTGTAAATTAGTTGCATTCTATTAGTTTTTGCTTTGAGAATTTTTGCTAACGTCAGTCCTACAACCGCCAACATAAAATGTGCTGACGAGCTTCTGCTCTCGGAACAAAAATGATCGACCTATTGAGAATATCTGTGTAGTCGATTTTATTACGAATAACACCATATAACCTCTTAATATCACACAGTCCGCCGCCATTCACTAAAGAGTTTTATAAGTTATTTATAACGTCCCAAGAGTTCATCATGAGAGTAGCCTATACAAGAGTAATTTCCATCTATCTTAAAGCTAAGAAACTTTAGAAACCGTCGCTGGACACTTTCGATGTTATTTATATGTGTCTGATAATATGGTGACCATATAACAGAGGCGTACTCCAACCTAGACCTAACAATGCCAAAATGAAAGTGTCAATTTGTTGTAAGCAGTATCCAATCTAACAGGGTCATCAAATATCACGGAAATTCTTCTTGTTGCATTAAATGGATACATAATGTTAACATTTCAGCTTGAATTATAATATGCTGTTTTAAAATATGTAGAATGGAGAATGTATAGGAGGAAGGTTAATCACAGCGACCTTACTTTGTATTGTGTCCCTTTTTCCTGAGTTATAACTCACCATACACTCTCGGGGCTTTGGCAAAAGCTAGTATCTCAGACGATTCTACAGGATTCCCCATCTCTGATATCAGTCGAGTTTATGGTACAAATGGTTGATATCTCGGCACACTCAATGATAAGGGGTTCTGGTAAACACACCTCACTTCATGATACTGTGGGGAAAATGGGATTTCCCTATTTTCCCCACACCTGCATTCGCCGTTTTTTCTTAGCTTCAATCTACCGAGGTGTTAATTGAAAACTAATGAATGTTCTATTAAAAAAATCCGTGACAATCCAAAGATTGTTCTTACTTAAATCAAAGAAAATCTTTGATTTAGGATTTGGAGAATTCCCATTCAATGATCCGGATGGAGTCTTCCAGGTTCTTCAGTTCCGCTTTAAGTTGGTTTCCATTTGGGAAATAGAACAGTTTAGTCCAGTTAGTGAAGTGTTTGCTCCTTTTCTAGCTAGATTATTTGCTTTTTCATTGCCTTCTATCCCTTGATCAGCTGGCACCCAGAGCAGGAGGACTTAATTTTCTTTGCCTCATTTGTTCAGATTCTCTAGCCATTCTTTGACCAACTTCGAATTGATGGTTACTTATTTAATGTCATTTGACCGCTTTTAATGCTGTTTGACTATCGGATAAGATGGATATTTCTTGTTTCCGATAGTTCTTATCGGAAAGTTGTACGCCTATAAGTTGTACGCATCTTTCGATAGCGTAGATTTTTGCCTGAAGGATGCTGTGGTAGGTGCTTTTACCTGCTGAGCAAACGTTTTTCTCTTCCAATCCTTTTTATTGCGCAATACTCCAGTGAGGTGTGTCTCTAAGTTTATTTATTTATTTCTAGTCGGAACAAAAACAGGACAAGTCCCAAAATTAGTGTCCACAGTTTACATATCTAAATACCAATGACAATAATAATTAATAACCAATTTTAAAATTATAATACCTTTTCTTCTTAAAATTACATTTTTTTCTATACATATACCGGGTGCGTCTCAAAAGTGCCTCACCCCTATAACTTTTTTTATTTTTTCAGATAAAGAAAAACGAAATTTGTTATGTTAGGTTAGGTTTATGACATAAATTTGGATTGATTGTATGATGTATTCAATTATTGTTTTTGGTTCTTTCCTGTTTCACCGGAAATGACTACAACTTTAGATTTTTAAATGGCATCCTCGGTATTTTTTTACTTTATTCGATAGAAAATGACACTCTGAATAGAATGACATATCATATGTCAACTTTTGACATTTTCAAGTGAACGGAAGAATGAAATGTTTTAAATATTGTATACTTGTTCTTTTTATGTATACTCTATGTATATTCGAGGTTTGAATATTTCTAAATTAATCAATCGGCAAAATGTATAAATAAAAATGACCCTTGTGCTAAAATGTATTAATATTCGGCATTTGAGCAAGTACGAGTTGCTGATGTTGCAAAATGAATAATTCTCCTCAAATCATTGATCAAGCCGTCTAAAAGATGTCATACTATTTCGTTATGCATACTACCCTCAAAGTCATCCAATACTTATTCTTCTACTATTCATTCAATTTCAAAAATAATTCATCATAAATTTCTAGTTGCATAGATCTATCTCAGCGGATATCGACGAAGCACTGGAACCGAAAGGACGACAGAAATATGAACTAAACGCACCAAAGAAGATCGTTACAGAGCAGGTGGACGATATCATTGATCATAATATCGAAATTGAGAGTAATAAACGCATGAGAAGTGCCAATGTCAATACATGGACGCTAAGATTTATAGACAAGGAAATGGAAAAACAGGTAAACCTTATTTAGTAGTATTAATAGTTGTTATTAGTACCGTATGATTGAAAAAAAAACGGCGTCCAGTTGGCTCAGAAATGAACGTCGATGATATTTCCCATATAATTTTACATATGAAATGACAGCGATCTTCATTCCATAGCCATCATATTGTATATCCAGTCATAAATAGACCCTATGTTGTAAGTTATGTATTTAATTTATTGTTAGTCGAGTGAACACCTCCTTGATTTATCTTCAAACGAACAATCTTCTATTTTTTTAAAGTTGCAATTTCAATTTAATTAACAAATTGATAATCTACTTTGAAAAATACTATTGCAAATTCTCTATGACATACTCTGGCGTTGTACTGATATCCTCCATTGTTTTTTAAAACAATCATAAAAACATACAGCAGCAAAAAAGGCAACAAATTTGCATGTACTGCATACCTGCTGAGTGACAATTTACATACACGAAAATGAGACGCATTTCAATTACGTAATTTGTGTAGGAACAAACAGAAGTTATTTACTTTCCAAACATTGATGCAGCAGGTAGCGATAAACTCCGAATTTGCAGTAATGAACCCGTCACAAGGGCATAGGAATTACTAGTTTATGTAGGGTGGCTTATCAGGAAATTTTCGACTGATATAATAGAAAGTACAATATGATCGAAATAAAAACGGCGTCAGAGATGGCTACGCAACTTTGAATAAACAGATTAAGGAAGGAGAATATCAAAAATCTTAGGTCGACCCAAAAGACTCCTAAAATCCTAATTTTATTCAAAACGAGTAAAAATATATAGGGTAGACTCAATCATTTGTTGTTTTATTTTACGTTGTGAACAAATGTTGGTAGTTATTAAAATTGTTATAAAAATATATAAATTTAATAAAAAGAGATAAGTTATAATAATTATTTATTAACACAAACATCCGAAACGCTACTGAAGCAGATAAGTCAAATTAACGTATCTAAATTCTTTGACATCTAATCTTTGACAAGTAGTAAATAAAAGCAAAAATACAAGAAAAAATATATAATTAGTTAATTTTACGTGAATTTCATAAATGATCGGTTTACTACACATACATATATTATATAGTCACTTAGTAGCGAAAAGTTATTCTATTATTTCCCTCGATTTTTGACCGAGATCTACCGCACGCTACACAACCAACTACCGTATGATCGAAAAACAAAACGGCGTCCACTTGGCTGGGAAATGACATTTCCCATATTAATTTACATATAAAATGACAGCGATCTTCATTCCATAGCCATCGCTGACACCGTTTTTTCTCGATCATACGGTATTTTACAGTCTTTTTCGATAAATCGCAATAGTGTCACTGTTAATTTAAGTTCTGTCACAACTTCCTTCTAGATTTCCTACCTTCAAAAAACTCTATCAGTAGTAGAATAAACAATAAATAAGATAAAACCAGTAAAGACTGACAAATCCATAAAATTCCAAATCAAAGTCAAATGTGTCAAGTGAATCGTTAAACAGAACTATCAAGGATCTCCACCTTAGGGTCCTTTGTTCGTCTACCATGCATGAATACATGTATAGCATTACCTATACACCTATACAGGGTGGCCCTTTACGCGGCACCTGTTTGGCAGGAAACTTTAAAATGCCAGAAATACAAACAGCTCTGTCAGAAAGTACAGAGGAGGGTTGCTATGCGAATATGCAGTTCCTTCCGCACAATTTCTACAAGTGCCTCGATGGTCATTTCAGGAACTATACCAGTTGAATTACAGGCAGGTGAGCGAGGCAGAGCATGGAGAAAGGACAAGAGGGGAAAGTTGGAAGAAAGGGAAATTACTTTAGATCTATGGCAGGAGAGCTGGGAACAGGAAACGCATGTGGGGCAATGGATCAAGCTTTTGATACCTGATGTGAGTCCTTGGATCAAAAGAACACATGGCGAGGTAAATTACTTCCTCACACAAATCCTATCGGGCCTTGGGTGCTGTGAGGCATATTTTTATCGTTTCAAATTAACCAACACACCACGATGCTACTACTGTGACCACGTGGATGATGCAGAGCACACTTTTTTTGGGTGCCCGCAGTGGAGCGACGAACGATTGGCTCTTGAGCATTTGGTGGGGAAGAGACTGAAAACGGCCAGCATTGTCCCTCGTATGCTTGAATCTAAAGTGGTCTGGAGCGCCGTATGTGACACGGCTGCGAGAATTATAAGAGCCAAAGAAGTGCAGAGAAAATATCTGCAACAATCAGGATAGAGAAGAGTTATTGTGTAATAGAAAAGGACAATGCAGAGTGTGCTGAAGTAATACCGAATAGGTAGTTCCATCACTCTTCTAGCAGCAGCTGGTCTTCGCAAGATGGTTTTTTTAGTGGGTAAAAATCCCACACTACCTGAACCTAACATCGCACAGGTGTCTTTCGAAGGTTTTTTCCCTTTGCAAAAAAAATGGGTGGCCCATCGAAAACGTTCCGCAAGGCATAACGGCCAGGGTAATTTTTTTTTCTTCAGAAAATTCAAAAACACGTCAATATTGTTTTTGAGGGGGACAACTTTTGCCCCAAAAATGATTGCAAAATCTTCAACCCTCCAAACGTGAGTGTCATCCACCAATTTTTTTCAAATGGGAAGGGTGGTCAAGTGGTACCGCAGTGAAAAGGGCTTTCTATTCTCTATACTTTCCCGCTTCGTTTTTGAAAATCGGTCGAGTCATTGAGAAAATATGAAGGATTGAAATTTGAAAAGTTTATTTAAATATTTATCAGAGTAAATGATAAGGGTAAATTCCTTCGACCAATTTGCTGTTTTTTCTTATTACTTCTAGATGTTTAGGCATTTTTTCACTTGCCACAAGGTTGAACGATCAGGTGCGGTATTTGCTAGATAGCTGTTCTGTGACTTGTGCGTTGCAGTTCTTCTCAATATTGTTAAACTTTTTAACAATAATGGGGTACTCACTTGCAGAAAAAGTGGAAATAATCGAACTTTATTTTAAAAATAATGAACGTGGCAATCGGGTTGCGCAGATATTCAATGAACGCCATCCTTACAAACATCTTTATGGCATTGTTCGCGAGTTAGTAGCAACATTTCGCGAAACTGGTTCCGTTATGAATAAAAAGAGGCAGAGGGAAAACCCTGTAGTAAATGAAGCTATGGAGGTATTCGTATTGGGCCAAGTTGCCATGGATAGTACGCTGAGGACAAGATTTAGTACAAATTAACCAATGAGACCGGCGTGAATCGTACCAGTGTCCAAAGGATATTAAAAAAAAACAAAAAAGTTCCACCCGTACAAAATGGTTAGTTGGTACAAGAACTGAACGAAGACGATTTTGATCGTCGCTTGCAATTTTGTGAAATTATGAGTGAACGAGTGGCGAATGATAATAATTTCCTATTTAATATGTGTTTTTCGGATGGGTGTACTTTCTTTTTGAACGGTGTAGTTAATCGGCACAACTGTCGGTACTGGGTTGAGGACAACCCCAGGGTTTTTTACGACGTGCACACACAAAATCCTCAGAAATTGAACGTGTGGGCTGGTATTTTTGGAAATTGTATTGTGGGTCAGTTAAACGACATTGAGAAGAACATCAACGCACAAGTCACAGAACAGCTATCTAGCAACTACCGCACCTGATCGTTCAACCTTGTGGCAAGTGAAAAAATGCGTAAACATCTAAAAATAATAAGAAAAAACAGCAAATTGGTCGAAGGAATTTATCATTATCATTTACTCTGATAAATCGTTAAATAAACTCTTTTCAAATTTCAATCCTTCATATTTTCTCAATGACTCAACCGATTTTCAAAAGCGAAGCGGGGAAATATAGAGAATGAAAAGCTCTTTTCATTGCGGTGCCACTTGACCCCCTTCCCATTTGAAAAAAGTTGGGGGATGACACCCCCGCTTAGAGGGTTGAAGATTTTGCAATCATTTTTGGGTCAAAAGTTGTCCCCCTCACAAACAAAATTGACGACTTTTGGATTTTTTGAAAAAAGAATACCCTGGCCGTTATGCCTTGCGGAACGTTTTCGATGGGCCACCCTGTATATAAAATTAATGGAGAATGTCATCGATCGTCATTTCCAAGCCAACTGGGCGCGGTATTTTTTCGATCATACTTTATAATGTATAAGTCAAAGGGGATGATTGTTTTATTAATTTCTCATTGGGGTGGCTTAAAGAAATATATTTTAGTATATATTTTTTCTTTAAAATGTTAAAATTGATATAATTTATTTTTCAATATTTAGAATAGTTACTATCCGTAAACAAATCTTTATCCTAATGATTTATTGTATAAAAGTAGTTTAGATTTTTTTTTTGGTTCCTTTATTATAAAAGGAAATCTAAAGCAAAGTATATTATTTCTGTTTTTTTTTGTCTAGTTCAGTCAGCTAAGAGAAGATTTGTTTAAATCAAATATGCTATCATGCTACGTAATTTGGTTGTTTATTGTAATTTCCCATTTCGTAATATCTACGCTGTAAGTATAATTTTGGTTACCTTTTTTTGTTAATAATATAGCTTGTTGACATGATAATATGTAATTTCATTTGGTTTTGGACTTCCTTATATGTCGTATGTTTAATTGCTAGAAATAACTTTAATTACACATAATTTAAAAATAATTGTACTTGTCCTCTACTATTAAATAGTGAAGATTAAGTATTTAGAATATCGTCAAAAAATGTAATGATTGGTAAAAAAATGGCATTAAATCTGAGGTTAGATTAATTGCTAACTTCCTAGTTCTTACTCGTCTGATTATACGCATACATGCTTAGAGGTTTCAATAGTTTATCACTTAAGCCCCGTTCTGAGAACTTCGTCTGTCGCCAGCAACACGTCAAAAAATCCAATGAGATTTGTACAAAATTCAAACAGCTGTCAATTTTAAATTTAGTACAGCTTCCATTGGTTGTTTGAAATGTCAAACAGTGTCGCCAGCTGGCCAGACAAAACGTTGTTCTGGGAAAGGAGGCTTTATATTAAAAGAAAAAAGTGCACTCTCTGAGAAGTAGCAATACTTAGCATTAGTCGGCGAAACACTTCTTCGGTTCGTTACGTATGCGTTTCGTACGTACGTAAAGATACGCAAAGGTGCGTATCACAAATCTGGAACGCAACTGAATTTCTCACTATTGCAAGCGTACAAGTCAAATACACCCTCTACACTATTCGGAAAACAGTCCGAGCAGATCAAGGTCGCGTCTCGTCGCTTAACTTTGTTGCTTCTGGGCTTATCTCCGGTTGTTTTGGCCTATTTCGGTTTGTCTTGAACTACTTTTAATTTTTAAAAACGCCTTGAAACTACTTGGAAATTGCGAAGAAGGGCGTGGGAGGATTTCGAAGGGGATTTCTTTTTGGCGTTTCCTGTCGTCTCGTTCAATTTTGTTTCGTTTTGAACTGTTTTCACGACATGTCGGTATCAATACCGAGGCAAAAGACGTTTTTTTTTCCATAAATCTCAGTGAAATAAGTAAACCTAGACGTTTCTAAAATATTTGTTGTTACGATAATATTTCGTTAATTATATCTCGTTTTCTTCCCCTCTTCCTCAAGATTAATATTTGAACACGCGTTTATAAGTAGATATTTAAGAACAGAACTTTTCACTTAATCTATAGGAATATAATTACAATATTTTTAATATTTAATTTTATTATAATGAATTAGTATATAAAACTGTATATGTTATGTTTGTTTACGGCCTTAATTGATTAATATAACAGTAGTATTGCTTGATGAGTAATACTGGCAACATCATCAATATATTGAGCTGATAGGAAGAATTATTGATTGAGCCAATGTCAATAAAAGTATGGTCCACGGACATTTTTAAACAAAAATATTCTCTTATTGTTTTAAGAGAAAAATGTAAAAGATGCTTTTGTATATAATAACATGGTTTGTTAGGTCACAGCCTTAGAGGAATAGCCAGTTTAATCTTCCATCGGTAACAGTTTTCTAAATTCACTGTTTTTGATGTTTCATATCAGTGTAATATAGTGGTATTACATTACACTCCATTAAAAACTAATTATATTTATTCATACTCCATGTTTACTTATTTTTCTGAAGCCACCATAAAGTTTGACCTTGATTACTTCGCGAAGTAGGACGAAGAATATAGAGGCTTGTCATAATTTTTTTTGTTGTTTTGAAACAGGCCGACATGTTTCTCGAAACATTTTCCGAGGCAATTTCAATAACAATAAAAAAACAAACAACCAATCACGGCTTGTCTCGGTCGATTTCGATCTCTTTCGGAGTTTGCGGCCAAGACAAGCCAAGATTTTCCGCAACATAAGAAAACCATTGAGTTTATTTCTGAAAGTATTTGGAGAAATGCCTCGCTAAATGTTTCACGAAATATTTTCAGAAATATTCCATGGAACACTTCGGGCATAGTGTAGAAGGTGTTAAACTATACGTTACGTATTTAGTCGTTCTTTAACTGTCTATCGTTACATGATACATATGCAACGTAATCCACGTGACGTCGCGATATGCGCAGTATTGCATATATGTATCATCTTGACTAATTGTTCATGAATCATTGGCTTAACATTATTGTATTGCTATTTGGATTTAAATGGTTAGATTGATACTTAATATATACCCATTTTCTTTTTAGATCTCCGCTCGTCGTATGGTTTTTAATGTTAGTCACTTTAATTCTTACTGCAACGTCCGTGCTAGTAATGGCCGAAGAATTTGACCAGTTTCCCGAATTGCTTCGAAGGATCTCCCACACGTTAGTCCATAAGCACAAAACCCGAACCGCTTTCATTTTCATCATTATCATTATCATGTCGGTTGCTAGTTCAGTAAGTTTATTCTATCCGTTAAACATGCCTTCCCCATCCTCTTCTTCCTCAACCTCTCAGTCTTCCACAAATTCATCCAGCAACGTAGTTACATCAACGTTTTCTGAGCCACTTCAATACGCCCAACCGAAGATGCTTTTACAAAGCAGCCCGTTTTCAGTGGAAGTTAATAATCTACAACAAGAACTTATGTTAAATTTGACTTTGAGTGCAAAGCTTAATACCGAAATCACCGTGAAGAACCTGAATTGTTCGGGGGAATGCATGAAGATGATTATGGGAAAGATTCAAAACCTTATCTCTGACGACTCAGCCTCCGTCGTCAATTTGGACCAAGGGAAGAACAATAGTGGAACTTTTAGAGTTACTGGTAGTTTTAGGAAAAGAAAGAAAAGGGATATTGGTAGTAGAATTTGTAAGTCGATTTAGTCTTTTAAATAATTTAATACACAGTTCCATAATACGTATTCACTAAATCCCCGGATTGTCTTTACAAGAGGAAAAACCTGTTTATTATAAACATTTTGAGAAAAATGCATTCTTCATAAAAAAAATTGTTCTAAAATGATTAATTCCGTCAATATTTTTTCATATTTTTGTACCGTTTAGAGATAAAAAATGAAATATGGTTGAATTTTTCCTAAAGCTTGATTCAGAACCTCGCATGGCTTCATTTGCAAATACTTCAGGGGCGAATCCTCCATGAATGCAACGCATGCACTGCATGCCTAAGAATACCTTAAAAATCTACTATCCTCTGTTTTTTTCCTCAGGTAAGATTTCGACAGACGATGACAGAAGAAAAGCAGATGACGTCCCATACCAATCTATTTATTTTACTAAAAAAAGTTTCTAATAATTTTTAAGTTATCTATGGATGGGTTTAAATATAAATCCGTCATGCGTCGTCTCTTGTTGTTTTTAACCAGTTTTATTGGTTTATTTAAAAAATGACAGATCGTATTTCAATTTTATTGGTTTGACGGAACGATGAACGACAAACGGACGCCGATGCGTATGAACTCGCCTTTAGATTTTTGTCATTTTTGACGCTTGTCAAAGTCTTGCCAAATTCTAGGTTATAATTTTGTGTCAACTTTTGTTAAATACCCTGCGTTTTGGAATATGATGCATTTTGATTCGTATTATTACGTGTGTTTTGTGTCTTTTGAAGTCAAGTGGAGGAAAAATCGAGTGAAAATTAACTGTAGACCCAGAGCACAGTTTATGGTTAATACTCGCTGCCAGGGCAGAAAGTCTTATACACCAATGAAGTTGCTATCGATAAAGTTTGTATACCATTTCGTCGTAGATAAGTGCATCTTGTATATGGTAGAAGGATCAAACTAAACACATACTAAAAACTGGAGTAGCTGTAAAATATCGATATCACACGATAGGTAAATAATGGATTTTAGTACTGCAGAAAAATAATGTCAAAAGGTACTGGTTTAAAAAAATTAAGATTAAAGTTAATTAATCAACCTTTAAGGTATAAAATTTGGTAGGTGTTATTATTAATAAAATAGTTTGTTTTATTTACCTATGTTGTTTTATTTATTCCTGTGGAATATTACAAATTTGTATTTGTACATAAGTTATATTGATAAATATAATCATAAATGCGGGTAGTTTCATAAAGCTTGAAAGTAAAAAATAGTTCTTTTTTATATTTTTTTGGTATGTATTGTCTTGTTCTTGTTTGTTTTGTATTCACACATACCGTTTTTATTAAATAAAATAACTCGATTACATTTTTTCAGTTTTATACAGTTTTTTTCACAATATTTTGAAGTAATCACTTGTCATCTTGTCAATCAAATTTTAAATATTTCCTGCTATGCGTTCCAGTTGTACCAACTTATTTCTTTGGAAAATAAAATAAACTACTTTGAAATTAAAATGACAGACACGTCTATCACTGTCAAGGATCTTCTCGTTGGACAGACTATACAGTACGTCTGCCGTTCTGGGGCTACGGGGTATCCGTGAGAGGGGAAACGATATTCTCTCGATGTTTTTCATAAAAAATTAGACGACGCGTCCCATCAAT
This sequence comes from Sitophilus oryzae, assembly GCF_002938485.1. Classification (NCBI taxonomy): domain Eukaryota; kingdom Metazoa; phylum Arthropoda; class Insecta; order Coleoptera; family Curculionidae; genus Sitophilus; species Sitophilus oryzae. Next base: position 845,912 of record NW_022145824.1, read on the forward strand.
AAAAATTCGACAAATTTGCAAGTAGCCAATAAAATGAGTGGGCGCAGCGATTTGCGGTGACGTACTCGTCAAGTCGACGTATAAAATATATTGCTGTTTATTTAAATGTTTTTGTCCGCATTCCTTTCATAGACACAGATCCAGCAGACGAACTGTATTTATTATCAATATTTTCTATTCATATAGATAAATAATATACTGTGCCACATAATCCCATACTTCGTATACTTAATTTTAAATTACTGCATGCATGATTATTATGTGCATTCAATCACAACAGACACGCGTATAGCTCGACGAGGCATACCGATTCGGCACAAAACATTATGCATGCTCGCAACCACCCCTCAAATATTACAATATCTTTTATTTAAAAAAGGAGTGGCACCTCAATTGAGAGACTGATGGTGGAGGGGAAGGTAGAGGGAAGACGATCACGTGGAAGGTCACCTAAGAGATGGGTAGACCAAGTCAAAACCCTAGGGGGCCATAACCTCCCCGAAACCTCACATATGGCGCAGTGTCGAACAACTTGGTCCGAGGAAGTGAGGGGAATCAACACATGATGTCACCATACTCTCACGTAGGGTGAAAGACTGAAGAGAGCCTGCTCATATTTTTAATATCTGCAGAAAATATGACATTAATTTAAATTAAAAATAACCAAAAAACTTAATAATAACCAAAATAAAGAATTCAAAGAATGATAAATAGAAAATTCGGCCATATTTTCTTTTTTTTTATTTTACTCTAAAACGGTATGGGAATTTGGATAAGTATAAACAAGATTAACCATTTTAGAAGAAACAAAAATTTTTTATAAATAATTCATTTTTCTCATAGGTAGTGTTAATAATAAAAATTTTTCCTTTTGTAAAGACAATCCGGGAACATACTGTAGAATGTTCGTTGTTAAAGTTAACGAGAATCAAAATGAAACTGATTAGAATAAGAAATAAAATTACACTTTTGCACTAACAAAATATTGAATGAAACAAAAAAATTGCAAGAATTCCTGTATTATAACTTTAAACATGTGCCAACTCTAGATATAAATTACATGATATAAAATACAAACTAAATCTAGATTATTATTTATTAGGTAAAATTTACGTGATTTAGAATTATATTCCTTATTTATTGTCACAAATTCTAAGCGTTCTTTGTAAATTCCAAGAGGTTTCAGTAGACTAGAATTGGAACATTTCTTTCTTATTGAAATTAAACTTTGGTATATTTTCAAATATATTATTCAGTATAACCCCTAAATTGGCCCTATAATATAACTGTTTAATTCAAAGCCGAAAAAAGATTGTATAATACCCCGTTTTTTAACTATAATCACTGTACATTATTTCATAAAAAGTCGACTTTTTTAGTGGGAAAACTTTATATTTAGAATAGTTAATAAATGAAACACCAAAGGGACCTATTTCTAAATACATCCTTATAAGAACTGAAACTTTTTAGCATAGTTTTAATTTTTTCAACTATTTTTTAATAGAATCAATGAATATTGCTATATTTATCAATGAAAGATACTCATCATAGCTATTTAAGGTATATTTACCGTCTTTATTAACGTGTAATTTCAAATTCCAGACATGGTACAAGAGAAAATGCACGATGGACGCCAAATATTGTATAATCAAGACACCAATTCCTCCAAAAGGGATCAAAATGTAAAGGAACAAATTCAAACGTCGACAATTTCAACGGCAATCTCTAAAACTCACCAATCTATAGAAAAATCTGTAACATGCTCAACTAATCATTCACATCTAGCTCATACCAATAATAAAACTAATCATTTAGTTAACTTTAAATCTAAACGTTTCAAACGTGATTTGGCGACATCGTCGATAGAAGTAACTACAGACAGTACTGATGTTAGTACTCAGAACAGTACAATCATTTGCGATGTAACTTGTAGACATCCAGAATACATAGTTTTTACTTGGGTATTATGTATGATCGCGCTAGCGACTGCTTTAAAATTGTATTACCTCGTAAAGCTATTTATGGCGAGTCTTATGGTTGGAATTTATACCATTCTAATTTTGGTACCATATAAACCAATTTTTGATAGCGTAAATGCTATTGCTATTGGGTAAGCACCAGGTAAATTATAATTCTCATTGTCAATATCAAATTTTGTTTTTAGTGACGTAATAGTAATTCCTTTGTCAGCTCAGATGTTGATATTGCTGGTGGTTTTCTGTTTGATGGTCGCTTATCATGCGCGATTGGTAGAAGTCACTTCTCGGCTAGATTTTTTATGGAAGCAGCAAGCTGAAAGGGAATTGACTGACATGGAAGAAACAAAACAGAATAACAAGCAATTATTAAAGAATATTCTACCGGAACATGTTGCTAGACATTTTTTGTCTAACGATAGGAATAGTGAAGTGAGTACTTTTACATTATATTTTACAAACATAAGCTAAGATCTTTAACTCTGAAATATTAGACCGTCATGTCGTTTCATAAGATTCAGACGGAATAGATTCGTATATCAATCTAATAAAACTCCATCAAGCTTGTAGTCCCCGTAAACAGTCCTCAGCTAAACCTGAAAAGAGTGCTAGTATAATTTTTTGTTAAGAAGAGTTCCCTCCCAGTAAGTCTCTTACACGCCTTCGGAGTATAGTCTGTCCAAATTTAAGGAAGATTTCGACAGATGACATCTAAAAAATGACAGAAAATACAATTTATCTGTTAATTAAAATGACTGACACAACTGTCACTGTCATGGATCCCCTTGTTGGGCAGACTATATCAAGGTACAGCTTATAATAGTGGACTCGTTTCCCCTAGATTTGACTCATATAATACTGAATTCAGAACTCGACGGTGCGCTCACTTTCATACGGGACTTCTATAGAAGAGAAAAAAGGGAATATTACAACACCTATTATTATTATCTTTACTCAGCACCTTTCTGACAGTGTGCCAAGCCGATAGTTTATGTTGATTTCATTTGGCCAATTCTCCTGTTCTCCTGTTTGCTATAACAGATCCGCGAAAGTAGTTTTTCATACACACAGTTCTAGGATTTCATTAAGATGGACTCAATTTGTTTCATCCTTCTTCCTTAGATGGTTAATGCTGTGATCTTTATATGTGGCGAAGTAATTTATTTATTTAGCGTATGGCAACACATGACACGAGCAAACAAAATCTAAACCCCAACGACAAAAACTAAACATCAAATCCAAATAGCTAAATTCTGAATTTCAGTAAGAGCCGATGGTGTAGGCCCCAGAAAATCTGGAAATATACAGTTGCTAGGTTAATAGTTCATATTGCATATTTTTAAACTCTGTTCAGAGAGTTCTTGATCGACGGATATGAGGTGGTGGTTTACTTCATATTGTAGGTTACAACAGGTGCTATTCAATTGTCGAATAGACAAAGTCCAGGATGGTATGAAATTATAGCTCATACATACCACAATACATACCCAAGTAATGCCACTTATCTAAAAACTAAATAAGCTGACAATGATGATGATGATGATAGTGGTAGTTTTAGTAAAACGCTGTTTAAAAATCCATTTTTTGCAAAATTACTCATTACATTGCAATCTCCATTAAGAACGTTCTCAGATACGAGGATATTTTGATGTATGTAGTCAGGTTCTAGATTCTTGCGAGAACTTTGTTCAGTGAATAAACAATTCAGAAAAATTCAAATTTTAGGTTTCCGTAAAATTTTTGAATGTCCGCATGTCTTCCCTGTTTCATTATCTATTCCGCTTATTTTGGACATAATGAAAGCTAATAACAATAATAATTGTTTTGTTTGCCTTCTTCTTGAGTTCGGTCAATTCTTGAAACCAGCACGCGGATGTTTCATCAAGTTGACACGAGGTTTTCTCTTTAGAGCAGGAGTTGCGAGCAAAATGCGAGATGTTTTTGCATGTGGCATGTGGTCACAGAAATTCGTGATATTTAGGCGGTTGCAAAAAAGATTAGAGGAAATAATTAAAATATCCCTAGTCTATCAAACTTAGTTTATCTCAACGTTATTGAGAAATTTCTATGAAAAATTGCCAGAAAATAATATCGTGATATAGTAGTTTGAGGCATCTTACTCTAAGTACGAATATGCTAGAATAGAAGATATGCTAGATAGAAATAGAATAGAAATATGCTAGAAGAAAGTTGTAGTACTGTTGTAGTACTAACGTTGAAATTTATTTGCTTAAATATTTCCAGGAATTATTCTCCCAGTATAGAGAGGAAGTTGGAGTACTGTTTGCTACGATCCCTAACTTTACCGATTTTTATTCGGAAAAAATCAACAAAGGCGTCGAATGTATAAGACTGCTCAATGAAATTATAGGTAGGTCGTCATAGCTTAACAAACAATATATGTCTTTAAAAAAGTCCTATGGGTATTTCGCCACTGTAAGAAAATATACAAAATAAAATAGTTATTGTTGACAATTAGTCTCCGTAGGATTAACGCCATCAGTGTTTACAAAAAATAACTATTTTATTTTGTAGATTTTCTTATAGTGGCAAAATACCCATAGGACTTTTTTGAAGAGATGAATCCGCCACAGAGGTATAAACATTTTTAAATAATATATGTTTTGTTATGGTGATGCTAATTTAAATATGATTAATTTTAGCGGATTTTGATGAGCTTCTAGATGATGAGAGATTTAACTGTATAGAGAAAATAAAGACTGTTAGTGCAACGGCAACTTATATGGCCGCATCGGGTTTGAATCCTACACATCAGGTAACTAATCTAATTACATAATAATTAAATAATAGTTGCAGTAAATACTATAGGTTAGTGATAAAAAATCCAACCTGACATTAAGAAAATTCGAATATGGGATTTGAATAAGGCTTGAATTTAGTAATGAGGAGTTTTTGTCTTGGTCTGGCATTTGCTCGTCACTACTTGTTAACACAATAATAGAACACACTATTGTTTTAGACATCTGACAAAAACTCTGAGGGTGTGCACCACTTATGCGCTCTGATAGATTATGCTATGTGTATGAAGGACAAATTAGATGATATCAATAAGGATTCTTTCAATAACTTCGGACTCCGAATAGGAGTTGCTTGTGGCTCTTTGGTTTGTGGAGTTATTGGTGCCAGGAAGCCGGTATTTGATATATGGGGCGATACAGTCAATTTAGCCTCCAGAATGGATTCGACAGGCTTAATTGGATACATACAAGTTCCTAAAGAAACATCCCAGGTAAAATTAAGGGTTATTTTTGAAACCATTTTTCTTATTTCTATTTAGTACACCTTCACAATATAAGGCACCTATTTGGTTAACCTATATTAATGTACTTGAGTTTCCAATTTTGGTAGAAATCATACGGTATCTTCGTTATTAGTGAAGATACAAAGATCCGGTTTGTGTAAACAAAATTTTCATAATCCTCTTCGTTTCTAAGCTACGAAAATTTTGCATTTTGAGACACCTCCCGTGTTTCTGTAAATTCCGACGAACATCTGCTGATGTTGGCATCATCTTTGGCATCATCAGCAGATGATTAAAACTATTATAAAAATTCAAAAATAACGGTAATGTGTTAAGTTTCCACGATACATAAATAATTTATTAGTGGCTCTCAAATAAAATAAGAGACAGCAATATACTTTTAATAATTATTTTGTTTCTTTTATTATCAATCACAGTCTACCAATAAAATTATTTTTAATGAAAACTTTTAAGTTGCAGTAAATAGTGAAAATAAATATAGAGTGATATATATTTTTGGGAAGCTCAAGCCAGATAATTGAAAGAATGATTCGTAAATATACAGAAAATATAATATACAGCTATTTAAGAAAACAGTTCGTATATTCAAAACTATTCTTTTCGTAGAACAGCAAATTACTCCACTATATTTTACGTAAAAAGTTCTACAATAAACAGAGTTTTCACCTTCTCGATACATTTTACAATAACAGAGACAGGGGGCGTCCTATATTGCAAAATTTTCAAAAAGACCCTGAAGCTCCAGAAACGAACTGGGCTATGAAAATTTTGTTTACAGCATCTTCCGTTTGACCAAAAGTGGGACAGGTTTGGGCATAGTATAAGGGTTTGGGCCAACCGCATATCCTTCTATCCTTCTATCCTACTAATAACGGAGATACCGTATGATTTAATCCAAAATGGAACAAATGTACATCCAGATGGGTGATTCTGTTCAAACTCTCTTAACTTGTCCATTACATTTGATACACAATTGGTAGAAACTAATACTAAAAAATAAAGATACTGATTAATATTTTAATAAAAAAATAGATTAAAAAATTTTAAATTTAAAAAGAAACTGAGGTTTTCTGGTAACAAATCTGATAATAATCATTCATTCTGACAAATTGACATAATAGAATTTACCCATAGATAAAAGAAAATAATCTACTGAATATATGTACTAAAACTTTATATTTAGAAATATTTAAAGTAAACAGAGATTATACGCGGATAAAAATTGTGCTAAAGTTTTATTCATAAAAGTTCCATGCATTCGTATGTTATCTTAGATATTGGGCGCCAAAGGATATGAATTAAAAAAGCGAGGAATAATAGATGTGAAAGGAAAGGGTTTGATGGAAACGTACTTTGTGATGGGTCGGCAAGAACGCAGTAGACGGCCCAGTTTCCAGCGCCAAGCGAGCAATTACAGCACTTTGGCCGCCGTGGTATATGCTTTGGCTCATACCAGAAAGAAACATACAGGAAATACTCGTAAGCTACTTAGTAATATTTATATAAATTTGGTTATCTCGATATACCTACCTGTAACCTATAAAAGACAAAAATATTTTTTGTCTTTAGTCACTATTTCACTAGCTATTTCCGTATGTTTAGATTAACGTCCAACGTAGTTTCAAGACATTGGTATAAAAATCTTTTACCAAATATGTCTTTATTTCGGAAATCTAACGATTTTACGTATTCATATATTCCTCAAATTATAAGAAATAACGCCTACATTACATAAATATAAAATATGAAGAATCTGTGTTTATATTAATACTATATTTTTTTTCTTAGCTGGCAGTGCCGTTTTGGGTAGGGCTCGAACTCAGGGCAAGAGCGATATTAACAAAAAGATCATTAACTACAGCTCGATGAGAATAACGAACAAGACCACAGGAGGCCCAGTAAGAAGGAATACTACGAGAGGAAATCACAAAAATATGCACGCCCGATCTCAGCCCAACATGCGACAGCTAAGCTCACAAAACCTGGAGAACATGAAGTCGATGAAATCGATAGATAGGGATATCACATCGGCTACTATCAATCGAATGGCAGTTTCTCAGTCGGCTCCGCATACTCCCGTGTCTTCTTCCGTTCATCTGGAGAATACAAATTTTAAACCCGTCTCCCGATTGTTGTCTGAACCTATTGTTAATCGGTATGTTTTTCTAAAATGATTTACGTACCCTTTTTAAGATATTACCTTTTTTTAAATGTAGTAGAAAATTTGAGTCAGTGTTGATACTAAATGAATTTCGAACTTCCATTGTCTATTTACTTTAACTTACATCAGGTGTTCAGTTATCAAGTTTACTTTCTAATTAATACACAGAGTGTCAAAAAATAGTGTATCTAACTTCGATAATAAATGATAAAGACATAGAGTTAAAAATTAAGATAAAGAAGTAAAGAATAATAATAATAAATTATCTCCTGATTTTGCTAATACTAAAATCGATGCACCGAAACTCCCAAAAAATTTCCTCAAAAAATTGTTATTATTCAATTTACCGGTAAATGAAAAAGTTGCATTAATGCGAACAGTAAGCGGAAAATTAAAAATATAAAACCAAATATTATTAACTTAAAGCAGCATTTTCAAATATTTCCTCTAATTCCTTTGAAAATATTAGATTTCTGTTTTCAATGTTTAGGCAATAACCATAGATGTTATATATTCTACAGCTGGTTAACCCTAGAATACTAATATGTTCTTTTATATGGTAAATCTAATGTGCCAATAAAACAAAAACCCATGTAAGCTTCATATTTTTATCGAATACAAATGAACATATGTTTGTTGGAACTTAACCCCGGTGCTCGGCACAAATCGGGTGTTTGCATTGGGGACAGTGCGTGGTCGTCATCCGTCTTAATCTGCTGGTAAAGTATATTGAACGATTCTGCCTTCAACCTGAACAACTTCATCAGGTTGGTTGGATTTGATGATGTTATCATCAGATGAACTACCATCACTAACAGAAGGATTAGCAGGCGGCTGGTAGTCTATATCTTATTCAGATATATCTTCTGAAATGTTCACATCAACCTCTATAACCTCGTTTCCTTCAAAATCACTAAGTCCATCGCTGGAGTCCTTTAAATTATCTGCCTCTTCCCGATCACTCTCGTTATCACTCTCAGAACCATCCATATCGTCCTTCTCAGTCATTATTTTTTGTATTTCATTTTCCACCTCTTGGTGGGTCAAGGGTCGTTTTCCTGAATCCATTTTCTAAGAAATATAATGTATACATTTATGAATAGAAAGTATAACTTGGTATAACCATCCATCTTACCAACTAAACTGGTATTACTACTTGTTTAAAAAGTTTACGCTAATACTAATCACTCGTAAATTTTACGATCGCACCAAAACTCAGCAAATGAAACACCTACATCGATGTGTATTCGTCGAATACAGCCCGTTTAAGTGACCGCATTAATACAAAATCGACAGAAGAAAACAGATCGTAAATTTTTACGACGCGATGCTCTGTTTTCTTCTGTCATACATGTGTATTCTAGGATTATATTGGTTGGCTTTTGCTTTTATTTTATATTGAAACTAAAGATTTCCCTTAATCGGCAGCAGAGTGTCTGCCAATGAAAGAACCGGAATATTAGCCCAATTCAACTTAAGGAATTAATCAGTATCAATAGTGTTCATGTTCAAATCTTTTATTTCGAACTTTGAGATTCATTGAACTAGTCATAATTTTTCTGAAATCAGTTGGAATAGGATAAAATATAGTCTGTACAAATGAATTAAAAGTTCTAATATTTCGAATTGTCTTTGAAAATACTATACACTATTGTCTCTGTTATAGCGGATTTAATTCTATTTATATTCCGTAATTTTTAATATCGGATTGTTTACAAAGAGAATAATGTACAGCAGAGTAAGTATTGAATGACATTGACAAGATACTTAAAGTTATGCTCTGATTTGTTACCTTAGCAATCCTAAATTTTAAAGCAAAATTTGTTATAAACTATTGGAATTTTTACGACAAAATACTAATTACACCACAGCAACTTTTATTGGTTGCAATGCTGCGATTAAAAATTATACCATATTTTTTTGACGCAAATTAACTCGAAATAATATATTTTTAAGTGATTTCTTGAAAACACTTATAAATAACAAAAATTATGAATATTTTAATAGCATTATAGAATAAATTTTGTAATAAATCTATTGCAATCGTAATAAAAGTTTCGGGCCTCTAATTTATGAGTTCTGGCAAATTTGGCTTCTGGCCTCTAACCTAATGTATATTTCTTTTTTAATGATTACCAAAATTAACGGGGTTTAAAGACGATTTACCGGTAATATTTTACAGCGTTTTTAGTAAATTTTAACAGGTAAACCATGGGTAACCTGTAAATCGCTAAAATGGTCATGGAATCCCTAAGTCTGAGATAATGGAAGTGTGCAATTCTTTTAGTATCAGTAGGGTTCCTTTTTGTTTAAGAACATATTTTTTCTAGGTCAAGCTCATTGGCATCTCACAAAAAGTCCAAAGCCGACAACAAAACCGTCATAGATAACGGAGCCATAGACGAAACCGAAAACTTCAAAGTAAAACCTTCAGAAGCAATAGTTCCCGTGCATTCGCCGAAGCATTGTATTAAGAGGGACACCAAATTTTCACTACGTAGTCCGCTAGGGAGGAAGGAAGCCAGAGTGCAGATCGAAGCTGCTCATCTTAGAGATAGACTGAACAAGGTCCATTCCCTCGATGGGACCCATGTTTAAATCAAGAACTGTACTATGTAAAGTAATATTTGATTTTCATCGTGACTACACCATAGGTAGCTCAAAATGCTACCATCCTAACAATTTTATGATTGACATACTTGGTCTTGATTCTATATACTTTCAAAGGTTTAAATTATTCCCTAAAAGTGTCAAAATATCGAGGAAATACTTTTTTATTTGTTTTGATTTACTAATTATTAACTGACAAAAAAATTCTATCAAACCATTTTAAGTTCTTGAGAAAAGCCCTTAGAATTTACAAGGTACATTTTACAGTATATCTAATGATAATTTATAGCACATAAAAGTTATCAACTAATGCTTTTATACAATACAGTTCTTCTTTCTCAGCCTGGCTCCAATGTTGTGTATAGGCCTCTTCTAGGGTTTTCCATGCTATGCGATCTCTAGCCAATCTCATACATTTTCTTCCTACCAGTATTCTAAAGTCATCGACCGATCTCTTTTTTGGTCAACTGACACTTCTTGTGGTCCCTCTTGGTCTCCATAGTAATTTGACATTTGCAAAACTGAAATTGTCTTCCATAATGTACTTGATAGCAATATTTATTCAATAGAAACCTTTATTTTCAGCCATTTAGGCAATATTGACGTATTGAATAAGCGCAATAGCTAAACGAAGAGCTACAGCAATCCATTTTTTAAATTATACTTCCAGCGAAATAGGTAAAGAAAAGAGCAAGAATATTGAAAATTGTTTTCTGATAATATAAAAACTCGTAAATTTAGAATCAAAAACTCGTTTGAAAAAAAAAATTGTTGATTGATGGGCAATATCAATTCGGTTCTATTGTTCCATTGGTCTCGTCTTAGGGCTTTAGTAGATACATATGGTTTTGATTATCTTTCATTTTTTTTTTGTTTTGAATATCTTTTGTGTAGGCGTTTCTGAATTTATCTCTCGATATATCCAGTGCTGTTATAGAGAAGATCCATATCAGTCTCTACGAGATTTCTTCACCACCCGCATAAATGAAAATGAAACGACTCTTTCACTCGAAATTCCTAGTAGGTGGTACCAAATTACTCTTAAAAAAGGGGGTTTTCAAAATGAGCTAATGAGTCACCTTGGTTCTATTTGAAAAAAAACTGAGATATGATTAAAAATACGATTTGGGCATCATTTAACAGGCCAAGAAAAGATACGAAAAACATTAGACGATCAAATCTGTTCTTCAAAAGTTCCTTGAGTAATGGTTTTAACATAGCCATGAAGCTTTAAGCTCTAGATTAAAATTTAAAACATATCTTATTTTAATTCAAAGAGTCAAAAGTTGACATATGATATGTCATTCTACTTAGCCTGTCATTTTCTATTAAATAAAGTAAAAAATCGAGGGTATCAGAAGTTGTAATCACATGACTACAACTTCTGATTTTTAAATGACTGATAATTTGATTTGTTATAAGACCTGATCATTGACCAACTGTTGAGTATACAGGCATTTCACATAAGTCTCTGATATCAGGAAAAAATTGTCTTTGAAATGAGTTAGAATCAAGGCCTCTTGCTAATTTCGAAAGTTTGCTCTCGAATATCCACAGTATATTGTGAATTTTTTATGGAAATATATTTTTGATATGTTTTATTTTAAAATATATACCTAATTTGGAAGAATTTATTTAACAATAAACAAATGTATTGAATTGGTATATGCTAAATAAAATTAAATACTTTTCTTGCCAGTGTCCAATTTAAGGGGCCAGCGAATTTTTATATATTTCACCTAAAATACCTACTTGTTCTAGTAAATAAAGTATGTACATCAAGTGTGTAAATCTTATGATCACGTGATTCATAAGATTTTAAACTTTAACTAGTCTTGAAAGTACTTTTTATGTCTAAATTAATATTACTTATAAAAAAAATATTGAGGATGTTATTTCCTAATGATATTTTTATTAGAATACAGAGGAGAAGAATTAAAATAAGTAAGTACTTTCAAAAGTTGTCTTCGAATTAAAAATTATTTAATGATATGGGTGTCAAGAGAATACTTTTAAGCAAACCATTTTTGTTAAATTATTACGGCTGGTCCAAGAGAACAATATTTTATATATTCATGTGTAGATAGATGGAGTCTTCAGTGTAAATTAGACATTTCTAGTCTTCTTCAGATATATGACAACATTTTGTTTATACCGTCCTTCATTTTTATGATCTTGATGTATTTTTTTATTGGTATTGTGTATAATTAGTTAGATAAGTAGTAATTTATTATGCTCTAATCATTCATATAAATGTTTATTAAATAATAAAAGATCCTAATTAAAATTATTTCGATTTTGTATTGGTTATATCAAGGTTATATCCTATTTTTTAAATATATTATTTTATATTAAGATATATAACTGAACTGGCATTAAGACCTAATTAATTTGTATATGTATATCCATCTAGCAAAAAAATGTATAATTTGCCAGACGACATCAAAAAAAAATTATCAAAATTTGAATTAAATTACAGGCAACCACCATTATCGCGCATTCTTCCTCTAGGCAGAATATGATAAAGACGTATTGCCATATATAATGATAATAGATATACAGGGTGTCTCAGATTTTAATCGGGAAAATTTAACAGACGATAGAACTTGCAAAAATAAAAGAAAAAGTACATATCAACTTGTAAGATTTAAAGCTTCCTTTTCGAGATACAGGGTGTTAAAGTTACTTAAAAAAGAAAAAAAAATTTAAGATATTTGAAAAACTATTTAATCGATTTTGATATAACTTGACCCGTTTATAATACTTACTATTGGAGTTAATTTGATGTAAATAGATTTAAGTTTAATGGCCAGGGGCGGCGGTGGGGCATCACTGTTAAATTATTTTAAAGAAAAAAATAGGCACGCCACTGCTTTTTTAGAAGTTTAATATTACTTTTGGATTTAGTAATTAAAAATATTTTTTTGTCTCCTGACTTTTTTGTCTATCTTGCTTACTTCTTGCAAAAAAAAATAAATTCTAATTGGTAATTACTATTATAATTGGTATTCTAATGGTACCCTGTATCTCGAAAAGGAAGCTTTAAATCTTACAAGTTGATATGAACTTTTTGTTTTATTTTTGCAAGTTCTATCGTCTATTAAATTTTCCCGATTAAAATCTGAGACACCCTGTATAATGATTTTCAGAGCACTGACCAACCAGTTACTGCTAATTAGCATATATGCAAGTAATCATAATATATTCTGTGTGATGGCAGGCAACTCAATTATTTACTGTCTTGACAATTTGGTGAAGGTAACAAAATAATTTATGTTTATTTTCCATTGAAATTTAGATTTTTTAATTTGAAGCCATCTAACTTTTATTTTTTCAAAATAATACAATAGATATAATTAAACTGATAAAAATATAATCGATAGGAAATAAATAGACATAGTTAGTGTAAGATAGAGGTAGTAATCTTTAAGTCTCAGATGCCTAAAATAAAGTTTAAATTTAGTTTTATTGATTTGAATCCATCCTACTTTAACTTCGATTGCAAAAGATGGAAATATATGTATATAATAATTATTGTATATAGAGTACAATAATATAATAATAGAAAACAACTTTGGGTATATGAAGTTATTATTTGGGATTTATAAAAAAATTACTTGCGAAATGTTGACTGTGTATAGCAAATGCGCTTTTTGGCGGTGGGCAGGTAGCCCTTAGCCGCTATTTTATGTTGCTAGGGTTGGATTGTTGGTCTTCTAAATTAAGATATTAATTAAATACGTAGTGCGCATATTTCTGGAAATACCATATGAGGTCAAGACTTAGACGAGGACGTACTTCTTACAGATCGTACTTCTTTAAACTTCGCCGTACTCTTTATTATTTCATAGCGCTTATTGCCAGTTGATCTTAAAAAAGGTTGTAATTTATTTTTATATTTAATAAAAATGGTGTTTAAACGGTTTTAGTTTGATATTTAAAATAATTTTTGTATTTAGAGTATTTCAAAAATTTTAACGGTTTCGCAGATATTTGCGATAATTTTATAATTGATATGGCATTTTCCACAGTAAATTTTTATTAAAGTCACCCAATGATTTTTCTCTGCTATTTTACCGTTGAAAGATCCATATGAAATAATATTGCGTGTATCTGCGAACCCATTAAACATTTTGAAATACTTTAAATACAAAAAATGTTAATTTTTTAATTATCCATCTAATAAAAAATAATATACAGGGTGTATCATTAAAAAAAATAAAAATTATTTTATATATTAGAAAGTTTGTATTTTATACGTTTATTTATAGCAAAGTAAGTACTCGGTACAGATCAACTAAAGTAAATAATATAGTTTTTATTTCAAGAGAGTTCTTGTATTTGTAAAAAAATTTTAAAAATGTTATATTTTTTATTTATTTATTAATATCTCTAAAATTATCGAAATATATTTACTCATGTCGTAGGATTATGTAAAGTGATGTGAAAGGAAGACAAAAATGGAATAATATACAGTGTGTTCCATAAAAAAATATATTTCATATGGCATTTTCCACAGTAAATTTTTATCAAAGCCACCCAATATTTTTTCTCTCGTATTTTACCATTGAAAGCGCCATATGAAATAATACTGCGTATATCTGCAAAACTATTGGAAAATTTTAAATACTTTAAATTCCAAAAATATTCAATTTTAACTCTTCATCTAATAAAAAATAATATACAGGGTGTTCCATAAAAAAAAGAAAAAAATGTTATATTTGAGAAAGTTTGGCGTAGAATTTTGAACATCGTGTATGATTTACGATTACCATATTTATAGCAAAGTAAGAACAAACCATCTACAATAAATACCTAATATAGTTTTGATTTCAGAACAGTTCTTGTATTTTTAATAAATTTTTTATATATTAGGATTATGTAAAGTGATCTGAAAGGAAGCCAAAAATACAATAACATATAGGATGATCTATTTAAAAAAAAACATCCAGATCCGCTCACGCTTTTTTGATCCACTCTATAGAAGTTAAAATATTTTCCTGAAATACATCCTGGTACATACTTTAGATCTACACTTAAACAAAATTCTCAAGTTTTTTTATTATAGGAGCTACAGATGCCCGACGCACTATTGCCGGACACTGTATGTAAGAATACACAAAATTAAAACTTCACCACTGAAATTTTATCAATTTTTATTAGAAAAATACAAAAGGTGCTATCCGTTTGACTGCCAAAACAAATCAGACCTAACCCCCTAAAACTCCAGCTGGCTTCCTTATTATTTTCGGTATTTCCCATCGCCTTCGCTAAACTATTTAAATTTTGCCTTGAATCTTTTAGGGGTTACATGTATATTATAATTTTTTCTGATAGATTTTACAAAACTCTTCAACTTTTATTAAGAATATCATATACCTATTTTTAATAGTTTGCCATTTATTCCAATTTTTTCTATTTTAACCCATATTTTCAAAACAATTATTACGCTATAACATCATAGTTGCCATGACAAAACAAAATTTTTATTACTTATCTTTAACAAGTAATTTAATAATTAGTTACACCATTGTTATTATTAGTTAAAATTAATTAACTTTACTCAAATAAACTAAAATCGCAGTCATGAATTTCTTGGTGTATTTCTATACTATGAAAGATGATACTTGCATTTTCCTTGGAATAGCACAGATTAGGGCAATCCAAGATTATCTAATTATTGACAACTATATAATTGATAGACTCTATCGTTGACTCACCGTGTACAAATAAAACAATATAAAAGATAAATTTAAAATTTACACTTTATTACACATTACTTCACAAACATGACAATAATTCCGAGATCTCAACACAATATAGTGTTTTACATGTCGCGGTAAAAACACAACTTACAAATCTCAATTTCAAATTATTTATTTTACATATATATGTATAAATAATTTTTATTCTTATAATTCAGATTAGGACCGGCCCAACCGAATCACGATCAAGTATTGCTTCGTTGCTTGCAAGCAATACCTATTAAATCGTACAACCATAATTATACCGTGTTCATTAACCAAAAACAATCTTAAAAATATAAAAAATATACATTCACAAATTATACACAGTTCTCAAATTTTAATTTTGCAAATGAGTTTGTTGCACCCATTCGCTACGGGGTGTTCCTGGTGCCGGACTAGCCCCATCTTCTTGCTGTGTTCTCGTCGAACATTCTGACTTGATGTTGTCATAATCGTTAGAAACATTGTCCAGACTTTGAAGATGCTCAGCTTTGTAAATCACTGGAGTACGCTCTGAACCTAACTGAGCGTAAGTTACTTCCGAAACCGGATTGACCAAATATTCCGGATTCTGATAGGTCGGGATGTCTTGATGGTAGTAACTGGGATAAGACAAATTGGTGATGCTAGCCACAGATGGCGGTGAGTGTTGGTATATTTGGTGACTAGGTGACTGATTAGGCGTAGGCTGGGAAGAGATTTGATGAGGAGGTGGTGGACTAGATGTCAAGGACCAACAGTTGAGTGGAGACATGATGGTTGTGGGCGTTTGTGCTTGCATCGTAGGCATCGAGGACCAGCTCGAATACGTTCCAGATGAGTTGTAGATCTGTTGTTGTTGGATGTGTTCTGGAGGATTATAAACTGCAAAAAAATATTTTTAAGTGATTTATACCACACACTCAATTTCTGTAATGGAAATAAAATATTTTAGAGTTTATAGGAGAATTGTAACTCAATAAAATATTTATAAAACAACTTTATATTGTAAATGTAGAACGATCTCTGGAGAATTCAAAACTCTACGTGTCATTTACTTTTATAAAGACTGCTTGGTTCAAGAGAGTAAAACCAGAAAATCACTATAACGCACTTCTAGTATTATTCGCATGTCGTTATGGCAACCTGTTGACTGGTACCTAAGTTTCTCTTAAGTTAAGATGCCCCGATATGTATTTAATATTGTAGGTAACATTGAGTCTCTAGTTTCACTCTTTTGAACAGCCATCTAAAGAACGTCTACTGGATCTATGTCTATGAAAGGAATGCGGACAAAAAAAACATTTAAAAAAACAACAATATATTTTATAAATCGCTACGTAAATGGAACCATGTGGACTTGACGAGTATGTCACAGCAAAATACTCCGCCCACTCACTTCATTGGCTACTTGCAAATTTGTCGAATTTATACTGATAGGAAGCGTCGTCTAGTTTTTTACGAGAAACCTCGAGAGAATATCATTTCCCTCCTTACGGATGCCTCGTACCTACAGAACGGATAGACGAGACGTACTGTAATTGGCATGTTATTGGCCAGCAAAACATACGAATGACGCTTATTTTATTATCTCAACATCACCATTTATCATTTTCTCCTTGTTTGAGACATCGTGGATGACATTAACACTTTGAAGAATGAGAGTCGACTAGTTCTTTCAATTTCTTGTTTTGAAGGTTCTACAAAAAAAACAAGAGGAAGGGAATAGAAATAGAGGTTATATATACGGGGGATATAATATGGAGTGCATAGCTAGTTCGCCTCCTCGTGGGCACACTGGATAACGCTAGATGAATTAGCAAACAATGGCAGTCAGACAAACTTAGGATCTCCTGATCATAAGGCACGTTCAGAAAAGAAGGTAGCTTATATGATGTATGACTCCCGGAAAATGATGAATAAGAGCCCCAATCAGGCCTATACGCTGTACTCATTTCAGATTACCCGCCCTCCAATAATCAGATCAACCGAAGAGTCAAATCCAATTCTTTGAAGTTTCACATGATTTTAAAAATATAAATATCTGATCCAACATTCAAAACTGTAATAAATGGATTAAATCTAATTCCAAATAAAACAATCAGTTAGAAAACAAGCATTTTACGTCCAAATTTTACTTTTAGAAGTATTTTAAGGATATCATAACAGGCCAAATGGTTCCATATAAAAGAGTAGACGTTTATAAATATAAAATTATGTAAAATATTAAAATATTTATGCTTACCATTTGGTGGGGGCGATACTGGTGACGTACTTTTCTGTCGATTCAATAAATAAGGAGCAGACTTCTGTCTTATCAGCTTTGGACCAGTTCTGTACTGACAAGGAGACATCTGACCTGGTGCTGGGTAAATTGACTGATGAGGAATAAACCATGAGCCATCTAAAAGAGAAAAATAATGAATTGACAAACAAAACAACCTGCTTAAAAGATGATGAAATAAAATGAAAATAAATACATATAAAGTTAGCCTTCAGATCTTAGCCTGACGTCAACTTGTTCTAGTTTAATTTTCATTGTGGAAATAATTTGTTTATAGAAATATAATTTATTTAATATACTGAGTGATTATTTTAATGATAAATCTTAAATTTCTGCTCTTGACAATAGCAGAAATTTTAGACCTTTAAATTGAAAGAAATGCCAATATTACGGTTGAATATATGATTTTGATTTATGTGAACAATCTACGCGAAAACTTACATTGCGCGTGAGGCTGCTGTTGGTATGTCGGCGAATAGTCTCCCCTTTGAACAAAACTGTTCTCTGGCCTCTCTTTGGCATCAAGAAAAGCTTTCGCAAAAGGATTGTATTTAATTTTTAAGGACGTCACTTCCTCATTCTGGTACGCCGTTACTGCAATAAACTGCGTCTCGGGAAAGGGAAACGTCATAACACGTCTGGATTCCGTCCCGACTTTAACCAGATGCACCCTTGGTTCATATTTGTGTAATGAGTTCAGCATTATTTGACCATTTCCTAAAAAATAAATATATTATTGTTTTTTCTTCGCTAGAGTGTATCACAAACAATATTACAATATTATTTGTATATATCTAATATGTTCTTATATGCATTACAAAATCTCAAAAATACTACCATTCTAACGCCAATTTTGCATAGTCATTTGCGACTAAAACCCGTCAATGGGTTTCCTTTCCAACGCGGACTATATATAATTAATATAATTACTACTTCTAATATAAAAATATATAAAAAACTTAGCACATTAACTTTTGGTATAGTTTCGCAATTTCCTCGATTATTAAAAAAAATAACGCTTTATTGTACAAAAAGCCAAAATAGCTTTATCGACAAAGCATTTACAAAACAAACAAAAGCACAAAAAATATACAAATAATAAAAAATATCATACAATACAAATCATACAATTCCAAAAAAATACGTCATTAAAATTACATTAATACATGGACATTGCAGAACACAAAAAAGGCATATCGAAACGTAAAATTTTACAATAGGAAAATTGTAAATGGATAGAATCATTTAAGAATTATAAAATATGTGTGAGATGATCAAATTTTTAAAATTCAAAATTGTTCATGATTAAACATCAACAAAAAAGTCGTTTACCGCATATAGGGCTCTCTCCAGTAAGTATAATTTTAGAGCTTTGCGAAATGCGGGAAAGAATGAAAGCGACTTGATATTCAAAGACAGATGATTGTACAGTATTGAGCCTTACTTTAACTAGTTCTGAGCTCGGGGATGGCAGATAAAGATCGTGGTCCGCATTCCTAAGATGATAGTTGTAAGATGGTCTTTCGAGAATAGCAGATATATGTTCTTGCGGATTGAGCAAACGGATTCAAAAACGAATAAAGAAGGAAGAGTCAGTATTTTGAAATTTTTATAGAAGTTCTGGCAGTGAGTTCTATTTATGCTCTATTCAAACATTAAATCGTTAATCAAATAGCCACTCTGTCATTAAGTAAATTTACAATTAGTATTGTCGATAACAACTACCCTTACATAAATAAATAGAAATTAAACACATTAAAGTTCCTAAGGACTGAATAAATTTTATATACATGGTGCGTCTCAAAAAAATTTTTCAGATAAATAACGACATAAATTAGGATTGATTTGAGAAACAATTGAATACGTCCATTCAATTGTTTTCGATAACTTCCTGCTGTACCGGAAATTACTACAAGTTTTAATTTTTAAATGGCACTCTCTGTATTTTTTACTTTGTTGGATAGAAAATGACACTCTGAATAGAATGACATATCATATGTCAACTATTGACAGTTTCGCATATGGTTTATTTGAAATTGTAACATGCGGTTCATAACGACAATTTGACCCGAAATACAAAATGCGTGGTACCAAATTATTCGTAAAAAATGCATTTTCCGAATTTGCTAATGAGCCACACTTGTTCCATTTTGGAATAATTTAGATAAGATTAAAAATACGATTTGGACATATTTTAACCGGCCAAGACAAGACACGAAAAACATTAGACGATCAAATATATTCTTCGAAGGCTCCCTGATTAAAAAATAGTGTTTTTAACACAGCCATGGCACTCCAGATTGAAATTTAAAATGCAATTTTTTAAGGTAAAATGTCAAAAGTTGACATATGATATGTTATTCTATTCATTTGAGTGTCATTTTCTATCGAATATAGTAAAAACATACCGGTGGTACCATTTAAAAATCAAAAGTTGTAGTTATTTCCGGTGTAACAGGAAGTGACTAAAAACAATTGAATACGTCAATCAAACCTAATTTATGGCATATACTAACATGCCAAATCGCGTTTTTTTTATTTGAAAACATAAAAAGTTATAAGGGTGAGTCACTTTTGAGATGCACCTGGTATGTTACAGTGAAAGTCTAAAAATCCAGTGAATGTTGACAATGCATCTATAAAAATTACCCGAAAACAATTAACCGGGTGAAAATTACCCGAAAATATTGTTGACTGAAAATAAATATCACCGAATTACTATTAACAGAAATAAAAATTCGGTCAATTTTCCTTCGGCCATTTGTTTTCGGGAAATTTTCTGGATACGGTTAACAATCACTCAAATAATTTTAATTGTAAAAAACTCACGGGTAATGTACTGAGTAAAAAATATTTAAAAACCAAAAATACTGCATAAAATATTACAAACAAATAAAATAAATATTTACCATTTGTTTTATTAGTTAATTTGACTTTGGCAAAAGATATGGACTCCTTCATCCAATGGGCACCGAAGTTCGGGCTTTCCGGATGAACATAGATCGGATTAGACGGCGGGACCTCCGCCTTTCCACCTGGCACCCATTCTCCATTGACGTACTTCCACCGGTGAGGGTCGATCTGGACAAATTCCAAAAGGACGGTGTACATGGCCTTAGGATCTAAGCCGGTAGCCGTGACCTTGACCACTGGGAACATCCTCCTGCAAATCGAGAGCGAAAATGATTGAAAGTGTTCTCTCAAATTAACACGTTCTTACTAAATTACCCACTAATTAGTACTCTATAATTAATTTAATATACAAGTATTAATTGTTAAACAGATAAATAAACGATATAGTCAAGTCTATTTAGACAAAAATAGTGAATGGATAGATTGAAGGTCTGGAGTTTTGGAAGTACTTAGCCAAATCTAAGCGATTCTACAGTACGTCCCCGGATTGTCTTCATAAGAGGAGAGAAAAACATTTTTATTATTAATATTTTGAGAAAAATGCATTGTTCTAAAATGGTTAATCCCGATTATTCTTTTCAAAATTTTCCATGCCGTTTTAGAAAAAATTAAATAAAAAACATGAAAATATAGTTGAATTTTGCTGAAGTCCTAAAAATCAAAAGGCGTTTCTATAGTAATATCATTTGAATTTCATTCTTTGATTGTTCTTTGATAGGTGGTTATTATTAATTTTGATTATCGTCATATTTTTTGCTTACCGTTGGGGGTTGGAACCTTTGGTGTTACACAGCAAAATAAAACACTAAATCATCACAATACACCAAAACACTTTTACTATTACACTGGACGCGCGTTTCGCTAACCATGTTGCAGATGATTAAGTCTCAAACGATGACTCAATGAGTCTTAATCATCTACTGATGATGCTAACATGGTTAGCGAAACGCGCATCCAGTGTAATAGTAAAAGTGTTTTGGTGTATTGTGGTGATTTAGTGTTTTATTTTGCTTTTTTTTTTTGTTTTTGATAATATTTGCTGTTAAAAGTAAAGTAAAGTAAAGATTTCAGTTAACGTCTCCTTTTTGCTGCCAGAGCTAATCTGGACGGGGCCTACTTTGTTTACTCGGAATCCGAACCGCGGTCCTCGTCCATATCATGGTCAATGGCCTACCGACTTGACAAGTCGACTAAATCAACTCTTACTCACGAGATATCCGACCTCATCCGGCCTCCTCGAACCGGCGTGAATGAGCAGTGTGTGTCAATAGATTTGCACGATACAGAGTTTCGAACCGGTCACCCGTCCATCCACTAGTATCGCCTTACGTCGCTTAACTTCGGTGTTCTAATGGGAACCGGTGTTTCGACGTAACTGGGCCGTTGCCTATTTTTTGCTGTTGTTAAAGTATCACATTTTCCGATAACTATTGTGTCATGGCTGGAACTGGGGGTTATATATTAATATAAATAAAATTAAATATATGATTGTGAGTAAAGTACATGTCGGCGAGACCTCATTATTGTTGAATGAAGAAACGTTGGAGAGAGTGGCGAAGTTTAAATACTTAGGCTGTTGGCTTAACCAACATATCGTTCCTTCATACGAAATCAGATGTTACGTAGAACAAGCCAAGAAATGCATTTCAAACGTCGCTGCTCTCAAATGGTCCACTAAACATCCAAATACGAGAGAAGTGTACAAGAAGTGTTAAGTGTGGTCGATTCTTTTGTATGGATGTGAGACGTGAACGCTTATTAAAGAAGCGATAAATAAAATGGAAGCTTTCGAAATGTGGACATACAGAAGAATGTTTAAAATATCTTGGACCACCAGAACCAGACATGATGAAGTTCTTCGAAGAATGGAGCACGAGAGACTACTTCTGAATATTTTCAAGCGACGAAAACTTAAATACGTTGGCCATATAACCAGAGGACCTCGATATGAGTTTGTCCGACTGATCCTTAACGGAAAAATCGAAGGAAAAAAGTGGGTTGGATGCAAGAAGCTTTCGGCAGGTTTGAGCGCGGATGAATTACTCCATGTAGCGCGAGATCGAGAGCGATACAGAGATATTGTTAACATGGCAGTCGTCAACGTTCACTAGGAACATGACACTTGAAGAAGAAGATTATATCATCCTTTCCGTAGCAATACTAAATACATTTTGTGCTTCTTTAGCATTTCAAAACGGCAAAAAATATGACGTTAATTAAAATTCTATTAATAACCATCTATCAAAGAATAAAAACGAAATCATATTATCATAAAAACGAGTTTTGATTTTTAGGACTTCAACAAAATTCAGCTATATTTTCATGTTTTTTTTTAAATTTTCTCTAAAACGGTATATAATAAAAAAGTTTTTATTCTTGTAAAGGCAATCCGGGGTACACTGTATTATACTGGGGTTCATAATATGCAGAGCTGCAATATCTCAGTTTCAAAAAGACTTAAACCTTGAGTCTTAAATTATTTCTAAAATCAATATTATACAGAGTGTCCCAGAAATAAGTGCAAATATTGTAAGGGGTAGTAGATCTCGATAAAAGAAACATATTTTCTCTTTATCGTTTTTCAAATAAGTCCAAAATAACGGAGTCATTTTACTAAAAAAATGATTTTTTGCTAAAATTTTGAGAACCACTGGATCTTTTCTAGATTTTCTTTCTTGTAAATTTAATCTAATACCTATGTTGCCATATTATCAAGAAATTATGTTTTTTAACTAAAAAATAAAAAAAAAATCCAAAACATTTTTCAAAAAATTTAGAATTTTGAAATATTTTTTTTGCGAAAAAAAACTCATAGGCATGTTTCTGGGATTGAACTATACTACCAGTTAAAATATTTGCACTTATTTCTGGGACACCCTGTATAGATCTTAAGTCAATTTCAACATAACGTTTAAATAATTTAAATCTTAAGTCTCTGACTTAAATTATTTTCCTTCAAGTGATTTTCGTATAAACTTAAATCAATAGACATAATGTAATTTAAGTCATTTTTATGACTTAAGTCTATAGAGTAAATTAAATAAAAAATATTTTTTAATTAAATCTGACTTATCTAACTAACTCTTTTAAAAGATTTAAACCTTTTTAATGACTGAATTCTTTTTCTATTTCGGAATATTAAATCCAAAATCATTTTGAAAACTACTTAAATTTTAAGTCTTAAGTCAGCTTTCGAAAAAAATACTTAAAATCAAATGACTTAAGTAATAAAAATTATTTAATTAATAATCAAAAAAGACTTAAGTTTTCTGTGTTTTCAGCAGCACAAAACCTGAAAACTAACAATCTTTAAACGACGAGACCAAGCATTTAAAAAACATCAAAAATATATCTACAGGGGCAGATAACCCACCACTTGTGTCGATCAACACACTGAAGGAAGCTATAGAAACAACCATCAAGGCTAAGCAGGAAGAGACGTGGCAACACCGTGAGGGCTACATCTCGAAGACTATGTCCAGTGGTAAATAGCAAAAAACAACTAGTGCACAAAAAGAACTTAGTACGCATAATTGTAGATGTCGTCACTGGAAATTGTCCCACGTCCAAACCAAACCTCGTGAGATGGAAGATTTCCAACGGCGACTACTGTAGAGAATGCAGAAAGAAAGAAATGATCATAGAGCACCTGCTGTGCCACTGTCCGGCACAGGAAAATTGACGCTTTAAAAATTTAGGGCACGGTTTTTGGAGGGACTAGAGGAAGCAGCAAAAGCCAATATCAGCGACATCGGGAACTTTGCACAGAGCTGAAAGTGCTTTAACGCAAAGAAAGAATGAGAGAAAGGTTTGCTATACAATATACAATATGGCAAGGCCTCCGAGTGAGGAATCAATCAGAATTTCAAACCCCAGCAACGAAACCAAATCTAACGCAGCAATCAGCATAGACTGGATGGATATAATAGAAATAAATAAGATGAAGTAATAAGATGAGTTCAATATTAAGATTAGAAAAAATATAAAAAATATTAAAACAAAAAATACATCCTAAATTAAGCAATCCTCTTTTAAATTTCTTAGTTAACATGCGATATGACGTTAAACTAAAATACGATCATGTGAATCGGAGAATTAAACATGTAGAATGTAGAATGAGTGAGAGGAAGGGTTAATCACTGCGACCTTAAAGATCTATTGAGATTCCTTGAGTTATAACTCCATCACACTGTATATATATATATATATATATAACCCATCATGGCATTTTCCTGTTGTAGGGGGGACAGGGTATTTCCTATCCTCCTCTGACAACCGATGTTCTTCCTCCTAGGGTATACACCCTACCACGGTTGGAGTTTGGTCCACCGTGCCCTTCACAGTCGAGGAGCTTGCCTCCGGCTGAAGTACCCGTGAGGTGGAGGCTGGAAGATCTATCTCCATTTTCTCCACCTCTTTAACTTGGTCTCTCCTTAGACCTGATACCGGTGTTGTCTTGTATCTATAATAGAGAATATATCACTCTTTCTCTATTGCCTCCTTGGATTTGAGGTCAATTCCTACTGTGAGGACCTGACCATGACCCTCCTCCGTCGAGTTGATAACTCGCCAACTCGATGTCCTTACATTAGAGTTCTGAGCCCTCATAAGAGTCAGCAAGGTGTCTTTCCCCTTGCTCCTCGGCAGAAAGACCGTGATGGCCGTGGAATATGAAGTTCAATATATCGTCACGAGAATGTTCACGGGATTGTGAATAGAATAAATAAAGTTTGGCATTATTTACATAATGTTATAATATCGATTGACTTCGCATATATGAAAATGGATTTTAGTATAACAACGATCGATTTTTCCCAAATATCGTGT
The DNA here is from genome assembly GCF_002938485.1 of Sitophilus oryzae. Classification (NCBI taxonomy): domain Eukaryota; kingdom Metazoa; phylum Arthropoda; class Insecta; order Coleoptera; family Curculionidae; genus Sitophilus; species Sitophilus oryzae. The sequence continues at coordinate 871,692 of NW_022145824.1, forward strand.
ATTATTCATGAGTCGCTGTCGTGGCTTCGAGGAAAAGTCATTAAATGAGAAAAAAAAGGTTGACCCGTTACGGGCAAGATGCACGTCTCTGGTACTGTTTGGACAATATATTATGGTTTAAAATGTTTTCGGGTACCAAATTTGTTTCAGGTCGGACACTCTCGGTCGGTACTGTCTGTATCAATATTGACTTTGGTCGAACAACGCGTTTTTTTATGAATTCATGTCCTTCGAATTTGTATTTGCAGAAATAAAAGTTTCTTAAGCGATAAAAACGTAAGTATAGTTAATGTAGTGATTCTTGGTCTATGATATAGGTACGTGTTTTCATCATGGTTGGTTGTTTTGTTGAGTTTTTATGGTACTAAAATATTATGTAAGGATAGGAAAACAATATAACATACACTTAGATCCATTTTAACACCCTACAAACACCTGGACAAGAAACAAAAAATGTAATACACAAAATACCATGTGAATGTGAAACCTCTAGTCCCTTAAATGTTCGAACTAAAGAATATAGAGATTATTTAAGAAAGGGTGACTTTCACAAATCTAAGATTTGTCAGCATTCATGGGACACAGGGCACAAAATAGATTTTAACAATGCAAAAATTATAATGAAAGAAGCGATAGCCTCTAAAAGAAAAATAAAAGGGGCTTTTTTAATACAATCTAATAAAAATAAATGTATTGCTCATGCATCTGTAGATTTAGTAATAATGTATGGCAATCGCTTCTTTGATTTTAAATAACATAACATAAATAAACATAATATACGTAAAAATTAAAAACAAATTAAAAATAATCATACAGAAAGTTTGAAGCTTTTTGGCTTTACCTTATTAAGTAAATTTGTTATCAGGTAGTAGATAATTGTTAATTTTGAAGTTTAACTTGATGTAATGTCATTTTCACAGGACGTCAACGGTTTTTGTAGACGTATCTGTTTAAAAAAAACGTGTTCTCGAATAGTTGCATTTAGATATTTTAAATAGTTCTTTTCTTTGTTCTTTCTATTATTTTTGCTTCCGACGACGGAAAGAAATATACTTTCCGAAACCTTAAGCATTTTTTTGTCCGCTAGGCAAATTTGTTGTTAGGCTGACAATTAGTCTCTGTTGACAAAAAATAATTATTTCATTTTGTAGATTTTCTTACAGTCGAAAAGGACTTTTATGGAGAGATAAACCCGCCACAGAAGTATAGATATAGTTTTTAAATATTTTGTATTATACAGGGTTGTTCGAATCGTAATCGGGAATCAATGATAAACATTAAATATGCTCACTAAATAGTTTTAAGATTTATTTCGTCTTACACACATTTTTTAGCCGACCATACCAACAAGTATGGTAGGCTATTAAGATCGGTATTTTTTTTTTAATTTCACTCAAAATGAGTTATTTGGGTCATAAATGACCTAAATACAAAATATTTTCATGGTGTCTGTCATTCAAACTTCATCACTCAAACCGCTAAACCGATTTTAACCAAATTTGGCACAAAATACTGTGGCACCCGAGAATCTGGCCATTAGTTTTTGGTGGGGGAGGGGTTTGGTAAGGGAGTATGGGAGGGGGTTAAAAATGTTAAAAAATCATAACTTCAAAATTACAGTGGCTAGCGAAACGCGGTTTTTAATTTAAGATTAGGAATAATATTTGCAACAAAATTTGTAATAACATCAAAATCAGTCAAAGTCGCAGTATTTGAGATATTCCCTGTTTCCGCAGTCCGTTTTTGAGAAAATCCGTGTGGAGAACTCCAAACTCCCATCAGACGCGACCCCAGGTGGGGGATGGGGGCAATAACCGCGGACCAAAATTGGAAAAATTCCTTTACTTTAAAACAAAGAACTGCCTACCAACTTTTTATTAATATATTTTAGTATGGGCGGCTATACGTGTCTCCCGGCGCCATTTTTTTTCACTACAACACAAACTGTTTTATCATATTTTTTTATAGAAAATTTTATGATTAATTTTCAGTTACAGAAAAGCTCATGAACGAAAACGCCTTGCGTAACCATCTTCTGATGCGTGTCAAATAATCGTCAGCGAGTAATGGCAGTATGTATGAATGGATCTGACAATAAACAAAACGCACAAATCGCACTTGAGCACCAAATCTGTGGTGGCTATTTCCTTCAGTTTAATGAACAGAAGTTAGCACACTTGGACACTTGGACACTTGGGGGGGGGTGAACGCCTTTTTATGCTTCTCTATACTATGTAATAGTATATTTTATATAAAACCCTACTTAGCCTTCAGCTCCATTTACGGTTACATAAGTGAAGTAAGCTTGAATTTCCAATAGGCCGCTGGAAATTTGTCGTTTTTTTTCAATCAATGATTACGGCGTAATGATTATGACATTATTACACCCAAAGATAACAAGTTTGATTCGCTGTTTCTCTTTTGTATAATATGATCATCATAAAACAAAATTACTATCTATTTTACAAGCTGCTAAAAAGCACTCAAGTATAAACCGTTTAAACTGTTCTGGCGATAGTTAAATCTATCTGGTCTGTTTGTCTTTTCTCTAACTGTTGCTTTGTTTATAATGCTGGTTAAATAGGTTTACAAAAAATATGCAAAGAGGAGAAAACAAAATACATACCGGTAGTTTCTTGTAGAAATGAATATAGGGCCATGAAAAGATTTTAAAATACTTATAGATTTGTGGAGATATATCTTTCTAAATATAACTGTACTGAAACCAAGTTTCAAGACTTAGAGATTATCTTAAAAATGATCGAAGATTGTTTGATTTCATTCAGACAAATTATATTTATCCGTTAGTGATCTTGCGGAAACTAGAAAAGTGATCAGGCATTCCCTTTCGGTAGTAAAAAAACAAAAGATTGATGATTGACATGAAACATCGGCCAGTGTACACGTCAGTGTTACAATCCCTGTTAAATAAGAGTTATCGAAAAATGGTAGGTTGTGATACTTTCCTCCACAACCATCAGAGCCGAGGGATGTCTCACTTGAGTAAAAAATGTACATGTACTGCCAAAATATCACTTTACTGCCAAGCGACCGCCAATGATTGCAAAGAAGACTGCCATGTAATTTATATTATCGACTGCCAATGACTGCCAGCGACTGCCAAGAAAATGTATATGTAATTCCAATAGTGAGACATCCCTCGATCAGAGCTTTTCATTTTCAAATCATCAAACTGACATTTATATGTACCAAAAGAAGAATTAATAACTATAAATCTTGTTGACATTTTGGATTATTCACGTCCTCTTTTAAAACAATGGAATCAAACCGATGAAATTTATTGGCTTGAACAAATAAAATTGGCTTGAAGGTTTCATCAGAAGCGATTGTTTACTGCATTTGTCTATGTATTTTTTTATTATAGATTCCCTATATATCTTATTCAGCTTAACTTAATGTATTCTAAGTTATTAATATTTATTTTTGATTGATATAATTTTCCTAAAAATATCTACTTTAATAAAACCACTTAAATGACATTAAAATTGAATGATTATAAGATAATTAAGCGGCAATAAGAGATCAAATGTCTCTTGAGTGCTATACTATTTTATGTCGGAAAATTTAATAAAGCAAATTATCCAGTTGTTTAAGAAGTTATTGTTTAAAATGGCAGCTTTCGCATTAATATATTTAAATCCCATTATTTTAAATTTTTGTCTATAAAGAAACGTTACTGGTTGGTCGCTTAAAACAAGAATCCCCAACTTTTGACGACATGACACAAAGAAATATTTTAAATGACCCCTTTGTTTTAGTTATTACAACGAAGCCGGGATCAATGTTATTAAATTAGTTATACGACAGTTTAAAAGTTTTCCACATTTATTTGTTCGTACCCACCGCTTTTAGTCACTATTTTTAAGTTAAAATATTAAAGGATACTGTTTGTTCCATTCTTTGTACACTCAGATGCCAAAAAAAAACGCAACAGAGAAATTTTTGGTCAAATTTAAAGTGTTATATTTTTGTTATTTTTAGCCCTATTTGCATGAATTTTTTAGCATACTGTATATAATTATATCAACTTTAATTCGCAAACTCAGTTTTTTGTAAACTTTAGAAATTGAGGGGGTTAATCGAGGGGTTGTTTTTTTATCCTAACTTTAAAACACCCTGTGCAATAATTTCTTGTGTAAATTTTCCTAAAATATAATTTTACGGTAAGAACTATGTCTCCTGAGCATTTTGTTTTTTCGATCACGTCAATGCATGCTTTGGTTAATTTTTAAGAGCGAAATGAACTGATCACGATTAATTTGCAATTTTTTTAGTTATCATTACTTTTGATGTAATTTTTTAAAAAGACGAGATGGGTTTTGGTGACTATTGTCGTAACGTCATATTACGCTGCATTGGAAAATCTATACTAAATTAAAGAAAACGTTAAAGACTAACGATACAGTCCTGGTTTTAATAAGCATTAATAACGATAACAGAACTAACGATATTAAGGAAAATATCTGTAATACTGAAGTATACAAACTGAAAAAAAAATGTAAAAATACCCTAATACTTTGTATTGCTCCCCTGGCTGCTATAACAGCCTTTAAACGTTTGTTCATACTGTCATTGAGGCTGCATATATCATATTGCGTTGTTTTCCTATTCTTCTTTAAAGACCAAGCGAAATTCATTTAATGAAGCTGGTAACGCTTCGCGCCCTCTAACCCTCCTGCCAAGCATTTCCCAAACGTCGAACATGATGGGCAGTTCATAGTAGTATATAGTTCACAATAATCACCAAAGCTGCCTTGTCATATTGAAAAAAAAACTTATAAATAAATTATAATTGAAAAAATTGCAAATTGTTGGTGGCAAGTTCATTTCGCTCTTAAAAATTAACCAAGGCGTGTATTGACATGATCCAAAAAACAAAATGCTCAGGAGACATGGTTCTGATCCTAAAATTATATTTCAGGAAAATTTACACACGAAATTATTGCACAGGATGTGTCAAAATTAGGGTGAAAAAACAACCCCTCGATTAACCCTGTATAATATGCCAAATACTAAAATTTATAAAAAACTGAGTTTACAAATTAAAGTTGATATAATTATATACAGCCTGCTAAAAAAATCATAAAAATAGAGCTAAAAATAACAAAAATATAACAGTTTAAATTTGACCAAAATTTTCTCCGATGCGTTTTTTTTGCATCTAAGTGTCCCAGACTCAGACCCGCATACAGGGTGTCCCAGAAATAAGTGCAAGTATTTTAACTGGTAGTATAGTTCAACCCCAGAAACACGTCTATGAGGTTTTTTTCGCGAAAAAAAAAATTGAAAATTCAATATTTTTTAACATTTTTTTGGAAATTTTTTTAGTTTTTATTTAAAAAAACATAATTTCTTGGTAATATGGTAACATAGGTATTAGATTAAATTTACAAGAAAGAAAATCCAGAAAAGATTCAGTGGTTCTCAAAATTTTAGCAAAAAATATATTTTTTTGAAATTTTCCAAGTAAAATAATTCCGTTATTTTGGACTTATTTGAAAAACGATAAAGAGAAAATATGTTTCTTTTATCGAGATTTACCACCCCTTAAAATATTTGCATTTGTTTCTGGGACACCCTGTATTAAATACGAATTAAAAGAATAAAACGGATTTTCTTATTTATTTTAAACAATAGGGTATAAGAAACTATAATTGAGCCGTTTTTTTTAACCTCTGATGTTTGGAAAAATGTTATGATCATAAAAAGTTGTGAGTATACAAAGTTGTTAAACACTTAAGCAGCGCTCTCTGTTATAGTGGATAGCAAATTGCAGGAAAGACGAATGGGCATGAGATGCAAAACCATGATTGCAAAAACGTTACAGGGATTACAAGAAATGTTGAATACAAATACCTGACCATACGAGGTTTTGGGACTTATTTTGAACATAGATAAAACTAAAATCATGTGCGCTCCCCCGGAAACTCATAACAATGCTATGCAAATCGGAGAAGAACTATTGGAATATTATAGGTAGGTTAGGTTAGGTTATTTCGGTTAGGTTAGAAATTCAGCACAGAATTAGCAGTGTGTCAAGAGCATTCTGGAAATTAAAAGACAGCGTTTTCTACAATCATGACTTGTGTACAAAAACGAAACTTGCAGTGTACCGAGCAATAATAATCCCCACGGGTTGAGTATGAATGGCTAATGTAGCTAGACTTCGCACATATATATTATTCAATAAAGACGTTTATTATTATATTATATTATTATTATGTTATATGGAAGCGAAACCTGGGTTTCGTACCGTCGGCACATGAACGCATTAAACCAGTTGCAACTACCTTATACAACTATTAAGAATCAAATGGTACCACCATGTCTCAAACGTATTGGTCCTTGAAAAATCTAGCTGCGAGAGCGCTGAAGTCATGATTACTAAATCCCACTTAAAATGGGCTGGTCACATATGCAGGATGAAAGAATACCGTCTACCAAAATATCTTCTTTACGGTTGGCTTGTAGACGGTAAGAGGAACATAAAAGAGGTGGACATTGTGGACAACTCAAAATGTACAAGGATATTTTCCATAAAAACTTACAGGGGATAAGCTGCCGAATCAGTGGGAGGAAGCAGCACACAATAGAACGCAATGAAGAAGAATTGTAAACTCACTTAACGACGACAACCAAAAAGTAAAAAGGCAACAAAGTAATGAGATTATTGAATGCTCAAAGTGCGGAGAGAAATAACATGACGTATCGGGCTTTTCAGTCACAGACAAGCTCATGAAACCGCCTTGCGTAACCATCTTCTGATGCGTGTCAAATACTCGTCTGCGAGTAATGGCAGTAAGTAACACTTAAACTGAAGATTTTTCAAAAAGTGGAGTTAATTGAATTGTACAGGGAACGGCTCAATTATTAAACAAAATGTCACATAAATTTAAAAAAAATTGGAAATACGTAAGCCTTACAATAACTAAATTTATGATATTTAAGTAATCTACACTAATATATAAAATCCTTAAGTGACTGACATACTGATTAATCACGATCCTGCTCAAACCACTCAACGTAAAAAGCTCAATTTTGGCATACAGGTTGATTCTAGGGTGTAGAGGTTCGATAAGAAGGGATTTTTCGAAATTCCAGTTCCAAGAGGGTGAAACCACCCCTCAAATATTACAATATTTTTTATTTAAAAAACGGTCAAGTTTCCGAAAAAACGCTTAAACACGTATATTTTATTTTGTTTTTTTACATATTTTAAGATTTTTTAGAAATGTATACAAGGTGTTTTGAAAAATCTGGCCATTGATTAATCACGATATCCTGCTTAAAGCGCTTGACGTAAAAAGCTGATTTTTGGAAAACAGATTAACTTTAGAGTGTAGAGGTTCGACAAGAAGGGATTTTTCGAAACTCGAATTCTAAGGGGGTGAAACTATCTCTCAAATATTAAAATATTTTTTATTTAAAAACCGGCGAGTTTTTCGGAAAAACTCTTAAACACGTATATTTTATTTTCTTGTTTTACATATTTTAAGATTTTTTATAAATTTATACAGGGTGTTTCATAAAATATAACCATTGAGTAATCACGATTCTGCTTAAACTGCTTGACGTTTAAAGCTGATTTTTGGTAAACGGAATTACTGTGGGGTGTAGAGGTTCGATAAGGAGGGGTTTCTCGAATCTCAAATTCCAAGAGGGTGAAAGCGCCCCTCAAATATTCCAAAAAGTTGGGTAATTTGTTAACCACGATTCTGCTTAAACTGCTTGACGTAAAAAGCTTATTTTTGGTAAACGGATTTTTCGAAAGTCAAATTCCGACGAGATGAAACTACCCCTCAAATATTACCAAGTTATATAATAATATAGCCATATTGTTTTTTCTTATGCTGACATAAGCTTTGCTTTATCATCGCCATTACAAATGATTAATTCGACGCGAACGAAGTCGCTGGTACACGCTAGTATACTTATATAATAATAACTTTAAGTAAAATATTTACCTCTATTGAAACAATCGATAAATAATGAAGATATAAAAACAAATTTCATAGTAGTAGATTTTCAATACCATATCAAGATTATCAAGATTTCCTAATGAGACAATAGTAAAACGAAAGAGTTATGTATACTCTCAAATAAGTTATGTTCATAAAAAGTAAAAGAAAAAGAAACTGTCATGAGTTATGCTACGTAGAAACACCGGTTCCTGATAGATCACCGAAGTTAAGCGGGGTTAGACGATTCGAGTGGATGGACGGGTGACCATCTGGAAACTCTGTTGTGCTATTGTTCCATAGCAAGAATGTAAAAACTATTGACAAACACTGCTCACTCATGCCGGTTCGAGGCTAGATGGAGATCTCGTGAATAAGAGTCGATTTAGATACTCGCAAAGTCGTTAGGCCATTGAAAATGATATGGCTGAGTATCGCGGTTCGGATTTCGCGTTAACAAAATAGGTCCCGTCTAGATTAGCTTTAATAGCAAAAAGAAGATGTTAACTTCAAATACGTAAGCTATATTTTACTATTCATAACAAATAACTCGGAAGCAGATAAAATTGGGACTGCGAGATCGAAAACGTACTTCCTTGCTAACAAAGAAAACATACATACCTGCCACTTTTAGTCACAATCATTTCATTGGTGAAACACTGAAACCGCACCCAGAGGTCTCTGTCGTCGAGCGACACGGCAATATCTCGTTCCTGGACATCGCCCTTTTCCTTAATCGAATTTATGTCCGTCTCCACAGCCGAGAGAATGTGCTGGGCCATTTGAGTTAATCTGAAAACAAAATGTCCTCGATAATTACCACTCTTCGCCACTATACGATTCCGTTATTACATCATAATGTTCACTTAAGAGTCTGAAGAAACAAGGCTTCGTACGCGCCAAGCTGGTCGGATCATGACCGTCTCAGTAATGTTATTGTATTTTTAGTCCGTTCTGTTGCGCGCTTGATACAAACTAACACCATTTTTCCAAACAAGTTGACATTGTGACGTGGGCCGTTTGCCGTACCACTTAGAACCATTAGAAGAACCGTTTCGACCGCCATAATTGAAAATATAATTTAAGCGCTTTAATTCTATGTACATTTCGTATTTGGAAGATTTACCGGCCACGATTGGGAAAATATTTGGTATGGTTTCGTCACAATGGCATTTGTTGGCGATAATTGGACGCTTGTGACGTAGACCGTTTGCCAAAACGGAACCGTTTTTTCGTTGTTTAGTATCGTGTACTTTTGATTATATCCTGCTAAAATTGACGACAATGCGGCAATTTTCGATCAAAATAAATTGGAAAATGGAAATTGAAACGAAATTTGTAAAGGTGATGTAGAATGTAGAATGTTTCGGAAGGGGGTTAATCAAAACGACCTTACAGATCTATTGTGTGTCCCCCTTTCTTGAGTTATAATGAGTTATAACTCATCATACAGTCTCAGGGCTTTGACAAAAGCCAGTATCTGAGACGGCTTCACAGAGGTTACTTCTCTATCTCCGATATCAGCTATAACAAACTTCATAGCACGAATGGTTTTCTTCTTTACAGTGAGCTTGAAGAGGGTAAGAGGAAACTGGGTGGACAACTCAGGGGATTTTAACAGGACACTGTCTCCTCAATGCGCATGTAGTAGACTGAAGCTAAGAAAAAACGGCGAATGCAGATTCTGTGGAGAAAATGGGGAATCATCACTGAGTGTGCCGAGTCGACAAACCATTCATGCCATAAGCTTTGGTACCACTGATATTTGAGATGAAGAACTACCCTCTGTAAAACCTGGGACCTCAAGAAAGGAGGACATAATAGATCTGTAAGGTCGCGGTGAATAACCCCCTCCCACTCTTCTACATCCGTAATCGTAGACTGCTTCTATCAGATTACTTTTACGAGTTAAATAATTATAAATACATATTCTGAGTACTCGTCGTATAAATACATACTCTCATTGTCGTACATTGTTCTAGTATTAATGTATCCGAGCTTCTCTTTGAATAAGAAGACTAAGGAAGGAGCATTATGCTATCCATATATTCATGCATGGTGGGCGGAAAAAGCACTCTAGGGTGGGGCTTCTCGACAGTTCTGTTTGACGATTCATTTGACACATTTGAATTTGATTTGAAATTTTGTGGATTTGTCAGTCTTTACGGAGCTTATTTTATGTTATTTATTATTTATTCTACTACTGATAGTTGTATAAAGGTAGTAAATCTAGATGGAAATTGTGGCAGAACTTAAATTAACAGTGACACTATCGCGATTTATCGAAAAAGACTCTAAAATAGTTGGTTGTATAACGTGCGGTAGATCTCGGCAAAAATTGAGTGAAATAATGGAACAACTTTTCGCTAGTAAGTGACTATATAATATACATACGTGTAGTAAACCGATCATTTATGAAATTCACTTAAATTAACTAAATTATATATTTTTCTTGCATTTTAGCTTTTATTTATTACTTGTCAAAGATTAGATGTCAAAGAATTTAGATACGTTAATTTGACTTACCTGCTTCAGTAGCGTATCGGATGTTTGTGTTAATAAATACTTATTATAACTTATCGATTTTTATTAGAATTATATATTTTATAAGAATTTTAATAACTACCAACATTTATTCACAACGTAAAATAAAAACAACAAATTATTGAGTCTACCCCATCGTCTGCTACATCATAGTTTTACATTTTTTAAATAAAATTAGAACGGCACTGATAAACCGGAATTTAAGTCGGCCATATTTGAGGCCCATCGCGGTGTACCTAAGATTTTTGATATGCTCCTTCCTTAGTCTTCTTATTCAAAGGAGTTTCTTTTGTATGCCATGTTCTAATAAAACAAGAATATAGAAACTGCCTGTTATACCTATAAATACCCTGTATTGCTTATCTTGCGTTTTGAAAATAATTTGTTATGGTTTCTTTACGGATATAACATTAATATTGGCATAGATGTTTCTCATATTCGGACAGCATTCCTTTATAACGTAATGGTGAATTCCAACTTAAAAAAAATAATCATGCATACCTCCCAAGCGTCCTGCTATTGGTTGAAAGTATTTTATGATTATATACCTCTTATGATCACTTTACCCAACGTACTTGAACACATAATTAGCGATGACGTTCCAATGGCCCAAGGCTACAAGAAATAGAAAAACAGATCGGATTTTAAATAATTAGCCTTTTTGATGAAGATCCGTAGGAACATCGATAATGGATCTATATTTTACCAATCTTATGACTGTTATAAGTAAAGCAAACAAGAGTAATTTTGCCACTTTTAGTGTTTAATTATTGTTAATTTGTGTGGTAATTTTTAGATAATAATAGTTTGTGAGGTTAAAGGAAATGATATACTGAAAAACAAGTTGGTTGGTTCTATTAACATTAATATTTCGACGATGTGATAAAAATGTTTTAAAATATCAATATGAAATTTGCTATAAAAGATATATGATTTGGCCAGCTAGATCAAGAGTTTTTATGTAATGAATGAAAATATAGTACATTCATTTCATTCATAGTTTCATCACTGCGAAACTGTTATATTATTGTGATAAATAGTTATGATTTTGCTAATTCCAATAATTAGCCATAGAGGTACGATTAGTTCCTTGAGTGTAGAATACAAATAAAAAAAATATAATTAGGTAATTACATTACTTGAACTGCAAATAAAGTGGTTAATTTAAATTTTAATTCTGAAAATATACAGGGTGGTCCAAATTGTATTCGGGAAATTTCGGCAAAGTATTCTGCAGGTAAAAATAAGTAAAAAAAAATTCGTATAAGTTTATGTCCTAAAATGATTCGTTTCGGAGATACGGGGTGTAGAAGTTTCACTTGTATTTCGGGTTTTTCCAAGTAACTTGTGATCTATAGTCGATATTTGGATGAATATTGGTGTCTGGGAGTTTTTTGGAAAGGGAAATATGACTCTACTCTCTCTTAATACTTTTGTCGGTGCCTGTATAAAACTACTGAATAAAAAAATATACATTACTGTCGTATTTTACGTAAATAATGATTTCTCAAGATATTTGGAATAGAAATAGTCAATACACGTCACGAATTTGATTTGGATTTCAATATGACTTCTATTTTAGGGGGCACCAATTACGTGTATTTTAACTGTTATGAAGAGTAATACAGATAGCGTGACGAAGATCAGTTATGAAGAGTAGGTACAGACGAAAAGTTATTACTCTTCAAACCAGTTAAAAAATATGTTGGTGACGTCCTCTGCAAGTAGGAGTCATATTGACATCAAAATCATATTTCTCATGTCAAAAAACTCCCAGACACCCATTTTCATCTAATGTCGACGTTAGTTAAAACATTATTTGGAATAAATCGAAATAAAAATAAATGGATTTAAAGGTACTATTCTTATTAATCTACGGCTTTTCACAGTGCCAATATCATCATTTTAATGAACAATTAATTGGTGTTACTAAAACATTTTTCTTTGCCAACAGTTCTATTGAGTTTCAGAGGTTAATCGAAATCTAAACAACACACTTCACACTTTTTTTATCTCCAAACCACAAAATAAATTATAGTTCACACGTACGTTAGTGTAAATTGGGCTTAAATGACTCGATTATTATATATCTTATTCCTTATTTGTAAAATTTTACTATCTACACAAACTATTATAAATTATGGATAAAATTAAACTTTAAATTGTTCAATATACCTATATTTAATATCAGTTTGCTTGATATCCTAAGTTTTCGTGTCAAGGAAAACTAAATTTGTACAATTAACACTAACATTCCGTTTATTTTGTTTATAAAGCTGCAGCGAAAATAAGTAAAGCACCGACTAAACATTTGAAGTGCAAAAAAAATAAAAATAGGAATGTAAATATCTCGGTAAATATGCTTCATAGCAAAAATAAATAAAACATAATAAAACTCAAAATACAAAAAAAAACTATACAGGTTGATAATTTGTTTATTACTCGCGGCAAGAGCTTTATGGTTGAAATATGGCAACCACGGACCGCTCGTCGATAGACGACGCGACGGGACGAGTCGGCAGAAAACCCTATAAGTGTATGCGTTCTCAATAGGCAGTGTTGCCATTCTGTTCCTCTATAAGTAACTGTCCAGTTAACAACCTGTATAGAGCTTTCACATTAAAAAATAGTTTACAATAATAATAGTTAGTTTTTTAACATATCCATTACATTACAATTTTAAGAGAAAAAAAGATATGTATATGTCGCAGGCAGGCGCATAGAATAATACGGCTTTTTGCAAAAGACTAGTCACATTATAAAACGCCGGCCATTTAAACAATAGAAGGAATTTTTGCAAAAAGCCTAATCAGAATTAGGCATATTAAACAATGACGATATTGACGATATTTTCTGTATACTTCTGCAAAAATACTGCCTGTTTTCAGTCGTTTTACAAAATGCCAAATCGAGGCCAGGCAGATTAAAAAATGATCAAAAATTACTCAGCTATGAGCATAAGCATAAACAATAATTTATGTTAAAATTTTATTTTCTTTAGATAAAAACAACTTGAACCCTATTTCATAAATTATAATTATTATAAGTAACATAATTTTAAATACAAAATATATTAAAACCTTAATATTAATATCTCCTTGAATTATTATACTCTGTAATTTGATTCTGTGTACAGGGCTGTCTCTTTGTGGAACTTTGCTTTCTTTTTTTGGAACTTTTATTCTTTTAGAATAAAATGAATTTAGATCTTTATAATAATCGTCCTTAACCATACTCCATTTTACAGAATTATCATTTCTTGTGCCACTATTTTCTAATTTTGAAAGAGAAGTTCAAGAAATGTCGTTGTATAAATTTAGGCTAGTTTTACTAATTCGGCGTAAAATGTTTTGTGCAATCTGACTAATCTTCATCACAATTCACTAATCTTAACAGAGATAGATTCTTTGCAAAATATTCTTCTATTGTTAAAAATGCCGGCGTTTTATAACATGCCTAGTCTTTTTGCAAAATGCCGAGTTATTCGATACGCCTGCGACGTAGATATACATATAAGAGGTATAAAAAATTGAAATTACACAGAGATATTAGATTTTATATAGTTTAAATTTTATGTTTTCAACTTAGGTTTAAATGATTGAATATATTAAACTATATATATCAAAAATAAATGAAATAACTAGAAAAATGCATCCTGGAATACTTGCTGAACACACGATTTTAAAACATCTACTACTGACGAAAATACTAAAAGACTTTTAAATTTATAACTGGTAAACAGTGTCATAAAAAATAAATACAATAAAACGTCCTTATAACGCTTCCGGTTAATACCTATCCTGTTATATTGCTATCATATATACTTATATTACTTTTACTTTGTAGCGTTGGTCCGCATAATACACACTGGCATTTTAACATGACAGTATGTATACCTATAACGCTCATGTTTAAGTACTAGTGAGGTTCGTTTCTGGAGCAACAGCAAAGTACGTTTTAAAAAATATTAGGTTTCGAAAGGCAATAAATACACCCAGATATAGAAATTAAAATAATTATAAGTATAAGACTAATTATAAGTGAGAAAAAATTCATAAAGTACATGTAAATTTTGAAGAAGTTATATAGGGTAAATGATGCGACTGCTGTCGAAGAACAAACTTACTACTACAGAATATTACCAAATCCAACTGAAAAATTGTAAATGTAAATAAGTAAGACTAAAAAAAATATATTTGTTTAATGGAGATATTTAAATATACAACAATATCAAAAGCTAAACAACAATACAAAGAAAAATTTGCGGCCTCAACATGAAAATCATATATCGCACCCCCATTTTAATTAGTCATTTCACATCTCTATTTTATTTCTTAAAGTAAAAAGTGTTTACTACATATCCTAACTTGGAAAAAAATGATGTTCCATACGATAAAAAAAAACGGCGTTAAAGACAGCTGGGAAATGAGTTATTCCCCAGTTTTTTTCCCCAAAAATTACTATTGATTGTCATTCCGAATGACTCGATTGAATCGATCGCTGTCAAGCCCTAGATGTCATTTACTTGGCCTCTATTCTTCTTTATTGTTTTTAATGGCGCCAGTTAGCCATTACTGCCAGTTGGCCTTAAAAAGGTTGTAACTTATTTTTACATTGAGTAGAATTATTGTAGTTTAAAATTGTTGAAATTGAAATGTTCTATCCTTGTGAATGTCCTATCCGTGTTAATTTTTGGCAAGTTTTATATAAATTTTTAGCAAATCACGTCTAGAGATTGACTTCGCCAAAATTATTATCGATTGTTATTCCCAGCCGTCTTTGCCGCCGTTTCTTTCAATCATACGGTATTATACCACAATCACGTAAATAGGTATACTTTTGCAAAAAACGAGACAACAAAAAAAAATAACAGTAAAACAATAACAATAAACTTCATCTTGAAATGGTGCAACAGAATGGTTTTCATGGTCTTCTGTTAAATTTTAAATGTGGGATTATGAACAAAGTGATTTATGCCGTTTATTATTAAAATAATAATAAATAAATAATATAAATAATATATAATTAATATTCCATATTACTTTTAAAATGCTTTGAAAAGTATATAATTTCTTGGTAAATATTCAAAGTGTCAAAGAGTATATATAAAACAACCTCAGAGTTCCCAACTGGCAGGAGGACGACAGGAAGACGCGATATCCCCAAATCTATTTACAGCAACACTAGAAGAAATCTTCTGTCATCTGGACTGGACCAAATAATTAAAAATAGATGGAGAATATCTCAACCACCTAAGATTCGCTGATGACATAGTGCTAATTGCCAACGGCCCTGAAGAACTACAAGCACAAATTAACGAACTAAATACAGCCAGCAATAAAGTGGGTTTCAAAATGAACTTAGTAAAAACTACAGTAATGTACAACAAACTAGTGGGCAGAAAAGACATTATAATAAATAACACCACACTGGAAATAGTAGAAGAATACATATATTTGAGACAACCAATACACAGCTCGAGATCTCTACTACCAGAAATCAACAGAAAAATTAAGTTAGCATGGAGTACTTATGGAAGAAACTCAATCATATTCACATCTAGAATGCCACTTTATCTAAAGAAGAAAAGATTCGGCCAATGTGTACTACCAGTCATGACCTATGCATGCGAAACCTGGACATTTACACCGTACGCATAAGGAAACTGCAGGTCGCATACCGCTCAATGAAACGAAATATGCTGGGAATAACCAAGAAAGACCGTAAAAGAATAAAGTGGATACGGCAAAAGATCCAGGTAATAGACGTCATTCACAGAGTCAAATCTCTCAGATGGAAATGGACAGGACATCTGGGAAGAACAACAGGACAACAGATGGACCACAAAAATTACAGCATGGTACCCCAGAGGACTTAAGAGACCTAGAAGAAGACCGAACTTGAGATGGGACCATGATATTAGGAAATTAGCAGGGATAACTTGGGCCCGCATAGCCAACAATAGACAACAATGGGCCCAACTATACAAAGAGAGTATCTAAATATGAGAGGGAGGCTACACCATAATTGGAAATGGTTGAAAAAGCTGAAAATGATGATGATGAGGATGATTCAAAGTGTCATAGTTAAAAAATAACCATTTGTCAAAAAAGTCGTATTATGTTTTTGACATATTGTCAAACAACTAAGATATAAAAGGTATATCGCAATATCGCCCTGAAGCTCGTAAAGGCAATTTTTTGCGACCTCTTATATAGGTTTCACTTAAAAGTAGCTAGTTTACACAGACCCTAAAGGTTTCATATTTGTCGATAAGCAAAAAATCCTTTAGTTGCAACCAAAATGAGGCTCTTTGTATAATATGTATTTATTTGATCCTCGCTATAAAAATACTTTAACACAAAATTTTTTTTCTTGCTTCTGGCGCTTCCCAGCATATCACCCCTTTATTGAACGGTCAGAATAATGCGTTTATTTTTTGTTTTACTAACTCTGGATGTTTAACACTCCAAACGTATATTGTAATATACATATAAGATAATGACTAAACCACAGAAATGGACTTTCTATTGGTCTAATTCATTCAACTAGCCGTAAAATCGACAGCAACCAATAAAAAATAAAAAGCACACATACCTTATCATGAATAATCCTAATAAAACCTTATTTACTTCTTATCGACTTTCCTAATCAAACAAAGGCACGCTTCACACTTTTTGTTTTAAAACGAGAAAATAAATTAAGCCGCGTTCACACGCACACTAGTGTAAATTAGCCTTAAATTACTCGCTTATTGTTCGCTATTCGAACGATTTTTTCACACCGCTACGTTAAACGCACTCAACGTTCGGGCCGCATTGACATGGTACTTGGTCGTCGAAATGGTACCATGGTGGTAGAAGAGTCAATCGCGGCGCGGTACCACCTCTCGAACGCGATTGGTCGATTCTAATACCTGGGTTTGTTTCGATATGGTGGCCGGAGATTGGGTTTTTTTCTTTCGGGGACCGCGCGTAGTGGGTTGTGTAGGTTTACGATTTTCCTGGAAGAAAGTTGGTATGTGATATTTGGTCGACGCGACGGACGGTTGCATTTTTCAAAGAGCACATTGGAAAATCAAATATTACATAAACATATGTGACAGTTTCTGTTTACACAGAAAATATTAACTAATTTGAGGAAAAAAAGTAATTCTGAATTGAAAATTCTACATAAACATTTATATACAGTATGTACCCGGATTATCTTTACAAGAGGAAAAACTTTTTTATTATTAACATTATGAGAAAAACGCAAGCATAAAAATTTTTGCTTCTTCTAAAATACCGTTTTAGAGAAAATTAGAAAAAATATGAAAATAAGCTTGAATTTTCCAAAACCAAAAAATTAAAAGACGTTTCTATGGTAATACAAATTCGATTTGGTTCTTTGATACATTAGATGGTTATTATTTTTTTTGCTTGACGTCATATTTTTTTCTGTTAAAGTATCACAGTATCATATTTTCGTAGCATTGAACTAAATAAATTTTGTGATTTTTTAACGTTTTAGAACAGCAACACAAATATGACATTTATTAAAATTCTAAATAATAACATTCTATCGAAGAATGAAATCGAAATTGTATTACCATAGAAAGGTCAGGACTTAAGCTTCATTCAGAACCTCGCAATTAGTGGAATAAAGTGACAAGTTAGTGATTTCAATTACACTTTATACTTTTTAGATTACGATCCTTCACAATGTCTAAAAAACACAATTAAAATTAATAGAATATCCTAGCAACAGCTTGCGTAAGTCAGTTTTATCCATAGAGAAAGCCTAATCGAGACCAAGCAGACAAAAGAACGACAAGACAGGAACATTCATGTTTTACGACAAAATTGCGACAAATCCACATTTCTGCGACATTTTTGTCTTGTTTCAAAATTCGGAGACTTTTCAATGTCCCGTCTCGACTCGGTAAAGAGCAAAGTGTCTATGTTTTGTTCGTATATTTTACAAGTTGTCGGCGCAGTATGTATGGCGTGTGCTGCCAACAGTAGGAGACCAGCGAAATCACACATGGTTAATAAAACTCATTCGCAACAACTAAACTTTTGTACTTTTATCCTGGCGGTGTGGACAATTTGTCTTGTCAGAATTCCTCATTTTTTGTCGCAAGTTTGTCTTGTTTTTGTCTCAAAATCGTGTTTACTTTTTGTCGTCTTGGCTTGGCCCCGGCATAATATTTAGCACATAAAACAATCGTCTTTTGATTTCTAACCACAATTTATCTTGATGGAAGATAATCGAATGCTAAAATGACATTTGTCGCAAATTTTGAAGTATAATTAGTGGAAAAGTCAAAAGTTTGATAACTTTTTCTACTAATTGAAAACGCCTACCACTAATTATGACGTTCTGAATGCATACATTGAAATTAAAGGAACAAACTTCTACGCTAATTGAAACTACTAATTTATTCCACTAAGTGCGAGGTTCTGAATGAAGCTTTAGAAAAAAATCAAGCTTATTTTCATATTTTTTTGTAATTTTCTCTAAAACGGTATGGAAATTTGAAAAAGTATAAAAGAGATTAACCAGTTTAGAACCAGCGAAAATTTTTATGAAGAATGCATTTTTCTCAAAATGTTAATAATAAAAAAATTCTTCCTCTTGTAAAGACAACCCTGGGACAAACTGTATAGTAGAAAAAAAACTATTTTTTTAAGTAATTCAAATCTAAAAGTCCGTGTAAGTATAGTCCAGCAATCGGATTCTGCATTCATATACGAAAAGTTTCAGTTTGCTTCAGTTCAATAGATTTTACACTTTTGCCTATATTGGACAACAGCACGATACAGAGTTTCGAACCGGTCACCCGTCCATCCACTAGTATCGCCTTACCTCGTTTAACTTCGGTGTTCTAATGGGAACCGGTGTTTCGACGCAGCTGGGCCGTTGCCCTTAAAAGCCATTTGAGACCAAGAAATTATAACATTAAATGAATCGCATAAAATTATTTTATTTTGCTTATTACCTGTTCTGAATTACTTAAATATTTGACTACTACAATTACTTAAATCATAACTCAAAAATGTTCAATTTACAAATGAATTGTATTTTTAGCGCCCACTGTATAAAGGTAATGACCATTTTTGACAATATTTAATATAATATAGCCCAAAAACAAACCCATAAATTTTTCAGCTCATTTGGCAGTAAAAAGATTAATAATATTTGAAATACCGTCAGTTAAGAAACATATTAGCATAAATAAATATGTCTCTAAAAGTAAAAACAAACACATTTTGAATTTTTATATATGTATCTAAAATTTAATTACAAGATTTTTTAATTTTTTTTTTGAAAATTTTTCTTAACTAAAAAATACGTATATCATCGATTGGTGAAAACATAAATACATGTTAATAGGTACGTTAATCGGCAATTCCAATAGTTACAAATTTCTAAAAAATATAAAAAATCTATTGCTAAATTACTCAAAAATTGAATAGGTTCTATTTTACTAAAATAACTATTCTATGGTTAAAGCATTTTCAATCTACTTCAACCATGTTATAGATTTTTATATTTTTAGGAGTAAAGCATAAATAAAATACCACTAAATTAGTTTTCACTACTAATTTCGTTAACTACTATTAAAACAAAATATAATATACATTTTTAACATCAATGTTAAGTGGCACATTTTTAAAGGGTTGAGATATCGTCAAAGAGCTGCAATCGTTAATAATTAATATGATTTGGTCGTATAAAGGTTTATCGTCTAATTGGCTGTTGAAGTCTCTTCCCGAGAATTAAAAGCGATAGAATCTAATCTTTCAATAAAAAGATTAAGGAAGAAGCATATCAAAAAAATTACATAGAGCGCGATGGGGACCTAAAATGATCGACTTAAATTCCGATTTATCAGTGCCGTTCTAATTTTATTCAAAACGTAAAAATATAATGTAGGGTAGACTCGATAAAACTCAATAATTTGTCATTTTATTTTAAGTTATCAATAAATGTCGGTAGTTATTAAAATTGTTATAAAAATATATATAATTCTAATAAAAATAGATAAGTTATAATAATTATTTAATAACAAAAACATCCGAAACGCTACTGAAGCAGGTAAGTCATATTGACGTATCTAAATTTTTTTTGATAAGTAGTAAATAACAGCAAAAATGCAAGAAAAATACTATATGTTTGGTTAATTTTAAGTAAATTTCATAAATGATTGGCTTACTACACGTATGTATACGAAGGGCTGGCAAAGGTTAGTCTTGGGTCGAGATTTCCGTATGTAAGAAGAGTACAATGCGTTTATAATGTACTGAACAAAGAGAGGACAGTAAACACGTTGCCAAACGTATGAAATAAACCGAGAAACTGTGCACATCGCTAAGAGACGTGGAAGGGGATATAGCAGATTTGTCGCAGTTGACCGGTCGATCCAATCAATACCTCTGTCAGTACTTAAAGTTCTAGGGAAATGTGTACGTCATGCGTTCAGCTTCACGATTTAATTACGTCTCGTGATACTTAATTTGTTTATTTATTAACGAGTCGTTGTAATTTTCCCTATAGCTTGATTTTTTTTAAGAGCAAGCTAGAAACACTTACATTTTTGGTAAAAATAAGTGCAATTGAATGGGTGTTCAATAATGGTCGCGCTATTAGAACTCAAAAATCGATATCTCGAAATCTATTAGAAATAATAGATTGTAGTTTTTTCAAGAACTTTGTTAATATTTCTGCTGTATTTTCTTTGCAGACAGTATGTGAAAATCTTTATCAATAAAAAAATTACACTGATTGCTGAAAATTGCTATCCTCTAAAAGTAAATGGATGGATTGTTTACAATTTTTGAATGGAAAAAACAACCTTATCGAATTTTTCTTATGTAAACATATTGTAAAATATCCGATCTTGAAAAAAAAAAGTTTCAATATCTAAAGTGGTTCTTGAGGCCTTGTGTTAAAGTTCTTGTGTTAAAAAGTTGAGTTTTTAAATTATCGCGATTACTGACGTTTTCTCGTTATAAAAAAAATGACACCATAACGATATCCTTATAATTCCATTTCAGATGCTCAGAAACATGTCTAATGATTTTATCTAGTTATCTCTTAAAAAAAAGTCTTTTAAAAATAAGCGGTTTGCGATCGTGATTTTACTCTACTTGATAGGGAAAGGCGTATCGGCAACGCCGCAACAGCACACCGTCGCGCGTCGCGTCGGTCGGTCGCATTTCTCTCACTCCGACTTAATAAGATCCCTATACGATTTACTTCCACACATGTAAATGCCGACCCAAAAGTAACAGTTGCCAGCACGGTATTACATAGTCATTTATTTTCCTCGATTTTTAATTGAGATCTGCTTAATAAAAAAGTGTTACTGTTAATATAAGTTTTGACAGAAAAAAAATTCTTCTAGATTTACTACCCGTAGACAACTATCAGTTGTAGAAAAAATAATACAAAATAAGCTCAGTAAAGACAAACAAATCTGTAATTGCAAAACATTTTCCGATGCACGTCATCAATCATAATGAAACTGACACTAAAGCCTATAAACCTGACTAAATGAAATTTTGGCAAAAATGTTTAAATTTGTTGTATAATTTAAGATACCGAGAAGCTCTTTATTTTACTTTATAGGGCAAATGATTGTAACAAATATTTTATTTAGATTAAAGCTGCAAAAATTAGTTTAAACCGAATTTTATTATCACTATGTTGGTCACAGTGCGGCCGTGTTCACCAGCGTTGTCGTTTATTATTTGACAAATATCACAATGTCAGTCATTATTTTGTATAATATCGTGTTGTTGTTGAAATTTGTGTGTAATTTTCGTTTTTTGCCTATTTTCATAGTCTTAGTACAAAATCGTACTTTTAAGCACAAACGGTTCTTTTAAGAACTAAATTCTCGAGTTTCTGTATTGCATTTCTTGAAATTGTGTGTTAAAAATACATATTCCGCAAAGCAAAGAGCTTGTAGCTTCCCTGATAAACTATTTTGAACGAGAATGTGACAATAAAGGTGCTTTATTACCCTTGATTGCAATCAGAGAAGTAAGTTTGATTGGTAAGCACATTACACTACTTTCAAAGTTATTTTTACGTTAGTTTTTAGTAAATTCTGTGATTATTAGTTTGTGCATTAATGGCACCCTCTTACTTGTTATTACCACTTGTGGTGTTGTAAGTTATACATCAATAAATAACCCATAATAACGCTTATAATAATCTTCATAATGGACTAGTTTTTACCAATAAACAAGAAGTAAAATAAGCTATAAAACAAATAAATCAATTAATTACTAAAATATTAATTATTAAATTAAAAATAAAATATTTAAAAAATGATATAATTAATATATTGTTTCTCAATTTTACATGAAGATTCATCACATAAATCTATCACAATCTGGTAGCGCTGTCGCCATCGCTTGGCACTCAAAGTTGATCACGTGCATCGGAAATTGTTCTGCGGTTACCAATGTGTCAAATGAAACGTCAATCAGAACTGTCAACTTTAGGGCCCCACGTCCGCCCACCATGCATGAATACATGGAGAGCATTATACTCCTACCTTAATCTTTTTATTCATATTCAAAGACTCTAATGAATAGTAAAACCAATAATAATTCATTCGCATTTTTCACCTACTGGTTAATTTCCTGTTTTAGCAAAAAAGTAATAGTAAACAATATACGTATTTTGAATGTGTAATAATTCACTAATTAGTTTTTTCTGATCTGTTACAGAAAATTCACATGTCAGGTTTACGTAAATCATTAGCAGTTTCCATTTTTGATATATATGATTTTACATAATTAATGAAAAAATAATTGTGATCATTCTCTTTCTAGATTTCTCGTAGATCTTTTGTATATTAATATCCTAGCAATCGTGTCGTAGTGTAATGGTTATCGCTGTGTCTAGGTGCCTGTTAACGTGTACTAAATATAAAACTTCGATGCACGCAAAATGTCAGTACAGTTTTATAACAGTGAGTTTTAACGTGTAAGTTAGAAATGCCTGTTGTTATCATGCCATGTTATCAGCAATTTATGAACAAATACATTTTTGAGTTTATTCAAGCTGTCACTATCCTTGCAATAAACTGCAGCTCCATTTCTAATTTTCTTCGTTACATCAACACATATTCCTGCTGCGCCAAATCAACAGAATGCATCATAGTTTTAACGGCATCTCCATCGGAACAGTTACTATTTGCTTTGATAAGCAAAACATTTACGTTTAGGTTTTTTTCAGCATTTTGCTGTACAAGGGTTTATTGGATTTATCATCGGGCAGGTTTATCGAGTTCGTTTTTTCTACAATTCCCTTATCAGAACTGCAATTTTTTTCTTAGAGTAATGCGTTTGAGCATTCCATTTCTTCAACCAATTTATTTAAAAGATTCTTCTGGCGTCCTAGACATTCATTTTTTTTTTCAATACAATATTTTCTACTGCTGCACTCCCAGAGCTAAGCTTCGATGACACGCTTTCGAAAAAATTAGTCTTGCAAGTATCACATAACCAATACACATTATTATTTTTGGGAATTAGTCTACAAAGTTTATCTTTAATATTAAGGCAAGTATGGTCAAATCTCATTTGGCACACAGCAATATATTTCGAACTAACTATAAAATTATTGGAGCATCGCCCACAGACGTGTACATCACCCGACATCTCGACAATCACGTATCATCACATGTTAAATAAAATTAAAATTAGATTACTCAACGGACAAAGATTTTTCTTTGCTTTTGTGTGTTTTAGTTCGGTCCAAAACGATATCATTCTGCGAGCTATTGTAAAAAATAAAAATGATAAAACCGGTTGGTTCATCGGCGTTGGAAACAAGAAATCTCATGCAAATTTTGAACTGTTCAAATATTGGCTTCCTTGTTGATTTTATAACAAAGTCGTAATTAGGGTTTTTAAAGGTTTGTTTATGCTGAATACACATGCCAAATTAGAACAATTTTGAACAAGCCGATTTTAACTAATTTAAGAAAAACTGCCTCTATTTTTAAATTAAAACTGAACAGGTAACTGAACAATGCAAAACTAGGTGAATGCCAATACACCTTAATTTGTCAACCTATGATTTTGTAAATTATGTCAAATTATATTTTCTACACAGGGTGGTTCGAAGTGTATTCCGGAAACTTCCGCAGCATGTTCTGCAGATAAAAATAAGTAAAAAAGTTCGTATAAATGTATGTCCTAAAATGCTGAGTTTCGGAAATACAGAGTGTAGAAGTTTAATTTATATTTCGATTTTTTCCAAATAATTTCTGAAGTAACGTCATTATTTAAATGAAAATTGGTGTCTGGGAGTCTTTTTACATGAGAAATTTTATTTTGATGTCAATATGACTCCTACTTGTAGGTGGCGCCAACTACATGTGTTTTAACTGTCACGAGCAACCGTTCTCAAGATATTTAGAATGGAAATAGTCAATACATGTCATTATTGACAAAAAATAAACATGTTCAGTAGATAGTTATTTGACTGAAAAGATAAATTTGAGAACTTTTCATTTTTTTAAATTATTCATAAAATTTTCTTCGAAAAATGACGATAAGACAGTTTCTGTTCAACTTTTGACACATCAATGATGACAGGTATATATTTAGATACAAACTTGGTATGTGTATTCATCATACCTTTAAAAACTATTTATGACTTTGCTGTAAAATCAACAGGAGAGCCAATATTTGGACAATTCAAAATTTGTATGGTATTTCCTATGTTGTCTTTTTGATTAAAAGCTAGGCGTCTAGCCGCTACCGGCAACTGACTATCTAGTCGACAAATAGTTAGAAAACTAGCTAACCTACCATTTCGATAACTAAGTAAATCTAAACAAAGCACTTAAGCACAACTTGCACTAGCTTATGCTTAAGTAGCGTATGCTTTATGCTTTTAGTACATTTTGATTAGTACAAAATCATACCGTGCTAAGTCTTTCCATAATTATCTATACTAATATATAAAATCTTTAAGTGACTGACATACTGATTAATCACGATCCCGCCTCAAACCGCTCAACGTAAGACGCTCAATTTTGGCATACAGGTTGATTCTAGGGTGTAGAGGTTCGATAAGAAGGGATTTTTCGAAATTCCAGTTCCAAGAGGGTAAAACCACCCCTCAAATATTACAACATTTTTTATTTAAAAAACGCTTAAACACGTATATTTTATTTTGCTTTTTTACATATTTTAAGATTTTTTAAAAATGTATACAGGGTGTTTCGAAAAATCTGATCATTGATTAATCACGATCCTCCTTAAAGCGCTTGACGTAAAAAGCTGATTTTTGGAAAACAGATTGACTTTAGGGTGTAGAGGTTCGATAAGAAGGGATTTTTCGAAACTCGAATTCCAAGGGGGTGAAACTATCCCTCAAATATTAAAATATTTTTTATTTAAAAACCGGTGAGTTTTTCGGAAAAACTCATAAACACGTATATTTTATTTTGTTGTTTTACATATTTTAAGATTTTTTATAACTCTATACAGGGTGTTTCATAATATGACCATTGAGTAATCACGATTCTGCTTAAACTGCTTGACGTTTAAAGCTGATTATTTGGCAAATGGATTGACTGTGGGGTGTAGAGGTTCGATAAGGAGGTGTTTCTCGAATCTCAAATTCCAAGAGGGTGAAAACGCCCCTCAAATATTACAATATTTGTTATTTAAAAAACGGTTAGTCTTTCGAGAAAACGCTTGGATAAGCATAATTTATTTGGTTTTTTTACATATTTTGAATTTTTTTAAAAAATCATACAGGGTGTTCCAAAAAGTTGGGTAATGTCTTAACCACGATTTTGCTTAAACTGCTTGACGTAAAAAGCTTATTTTTGGCAATCGGATTTTTCGAAAGTCAAATTCCAACGAGATGAAACTACCCCTCAAATATTACTAAGTTATATAATAATATCGCCATATTGTTTTTTCTCATGCTGATATAAATGTGAGAAAATTTTATCCAGTTTGTATGTTAATGGCAATTCTTGCTTTGGTTTATCATCACCATTACAAATGACTAATTCGACGCGAACGAAGTCGCTGGTATACGCTAGTTACAGAAATAAAGATATCTAATATTGATACTAACAATTTATAACAAAATTGTTGAATAGGTGCTTCAACAGAAATTAAATAAGATAAACTGACTTGATTTTACACGAGATCTCACAACTTTTTGTAGAGAAAGATTTACGTTCATTTACAGTACATTTTTTGTCCTATATAAAGAAACATTGACATTAGTATTTTCAATTGTTTCTTTCTAAACTTCAATCTAAACTTTTAAAATTATTTTTTTTTTCGTTATTCCAATATTTATTACTACTTTTAAATTCTTTTCTTCCGTACAACCATACAACAGAGTTTGGTTCAGACCTTTTTTTTTCATTTTACAATTTAAAATGCAAATAACCCTTAAAATTTTGTTGCTTTCGAACAGGTACCAAAAACAAAGAGCCCATCGAACTCTCAAATTTACGATTAAAACAAGCGATCGTGTTTGCCCAAAATGCGGTTTACAGCCACATCGGAAAAGAGTTTTTATCTGTTTGAATGGCGGGCGGCGCCGACAAAAGACAGGGGTGCGTTTTAGGGCTTTATTAGGGTTTAGGGCGCCCAGATATTGCGCAAAAGGGCACTATTTGAATATTTTACGACGCGCCATTTTCTGTTTGTTTCCTGTCGGGCGGACAATCAAATAAGCTTTTTTTGAAGGAATCGAAGATGACGAAGGAGACCTCACACAGCTCGTAATCTCCAACCAGTTTTTGCCTTAATAAAGATATTTTGAATTTTATGTTTCTAAAGGTGACTTTAATGATATTAAAGGTGGAATGAGTAGCAGGTATAAATTAGCTTTAAAAAAAAGTAAAAAATGTACATGAATCGTCGGCGTCGCGTCGTGAGCAGTATTTATTTACATCAACATTCGAGTACGCGCTGGTGAACAAAGATAATCCTACTTTTCTGCATTCACATTTGGTATCACCCAATAGTATTAAGGAGTTTTCCCGGAACAGGTATCAGTAAAGTTTGAATGAGTTCCAAAGTATTTTATTAGTTAATTTCCAACCCTAGTCTTCTGGGTTCAATTAATTACCTAGTGCCTAGCCATATTTGAACCTGATAGTAGACTCGATACAAGTGTTGCTAAGCTGAGGCCGATGTCGGTGGAAGACAAGATAGCTGTATTTGTTTATTGTTCCGTGTATTTTTAAAAAATAAATATCTGTACTTGTCCATGCAATTGACTTTTTTGGGAACTCCGTAAACAGCAAGGAGAAAGTGAATTCCTGCAGTGATTATCGATTAAGGAAAAGAATTAATTTCTTTCAATCTTCTTCCTCAACCCGGATTCATCCACTCCTGGATTCATCCTTTCTGTGGACGTCCCACACTTCTTTTAGTTTGTCTTGGCCTCCACACTGTTATTCTATGCGTCTATCTGTCTTTATCCAGTATTCATTTATTCCTAATGACCATCGTTATCCTATATTCATTTTAGCCACTTCCTGAATTATATCGGTAACTCTTGTTCGCCTCCTGATGTTTTCATTACGAATTTTGTCTCGTAGCCCCTAACATACATCCCATAGCCCTTTGAGTTGTAAAGAGTTTATTTGCAAGTGATTTTGTTAGACTGGTTGATTCTAGTCCGTATGTTTGCACATGCAAAATTCAGGTGTTATATACTTTTCGCATTTCTTTAAATACTTTAGCGATATCAACCACATTATTATTATTATAGTATTTATTAGTATTTATCAAATCTTTTTTTTTTTCAAATAATTTTAATACTGCTGCTTTACCTCTTCTGAAAATTGCTGATGTAGTATCACAGCCAGTTATCGCATGTAAAAATAAAATATTATGGTTTTACGATTTGGGATAAGTCTCGGGATAAGTAGATATACTTTTTGAACAATATACAGGGTGGTAAAATTTTCTACATTTTTTTTTCAAAATACCTCTAATGTTATATCTGATACACGTCTTCCATGCATCAAAATGCATATTTTGATATACAAAAAAAAATGTTTTATTTTCTTAATTTCCTTCCAGCCGATACAGAAATGATTTCGCAACCAAACCAAACCGCATCAGAAATTAAGATGTTTAGAACTTACTTTATATGAAGTTTTTCTCTTATAATAAGATCAAGAATCACCCCCTTAAATATTAGCATGTCAATAAGGAACACCCTGTATTTTAGTTCGTGGTTAAGCTTTTCCAGGTTTCAAAGATAGATAATTTTATTAATTGAAGTCCGTGCAGTGAGTAGTATTAGCAAATCAAAATCTCGTCAACCACAATAGTTATATTTGCTGCATTGAATTTTATTGTTCTATTGCTGTTTCAACCTTGTTTCAACTATGAGGACATCAGCGTCATTATCAGCTTGTTACACTGAAATATTTTCAGTGATCAGATTTTCACTTAATACTGAAATAAAACGAGATTTATTATGAACGTTACCAAGAAATTGCTGAGTTTGTTGGGTTACTGGAACGTCTATTGCTGGATCTGTCATAAATTGATCAAAGATGATGTCGGAACAGGAAGATGTTTTTGTAGTTCGACGACGTTGTTCTTGATATTTTTTGTAGAATCAATGAGTCTGGCTGAGTATCTTTTAAGTGTATATTCCCAAAATTTAGCTACATAGTGTAGTTTATACATACATAAGACACATAAGCATTCTTACTTAAAGGAAAATTAAAATAACATTGGTTGCACATCACGACCACATAATACAACCACCAGCAAACTCAATAAGACGACGCATGGTGTCATTCATGACGTGCACCGAAAGTTGTTTTAATTTCCCTTTATGTATATCTGTGACGTATGCCTGCATATTGTATAGAACATAACTCGATCGACATTTTGAATCGCTATATCTCAGAAGTGGTAATTATTAGGAAAAGAAGTGTAAGGACCATCAGTATTGTATATAATTTTATAATCTGCAATAATTATGATCTGAGCTATTTTTTTGAAAAAAACTTACCTCAAAACTAGGGTAAGTTTTTTCAAACGGTATATACGGTATTTGAATAACTTTTTTAGCAGATGGGGAATCAATGTCCTCTAAACGCACCTTTATAATGGTCGTAAATCCAAGGTCTCCACCAAAATTCAGCTTTGTCGGAATTTTGGTAGATTGAAATGTTTAAATTGACCGGAGTAGCAGTTAGTCAAATTTCACTCTTAATAATATATTTTCTACTTACTTTAATACATCCAAGATCAATCATATTTTTTTCTAGAGAATACAGGCGACCAAATTGATTCAAAATAAATCGAAGTAATTGAATGAATGAACCAAATTGTTCATTGAAAACTCATCAAAGTATTTAATAATATCAAAATGATCACGTATGTACAAAATGATGTTTCAAAAATAATCTAATATTGTTTATCATAAACTGACGTATGAAAGGAATAATTAAAAAAAAGTTTGGAGCTAATCATATTATACAGAGGTGTGAATTGATTCACTGAAACATAATTAACACTTGGTTAAATATACTTATATCTATGATTAGTATAAATAATTAAACACTATTTTGTCCACAATTATGTCCATTTCGAAAACGTCACTTCCATGGTACGGACTAGTACCATAGGGCTGACGTATCAAACATTTCATAATATTATAATCTGAATAGCGTAGGTAGTAATTTGCATGTACAATTTTGCTTGTATATATTGATAGGTAATTATACTTCATATAAACTGTAGAGATACAGTGATCAATAATTCAGTTATGAGGGAAGATTTATTTTTTATTAAGGTATTACTCATTTTTTTTATTGATAAGTGGGATTGTTATATGAAATGTCGAAACATACTCTTATAAAAGTAAACAAAGAGAAGGGCTCAGATTTATACAGCGTAAGTCTTAAATAAGTGCAAATATTTTTAGGGCTGGTAGATCACGATAAAAGAATCATATTTTCTCATTACCGCTTTTCAAAGTTTAAAATAACCGAGTTATTCTACTTTGAATATTTCCAAAAAGAATTACTTGTATTTAGAGTATTTCAAAATTTCGCAGTTTCGCAGATACTCGCGGTATTATTTCATAAGGCACATTCAACGGTAAAATATACAAGAGAAAAATCATTGTGTGGCTTTGATAAAAATTTACTGTGGAAAA
This sequence comes from Sitophilus oryzae, assembly GCF_002938485.1. NCBI lineage: Eukaryota > Metazoa > Arthropoda > Insecta > Coleoptera > Curculionidae > Sitophilus > Sitophilus oryzae. Next base: position 902,396 of record NW_022145824.1, read on the forward strand.
TGGCCATATGAAATATAAAACCGCAAATATCTGCAAAACCGTTAAAACTTTTGAAATACTCTAAATACAAAAATTGTTAATTTTTTAATTCTTCATCTAATAAAAAATAATAATGAGGGTGTTCCATTAAACAAAAAACAGAAAAATTATATTATATTTTAGAAAGTTTCGCATAGAGTTGTGAACATCCGGTATGATTTAAGATTACGATATTTTCAGCAAAGTAAGTAAAGACCATCTAAGTAAGACCATTTAAGTAAGACCATCTAGGTAAATACCTAATATAGTTTTAATTTCAGAACAGTTTTGTATTTTTAATATTTATTTTTTATTTTTTTTTTAAGAAAGGCTGAAAATATACAGGGTGAGTTTCCTACGATGTTCTCTATGGGCATCTCGGAAACTGCTGGAGATAGAGAGTCGGTTAAATGGGGAAAGAATTGCAGTTTTGTGAGGTTATAAATTTGCGCCTTTCAGATTTTTGAAAAAGTTCATGGCTTACTAGATATTTCGAAAAAAACAAATTTTGGCTATTTTAAAAATTGTCCCTAATTCCATTATAATCTATTTTAGACAAAAAGTGTTCAGATAAAAGTTGTAGATAATCACATTCCTAATGAGACTGTTTTCTCCGATTTTTTCTAAAGCCTGTCATTTTTGACATATGACACAAACATATGTTTTTTTTAAATGGAAACCATAGTTGGCCATGACTTCATAAAAAGCGCCATTTTTTAAGCTTTTCAGTGATATAAGCTATAATATGTTTCTTTTACAAAATTACTGAGTTATAGCCAATTCTTATCTTTCTTGACTAATTTCACATAGTTAGCCATGTGTCAATTGTCACATCCAATCTTTGTAAATTAAAATATACAAAAATTGTAAATAATTTTTTTTAAATGAAGAAAAGCGAGTAGGATTATTGGTTCAACTTTTCTTAACCATACAAGATACGTTGACCAGTGAAAGTTACTTACGTTTTTTAGAGAACGGTTTCCAATGGTGTTCTAATTTTGTTATGATTTATAACTTATAAAAAGACAAAATATTTTATTAAACGGCTCTTTACAATTTACATTACACAAACTAAAAGTTAAAAAAATAATCAATACATACACTTTAAGTTAATTTAGGAAATGTTCAAAAAATCCGCAATTGTTTTGAGTACATAAATGCATCTTTTTAAAACTGAATTTCTAGCTATTGTCACAGAACGACCGGTCGACTCAATTAAACTTCTCCTGTTTCGCCTCTTCGAGTGCCTCTCATAAGTTCATAAGTCCTTTAGTAAACCTTGTTGTTAACCATACCGTATAAAAAAATCTAAAATGGATAGGTCAGGTGACCGAGGACGCCGAGGAGACCCATGCAATTGGTTCACCTCTTTCTATCCCTGAGTCTACATAATTATGATAATGAAATAATTTTTAACATTTCTTACAATGTGGGAGAGGGGTTTGGTGTGTCATAATGAAAGTCATGTTGGAACCACTCTATTAATGCGAGAGTATCTAAATTTAAGTTTTCTAACATGTCTTGAAAACCGTTCTCTAAAAAACGTAAGTAACGTTCACCGGTCAACGTATCCTCGAAACTGTATGGCCAAGAAAAGTTGAACCAATAATCCTACACGCTTTTATTCATTTGAAAAACTCGTATTTACAATTTTTGTTTATTTTAATTTACAAAGATTGGATGTGACAATTTCACATTTGTGAGAGCAACAACGATTGAACTTGTTTCCGTGGCTAACTAAGTGAAATTAGTCAAGAAAGATAAGAATTGGCTATAACTCAGTAATTTTGTGAAAGAAACATATTATAACTTATATCGCTGAAAAGCTTAAAAAATGACGCTATTTATGACGTTATGGCCAACTATGGTTTCCATTTAAAAAAACATATGTTTGTGTGTGTGTCATATGTCAAAAATGACAGGCTTTAGAAAAAATCGGAGAGCACAACCTCATTAGGAATGTGATTATCTACAACTTTTATTTGAAAACTTTTTGTCTAAAATAAATTATAATGGAATTAGGGACAATTTTTAAAATAGACAAAATTTGTTTTTTTCGAAATATCTAGTAAGCCATGAACTTTTTTGAAAATCTGAAAGGTGCATATTTATGACCCCACAAAACTGCAATTCCTTCCCCATTTAACTGACTCTCTATCACCAGTACTTTCCGAGATACCCATAAAGAACATCCTAGGAAACTCACCCTGTATATATTTTTTATTTATTTATCAATAAACTATCGAAATATATTTACTTATATCTTAGAATTATGGAAAGCGATCTGAAAGGAATCCAAAAATGAAATATTATACAGGGTATTTTATTAATTAAAAAAATCATCCCGATTCAGTCACAGTTATTTGGGCGACGCGCGACACTCTAGTAGTTAAAATATTTTTCTGAAATACATACTAGTACATACTTTAGGTTTTGCACACAAAATTCACAAGTTTTTTTTTTATTTTAGGACCACAGATGCCCGACGCACTATTGCCGAACCCTATATATATATATGTTTGAAATTGAAAGAAAATATAAAATATTTTCCAGAAATTACATAGTAGTACATACTTTAGGTTTGCAGACAAAATTCCCAAGTTTTTTTTATTCTAGGAACCACAGATGCCCGACGCGCTATTGCCGAACCCTGTATATGTTTGAAATTGAAAGAAAATATTTTTCGAAAAACTTAAAATATACAGGATGGTCCGTTAAAAAAAGTAAAAATTATAAATTTTCCTTACCGTTCTAATCCGAAGATAGATAGAACTAGACAATATACGATATTGTAAGTAAAATTTTTTAGAGTTTTATTAAGGTCTTAAGTACTATTATAAATGGTACATATTGTTTATTTCGCAATGTGTCCATCAATAGGTGAGTGAAGACCGATTTCAGTGAACATCTAATACTATTAACATTAGCATTTTTTATTTAGTTCTAAAATCAATCGCATATAACCATGCAAGTAAAATTTTACTAAAGTTTTATTAAGAAATAGTATAAAGATAATTTTGAATAGTAATGCAACATATATCACAATTTTTTCAGTAGCAAGTCATTAACCTAGTGACTACAGCTGACCATAGTTACTAGAATTAACAAGAAAATGTCAAGTTAGCAAGAAAAAAAATATTAAAATAGTCACTAAGGTAATAATTATTGGGAGGATTGAAACACCCTCAAAAAGAAAATTCCACTCCTCCAACTCCCAGTGGATGGCATACCAAGAATTCACAACTTTGAGAAACAGCTCCCTGTAGTATTGAGCAATAAAAAGGCTTGGAAGAAAGAAACGTTTGCTCAGCATGTAAAAGACCATATCGTAACGTGGTATACTGATACTTAGGAATTGGGCCGAAAACTAAATACTCTGAACCAATCGGCACCTACCCCAGCATCCTTCAGGTTGAAATCTACGCTATAGAAAGATGCGTACAATTTATCTTAGATATAGGAACTATCGAAAACAGGAGCCATCTTATCCGATAGTCAAGCAGCATTAAAAGCGATCAACTCAGTAACCATCAATTCGAAGTTGGTCAAAGAATGTCTAGAGAATCTGAACAAATTAGGCAAAGACGTAAGTCCTCCTACTCTAGGTGCCCGCTCACCAAGGGATAGAAGGCAATGAAAAAGCAAACGATCAAGCCAGAAAAAGAGCGAACGCTCCACTAACTGGACCAGAACCGTTCTGCTTTCCAAGCGGAAACCAGCTTAAAGCGAAAGTGAAGAACCTGGAGGACTCCATCCGTGACCTGGAATGGGAATCCTACAACGGTCTAAGGTTTAAGGAATGGGAATCCTACAAACACTCGAAAAAGTTCCTCATAATTTACGACCGAGAAAAATCAAAGATTTTCCTTGATTTAAGTAAGAGCAATCTTCGGATTGTCACGGGGTTTCTAACAGGACACCTCTCTTCTTCTATGTCTTCTCAGCAAACACCTCAGTAGATTGAAGCTGAGAAACAACGGCGAATGCAGATTCCTGTGGGCTAAAAATGGGAACACAACTAGAACACTTTATCACGGGCCAGTGGCGCCGTGTGGCCCGACGACAACGCGTCTCGTGCCATAAAACTTTGGTACGGCCAATGTCAAATGTCAAAGATTTGAGGGCTGGAATACTGGCTTTTCCTCTTGTAACTGGCTTTTGTCAAAGCCCTGAGAACCTGTTTTGACGTGTTCAAAACCCGCTATTAACTCCAAATAAGGGACACACACAATAGATTCTGTAAGGTAGCGGTGAATTAAGCCCCCTCCTAAATATTCTAGGAAAGACGACTTATAACTACTTATTTTAAATCTGCATACTCATTTAACTAACTCAATTTACTATCTTATTATCTTGCAGATAGAATAATAAATTAAGTGCATAAAAATTAAAAAACATTTGTCCCCTCAGTCCTACTCCTCTCTGTTTATGGAATCTTCTAAATTCGAAAAGGTATGAACCTGATTTTTACAAATACAATCAAAACCGAAAAAAATAAAGCCTAAAAATGTAGTGATATTTTCAATTTTCACTTTCTCTTTTAAGAATCATGATCATAATATTTTCTCTAATCGATTTATCAAAATTAAAAAGCTGATTTCTAAATTTCTAAATATGGCATAAGAAGAAATCAACTAATAATATACCAAAAACACTTTGGCTTTTATACAGGACGCGCGTTTTCGGTAACTATGTTAACGTCATTATCCGCAGATGGATTAAAACCATTTTTAGTTTATTAAAAGGTTTTTAAATCATCTGCTGATATGAATGCTAATATAATAATAGCTTCCAACGCGGTCGGGAGTGTTGAATGTATAATGTTTTAGGTGTAATTATGGTGAAATTAGTGTTTTATTTTGTTAGTTCGGTAACACGAAAAGTTCAAAACCCCAACTATAACAGAATAGATTAAAGTATCAAATAATAATTAAAAAAAACACAGAAAAACGAAACATAAAGAATATTTTTATCGGTTTTTTGTTCAATTTTGACAACAACTGAATCATAAAATTTCAAACATCAAATTTGACAACTTGATCTTTGAATCAATCTATCTATTCAAAATCACAAATTTTTAGGCTATTTTCCTACATATAATAGTACAGAGAGCTAGCAACGTCGGAAAAACAAGTATTTTAATATGTCTGGCTCTTTGGATATATCTTTAACTATGCTCTCTAGAACAGTCTGGCCGCCGGTAAACGTTGCGTTCCATATTGCGCATTGAAAGAAGATCCTATATTTTTATTATTTCTTTTAAAATTCTTGTATGAATATAAATCGAACATGTCCATAGCGCAGTGCGTAGAGTTTCCGACCACGAACCGATGATTCAGAGATCGAATCCGGGTCAGGGCAAGACTTTTTTTATTTTAATTTTCGTTATATTCTGATAGGTAAAGTATTAAATATTTGTTTTTTTTTTAATTACCAGAATTATTTTAAATACTAGAATTATAGGATTAAATTAAATAAAAAATATAGGATCTTCTTCCGATGCGCAGTAGTGAAGGCATGCTGTTACAGAGAGCATAATAAAAGAATATATCAATGAGCCAGACGTCTTAAAAATTACTTTCTCGAAAACGTTGCTTAAGCTTAGACTCTATAATATATACATATAAATTTGTTGAATTTTTTTTTTTTTTTTTTTTTTTTTTTTTATTTTTTATTGGGGATTCTGCTTCAACCTTGCTCTTTCACTAAATATTTGCGTGCCAAACGTTTAGAGGATATTCCTTTAGTTAATTTACGTGAAATATAACTTTCAGGAGAAGATGGTGCTTCCGCTCCCAATCGCTAAAAAATATTTATTTTTTTGAAACGAAATATATCCCAAATCAATGGATTGGGAGCAAGAATACGATGGTCACCCAGACACCCGGAATTTGTTCGTTTCTCTATTTTCTGTATTTGGTATTTTGAAAAAATATCGTGGCAATTACAACAATGCCGAAGAGTTGGAAAATGCAAGGCAAGCTTTTAGATATTTGAATCCCCATACTATTATAATTCTCAATGCTTTGAAAAGAATCAGAACAATTTTTACAGCAAAAACCAGGGGGTATGAAAAAAATAATTGAAAAAAAAAAAAAAAGTTTTTTCTTATTTTTTATTAAAAAAAATCTATTAAGGTATTTTTATGTAATAAAATAAAGGTATTGTCAATTGCTGCATGAGTCAAGTAGACAGATTTTGAGTTTAAGAATGTTATTTCTCTGTAATTAATGTTAAATGTTTTCAAAATAAATAAGTTTGAACACACAAGCAATTCTGTATTTATCTGATCACTAGTAAAAGTTATCATCTACCCACCAAACATGGTATACCATTTTTTATAAATGTAATACACCCTGTAATACATTAAATAAAAAAAAATTCTGTAAATGTAAAACAATAATAAAATATAACGTGTTAAGAGTTTTTCCGAAAAACGCACCGGTTTTTAAAATAAAAAATATTTTAATATTTGATGGATGGTTTCAGTCCCTTTAGAATTCCGAGTTTCGAAAAATCCCTTCTTTATCGAACCTCTACACACTAAAAGTCATCTGTTTTCCAAAAATCAGCTTTTTTAAGTCAAGCGCTTTAAGCAGGATCGTGATTAATTAATGACCAGCTTTTTCGAAAATCACCCTGTATACATTTCTAAAAAATCTTGAAATATGTAAAAAACAAAATAAAATATACGTTTTAAGCGTTTTTTCTCGGAAAACTTGACCGTTTTTTTAAATAAAAAAATATTGTAAATATTTGAGGGGTGGTTTACCCCTCTTGAACTGGCATTCGAAAAAATCCCTTCTTATCGAACCTCTACAACCCTAGAGTCAACCTGTATGCCCAAAAATTATTTGTTCAAAATATTATTTCAAAAATTGAGCTTTCTTACGTTGAGTGGTTTGAGCAGGATCGTGATTAATCAGCTTATGTCATTAGTCACATGGAAATAAGTATAGAATATAAAATTACTATTAATCTAAATTTTCTTCTTGTAAAACTGAGTTTTAGATTATCTAGAAATTTCCATGATAAGTTTTTAAAGATTTTATCTTTGTTTTTGTTCGCGTTTTCCTTTATAGGTTTTTCCTTCCCTTATATATCATCTAAAACAAGAGTACAAACAGAGTTTGAGCGTGGAATTCCAAAAGCGTCTAAGTGCCAAATTGATGAAATTTAAGAATTTCATTAATTTTTGTATCTATATGCCAAGGGCCCAATAACGTACAAAACAGTCTAAGTGCCATACTGCTATTTTAACGTTAAATACTCGGCTAAAAGATGGCGCGACGTTCAAGTTGAGTAGGCAATTATAGGGAAAATCCGTCTAAGGGCCAATTCGTTACACATCTCCTAAAAGCATTATTGAGGGTGGATTTTCAAAAAAAAAGAAAACAGTTATCATAATGGAGTGGACAATTGCATTGTCAATAATAAAAATAAAAATAATGCTCTTGTTTATATATTTGGTGGCTATTGGAGTATATAAGCAAGTTCAACAAAAATTCTTAGTTTCTGGTCAGTGATACCTCCCTTGTAATCGTGACTTCGCTCAAAAATCGGAGGAGAGCGGAAAAAAGAGTAAACAAAAGCTATTCACACGCTGATAGTATAAAAGAATATGAATAAGGAATGCATGTTACAAAGAATCCTTTTAAAGCTTTTACGATGCAATCTGAGGACTTTAAAGACATTCAGAAACTTGCCGACGAAATGCTGAAACACAACGGAAGTTTAAAAATATCTCAGGTTTCCTGGATTATGGTTAATAAAGAAAATCCAAAGATGGTGAAAATTAAGGAAATTTTTCAGTGAGCGGAAGCATGGACTGAGGGTAATGTTTTCAAGCAGGGAAAAAGTAAACAGGATATTTCAGGAAATTATCCGCTCTCCTAGAAAAGCAAGAATCGTAATTCTGCTTTGAAAAAATTAAAAATTTTGAAGATATTGCTAAATATTTTTTATGGGGAAAACTTTGAATGAATACAGAATCAAAATAAGTAGAACTTTACGTCGTGTTTCAGTTTTTTTTGAATGTAGGTTTTAGTACTCTTCAATAAACCTAAAAAAAAAAAAATATTATTTTTTGAACTTAAAACTGTTTCCTTTCTTCCCTTTGTTTTCTGATTTGGGGTAATTTTTTGTAAACAAAACTTTTTTTTTTTTTTTTTTTTTTTTTTTTAGTTTTTAAAAAATGTTTTATGCTTCAAACACTTAATAACTTTTAATAAAGTACTTTTCACCCGCAATAATATTGTTTTTTTTTTTTGATTTATTATAACACGTTAATTAAACTTCAAAAATAACTTTGGGCACTTAGACGCTTTTGAATTACCACGCTTCAGTTTAAACATTGTTTTAAAACCAAATATTTTATAAAAAAAATAAATAACAAAAAATCTTCTTTTTAAAAAAAAAATGTTTAAAATATAAACTACTCTGGTTTATAATAAACTTTTAATTGTGTTATTTTCGGGTATTTCCGAAAACAAGGTTTTGGACGTATTTTTTTAAATCATGCTTAGACCATATGCCCCACATGAACCTCATTTAAATAAAACAAGCGTCTTATTAAATATAGTCTTAAACCGTGACTAACGCCGGCCATTCGACGGCTTTCAATAACCAAACACCAATCGGATCCATTAATGAGACGTCGTCGGTCTCTTGGTGGTACCCGTCTGAGTGATTGGTGTGTAGTCGTTAGTGTGTTTGGAGGTATGTTGGCGAGGTGTGCTATGTAGGGACATACTGATAGTTACATACAGCCCGTGACGATGTGACGTTTCGAGTCTAAAATAGAGTAGGCATTCAAACTTTTCTCACTACACTGTTTTCTTATTTATTATTACGCTTAGGTTCAGAGCAGCTCTTAAAGGAATACATTTGGTGTTTTGCCATTTTTCGTTAGCACATCGGCCGAACAGTGGTTTGGCGAGATGACCATTCTCGGAACGGAAACACGGGGGATTTGGATTTTTTACTATTTTTAACTAAAAGTAACTATATTTCCTTAATTTAACATATGACGTGTACTGTATATTATGGTTATTTAGTATGCATTTTTCAAACTGAATGACAAAAAATGCCCACATACATTTATCCAATTTTAATTAATTTTTGGTATAGACTTTCCGTGCATCTTACTTGGTCCAGGCTCTACAATCAGCTTCAACAGACTAATAATCGCTGAACTCTGCAAGTTTAGTGCTGTATCTTTTTTGTAGTATAAGATTATATGGTGCTTAAGAGTCCATTTTACTAGTCCGAAAAAGTAGTAAATAAACGTTCGGCATTTAACGTTTTATGTAAAACTGGCTAGGTATTTTTACACAAACGAAGAAGGAAATTAAAGATAAATAATGTGTTCTTTTTTTATAAATTGGATTAGGATCGAAGAAAATCAAACGAAAGTCGTCCTTTGTTTTTAATTTGTCGACGTTTCGCAAAATTTATTTGCATCCTCAGGGATAAAGTTTAGAGAGCAAAATTAACAATCAAATAATTTTTTTTTTTTTCAAAATTTAACAAAACCAAACCTAAAACTTACATTGGTAATCAGTGGAATTCCACACATTATTACCATATTGGTAAAACTCCCCTAATGTTAACAATTAAAAATAAATATAGTGTTTAGTATGTTACTGTTACAATTTAAATCTGGACTTTCCTAGTCATATCCATTAATAGCCCCGGAATGGTTAATAGAGGGAGTGTGTATATAATCTCTTTTTTTTTATTCTTTTTTCTTTTTCCTTTTTAAACACATAACACACTTACCAATAAAAAGAAAAAAACATATAACAAATTATTGTATAGAGAAATATATTCTGACGAAAAATCTTTTCCTTTCACAGACAAGCAGTGCAAATGTACCTACGTTGCCGTTATACAGAGAAAGCCACTAATTTAGTTGAATAATCTTAATATAAAATTTTTTTATACCCTGGAGATAAAGAAACAGTTGAAAAAGAAACAATATAAAGAATAATATTAAAAAAAAAAAAAAAAAAAATATTGTGTTATATTATTTTTAATTTTTTGAAAGAATATTAAATATGACACTATAACTTCACTCAGGTTTTTTACGTCTGTTCTTTTATTAACGCAATTTTTTTTTTTTTTTTTTTTGATTTCTATCATCTTCTGCAAATAATCTCTTTATCTTATAATTAGGAGAAATTGTTGTTTGGTAAAGAATAGTGGGTAATTGGTCAAATCGAAGTTATGGCCTTCCTTCTATTTTTTGGTGTTCTAACTTAGCGGGTAGGGATTAGATTTTCAAAGAGGGAAGAAAGTTACTTTTTTGATCATTTTTTTATGTTCCATGTTCTCATCTTTGTTTTAAATATCTATCCGTCTGCCCAACATAGCTTTTTAGGACATTGAG